>NC_072425.2:54097500-54722500 GCF_028878055.3 Symphalangus syndactylus
GCACACAAATATCTATTAGAGTCCCCACTTTCATTTCTTTTCCACCAAAAGTGGGATTGCTGGATCATACAGTAATTCTATCTTTGATTTCTTCCGCAGATTTTGTACCATTTTAGATTACCACCAGCAATGCACAAGGGTTTCAGTTTCTCTCTATCTTTGCTAACACTTTTTATTTTCTGTTTTTTAAAAATAGCCATTCTAGTGGGTGTGAAGTGGTACTTCATTGTGGTACTTCATTAATTTACATTTCCCCAATGACTAATGATGTTGACATCTTTTTATGTGTTTGTTGGCCATTTGTATGTATTCTGTAGAGAAATATCTATTCAAGTTCCTTGTCTTTTTTTTTTTCTTAAGAAATGGGGTCTTGCTATGGTGCCCAGGCTGGACACGAACTCCTGGCCCAAACTGCCTCAGTCTCTCTGGTAGTTTGGACTATAGGCATGTGCCACTGCACCCAACTTCTTTGTTCGTTTTTTAGTTGGCTTGTTTGTATTTTTGTTGTTCAGTTGTAAGAGTTTCTTTATATATATTCTGTATATTACATCCTCTTCAGATATATGTTCCCTCCCATTCCATAGGATCTCTCTTTTTTTTTTTTTTTTTTTTGACAGAGTCTTGTGCTGTCACCCAGGCTGGAGTATAGTGGCACAATCTCAGCTCACTGCAACCTCGGCCTTCTGGGTTCAAGCGATTCTCCTGCCTCAGCCTCCTGAGTAGCTGGGATTACAGGCACGTACCACCACACTGGCTAATTTTTTGTATTTTCAGTAGAGATGGGGTTTCACCATGTTAGCCAGGATGGTCTTGATCTCCTGACCTCATGATCTGCCTACCCCAGTCTTCCAAAGTGCTGGGATTACAGACGTGAGTCACCGCGCCCAGCAAAGAAGGATCTCTTTTAATTTTCTTGGTAATGCCCTTCGTTGTACAAATTTTTAAAATTTTGATGAAGCCTAATTTATCTATTTGTATGGAATTACAAGGGGCCTCATATAGATAAAAAGATCTTGAAAAAGAAGTACAAAGTTGAAGACTCATACTTCTCAATTTCAAAATCTACTACAAAGTTACAGTAAACAAAATTGGGTGGTGCTGGCATATGCACAGACATATAGAGCAATAGGATAGAATTGAGACTCCAGAAATAAACTCACGTTTATAGTTGATTGATTTTTGACAAGGGGGCTTAGACCATTCAATGGGGGAAGAATTACCTCTTCAACAAATGGTGGTGGGATGAATGGATATCTACATGTAAAATAATGAAGTTGGACACCTACCTCACACCATGTATAAGAATTAACTCAAATAGATCAATGACCTAAACATAAGAACTGAAACCATAAAACTGTTAAGAGAAACATAGGAGTAAATCTTCATGACCTTGGATTCAGTAATGGATTCTCAAATGACACCAAAAGCATGAGAAACAAAATAATTCATGATTGTTTGGAAGAATCATTTTTTGTACCTTGCCAATTTTGTAAACTTTTAGGTGGCTAACACTAGAAATTCACCTAACCAAGAATACATAGGTAGCCCACGGGCTGACAGTGAATTAAATAGTCTGAGCTGCACACAGCAGCGCATCAAGCCCTCATAACTGGCATCAAATACTTTATTTTCCATACACCCAGATTCGTGTGCTCCAGTTCACTTTATCTTTGGGTAGCTATTTCCCTGCAGAGGTTAGCATGCTGCATTGGTCATTGGTCACCAGTCCCTTGACCAAGACAACAATCTTGTTTGTTATTCACATGATTTTCCTTTTTGTTTTCCTTATTCACATAGAAAATGAATAAATCAGAAAATGCCCAAAATGTAGTTAGGCTCTGGGCAGTCTTAAAAGTGTCATGAAGCGGCCGGGAGTGGTGGCTCACGCCTGTAATCCCAATACTTTGGGAGGCCGAGGCAGGTGGTGGTGCCCGCCTGTAGTCCCAGCTACTCAGGAGGCTGAGGCAGGAGATTCGCTTGAACCTGGGAGGTCGAAGAGGTTGCAGTGAGCCGAGATCGCGCCATTGCACTCCAGCTTGGTGACAGAGTGAGACTGCGTCTCAAAAAAAAAAAAAAAGTGTCATTAAGTATGTTTTATTTGGCTCTTTGGAATTTTTGGCCATCATCTGTTCCCCAAATGAAATTGTTCTAGACAAATATAAGTGAAACTTATTTGTATACTTAAGCTGTGGGCTTATTGGCCTCTTGGATATGAAACCTTAATAATAATTTATGCTATCCCCGCCATCCCAAGAAGTGCCCCATTTATCTCCACTGACTTCATTCTTGCAGGTAGTATGCATCTTGAAATGAGCAGCTGAGACCCTCTGGATGTGTCTCTTGCTTCCGTACCTGCCCCACTGCCAGCGAAGATGTCTTTATAACACTACAACACAAGATTCCTGGAAAAGCATTCTGCTTTTCTGGATAAAGTTGAGCCATGGATGTTTAAGTCTCTTTTATGATCAAACATTTCCCACTAACAAATCTATCATTTTTTAGATTCAGCTAAGAAGGAATATAAAGTAAACATTTATTTAAATCAAGATTCTAAAAATACATAAAAGTACACTTTCCTACCTAAAGAATTTACATTTTGTTGATTGTTGTTTCTTAATGACCATTATTTACCTTGTATTATTAAGAGTTTTAAGGTGCTCTCACGTACCAACTTCAAATATAAGATTTCTTTAAAGCTAATAACATTTCATGGAAACCAAGTCCGTAATTGAGCAGAGGCAATCTGTATAAACCTTTTAGCTTCATAAACCTTTTAGCTTAGGCTGTAGATAGAACATTTAGCACAGAATAGTACACTAAATTATCAACCTTTTCTAAACATTTACTCTTAAAGATCTGAATTCTTCCAATCTATAATTTTCCCTCTAGTTTTGACCGTTTGTTTAGACAGGGTCTCATTGTATCACCCAGGTTGGTCTTGAACACCTGGGTTCAAGCGATCCTCCTGCCTCAGCCTCCCAAGTAGCTGGAGTTACAGGTGTGTGTCACCATGCCCAGCTCCATAACTGTGTTTTGAAGCAGGATTAATTTAGGGTATAATACAGATAAAGGCTGTGGGTTTGTTTTGCCTGAGATCATGCTTCTATCTCATGCACAAGAATTCGAGTTTCTTCTAAAATATTATTGAATGGGAAACTTGTGTCACTCAGCAAATCAAAATGCATTTTCCCTGAATCTAGGCCCTATAGGCCTAATACTGATTTTCACTGCCTAGGAGGTCTCATTTTGAATTCTTGACCTACAGTTTTATATTTTATGCACTTTGGGATGGATTTTTTTTTTTATTTTCTTAATCCTTTCCTTCCTCTGTCTATGTATAAGCTTTTTTGGAGTATAAGGGAGTGTTGAGACAGTTTAGCTCAACCAAGGTCAAGAAAAGGAAAATAACAGGGGTGTGTATTAAGTCATCCCAGCCTTCCCATTCAGGGAATGGCCTGTCGATAAACAGAACTGCATATCTTCAAGAGTACTCACACTCCAGCTACCTCTCCCAGCCAATGTGATGATTCTTTCATAAATCAAATGGAAAACCAGAGACCAGCAGACATTTGGGGAAACGAGCAGATGAAAAAGAAGGATTAAAATGAACAAACAAAGACACAGAGAGCTCAGATAAGCGAGGAGAACAGCCACAACCAATGACAATGAGCATTCTCATTGAAATTCAGCATGGTATCACATTTCGTAAGATAAGAAACTACTATGAAAAAGGGAAAATCAGAGTACAAGAAAGGTTATTAAAAATAGAAGATGCTGGAGAAATCAAGAATAGGTACAATCAATCCATCATCTAATAGAAGCTTCAGAAACAGAAAAGATATAGGGGTTGGAATGTTGTAATTTTTAAAAATAGAAGAAAATGTCCCCAGGCTTTGGGAAAAATTGGGTTTTTATCACTTCTCTCCCCCTCCAGCCCTCAAAAAGCAATTTCGAATGGATTCTTGTGAATCTTCATAACTCCAAGGTTAAAGAGAAAACTCTAACTCTTCCAAAGAGAAAGGAAAAACACAAATTTCTCACAAAGGAAAGATAATCATACTGGCTTTGGATTTTACATTAACAAGCCTGGATACTAAACTTAAAAATGAAATAACGTCTGAAGAAGAAAGAATTTGAACTTGGGCTGCATTCAGGACTCTATCAATCGAGAGGCCATGAATTCAGAAATTTTAATGCCATCTAAAATAATTTATTAGTATTGTTTATACCAGCACATGAAATAGCTGAAAGGAGACAAATTGAAATACCAAAATTGACAGGTAAGAATTAGAGGAAAAAGAAAAAAACACTCCAGAAAAAAGTAAGATCCAAATGTTACTGACAGAAAATTATTCTTCAATTAGCAAAGTTTGATGAAAGAAAATTATCCTTCTCTCAGCGGGTCCAGTCCTACTACCTACTCCTGCAGTGAAAAATAGTTACAGAATCCTATTAATGTTCTATATCGATAGGGTATGTATGTATGTATGTATGTATGTATGTATTTATTTGAGACAGGGTCTTGCTCTACTGCCCAGGCTGGAGTGCAGTGGTATGATCACAGCTCACTGCAACCTCACACTCCTGGGCTGAAGAGATCCTCCTGCCTCAGCCTCCTGAGTAGCTACTATTGCAAGTGTGTGCTATCACGCCTAGCTTACTTTTGTATTTTTTGTACATATGGTGTCTTGCTATGTTTCCCAGGCTGATCTCGAACTCCTGACCTCAAGCAATCCTCCTGCCTCAGGCTTCTAAATGCTGGAATTATAGGCATGAACCACTGCACCCGGCCTTTTGCTAGGATTTAGAAACAGGCTGTGGCAAAGCACAGAACACTTATATATTGTGAACTAACTATAAATAACATAGCTGGAAATCTTAAATGCTGATGCATACCTTATTTTTCTTATGACAAAAATCAGGGTAGTGGAGGAAAGCATGTCATTATGTTAATTTTGTAGATAGATATGGTCCAAAGTCAGTAAGTCAAGACGCGAAGATCTGTTATTCAAACAATAAGTGCCTGATTTAAAATTATAATCGTGGACATCAGAAGATGATGACTAAGTTCTCATTCTTTTAAATAGTTGTTATTTCTCAAAAGAGAAACTGGGGTGCTCCTGAATGAAGGGGACTGGCTATGCATAAAAGAACATTTTATAATCTCCTTATATTTTTTAACCAAATACATGCATTATGTCAATTTTTTTTGTTTTAAAGTATACTTTTATAAAAATTATTAAAATGCAATCAGGCTTTCTCTTGCTCTGTTTGTGAGTTGAGTGATTTGGCTTGGTCTGGGCAGCTTTAATTTGAGCTTCTGAACTAACACCTGCCCTCTCTTCTCTCTTTCCTCCCCTCCTTGAAGACGGACCTGCCATGTGCATCCTAGACCCCAGTGACTCCTGCTTCCTTGAAGATTTGCTCTATCAGTTATCCATCACCAGATCTATACAGAATCTTTCCTACTGCTCTAACCCTGCATTACCTTATACTAGTCATTCTTTCTCCTTTCCTTAATCTCCACATTTATTTCACAAGAAACCTACATTTCTCGTCTTTCTAGCCATCTCTTCCATTTCCATTATTCCCAGGCCTATTGCAACATAACTTCTATTCTCTTCACACCCCACAATGTCACTTAACTAAAATTTTCTCAGTCTTTATTTAACCTCTGCTTTGTGAAATCAAAGATTTACTTTCTATTTCTATCATACTTGATCTCACAACACTCTTATTCCTCTAACTGGGATCTGAAAATGTATCCTATTGGATTTTTGAGTTTTCAAAGATTTTTAAAATTTGAAATATTTTATTTTCATGATAACTTTAAATGAATAAGATAGGATAATCTAGATAATGGCCATATAACAACAATGTTAACATCTGTGTAACCACCACCCACATCAAGATATGTAATATTTCCAGCACCCAGCAGGCCACCGTCAGGTTCAAAGAGATTGTTGCATGTATCATTTTTTGTATTGTTTTCTCTTTTCTTCTTTCCTTTCTTTCTTTTTTTTTTTTTTGAGACGGCAGAGTCTCACTCTGTCACAGAGGCTGGAGTGCAGTGGCGTGATCTCTGCTCCTGGGTTCAAGCAATCCTCGTGCCTCAGTCACCCGAATAACTGAGATTACATGCACACACCACCAGGCCTGGGTAATTTTTTGTATTTTTACTAGAGACAGGTTTCACCATGTTGTGTAGGCTGTTCTCGAACTCCTGGTCTCAAGTGATCTACCTGCCTCAGCCTCCCAAAGTGTTGGGATTACAGGCATGAGCCACCGTGCCCGGCCAGTATTGCTTTTTCTTAAGGTATTAATGTGTTCATTTAGGGTACTGTTTTTCATGGTATGAATATTTCAGGGTTTGTTCATCTTCTACTGTGAATAGTTGGGATATTTCAATTATTTGCCTAGTAGGAATAAAGCTGAGGTCTGTTACATTTATCAGGTTATTTCTCATACTGGGGTCTGTGACCTGATGCTCTATATGTGTGAATCATTTTCAGTAGATAATGGACTATATGCAGCGGATTACTGGCCCTCCTGATGTCTATTTTTAAGTAAAAGCGTTATTGAGATATAATTCCCCCTATTAAAGTGTACATTTCAGCGGTTTTTAGTACATTCACAGGGTTTTACAGTACAGCCATTACCACTGTTTTAGAACACTTCATTTCCCCCAAAGAAACCTTGTACCTATTATCAGTTACTTCTTGTTTCCCCCCAGTGCCTACCCCACCCCATCCCTAGGCAACCACAAATACTCTTTTTATATATTTGCAATTCTGAATGTTTCATATAATGGAACCATACAGTATGTGTGGTCTTTTTTTACTGGCTTCTTTTACTTACCATAATATTTTCAGGATTCATCCGTGTTGCAGTATGTACCAGTTCCTTTTTCTTGATGAATAATATTTCATTGAATGGATAGATCACATTTTACTTATCCATTCATTAGTTACAAACATTTGTGCTGTTTCCACTTTTTGGCTATTATGCTTAATATTGCTATGAGTATCATTGTATAAATTTTTGTGTGGCTATGTGTTTTTATTTATCATGGGTATATACAAAGGAGGGGAATTGCTGGGTCATATTATAATTCTGTTTAACCTTTTGAGGAACTGCTAGAATTATTTCCAAAATAGCAATATCGTTTTACATTTTGGCCACCAATGCACAATGCACAAGGGTTCAAATGTTCCTACAGCCTTGCCAACATTTGTTATTTTCTGGGTTTGTTTTTTGTTGTTGTTGATTATAACCATCCAAGTGGGTATGAAGTAGTACTTTATAGTTTTTTTTTTGTTTTGGAGATGGAGTTTCGATCTTGTCACCCAGGCTGGAGTGAAATGGCACAATCTTGGCTTACTGCAACCTCCGCCTCCTGGGTTCAAGGATTCTCCTGCCTCAGCCTCCCGAGTAACTGGGATTACAGGTGCCCGCCACCACACCTGGCTAATTTTTTTGTATTTTCAGTAGAGACGGGGTTTCACCATGTTGGCCAGGCTCGTCTTGAACTCCTGACCTCGGGTGATCCACCTGCTTTGACCTCCCAATATGCTGGGATTACTGGCATGAGCCACCGCCTCCAGCCTTTGTTTTGCTTTTTTGAGACAAGTCAGAGTCTCACTCTGTCGCTAGGCTGGAGTGCAGTGGTGCGATCTTGGCTCACTGCAACCTCTGCCTGCCAGGTTCAAGTGATTTTTCTGCCTCAGCCTCCCGAGTAGCTGGGACTACAAGCATGTGCCACCATGCCCAGCTAATTTTTGTATTTTTAGAGACGAGGTTTCATCATGTTGGCCAGGATGGTCTTGATCTCTTGACCTTGTGATCCTCCTGCCTCGGTCTCCCAAGTGCTGGGATTACAGGCTTGTTATAGTTTTGATTTGCATTTCCCTGGTGACTATTGTGTTGAGTATCTTTTCATGTTATTGACTTATTATTGACTATTTGTATACCTTCTTATTGACTATTAAATATAGTCCATATATTTGTATATCTTCTTTTGAGAAATGTCTTTTTAAGTCTTTTGCCCATTTCTAATTGAGTTGTTTTGTTGTTGTTGAATCGTAGAAGTTCTTTGTGTACACTAGAACTAGTACCTTATCAGATAGATGATTTATAACAATACTCACTTACTCTGTGGGTCACTTCTTTCTTGATTGTGTCCTTTAGTTTTGATGAAGTCAGATTTACCTAGTTTTAATCTTGTTGCTCATACTTTTGGTGTCACATCTAAGAAAACACTGTTTACTCCAAGGTCATCAAGGTTTATACCTATGTTTTCTTCTAAGAGTTTTATAGTTTTAGCTCTTATATTTAGGTATTTGACCTCTTTTGAGTCAATTTTGTGTATGGTGTGAGGGAGAGGTGCTCCCCTTATTCTTTTACCTGTTTTAGCATCATTTGTTGAAAAGACTATACCTTCTCCCTTTTGAATTGAATTTTATTGGCATCCTTGTCAAAAAACAATTGACGTAAATATGAGGGTTTATTTCTGGACTCTGAATTCTATTCTGTTCATCTGTCTGTGTATCCTGTGTTAGTACCACAGTTTCTTGATGTATTATATCCTTGTCATGAGTTTGAAATCAGGAAGTATGGGTCTGCCAGCTTTTTCATTTTTAATTTTTCAACATTGTTTTGACTATTCTGGGTCTCTTGAATTTTTATATAAATTTTGGGATTGGTTTGTCAGTTTCTGCAGAGTAGCTAGTGGGATGCTTTTAAGAATTGCATTCAATCTGTAGGTGATTCCTGGAAATATTGCTATCTTAGCAGTGTAAGTCCTCTGATACATGACATGGGGTGTTTTTCCATTTATTCATGTCTTCAATTTCTTTCAACCATGTTTGTAATTTCCGGATATGTTTTGCGTCTTTTGTCAAATTTATTCCTAAGTATCTTACTCTTTTTGATGCTGTTATAAATTGAGTTATTTTCTTAAATTTTATTTTCAGATTGTTTATTACAAGTGTATATAAATACAGTTGGTTCTTTATATGAATGTTGTATTCTGAAATCTTGTCGAATGAGTTTAATAGCTAGTTGCCCTCTTGCGAGTTTTTCTCCTTGTCCATCATACTGCTCCTTTATGAACCCCTTATCTGCATAGTCCTTCTTGAATGTAGCCAAAAAACTATGTGCTGAGAGCTGTTCAAGTGCTTGATTGCATTGTGTTACTCACTCCCCACATTAGTCTCATAAACAACGTGGCATTATTATATCCATTTCCTAGCTAAGGCAACTCAAATGCAGAAAGTTTAAGGAACTTGCCAAGTTCTCTCAATAGCATATAACAGATTGGGTGTGTGGTATTTTCCTTTCATTCTACATGCTCTCTCCCTGGAGATATTTGTTTGTTATAGCGCTGTTTGTGTATGAATGGTATCCAGATATTTATCACTAGATGAGACCTCTCTGCTGAGCTTTCACACTAAACCCCAATCACCTACCAGATATCTCCCCTTATTTGTCCCATAAACCTGGCCCAATTACAGCTCCTTTCTCCTTGTTTGCTGTCATTTCTCTAAAGCTGCTTCTCTCTTCCGCCTTTTATCTTGATTGATGGTGAGTGCCACCACTCACTTGCTCCCCCAAATTCACTCCTGGATGCCAGTTTACACAAGCTGTCTAACATGGCACGAGCATTAGCTCTAGTTCCTTCATTTATTCCTTCCTATGAGGTTCTTTCTTCTGACTAACATGCCTTTCATCACTTCGCCATCTGGCAAGTTCCAGCCCTCTGGGAAATGCTTCCTGAGGGCTCCAGGCAGAGCTAGATTCTCCACTAGGTTCTTATCCTGCCTTTGTTGATAACTAGATCACAGCATCTGTGAAGAGGAGTGTAATGTATACTTTCCTATGCTTGTCCCCCCTCTAATGCTATGAGTGCTGTTGGGTAAGCATTGAGTTTACACAGTATCTAGAAGACATTTTATAAATGCTTGTGAAATACATGAATGGTTCTGACATGGAAGAAAATAGTTTACTTTTTTTTTTTTTTTTTTTTTTTTTGAGATAGAGTCTTGCTCTGTCACCCAGGCTGGAGTGCAGTGGCGTGATCTCAGCTCACTGCCACCTCCACCTCCCAGGTTCAAGTGATTCTCTACAGTCCGGGTTTTTGTTAGTGAGTTGAAGATCACTATGGAGTTATTGCCCCAGGCCTATATCATAAATGCACATTGAACTTTATACCCCTTCACCTTTTTGATTCCTGTTCATCTTTCAGATTCATGCTTCCATGCCACCTCCTTAGTGAAATTCTTCCTGATATCTCAAATTTCATGAAATTCCTTCAGACCTCTCTTTTGAAGCACTTGCTATGATGTAATTTATTAAATATTTGTGAAGTTATCTTTTGGATTGATGTCTGCTTTACTTGGTTCTGAGTTTCATGAGAATAGAGATCCTTCCTTAAGTCTGTCCTCTGCACAGTTGTTTCCTGGCCCCTTGTCCACAGCCTGGTTTAGTGGAAGCTCAGTGGCTATTTCTCTGGGTAAATGAATAATTGTAGCCATGAATACTTTATTTTATGTTTAGCATTTACTTCCTATGTGTTGGTTGTCAGTTTAATAATGGAGAGACCTTAACATAGCTGACCACATATTCAGCAAACTCATAAAGAGTATGTGTGCTGTGAACCAAGAGATGTTTGAGATATATTGGGATGCAGAACTTGTTAAGATATGTTCTCTTCCAGCTAGATGCTTATGCTCTAGTCTAGAGCTAAATAACCATACTACAAGGCAAAACAGAGTGAGGAAACTCCCTTCTAAGCAAAAAGAGAGCTTCATTCTGAGGATGTAGAAAGAAGCTTAAGATTAGATTCCACTGGCCATTTTCTATGGTTTAAATGTGTTCCCTAAAAGTGCATGTGTTAGAAATGTAATCCTCAAATGTGTATGTTCACGGTATTTGGAAGTGGGGCTTTTAGGAATAGATGAGGTCATGAGGAGGCTAGGCAATGCCTGTCATGGCATCAGCGGCTTTATAAGATGAGGAGAGAGACCCTAGCTGACATGCTTGCTCTCTCTTATCATGCCATGCCCTCCACTATGTTATGACACAGCAAAAGGCTCTCACCAGATCCAGCTTCTTCATATTGGACTTACCATCCTCCAGAACTGTAAGAAATAGATTGCTTTTAAAATTATTTCATATGAGGTATTCTGTTATAGTGGCAGAAAACAAACTAAGACACGATTGAGTTTTTTTTTAAATTGTAGAACAATTTATCACAATGCTTCACCCTTGAATTAATCATAATTATCTCATAAGCATTTAATAAACTTCATCAAATTCCTAAGCAGACTCTTCTGCCATCTTTTGGTGTTAATGCACTTCCTAACAGTCTTTTATATTCTCTGTTAGCACTGATGTTTCCTTAGTTTCTTGGAGGGTTTGGGATTCCAAAGTGCATGCAAGAACAGCCGAGTATTGAATTGAGCAGACTTGTAGGCAGATGCACAAGGCAAAACGAGAAGGTGGGATGCCTCAGTCCAGGGCTTTGACCCGATGTTCTGTCTGTCGGGAGAACATATTCACTGCACAAACGCATTTCCTTCCATTGTTAGTTACGTGTAATACTTTTACTGGACTCTAAAACTGATTTTCTTCAGTAAAGCTTTTTACTGTTTTTCCAAAGTTGCCCTAAAACTGGAAAAGTGAAAAGTCAGCACAATGCCTGCTTGCAGAAAAGAATGAGTTCCATGTTTCACGTTACCATGTTACTCATCAACTTCAGTCTTAAAAATTTTTCCAAATTTGTGTAATGCTCTGTTTTATTTGGTGTTATCTGTCCTTCTTTACCAAAGAAGGTACAAAATGAAAAAATTTTGATAGGTGGTAAATTAAGAAGGCACATCTACACATCCCCGAATAAAAATAAATATAAGACTAGGGGTGAAGTTTGTGATGAAGAGTTGCTGCGTTCTCCTCATTTTTAATGACCCTTATAAGTAGTTTATACTACTATCCTGGTAATACCCAATTCCTTATGTTTCTTAAAAATAAAGCTTATATTTCATCTTAATTTTGATGAATGAAATGACTATCCACACTTATTAGTTAACTCTTCATGCTTAATGGAGACAATCTATACTGTGGCCTGAGTAATGCCCAAGTCACTGGGACCAGCTCTGTCTACAGACAGCCTATGGGATGGGTATTGACATCCACAATGCTTTGGTTGTATCCTAGCCTTCCCTCTTATTGGCTGTGTAACATCAGAGACATTCCATTCCCAATCTCTTCCTTGTTTCCAGTTTCATCATTGTACAACAGAGCCAATGGCACCAACTTCTGCAGAGTGGTGACGATTCCATGAGTTAATATAAACACTGAATAAATATTAAGAACATCCTTTTCCCTCACTCATCTTCCTCTCCTAGTATTTGTTCACACACACACACACACACGCACACACACTATGATGACCAATATATTGGGTACTCAGTACTTCAGGTAAAACAGCAAAGATATGCTGCTGTTGATGATGGTGATGTGTGTGTGCGTATGTGTGTCTGTGTTTTTTGCGGGTTGGTTAATTTATCTTCTCATTGCCTTTCCTTGGTGCTGCCTCTCGGGCTCACTTTGCATCTTTTCCCTGGGCTTAGGGCCTATGTGGCAGCAAAGATGCTCATCGTCATGGTCCAATAAAGAGAAACAGATGGGCTCCAGTGAGCCCCTGGGTAGATCGTCTGTCCTTTTGAAAACGGTGGCTTGACCAAATTTATTGGATTTGGAATTGTCGCTATTTTAAATGTTATCACCTCCCATTTTTAAGCTATAAAAAGAGGGTAGAGCCATCCTTATTAGTGTTTTTATATTTTAATTATTAATTCTCTCAAACATCTGGTTCCTTTGCTAGGTGCGTCGTGGCTGAGGGTTGGAGCTCTCCAGCAACATGCCCGAGCAGAGTAACGATTACCGGGTGGCCGTGTTTGGGGCTGGCGGTGTTGGGAAGAGCTCCCTGGTGTTGAGGTTTGTGAAAGGCACATTCCGGGAGAGCTACATCCCGACGGTGGAAGACACCTACCGGCAAGTGATCAGCTGCGACAAGAGCATATGCACACTGCAGATCACCGACACGACGGGGAGCCACCAGTTCCCGGCCATGCAGCGGTTGTCCATCTCCAAAGGGCACGCCTTCATCCTGGTGTACTCCATTACCAGCCGGCAGTCCTTGGAGGAGCTCAAACCCATCTATGAACAAATCTGTGAGATCAAAGGGGACGTGGAAAGCATCCCCATCATGCTGGTGGGGAACAAGTGTGACGAGAGCCCCAGCCGCGAGGTGCAGAGCAGCGAGGCGGAGGCCTTGGCCCGCACATGGAAGTGCGCCTTCATGGAGACCTCAGCCAAGCTCAACCATAACGTGAAGGAGCTTTTCCAGGAGCTGCTCAACCTGGAGAAGCGCAGGACCGTGAGTCTCCAGATCGACGGGAAAAAGAGCAAGCAGCAGAAAAGGAAAGAGAAGCTCAAAGGCAAGTGCGTGATCATGTGAAGGCCCTTCCTGCGGGAGGAGCAGCTGTGTGTCCCCAGCACCTCACTCCCCCGAAATGACACCCACCGTCGTCAGGGTAGCATGTATTATGCCCACGTGTTAAACATTGCATTTAATCGAGATGCGCCCTATTGTCCTTAAGAGGGCGTTTCACACCACCAACAGTAAGCCACCCCCTCTGGAGTCACAGAATCTGCCAGGCGGTTCAAGTGAAAACCAACACGCTCAGCATCCCCGGGAACTGAGAGGTGCCAGCAATTGCTGAAGGTGGCGATGAACACCAGAAGGTGGGAGGGAGGAAGAACTGGTACCTACAAAGCAACATCTACCGAGAGGACTAAATGTCATCTACGTGCATGTGAGAGCGTGTTAACCCAGAGCTACCTGCACCAACCCCAGACAGAAGCCAATCACGTCTTTGGGGGAGGGGAGGGGCAGGAAGAGGTGAGAAGATCAGATGGTCCAAAGTGGACCACACTTGGTCCATTTTACACTTTTGTTAAAGGGGATTAAAAAACACAGCTTCTCCCCCAAAGGGTGTTCATTCTTAATTCCCACCTGGCCTGTTAGGAGCCTTGCTACCCTGAGGGGATGTGTTCACCTTACCTAGACCTAGTTAGGAAGTATCATTTTAAGCTATTAGAGTATTTATCTTCATGTGCAGGGATAAGTGCACTAATAGTGTGCTACTCTGTCAGAAGTTCTTCAGTTTTTAAGTGAGGATATCGTGACAGTATTAAAACATTGCAATAATGTTCCTGTGTGTTTTACATCGAGGGTTTTAGAAATGTGATTTTCTTCTTTTGACTTGTGAGGAGTATAACTTCTTTCAGCCCTCAGATTTTAAATACAAGCAAATAAACTCGCTATTTTTAGACGTTTTTTTTCCTCCAAGGTGGTTTTCTTCTCTTAAATAACTCGATCTGTACCCAGCTGGGTAGCAGCCAGCAAAGGCCATCAGACAACCAGAAGCACATCTGTTTTTGTAGTGTCACAAACATGTATATGCCACACTTTGCACCTTAATGAAATACTTTGAAACAGAAGTTATTCACTGTGTTTTTGATGATCTATCTGTATTGGAAATATATTCCTGAAAAATGCATTTAAGTAATAGTAAATTCTCTTGCATGTTCCATTATATGTGTCTTCTAAGAGCTGTTCAATACAGTATTCACTCTAGAAACAATTATCTTTTTCTCCTAATGATTTTGTGTGCATCTTTAATCTTTCAAGCCAAATTACAGCCATTTCAGGTTTCCTGTGTTAGCTTGGGGATAGGATGGTGGCTGGAGACAGACAGGCTTCTCTGCCTGGGAAGAGCCCATCAGCTTAATTGCTCTGCCATCGTAGAGCCTGGTTGGACTTGGCTTCCTGAAAACTCCCACTGATAGTGCCTGTTAGATCTCCTGTTTGTTTCAGTTGGCAGAACATTTACTGGCCCCAACTGTGGCATCATCCTCTCAGCAATCTTCCTGTCACCCGCCTGGCAGGCAGAAGAAGCTGCATTCTCACGTGGGCCTGCCTGGGGGTGGGGGCTGCCTGGCTGTTGGGTGGCAGTGTCAGCACAGGTAGGGCTTAAGTTGAGGATGTTTGACCGGGCCACCTCCTGCAACTGCTGTTTCTCCTGTCCCTCCTGTGCAGGGCTTGCAGCAGCAGCAGTGTGGCCATCTCCATCCCCCAAAGCACACTTGCTCTCTCGATATGTCCTAGTTTTCTTTAGCCTTTTCTGGTTCAGTTCCCTTGTCCTGATCTCATCCTCTCTGGTCTCCCAATAACTCACCCTTGGGATGTGTTTAGTGCGTGGGAGGTGCCTTTGAGAACTGCTTGACTCCATGATCTCCTAGAACAAAACTGCCCTGACTTTACAGGGGGAACACTCACGCTGAGCTGAGAAAGCAAAGTGGCATGGGAGCCAGCTGGGGGTGCAGAGCATTTGGGCCAGTCCCGTGGCCCCCTTCAAATTCCTCAAGCAGGATTGTTCTGTTCTAGAAAGCTGTTGCACAGCATTCGCAATGAGATCTTTAGTTGGCGGATTTTCTGGAACATTTGTTTTTCAACTTGTCTCGATATTTTTTTTTCTGTTTCTATTCTGAGAGAGAGATGATCAGGTTTTAATTTGGGTATAGGTTAAATGGAAGAAGAAATAGAACTTCATGGCCAAAACAGATGTATAGATTTTGAGTGGGTTCTTTGCTAACAGTAGAATGCGATCTTTGCCACTGACTGTAGTGTTAATAAGGCTTTTAACGTGAGATATTCCTGCAAACCATCCCATTTCTACTGATTGTAAGTCAGAATTTCTTTTATCCCTTTCAAATCAGTTTCTACATGTTTAAGTGTTTAGGGCTTCATCAGCATGAGCAGTTTGTAATTACTGAAAATCTGATTTCATTCAGGACACGTTTTTTTCCTTCATATTTTGCCTGTGAATTTATAGGCTAGGAAGGCTATTGAAGCCTCAGTTATGGGTCTTCATTTTGAGGTCATTTTCTATGAGCTGAACTGAGGATATCGATGGTTATCTCAAAATCATCTTTTAGGAGCTCCCCAATTGACTCAGGGTTTGAGGAGTTAGTATCACAGAATCAGATTTTTTTAAAGCATTTGTACGTTTCCATTCCCAAATATGTAGCTGTGGTTCTTGAAAACACATCCTACATTGCATATGGGCACAGCAGTTTTTGACCCAGCCAGAATAAGTTAATATTTAATTAAATATTGCTTTGAAGATGGCGCTCTGGGCATGAGCATGGGGCTCCATGACTTCCCTTCTGTCCCCACGAGCCCCTCCTCCATCCAGCGACAAGCCATGGGCATGCATACAATGCAGCAAGACCAACACAAGAGCAATATTGAATTGTTCATTCTATCTAAAATTACATGTATATAAAATATATAGTTTATCTTCCTGCATTTTTGAAGTATAAAGTCATAAATTGTACATATCTGTAAGCTAGTATATTTGTTTCACTGTTTGTAATATTTAAGAAATGCTCATTCTTTGTAGAACAAAAATGTATTAAATATTTTAAAAATTGCTCTGTGATAATTTTTTTCCCAAAATTTGTAATGTGTTGCTTCTACATAAGTTCTCTGGAAATATCTACAACTAATAGGACACATGTACATCCTTGAAGACACATCCTAGAATTCAGTACCCCACAAGGAAAGCGTGTATACAAAGTATTTGCAGAGCATGACTTTTATATGTGTGGGATACCAATGTGTATATTTATATTTAAAGTGTATTTATTGTTACAAGTCTATTCTCTATTATATTTTATTTACTCTGCGGCTATAAAAATCACCCTTGCATACAAGTTTCTAGTTGCCAGTGATGTTCTGGAAATAATGGGACATATTACAATAAAGCTACAGTTATGACACCCTGGCTGGAAGGTGGTGCTATTTCTTAAGGGGTTAGCTGGTCTAGGAAGACCTTGACTTGGTGGCCCCTCAGTGGCTGTTATGTGCTTATGACCACAATAGGAGAATATCAGGCTCTGTGCAGAACTAGCATAGGTAACAGTAGCTCACCCTGGGGTGTCCCGTGAAACTTTCCCATTGCTTCCTGTCATTGGGTGGAAATGAAGCAGAAGCTCCAGACATGTTAAGGTGAGAGGGAAGGAGTAGGGCAGGGCCCTACTTGTGTCAAAATAGAAGAAGTGAAGACAAACTCCCTTCTCTTTTTTTTAATCCTGCTTTCCTCCACAACCCCAGGCTATTAAATTGTAAACCAAATATAAAATTCTAAGCCCCCCAGCTGACTGACGGATGCTTCCCTTGGCCAAGGGCATTCCAAAGTTAACTCAAAAACTAGTTCAAGCCATGATGGGAAGTGGGGATCAGACATGCCTCATTATATCCTCCTCCTCTTGGAATTCAGGCACAACTGACCAGCATTAACATTAAAACATCTGAAGAATGATAGACTGTTTGGGTCTGGTAAGAGGCATTTCCTTCTACTGATTCTTTCTGCATAATAGGAACCTTGGTTTCCATAAGCCCTTACCTTAATCCAGACATTCCCTTCTATTGATTCCAGTCTTTAGATAATAATCTAACTCTTTCAACCAATTGCCAATTAGAAAATTCTTGAATCTACCTATGACTTGCAAGCCCCCACTTTGAGTTATCCCACCTTTCTGGACCAAACCAGTGTATATCTTACATGTATTCATCAATGTCTTATGTCTTGCTAAAATGTATAAAACGAAGCTGTAGCCAGATCACCTTGGGCACACGTTCTCAGGATCTCCTGGGGTTGTGTCTAGGGTCATTAGTCACTCGTATTAGGCTCAGAATAAGTGTCTTCAAAAATTTTATAGAGTGATTCTTTTCATTGACAAAATGATGGTGTTAAGTCTGGGACAAGCCAATGCCTGAGACATGGGGTTGCAGCAGAGCACGAGGTTTAATTGTAGGGTCACCCAGTGAGGAGATAGGAGGAAACCTCAAATCCATCTCCCAGAGGGCTATGGGGCTAGTTAGTGTAAGGGTTTTGGAGGGGGCCACAGCATGAAGTGTGGAAATCATTGATTGGTCAGAGTGCGGGGTGAAGTCGTGGGATGAGGATGAAGAAGCTGCAATCTCATGCTGATCCCATCCTTCTGTGGGGTCTTCAAATTGGGTGCTGGAATTTGGGGGCTGAAAAAATCTTAAGTGATCCTTAAACAAAAGCCTTATGATTCTAATGTCAGAGGTCCTGTCTGTGGGAACAACAGGGATGCAGATCAATTCTTAAACCATCTTATAACCTTAATGCCAGAAATCTTATCTACAGGAACAAAGAGATACAAATGGTCAGGATCTAGTGCTACATGACTTTTAGCAACAAGGAAGTGGGCCAAAGTGCAGCCTGATTAATGCTTAATTATGACTCTATTTCTATCCAGAACCTGGCATGCCATTCTTGTCAACCCTGTGGGGACAGTTTCTGCCCTAGCGTTGTTGCTGAGTACTGCTTCTGTTTGGTCTTTATTTCTCTTTTTCCACACTAATTGTAAAATAAAGCTTAATTTTGATGATGCAGGAAAAATCCATCAAACACTAAAAACAAAATCCTCACTCTGCAACGGAATAACTAAGTGACACTGGGGAGGTTCTTGCCCTCTTAGTGCTTCTGCAAAATGGGAATGATTAACCTCTGCAGGGTGGTGGCCCTGAGGATTAATTTGATGATAAGCACAAAGCACAGAGCTGGCTTGTCACGTATTGAGCTTTCAGAGGAAACATACAAAAATCTGCTGACTATGTAGCATTCTATCTGGAAGGTTGGCGGCAATGTGAAAATCAAAGTACCCAAGTACAAAAACCACCAGAAACTTCCGCTTCTTCCAGCCTCTTTATTAACAGCTTTCCAGGTCTTGCTGTCTGCATGCCCCTCCCTACTCCAACCCTCTGCCCAGCTTCAGGTCATTATTGCAACATTAGTCAGGGCTCCCATTTACGGAGATAATGACAATCAGCCAACCCTATTAGGCACCATTAAAGGGTATTCTGGTGCTTATCAAACTTTAATGTGCAAATGAAGTACTTCAGGGTCTTGTGATTCCATAGCCTCTGAGGCAGCGGGGCTGAGTGGGGCCTGGGAGTCTGCATTTCTATCAGGCTTCTAGGTGATGTCCCTGCTTCTGGTCCGAGACCACACTTTGACATGCAAGGCTGTAATCTACTTGCTCTTTAGTTTTGTTGCACATGAGAATCGCTTGGTAAAGGAGTTTTGCAAACTATTGATAACCAGACCGCCTACCCCTCACAGAAACTGTGTGTTGGTAGGTAATTTTGATATGGAATCGAATTTAAGAATCACTGCTGTTAGGTAAGTTTAATTGGGAATGCCTGCCAGCTCCCTAAGTCTTGGGGTGGGATGGAGATGGGAGCAGGCTTTGTTAAATCAAGTTCCCCTTTAGTGACTTTTTTCAATCAGTGGTATTGAGGGTCTTGGCTTTCTCTATGTAGAGCATTTTCCAAGGTTAGCATTGAGAGAAAATTGTAATTCAGGTATAGAGCATCTGCCCACCTGCTCCATCCTGGGGAGTTCCATCAGGGCTACGTGGGCAGTGATGTCCCTGGTTGTGGGTCTGAGCCCCAGCAGCCATCTGGAGCACCCCTCCTTGCCCTCCTGATGTAAGCATGGCACCCTGTCTATTCTTAACAATTCCTCAAGCTTCTTCAATGCCTGCAAATACTGAAGACAGGTGCCCCTAAAACCATCTTTGCAAAAATTATGACAGTGAGAAAAATCTGACATAGGAAAATTACGAGTGAAAGAAATCTGACCTAAGAGACTCCATCTTGCTTCTAACCTCCAAGCTGCCCTTATCTATTCCTGCACTTAGGCCAAATTAACTTTGGGATGAATTTATAGTTTAACTTTGAAACATAGACAATAAGAGCCCCTCCTTGAGCAAACTTCTCCTTGCCTGGAGACCAGACTCTTTTGCAAAACTAACAAATTAGCCACAAGATTAGAAATTATTATTATTATTATTATTTGAGACAGAGTCTCTCTCTATTGCCCAGGCTGGAGTGCAATGGCAACATCTTGGCTCACTGCAACCTCTGCCTCCCAGGTTCAAGCAGTTCTCCTGACTCAGCCTACTGATTAGCTGGGATTGTAGGCATGCACCACCACACCTGGATAATTTTTGTATTTTTAGTACAGACAGGGTTTCACCGTGTTGGCCAGGCTGGTCTTGAACTCCTGACCTCAGGTGATCCACCCATCTCAGCCTCCCAAAGTGCCGGAAGATTAGAAATTATTATGGCTTACAAAAAACACATGAAAAAATGCTCATCATCACTGGCCATCAGAGAAATGCAAATCAAAACCACATTGAGATACCATCTCACACCAGTTAGAATGGTGATCATTAAAAAGTCAGGAAACAACAGGTGCTGGAGAGGATGTGGAGAAATAGGAACACTTTTACACAGTTGGTGGGACTGTAAACTAGTTCAACCATTGTGGAAGTCAGTGTGGCGATTCCTCAGGGATCTAGAACTAGGAATACCATTTGACCCAGCCATCCCATTATTGGGTATATACCCAAAGGACTATAAATCGTGCTGCTATAAAGACACATGCACACGTATGTTTATTGCAGCAGTATTCACAATAGCAAAGACTTGGAACCAACCCAAATGTCCAAAAACGATAGATTGGATTAAGAAAATGTGGCACATATACACCGTGGAATACTATGCAGCTATAAAAAATGATGAGTTCATGTCCTTTGTAGGGACATGGATGAAACTGGAAATCATCATTCTCAGTAAACTATCATAAGGACAAAAAACCAAACACCGCATGATCTCACTCATAGGTGGGAACTGAACAATGAGAACACATGGACACAGGAAGGGGAACATCACACTCCGGGGACTGTTGTGGGGTGGGGGGGGGGGAGGGATTGCATTAGGAGATATACCTAATGCTAAATGGCGAGTTAATGGGTGCAGCACACCAACATGGCACATGTATACATATGTAACAAACCTGCACATTGTGCACATGTACCCTAAAACTTAAAGTATAATAATAAAATAAAATAAATAAATAAAAAAGTATAACCAAATTGTTTGTAACACAAAGGAGAAATGCTTGAGGGGTTGACTACCCCTTTTCCCATAGTGTAATTATTACACAATGCCTTCCTATATCAAAATATTTCATATATCCTATGAATATACACACCTACTATGTACCCATTCAAATTTAAGGTAAAAAAAGAGAAAAAAGAAATTATTATGGCTTAGAAATCATGCAGCCAAAGGCCACAAGATTTCTAACCTCTCCAATTTTTCCTATATATAACAATTCTACTGTAAAACCTAAGATTGATGTTCAAGATATTTTTCGGACCCTGCATTCTCATGGACCAGCTGGTGCCACCTAGACTGGTAAACTGGCTCATCTGGTCTTGTGGCCCCCTCCCAGCGCAAGAGGACAGCCTTGACTCCCTATAATGCCATTCCTAACCCAACCCATGAGTACTTCCCATTCTCCAGCACCCTGTCCACCAAACTACCTTTTAAAAACCATAGCCTCTGAATTTTCAGGGAGGCTCATTTGAGGAATAATAAAACCTCCAGTCTACCACTTAGCCATCTCTATGTGCATTAAGCTCTTTCTCTATTGCAATTGCCCTCTCTTGATAAATTGGCCGTCCCTGGGCAGAGGGCAAGATGAACCTGTCAGGAGGTTATGCCCCCATCAATTCTGCCTTGGCTTTGCCGACTTGCTGTTGCCCCAGATACTGTGAATGTGGGGTCCCAGTTCCTTGCATTCAGCACTCCGTGGCTGCTGCTGCGGCCACATCCACAGGATTCCTTTAACCCACGGCACTGGCTCTGCCCTGCCAAGGTTGCCGCTTCAGATCTGGGCATGAACTCTCATGCCTTCATCTTTTCACATCTCTGGATTGTCCTCATTCACTTTTCCATTTCCATTTACCTTTCTTAAGTACAAGGGATCTTTGCCTATCCTAGTCTATCACAAGTCACTGAGGGGCCCAAAGAGGCAGGCATCTGCCTAAGACATTTTAACGTAAATTCTATTGTCACAGTGATAATAATTATCATTATTGTTGCTATTATTTGTTTGCTCTTCTAACTCCTCACAGTCTGCCTCAAACAACATGGAGTTAGCTTAGGTGTAGGAAAACAGAGGAAACCACCATACTCCAACTTAACTTCTGTAAGGAGAGACGGGGAGCTCAGAAAAAAAAACCTAGTGGAGATAGAGCTGTTCGTCATGAACGTAAAATGAAAGTTACGCAGTTTCTTTGTTAGGGGGCAACACGGTAGATGTGAAATGTGTTATTTGCCCTTGCCAAAAATCAAGACTATATCTTTTGCAGTCCTTTTAATAAAAAGTACACATTAGCTTTCAAGAAGTACCTCTCCAAGTGTTCACGTGCGCACATGCGCACACACACATTACACGCACACACTCCAACAGAAATAAAGCAGCCCCCAAAGTTAGATACTACGAAATATCTCAAATATCCCCATTTCAATCTCAGCATAAGTATCAAGAACTCAGAGTGGGCTGGAGAATGAGCTTTAAGATATCATTGTCACTATAAAACTGGCAACACAATTACAGAGTGGATGTGTCAAAACGTACTGCTTTGATTATGTTACTTCCTCTGCTTGGAAATCCCTTCTTTCTGTCTCCCTGTCCATCCCTGCATATGAACATCTTTCCTATTCTAAGGCTGCCCTCAAATGGCCCCCTCTATGCTTTTCTCAGTCATTTAAGTCAAAAAAAGGATTTTCTCTCTCTTTGAAATGTTTCTTGGGTCTTGCTTTTTTGACCTTTCTGGACTGTAGGATGTTTTGTTATACAGAAGTGATTTCTTCATAATCCTGACTTGTTTGAATTTTAACCCAAGTTCTTTTTTTTTTTTTTTTTTTTGGGACGGAGTCTCACTCTGTCGCCCAGGCTGGAGTGCAGTGGTGCGATCTCGGCTCACTGCAAGCTCCGCCTCCTGGGTTCATGCCATTCTCCTGCCTCAGCCTCCCAAGCAGCTGGGACTACAGGCGCCCACCACCATGCCCGGCTAATTTTTTGTATTTTTAGTGGAGACGGGGTTTCACCGTGTTAGCCAGGATGGTCTCGATCTCCTGACCTGGTGATCTGCCCGCCTCGGCCTCCCAAAGTGCTGGGATTACAGGCGTGAGCCACCGTGCCCAGCCCCCACGTTCATTATTGAACCCTCTCAACAACCTGAACTATGCTTTGGACCAGTTAAGTATCCCATGCACATTTGCTAGATTGAGCAGCAAAACCCACCTGACTGCTGGCGGTGAGAATCACCTGTGCAGTTCTCTGGGTCTTCCCATTCTTCCCCCTTCTGGGCACAGAGTAAGATTGCACTTCCTGGGCCTCTTGTTGGTGAGATCTGACTGTTTCTGCCATGGAGTTGTGAGTGAAGGAGGCCCCTGATCTTAGGCTGGAGTATTTCATTGCCCTCCTCCAAAGGAACAGGCAATGTTCCAGAGAGGGGTTGCTCTCCTGACTTGCTTTTCAGAGTAAGGGCAAGGCTGAGATGGGAGCAGAGGTCCCTGCTGACCTGTGATAGATTTAAAGTTTACGGGAGAAATAAACCTTTGTTGTTTTAAGCCTTCAAGATTTTGGAGTTGTTTGTTACTGGGGTGTAACCTAACCCATCTTGACTAATGTGTTACCTCTGTTTATAGTCTCAGGTATTAGCATTTCCTTCTTGTCAATCTTTTCCTTCTAAGATTGAAATGAGAAGTTGCTAAAATCTGTACAATGTAAATAAATACAGTACAATGGAGGTTGAAGTTCTTAGGAAATTTAAGAAATGCCAGAAACTCATAAAGTGTTTTTTTTCCAATCCTTTTAGCAGGTTATAAAAAAGAATATTGTCAAATTTAGGCTGACTAGTGTTAGCAAGAAATAAATTAGACTACAGAAATTATGCAACAAAGTCAATTGGATAAAAAGTACTCAGGTATTCTATACTTTTTGTCTTTGCCTGGTAACTCAGTGTTGTTCAAGATATTCGGCAATTGAGTAGTCTGTAAGGATTTACATAGTTTCCAAGGAAAATGTAGTGAAGTTTCTTTTCCTATAAATTTAAAGATGTGAAATATAAAACTAACCGACATTTATCAAAATTCCATTGAGTTCCTAACAGTAGCGTTGTCAACAGCAGTTGCAGAGACAGTGGGACCTTTGTCATGTCATCGAGGCAGATACTCTATTAACATTGTGCATTTCATCTTGGCTAGTACACGGTAGGCTTACCTGACAGAAATAATTTTTTTTTTCTTTTTTTTTTGAGATAGAGTCTTACTCTGTCACCCAGGTTGGAGTGCAGTGGCACAATCTCGGCTCACTGCAGCCTCCATCTCCCAGGTTCAAGCTATTCTCCTGCCTCAGCCTCCCAAGTAGCTGGGATTACAGGCATGTGCCACTATGCCTGGCTGTTTTTTGTATTTTTAGTAGAGACAGGGTTTCGCTATATTGGCCAGGCTGGGCTCGAACTCCTGACCTCAAATAATCCACCTGCCTCAGCCTCCCAAAGTGCTGGAATTACAGGCCTGAGCCACTGCACCCAGCCTGATGGCAGTAACTTAAGAAATGAAGGTTGCCATGCGGAGGTTGCTGAGGGAAGGTGCCCAGTGAGGGTGCTCAATCAACTGCATGCTTTTTGCTGGTGGTCGTGGTTCTCATGTTCAGCCCTCCACCACTGGACTGTCCCTGTATTTAAAATTTCCCAAATAAAATCCTATGTCTCATTTGCTGGCTCTAGGTCTCTTTGGTCTCTTGAACCTGGTACTATCCCTACTGAAGTGAGCAGGGGTTTGACATGACGGCTAGTGTATTTTCATGTTTGTTGCATGTACTTTCTTATGTTTGTTAAATTGCATTTTTCCGTTATGTTCCTGACTCATGGTTCAGTGAAGCATGAAGGTCGAGATAAAATAGTAGCAAAATACTAAACTTATAATGTCATAAAGCACCGTGAAGCTTTCTGTGCCTACAGTCCATCTGTCAGTCTGTGAGTATGATAATTTTCTAAGTCAAAAAAATGTAAACTAGTACGACCACAATGGAAAACAGCACGGAGATTCCCTAAAGAACTAAGAGTAGATCTACCATTTCATCCAGCAATACCACTTCTGGGTATCTACCCAGAGGAAAAGAAGTCATTATACCAAAAAGATACCTGCACGTGCATGTTTATAGCAGCACAATTTGCAATTGCAAAAATATGGAACCAGCCCAAATGCTTATCAATCAATTAGTCGATAAAGAAAATGTGGTATGTGTATGTGTGTGTGTGTATATATGTACCATGATATACTACTCAGACATAAAAAGGAACAAAATAATGGCATCTGCAGCAACCCGGATGGAATTGGAGACCATTACGCTACGTGAAGTAACTTAAGAATGGAAAGCCAGACATTGTATGTTCTCACTCATAAGTGGCAGCTAAGCTATGACGACCCAAAAGCATAAGAATGACAAAGTAGATTTTGGGGACTCGGGGGAAAGGGTGGAAGGGGGTTAAGGGATAAAAGTGTATACTGCTTAGGGTGATGGGTATACCAAAATTTCAGAAATTACCACTAAAGAACTTAGTCATCTAACTAAACACCATCTGTTCCCCAAAAACCTATTGAAATAAAAATTTAAAAAAATTTTAAATGTCCCCCATGCCAAAAAAAAGTGTGTATAGGAGATAAGACAAAAATATCTGAAGATTTGATATTTTGGGTCTGGATTCCTCATGACAATGCATTGATCTTTATGAAAGTTTATCAATTCATTCAACTTCTACCACCACTGGTACACCAATCAAGATCTTATTTTTTAACAGAACAAATGCAAAGTAATACTGTGCAAAATTTGAAATAAATGAGTTTTTAAAAGAAGATAAATAATCCAAGTTATATATTTTGTAGCAGTGTGAAATAAATGAGTTTTTAAAAGAGAAAAATAACCCAAAGTTATATATTTTGTAGCAGAAAGAGACATAAGTAATATAACAGAGACCTATAAAACTAAACTCAAAGTTTTTTGCAAAATTTCTCAGAGAGAAAGAACAACTGGTCTTTGGTTAAAATTCCTTTACTTATTGTTGGATATCACGTAACATTAAAAGCACACAATGTGGAAAAGCACAGAAACAGGGTGTTAGCTGATTCTGTTTCACGCTTGGATCAGCTCGTCATATGCTGGTGGAACATGTGAGCAGTCAACAGAGAATCCACGCCATATAAGATGTTCTGTTATTGTTATTTGTTTAATTAGTGATTATTTTAAACAGAGGATATAGGCTGTAGAAAGTACACTGGGGTCAGGTCCAGCAGGGACTCATGATGACTGGCATGAAAAGGGAAGATTTTACTTAAATGCCAGATCACATGCTGCTTTATTTTGCAGAGCAATTGGTGGTTAACAATAGGCCTCCTGCTCCTGATGTGTTATTTCTTGTTCAAGGAAATAGTGAAAGTTGTGAACATAATTAAATCATGTCTGCCAGCATGTTGTGGTCTGCTATGTTTAGGAAAACAGGGGGAGGGGCAGAGGATTGATTGAGGACCCTGATTTTCAGCACTGAGCATGGTGACCCTTGAAGGGAAAGGCACTTACCATGGTTTTGACATTACAGATGGGTAAAACTGTTTTCTTTTTTATATTGATAATATCAGTAGCATGATCAAATGACATATTTTTGAGACACAGTGAGTACCTTGACAGATATTAGGGTTTTTCTCCCATTAGGGATAGTGCATTATCTGTGATGAAGTCTAGCTGAGTACAACAGAAAAACCTCAAGTAATAGTTACTTAAAAAACAGATTTTCGTTATTTGTTCCATGAAAGGAGTCAATGGCTGCACGAAATCATGAGTTATCCAGATTATTTACATAATTCATCTTCCCCATCCTAGATGATTCCAGGATGTGAGTGTGGGCTGCATCCTAATGGCGCATGATGACCACTGGAACCCCAGCCATCAAATCCTCTGCAGCTAGAGGAGGCACTCAGAAGAAAGCATGCATCCTCCACAGCACTTTGGAGAGCCCTCTAAGCAAGCAGCTGACCTGATTCACACAGCCACTGCTAATAGCCAGGGAGAATCAGCAAAGGCTCAGTCTTTTTTTTATCTTGGAGGCCATATGCTTATCTAGAAGTTGGGGATTTTTTATTAAGAAGAGAAAAATGGGTACTGAGAGGAACTGGCTGTTTTAAAATGTAGGTTTTATTATTATTCAGGTATGGTGAAACCACCAGATCAGGAGAGGGCTACCTTTGAAAAGTTAGCTGTTACAGTTCTTAAGAGGAGGGGGCATGCAATGCCAAGTGGAGCCACATGGGGAAGTACCAGGCTCAGTGAGGAGGCTGAGAGAGGAGGGGTGAAACCTGCACAAGGGCCTTTATCATGTGGCTTCTGCAGGAAAGGCAAGGCAAGGCAGGGCAAGCAGGTTTAGGATTGGCTAGCTTGGATAATTTCAGCAGGCTCTGGGACAGGAGGGCTATCTCTCGACATCTGGTGCCTGGCCCTGGAATGATTAGGGAAGGAAGATGGTGGCCTAGATGGTGAGAACCTGAGAGAGAAGGTGGGGGAGGAGGTGGGCGCTGGGTTGGTTGGTTTGCATACATGAGGTGTGCTCATAGGGAGTCATTTACTGCTTTTAAAAGTTGGCTAATCTGGATAGGATGCCTCCAGGGTCATCCAGATATCAGAGCATCAGAAATACAGAAAATAAAAAAGCATGATTAATAAACTGCCAATCTCTGTCTTGGATAGGACATCAAGATTTCATGAGAAGGTAAAATGGTCCAATCATCAGCATTTCCCTAATATTTTATGATTTTTCCAAATTTGTTAGAGAAATAAAGCAATGCCATATTATGAATAATTTAAGAGTGTATCCAAATGCTGGAAAAAAGAGCATGAGAAGACACTTTCTAAAGCGAAATGAAATAAGTGACTAGAGTAAGAATCCATTTGGTGCCATCTTTTCGTTGAAATTTTAACCTCTAGCTTTTGGGTATGTCGTGCTCTTTGGCTACCATTAGGTAAAACACTGAAAATAGGGTCCACTGAGAAGTCTTTCCCCCTTTCTGGGTCCATTTTTAATCATAGTGCCCAGAACTGCCTGCCAAAATAATCAACCACTGACTATCACGCATAATGAGCCATTATTCCTTTGACTTAGGAGTTTTTAATTTGGTAGGCATATATTAATATGACCAATAAAAGACTGTGCATGGCAGTGAGATGTGACGACCTTATGAAAAGATGAGAGTGCATGCTGGTGCCTGGGGACACTGCTTGCCCCAGGCATACGACATTTTCCCGTGGGGTCTGTTCAATTGTCCCATGGTTGAGAGACCACAAGGGCATCCAGGTCCCCAGACCTCTGTTTAGGGGGCCTTTAAGTGTCCAGACTGTTGCATGGTACGAGTGGAGGATGGCAGCACACCACATCCAAGGATGCATATTTCACTGTCCCTCCCAGTGGCCTCCTGGTCCCTTGCAGTCAGTGTGTTCTAGAGGACAGTTCCTACTGGGTCACAAACCCGAATGTATGCAGTTTTTCAACTGCATCCAGTGACTTGAAATGGGCTGTAGCAGGACTATTTCCACCTTGGCCAACGCTACAAATCAGGGTTTCCCTTTTCTTCTCTGGAGAACTGGTTGTTAAGATTTTACCAGCACACCGTTGCTTGCAATGAGCAAAGCATGTAACTTCTCCCCTTTGAGATGTCGTCATTCTTCATATCCTTCCTCTCCTGGTTCGGTGCTCTCCATCTTCATCATCCTCTCACCAGAACCTTCCTTGCTGATCTCCCAGCTTGTCAGTTACCAGTTGATGGTTAAATTCATCCTTAGGAATTACATTTGAAGAGTTTTAAAGAATTATAACCTGGAAGCAGTGTGGTAAAAATTTGTGCAGCATTTTGGGAACATTTTTGGAAGCATTAAAAAAAAATTATAACCCTGTTGGCCCAGCATCCACCTTAGGCATATCTGAAACTAATATGAAATATAAAAGAAATAATCTTATACTCAAGGATGCTCTTTGTAGCCTTAATTAGTAGAAGAGTGGAAAAAAACTAACAGTCGGATACAGCACAGAGTGGTGAGAAGTGATTGTCAATATAGCCATCCTGAGGCATTGTCAGTGACTTAATTATCAAAAAAGTTTAAATCGGGTTCACTAAGTCAAGAAAGTGTGTTTTATATACTTTAAAACAATGTGTTTTAATGGGAATTTTTTTTTCCAGTTAGTGCCCAGTTAAGCCAGGAAATCAGATTACTCGGAACACTCAATTAATTGAAGACTCCTCTAATTGAGATTTTTACAATCGCATTTAAAACAAAAAGCCTTGTAGTGTCTTTAGAGTAGGGCTATTTGTTTCTGCTGCAGGCAACGTAGCTTTTTTAGGTAGATAAAAAATAGCAATGTCAAAAGTCATCGAGAGCTATGATTGGGGGCAGATCCACAACCCAGTTTCCTCAACTGTAACTGGGAATTATGGTAATATCTCTTAAGGTTAAATAAACCACACACAGGTAAAAGACTTGGCACATTGTGGTCAATGGTAAACACTCATGTGTAACAAACATGATTATATTCACTCAGTAAGAGCTATTCCCAGGCAGGATGCACAAGATAGTATCCAACACCTTACCTGATTCTAACCTGAGCACTATTTCTTTATGTCTTTATTTATTTTTCTGATTGTAACATCATGCTTTCTAATAATCAACGAGAATTGAAATATGTAGTTTAGAATGACTTTGCTATAGTTTTTCTTCTTTAGGTTATGTTTTCACTGTTTCTGTTCACATTCTCTTTTAAAATCTGCTGTTACTTTCTTTCACCCATAACTCAAACTGGTGCTAAATATAGGTAATTTGAAATAGCTATTTTTGCCCTTTCCTTTAAGGTTCCCTTTCCTTCTGAGTTCTTTGAAAAGAGGTTTGTGGTGGGCTCCTGCTCACTCTTCCTGATGGAGACCCAGGTGGCCCCTCCTGAGGCCCTCCTTCCTCCTTCTCCGCTGTGGGACTGGCCAGGGGCTCATGGTCACCTTGCTTCGGGCCAAGGTCTTCATGATAGTGCCTGTCCTCCCCATGACGTGGCACCTGATGTGTGTGATGTGTGACAAGCTGGGGTGCCCTTCTCCTGAAGGTTTGTGCTCAGCTGCGTCTGAAAGAAACCCCCAATGACAGTGGCTTGAGCACAGTTTTCCTCTTGAGTCATAAGGAAGTCTGCAGGAAGCATCCAGGGGTCCTCAGGATTTCTCTAGGCTTCTCCACCCTGGTTACTTGCAAATAGCTGCAGCAGCACCAATTGCTATGCCATATTCTAGGTGGCCAGCGGGAGGAAATGCAAAGGGGAAAAGAGATCCTGCCAGCCAAGTCAAACTTCTCTGATTTCTGGAGCTTTCTGGAAGCCCCACCTAACAACCTCCACTCATCCTTCACTGCCCAGCACTGTCTCACAGGGCCACCCACCTACAGGTCTATTTATAAGACTATAAATAATCTTATACTCAGAGATACTCTTTGTAGCCCTAATTAGTAGAGGAAGGTCAGCTGTGAGCTGGGCACATTGCCACAGCTTGTGAAATTGGTATTCTGGTAGGAAAGGGGAAGGGGCCACCACTGCCTTGTCCCTGCATTGTTGACATCATCTCTGACACAACTGCATGTTTTGATTCCATATCAGACATTATTGAACAGTTGGGGCAACTAAAGGAGATTGTTTCATAGAAAGTGTCCTTATTTCCTAGCCTGGCTTGGTTGCTGCCTTTGTCAGAATGTCTCCATCAACTCTTTATGAAGCCCCACCCCATCCACAGAAGGGGGCTTGCCTCTGGATTTCACCCCCTTATTCCCTTACCCTCAGCGGCTGCCCAGTATCTTAAATATTTCCTCCCAAACAGCACTTCTCTACTTTGAGCAATGAACTGGTAACGTTGGAAAAAAAAAAAAAAAAAAAGAAGATTGTGAACCTTGGGTGGAGATCTATACTATGTGTACTTAATGTTACTTAATATGTCCAAACGCAGCGCTTGCTGAAATTCTTAAGCTTATAGTTTTATGCAACTTTAACACAAAAACAAAATTCCACAGAAGCTTCAAGTAAAACCGTTCAATCAATTAATATCAAATTAGCATAATTAGTCTAGTGGGAAATAGATTTTTTTCCCTCCATGGCCGCTCTTGGTCAAATACAGCGCCGATGGGTCTGATTCTGCAATTGGGTGGTGGCTACAGCAGATTATGCTACGTGCTAGCTCAATTATTCCAGCATATTTCTGTCTGCAAGTCACTGCAAAAAACATTATTGCAAAGTGTATCAGATGCCATTTGGGCCCCATCCCTTTATCACTCATGATAAAGAAAGTTAGTTTTCCTTGGTTCCAAGGGTATCATAGACAGAAGGAAGCTTCAAGGTGGGATGCCACATTAGGTGATCCTCCAGTCCTGGCCAACTCTGCTCAACGCCTCCTGTCTTCCCTCCAAATACCCACCAACATTAGAAACTTCCTAAGTACATGAAAACCTGGGAAAATTTAAAACTCTTGATTTGATTAGGCTCTCAGTTAAGCCCATCATCTACCAAGAATGGGGATGAAGTAGGGAAGTAGGGGGGTTGGGGAGGCCTTAGAGATTAGCAGCTACATGTCACTCATATTTTTGAGAATAAAACAACTCAATTTGGGTATCCCAGTGCCTCGGGCCTTGGACGTTAATTTATCATCTGTGATGGTTAATATTGAGAGTCAACTTCATTGGATTGAAAGATACAAAGTATTGATCCTGAGTGTGTCTGTGAGGGTGTTGCCAAAAGAGATTAACATTTGAGTTAGTGGGCTAGGAAAGGCAGACCCACCCTTACTCTGGGTGGGCACCATCTAATCAGCTGCCAGCAAGGCTAGAATATAAGTGGGCAGAAAAACTTGAAAAGAGAGACTGGCCTAGCCTCCCAGCCTGCATCTTTCTCCCGTGCTGGGTGCTTCCTGCACTTGAACATCGGATGTCAAGTTCTTTGGTTTTGGAACTCAGACTGGCTTTCCTTGCTCCTCAGCCTGCAGATGGCCTATTGCAGGACCTTGAGATTATGTGACTTAACACTTAATAAACTCCCCTTTATATACATACATGTATATATATTCCATTAGTTCTGTCCCTCTATAAACCCTAACTGAGTCATCATCTTAATTGTGTATGAAGTATGAGCAAAGCATGGCATAAGTGATCTGAGAAGGAAAAAAAAGCCTATTCGCTTATCTAGAGCAAAGTCTCAGGAGAGTTTAGGAGAGTTTAGCATGCTGGAAAATCTGACCCTATGTATGGCAGTAAGGAACTTATCAGTCTCTTAGTAGAAGTACATTTTTACTATCTTGCTATATAATTTAACAACAAAATTTATTGACTCAAGTGGAGAAAATAATGGCCACACAGCATCCCAGCATTCTATCTGGGTTTATAGTCTCCATTAAGCAGCAACAGGGGAAGGCAGGGGAAATGTTGTAGGTGTTGTTTCAGAATTATCTGTGCCATTTTTTGGTCAAATTGAATAGATTCCATTTGAATTCTGATAGGAATCAACCTTCTCTCATCCTCCAGGAAGAAATGAGACCCTAGCTGAGGATCACTGGACCCATGAGTGCCATGAGCCACAAGGCATTGTTTAGGCCTTGGCTGCCCCACTTCATGTGCCTGTAATGTGGAGTTGCTCTTGCCTTTGAATGTGACTTGGATGAATTTCTTCTCCTGGCCTCCCCTCTGCTCATTAAATGTAACTAACTCTGCCTAGTGTCAGAAAATAATTCTGGAAGTAAGTCTGAAAATAGTTCTGAAGAACTGAACTTCCTAACCATACCAGTCAGCATAGGCTATGTTATATGGTGATAACAAACAGCCCCAAATATCAGTGCCTAAAAACAACAAAGTTTCATTTCTTGTCCTGCTGCTTTTCCTCTGTTCCTTAGCTGGGGCACTCCTCCAACAGGATCTAAGATGTTAATGTAGCCTTTATTATCTGGAATGAAATGACACACACTGTTTCTGTACATAAGTAATTGGCCGGAATTAGTCATATGTCTTTGCCCAAGCTCAAAGGAGCCAGAAAATACAGTCCCACCATGTTTCTAGAGGGAGGAAGCCAGTGAAGAAGGAAATAGCTGTGATTAGCACTAATGATCACTCATCTATCCAGCATTCTAGCTGGGTGCAGGGTCTCCATTGAAAGGCAGTGAAAATACAATGGGAAACTGGAATTAATCCTTCTACTGGTGGATTCTATCCTCATAGAATTCATAGTTTTTACTGAGAATATGCGCTTTCAAAGCAGGACAAAAAACCTCTCTACTGAGAGTAGGAAATGAGACCATGTACCATTTGGGGAAGATGCTGTCTGCATAGCCAATCACCCCTGCCATTTTGGTCTACATTCACCAGTTATTTTGTTCAATTATGTTCAATTTCATGCAACATCCAACTGGCTGTGTATTTAGATAAGATCATAATCAAAGTCTCATCAGAAGAACTTGCTGAAGGAAGTCCCATTGCGTAAGATTTTGGAGGCAGAAATATCTCTATATGAGTTAGATAGAGGAAAGATACTTTAATTTCCTGTTAATAAAAGCACCAGCTAAGGTGGGAAAGGTGAGGCAAGGGTAGGTAGTTTTAATGAGGTCCCAGGGTGCATCCAAGGCTGGAGCAGCATCCAGGCGGAGAGTGAATTCTAGATATTGGAACTTGTTGCCATGGTGATTGGTTGGTGAAAGGTGGGACCATTTTTAAGAAAAGGAATTCTAGATCATCTGAATGAAAAGAGACGCACTTAGCCTCCACATTGTCTAATTCTATGGGGAAATATAACTAGATGGCATTTGAAATTATGTACATCACATCTACCTTATTATGTAGTATCAAGAAAAAGACATGAATGCAGTTAGCAGCCATGGAAACCCTGGCAAAATTTGACAATACTTGTATTTCTACCTCTTGCAACCTCCGAAACAAAGAAACAAAAAAATAAAAAGTGGGAACTGGAAACCAGTCAGAAATCAAGTACAGAGAAAAAGAAACTTGATTTAAAAAGAGAAAGGTACTAGTGATACATTGTATCGCATACAGCCATGCTCTGCAAGCTGCAAAAACACACTCAAACATGGCGATAGTACTCACACTTCTTCATAAACGCAAGTTCCACCTATGTGGAAAAAACAGGTAGATAGGTGCACCAAAATACCAAAATAATCCACCCAGTTTGAAAGATATTAACATGGTGGACTGATAGTACCATGACTATCTGACTGGAAATTCCCTATTAATATTAGTTTCTTATGGAATGTAGTCAGTAAATGTGATAGGAGTTGGTGAGCTCCTTGAGAAATATGATATGGCTGCAAAGGTGAAAAGCAAGCTTCAGCTGTAGTAGTTAGGACGTTTCAATGGCATGTGAAAACCACCTTTGAGTTTTATAGAAAATGAATTTTTCTTTTTACATCACTCAAAATGAGTCTCTTCACTTTCTGTTTCTAAGAAGTTACTAGTAAATACAAATAATAATAATAATGATAAAGGAACAATAACAGGTAAGCAACAGAGGAACCTAGAGAAAATAGGAGTTGTTTGTGAACTTTGAATCTTTGCTTCTCCAAATTCTGTGGATCTAGTTAAGAAATGGGAAGCTTATGGGCATCTGTCCCATTCTATGCACAGTTTACGTGGAGGAACCCCCAGGGTTAGAGTGGATGATGCCTGTGTTATGAATGAAAGGCAAGAAGATTGAGTCTTGGCTGGGCATGGAGACTCATCTGTGTAATGCCAACACTATGAGAGGCAGAGGCAGGTGGATAGCTTGAGCTCAGGAGTTTGAGATAAGTCTGGGCAACATAGTGACGCTCCATCTCTACAAAAAATGCAAAACTTAGCTGGGCGTGTTGATGAATGCCTGTAGTCCCAGCTACTCAGGAGGCTGAGGTGGGAGGATCGCTTGAGCCAGGGAGGTTGAGGCTGCAGTGAGCTGTGTTCATGCCACTGCACTACAGTCTGGGTGACAAAGTGAGACCCTGTCTCAAAAAAAATAAAAATAAAAATAAAAAACAGAAGACTGAGTCTGGGCTCCTGTGGTTAGAGGAGAAGAAAGAGGGTGCTGGGTGAGATGGTGGCACTGAGGCATAACCAGGGTGTAAAGGCTAAGAATTACCATAGTTTCTGGTCCTGTAAACAGGGTTCCCCCATGAGCACTGGTGAAGCCCAGCTTAAAAAGATAGGTGCCATCCAGACTTTGTTTCCAGCCATTTTTAAAAAACAAGAGCAAAAAGATGAGTCTCATTTATTTCCCCAGGGGAAATCCATCAGATTGAACCTGATGGAGTCAGGATGCATTGAGTAATGGGACCCTCCACAGACCTGAGGCCACCTGCAGGAAAGAAGGCTTACAGTCTCACAAAATATGAGAGCATCTTCTTTGTGTCAAGCTGAGACTGATGGGCTTTTCAGCCTTATTTCTGAAAGCACATATGCAACAATCCTTATTTCAAGGATTTCTTTCCCTGTCCTCCCACCAACACCAAACACCTTGTTAGAAGGGAGGGGAGGCCGGGCGCGGTGGCTCACGCTTGTAATCCCAGCACTTTGGGAGGCCGCGGTGGGCGGATCACGAGGTCAGGAGATCAAGACCATGGTGAAACCCCGTCTCTACTAAAAATACAAAAAAATTAGCCGGGCGTGGTGGCGGGCGCCTGTAATCTCAGCTACTCAGAGAGGCTGAGGCAGGAGAATGGCTTGAACCCGGGAGGCGGAGCTTGCAGTGAGCCAAGATTGCACCACTGCACTCCAGCCTGGGCGACAGAGGGAGACTCCGTCTCAAAAAAAAAAAAAAAAAAAAAAAAAAAAAAAAAAAAAGAAGGGAGGGAAAGACCCTCTCTGTAAAGTCTATGGATGTGGATAAAAACCTCATACCTTATGCAGAGGTGCCAACTTTCATCCTAAAACAAAGATATTTCTTTATTGCATCTTTTTAAGTTTACCTTGTGAAGACCTGGTGCCAGCAACATATATGAAATTTTTTATAGCTAAAGAATATGAAATAGACTTCCCCTAAGACCCAGCAATTGCACTTTTGGGAATTTATCCCAGAGAATTGAAAACTTACTTTTATGCAGACACTTGTACACAAATATACAAAACAGCTCTATTTGTAATAGCCCTACACCGAAAATTACTCAAATGTCCTTCAGGGGATAAATGGTTAAACAAAATGTGCTACTGAGTTGCTGCAAAAGTAATTGCTGTTTTCATGACTTGCAATGGCAAAAATTGCAATTACTTTTGCACCAACCTAATATATCTACACCAATAAATACTACCCAGCAATAGAAAGAAACAGGTAAATGATACAACAGCTGAGATGGACCTCGAGGAAATTCTGCTGAGTGATGAAAGCCAACCTCAAAAGGATATACAGAGGTGATTCCTTTTAGATAACATTCATCACATAACCCTGGACATTGAGAATAGATTAGTGGCCGCCCGATATTAGAGATGGAGAGGAGGGGTTGGTGTGGCTATCAGATTGAGTATATTGTTTGTGGTGGTAGTTACGTTAATCTACACGTGTTGATAACATTGCACAAAGCTACACACATACCCAGACTCATGTGGTGGTGCATGTATACTTTGTGAAATCTGAATAAATGCCAAGGATTGTACCAATGTCAACTTCTCAGCTTTAGTATTGTATTGTAATTGCAAAAGATGGGGGAGCCTGGGTGAAGAGTGTTCAGAATGTCTTGGCACATTTCTTTGCAACTTCTCTTGTATCTATAATTATGTTTTTAAAAAATGTTAAAGGCAGTGTGAAGCTAACTAATCCAATTGCTGCTGCTCATTTGGTGCTATTTTTCCATGAAGATATCTGAGGAGCCTCAAATTCCTGTCATTTTAAAATGTAATAGGGATAATATTTTAGAACACCATGTGAATAAATAACATTAAAATTTACAATAGAAAATTTAACAGATATTCAAATATTAAACAATCACTATTATTGAAACTATTGGTGAACCACTAGCCCTTGTCCAACAGACTCAGCTTCAAAATGAAATAAAAATTGTGCCCAGTATACATTAAAATAAGAACATCTATGATTCAAATAATTACAAAGACTTTAGGACATGATGTGATGTATTGTAAACCTTCTGAAATGTTTCTTACCTTAATTCTTTAAGAACAGTAGTCATAACACTCCAGTGAACTTGACAATACAGCTTGGTCCAAAAGTGCAGACTGTGTTGCAGGGGGCAATGGGGGGCAGGTGCAGTTTCATGTTTAAGGTTTTTCTGAGGATGTTGGTGCCATCTCTTTCAATACCAGAGCACAGTGTACGTCCACGAAATATTCTGGGTGTTAATCTACTGAAGAGAGAGAAATGAATTCAATAACTTTTTAAGAATGCTAGAGACAGAAGCAAAATTTCTCAAGAACCACCATATATCCCAGATACAAAAGAAAAATGAGAATAAAAGTATTATTCCTGCAAATACAAAACATGACTATTTATCTTTAGTGTTGAACAGAAAGGAAGAAATATAAAAATTTACATTTGACTTTGGAAAATGGCAAATTCTTTTTTCACATTCTATTTTTATAGTCTTTCATATTTGACATCTTTAATGGAAATTACTATATTTTACTAATTAAAAGGATATGCTTTCATCATATAACAGAATTTTATTGATATGCTTGTCTCAGAAAGAAGTTAAAATTTGTTCTGTATTCTGAACTGGTTCCCAAATGACCTACTCTATTTTAGCATTAAAAACTGTTACTTTGGTGGAATTCACTAAATTAAGAATTATGCCTCTAGCATGATATAGGCAATTTAGAAAGCTGTAACAAATCAGGAAAAGGCACAAGAGACTCTATGTTATTTTAGATAAAAATTTTCTTTTTGTCTAAGTACCAAGCTTTGAATCCATGTTCATGAATATTTATTCGTTGATATCTTGATGTGCCACACTGTGCACATCAGTTTCTGCACCATCATTCCCTTCCCACTGTAACTCAGCCTCCTGCCACGTCATTATTCTCTTTCTACCAGTGCCTCTTTGTACCAAACATTTTCCTTCCTTCATTCTACTTTGCACATCACAGTGGGCAAAACTTTATTTCATATTGGGTAAGTCTTTGGTAGTTGTGTTTTTGAGGAACTGTTCAATTTTGACTAAGTTTAATTTACATCTGTAGGGTTGTTATGGTGTTCATTTATTATTCTTTTAATGTCTGTGGGGTCTGTAGTGATATCCACTCGTTCCTTCTTGTGCTGGTAATTTGCGTCTTCTCTCTCTCTTTCTCATCAGCTCTTCCAGAGATTTACCAGTTTTATAGTTGCAAAGATCACTGTTTGGTTCAATTAATTTTCCCTATATCTGATTTTGATTTTCAATGATTTCTGCTTTGATCTTCATTAATTTCTTCCTTCTTCTTCACTGGGGTATTTGAGTTTATTTCTCTCCTACTTTTCTGTTTCATAAGGTGGAAGCTTATTATTGACTTGATGCCTTTCTTCTTTTGTAATGTAAGCCTTATGTTTATAAATGTCTTTCTAAACACTGCTCTTGCTACATCTTACAAATTTTGATGTTGTATTTTCACATTCATTTTATTCAAAATATTATCTTATTTCTCCCTTTAAACATTTTCATAAGGATTGGAAAACTCACTTGGCAACCATGGTAGGCTGAATAATGGCCCCCAAAGAGGTCCACATCCTAATCCCTGGAATCTGTGAATGTTAGTTTACATTGTAAAAGGGACTTTGCAGTTGTGCTTAAGATGCGGAGGTTATCCTGGATTATCCAGTCGGGCCCAGGGTAAACACAGGGTTGTTAGAACAGGCAGACAAACAGGAGTTGTGATGAGGAAGGGGTGACAAGCAAGGAGAAGCAGGAAACTGTGAGAAGATGGATCTCTCCTTGAGCCTCCAGAAGGAGGGCAGCTCTGCCAACACCTTAGTCTTAGCCCATAAAACCCATTTGAACTTCTGATCTCCAGAACTGTAAGACAATGAATGTGTTGTTTTAAGCCACTTCGTTTGTGGTAGTGTGTTACAGTAGTCATAGGAAGTGAATATACCAACTTTTATTTTGAAAAATGTCAAGTCTCCTGATTAGCTGCAAGAATAGCATAATGCACACCCATGGGCCCTTCCCCTGCATTAACGTCCTGCTGGGTTTGAACCCCTCCATAAACGTGCGTTCTGCTGGATCATTTGGACATGCGTTGTAGACATGATCATGTTGACCCTATTTCAGCATGAATTGAAGAACAATCACCTCTCCTTTATAAACAGTAAACTGATGACATTCAGGTGATTTAAAGTTGCTGTATACTTTACCTAACACAGAGTTCATGTCCACATTTCCCTTTTTATGCCAACAATGTCTCTTACTGCCAGGCTTTTCCCCAAATACAAGACCCATCAAGCATCTCACATTGCATGCAGTGTCATGTCTCCATATTTAGTCTCCTAAATCGGATAGTTCTCAGCCTATTTGTTTATTTCCCTCCAATGGTATTGACGATTTTGCAGAATCTGGACTGGTTGTTTTGTAGAATGTCTTGCAATTTGGGCTGTTTCCTCATGACTAGATTTGTGCTCAACATTTTTTGGAAGGTTTATTACATAATGATATTATGAACTTTTCAGGGTCTTACTTCAGGAGACATTGATACTTTTTTTATGTATGTGACTTTACATTTTATTTTTCAAAATGTATCATGTAGTGACTTTTCTGGCATATAGTTCTATGAATTTGAACACATGCATAGATTCCTGTAATCCCCATAACAATTGGGACACAGAATATTTCCATCCCCACAAAATCTCCCAGGACCCACTCTGGACCTACTTTGCCAGAATCTGCACCTTAACAGGATCCCCAGGGGATTCTCAAGCACAACAAGTCTAAGAAGCACTAGTTTAGAGGACCTGAGATAATGTTTGCAAGTTTCATGGCATATAGCAGACTATCCATTAATTATGGCTATTTTAAATTATTCTCTTTTATGATTAGGAGCCTTCCAAGCTCATACATTCATGTTCCATTATGTGAGAAAAATCAACAAATTAATGGTTTCAATAAAGAAAATTATACTGTGGTCAAAGCCAGGCATAGTCTTGCTGTAATCACAGTACTATATCACTTTAGTGGTCATTAAATTGTCTCCTCTCCACTGTGGTAACTTCAGAAAACTTTCATGAGTTGAGATTGTTGACACCTGCTCCCTATGTGCATGTGGTTGTGCACTAGACCCACAAACCCATGCACACACGCAGACATTCACACCTTAACTAAGGTTACTAGAAATAGCCTTTTGCTTTTCCTTATGGAAGATGCTGCTGTAAAAGTTAATTCTCCACTTGAGCCTTTTACTGAGAAGAGCATTCTGCTGAAACTGAGGAGGCTGCATGGAATGTCCTGGGTTCTCTACCCATCATTACTTCTCCTGTAGGTGATTTTAAAAGGATGGTGCAAAATGGCCTGCTGAGGGTGGGCTGGACAGGACTAGGTCATGGTTCATGTCACTAGTCTTTGCATACTCATCTAGAGCCCAGTGTACTTGACTTACTCTTTCCTAAATCTTGCTCAATTAGGGACTAAGACTTCCATGTCTTGAGAGGGCCTTGAAAAACATAGGGCATATAGGATTCATGGTCCCTCTAATGTCATTTTTTTTTTTTTTTGAGACGGGGTCTCGCTCTTTCGCCCAGCCCGGAGTGCAGTGGCGCAATCTCGGCTCACGGCAAGCTCCGCCTCCCGGGTTCACGCCATTCTCCTGCCTCAGGCCTCCCGAGTAGCTGGGACTACAGGCGCCGGCCCACCACTGCGCCCGGCTAATTTTTTGTATTTTTAGTAGAGACGGGATTTCACCGTGTTAACCAGGATGGTCTCAATCTCCTGATCTCGTGATCCACCCGCCTTGGCCTCCCAAAGTGCTGGGATTACAGGCGTGAGCCACCGCGCCCGACCCCTCTAATGTCATATTAATGACCAATTTCAAGATCATTTTAATATGTCAGTCCATTAAACCAAAGTGAGTATTCACATATTTGTGTGCTGTCATATTAATGGTAGGGTTCACAGTCCTCAAATGTCAGCTGTCCAGTCCCCAAAACAGACCACTCTCAAAATTCCTGTTGATCAAGCAAAGCTAATTTTGTTAGATTTATTGCAGTATGGGAAACCACCACCCCGAGAGTCACAGTGTCTCCGAAGGGGGAAGTAGGGGAAAGAGGTTTATCGAGTTTTACAGACTGGGATGGGTGACTTAAAGGCAGTATTTCAGAAGAGGAACTGGTTGGGGTTGAACAGAGGTTATGACCAATAACTTGGATTGGTGTGCATAGCCAGGTAAGGGTCCAGAAGAAAGTATTGATATTATAAGAGGCTGGTATTGATAGTTAACTATTTCATCAGTCAAGCAACTATTTTGTACGGCAAGTAGCCATGTTATTTTTGCCAGACTCCAGTATTATTTAGCACAGAAATGAGAAAGTATCTTTGTGCTAGAAATGTTTAGCACAAAAACAAGAAAATATGTTTGATCCAAAATTATATAGGAACATGAAGAGGAAAGTTGTTGGTTTCAATACTAGCAAGCAACATCTTGCATCCTGGATCAGTATGGGGCAGTCCTGGGCCTCTGCAGTCATCTAAGATCTGAGAGTGATGGGACACTACTCATGTTCTGCCATCCTGCTGAGATGTACACATGTACATCTGTCACGGGTGTGTGGATGCCAGGCCAAACAGGGGCGTCCCTCTCAATGCTATCCTCTGTCCTCTCTCATCTGTGCTTTGCTACTTAAGATCCTTAGTGCTACTCAGCATCTTGCTTCTAAAGGTTCTCTTATGGAGCCACTGGTGACCTTTGCTTGCTAGTGATGCTCAAATGTGTGACCACTGAGTACTTTTAACACTTAACAAATACTCTAGTCCTTCAGAAACCCATTTTAGTAAATGCTGAGCCATATTGATTGTGGAAAGTAGACAAAACTATCTTTGTAGACCAGAAAGACAGTGAAAAGAGAAAAAAGGTAAAAAATGAAAGGGAAGTGGACATGATGATGAGGCAACAAATGAGGACTTGTGAATAACTTTGACATTTAGGAATCAGGTTTCCAGCACCACAAGGGTCCTTTCGCTTTACTTTATTTTTTTATATTCAATAATCTTTATTTGAAAAATAGTACCTAAAATAGTACAATTCTAACACTATCTATCAAACTTCAATAAGAGCAATTTCAGTGTCAACTAATGAACAGTAGCTAAACTAACAATAGGTCAATCAAAAGTGCTTTAAAGGGGGCAGCACCAGCTGATGTTCTGCAGTGTCTCTGGGCGTTCAGGACCTGGCTGCAGGGAAAAGAGAATCAAACAGACAGGTGCTCTGTACCCAAGCCCTCCCACCATGACCTGCCTCATTCCTGGGGCTCCTGGCAGCCCACAGTCCCCCTGGCACTTCTGGGCCCGTGCGGGCTGTGGACAGAATCTTGGGAGCCAAAGGACCTTTCAGGAAAGGTTGGAACTTGGCCTCACAGTCAGCTGGCTTCAGCCTGTTGGGGTAATTTTCTTTCTAGAGCACCTGGAGTGATCTTTCAGGGGATGTGGGCACCATCCATCCTTCCTGGGCCCTTTTCTCTTGGAAGAGGATCACCTGAAAACTACAAGTGTCTTTCTTTGATTACCTGGACCAGGTTTTGGGCCATCTTCTTGTAGCAGTTGTGAGTCTTGACATATGCAGTTCAAGTACCCGCGCACCTTGGGAAGTCTTTTCTTGAGGTCCAGGCAGTAGGCATCCTCCCACTGAGGCCCCATCATGCATTCTCAGTGCAGTTCAGGCACAGCGGGAAGCCTCAGCTGCAGCTTCAGAAGCTCCCTCCGTGGCTGTGCCCTTGTCCTGCAGAGAGGCCTGCTCCGGTCAGACTTTGGGCTTGTGTTAGGCGTTCTTTACTCCTTGGAGATTCTTCCCACAATTGCATGTCTGCTGTTCCAATCTCCCCTTCAGGACATTTGAAGGGTGCACCTAAGTCACCTAAGTCACCATTGTCATCCACACTCTTCAGAGGGACTTGTGGCCGGGATGCTGGGGAACCTGTTTTCCTGTTCCCCTCCACTGCTAAGTCCTCATCCTCCATGTGGTCTCTTCTGCTCTGGAGCAGATGCAGGACGCTCATCCGGGTGTGGGCTGGGGAAGTCAGTTACCTCACTGCAACATTTGTGGCCTGTTTGATTCCTGCCTTGCCCTGCTCTGGCCTTTCTGCCTTCTCCTTCTTTGACTGCAAGTGTTGCTTCAGTCTCGCTATTTCTTGGTTGAGCAGCTCTGCAGGTTGCTGACAGTCAGTGTGGTCATTCAGATCATTTGTTCTTTGCTCCTAAAGATCTCCACCGTGTGGTGAAGGGTGTAGGATGTGCCTTGTATCAGTTGCGCATGGGAGTTCAGGAGGCCTGCTTTTTCATGCTCTTTTCAGAAGCTCTCCTAGATGGGAAGATCATCTTATTGGGATGGGAAGACCTGCTTATTTCCCTTAGAACCCTCAAGCAGAGGGTTTGGGGTGATCAACGACTGGCTTCTAGCCCGGGTGACATGAGGCCAGTGCTGGCCTCGGGTGCTGGTTGCATCTTGGCTCTGGTCTTTTCATGGACCTCACCCTGGGCTGAATCCCTTTGTGCTGGCTCCTACCTTATTCTCACTGAGTGTCCTCTCCTGACCACAAAGGCCACCACAGCAGTGCATGCCTGGACCACCCAGGGTATCCACAGGGTCACTGGCACTAGTCCCAGGATTCTGTACAACACTATCACTGCCGCCCACAGGGGGGCCAGCAGCAGCTGAACAGGCATTGTGTGGTGGGCAGCAGGCCCTCTGTGGCTCCCAAGGGCTCCGCAGCACTGCCTCCACTTGCTAGTGGCCTGTGGGCCACAATTGACCACATGGAACCCTGCGGAGTATTCCGTGCCTAACAGAAACAACGGCCCACCAACAGGGTAGATCCTCAGTTGGGCTGGGGGAAGGGGAGGCATCCCGTGTGTTAGAAAAGTGTGTCCCTGATTTCGCTGTGCAAATTGAAAGTGGCATTACTTTTGCAGGGCCTTAGGGGGGTGAAAAGAGCTCCTGGCAGCCCCTAGCTCAGACCACTCCAGGCCCCACCTGGCTCTACAGCACAGCTGAGGGATCAAAGCAGCACCATGTCTAGCCCTAAGTCCACACACGATCCTCTCAGGGCAGCGTAGTGGCCCATCCCTGGTAGGGCTCATTACCCCAATTTTAAGTTTCCTTCTGCAGCAGGGAAGCCTGGTCCTGCCTGCAAAGAGTTTGTCTCCCTGCTAGATGGAGCTCCTTGAAGAAGGGGCTGTTTTCTTCATCTACTCTGACTTGGGACTTGTCACTTTCCCCTCTTGACCTCCATATTCAGATCCGTGAATAGGAGTAAGTGGGTAAAGGCCCCTCTAGCTTTAAAACCCCTCCAATACAGAGAGAACTCTGAAACCAGAACCAGAAGCTGAGGCGTGGTGAATGGAGCATTTTGCCTGGCATGATGGATGGGACCTACGGATCTGGCTATGAAGGCAGTATCTTGTCACTGGAACGCCTCTGCAGACTCGGACCCTTGCAACACACAGTTTGCAAACCCATTGCAAACCCATAGTTTGCAAATCAGACTCAAGAATGATCTTCAGTATTGGTGGTTTTGTGTGGGTTTTGTGTGTTATTTTTGTTTATTTGTTTTTGAGACTTCGTTATTGGCACAACAGCTTCTGGAAATCTGTTTCACGGAGAGTATGGGGGCTTCTTTGGCCAAATGGAGTGGGTGCTTATGAGTTCGGTCAGTGCCTGAGGGAGCACTCACTTCCTTGCCTGGTCATATTTTCATTGGTGCAGGCTCTGTCTGCTTGGCAGCCACTGTTTGAACCACAGCCTGTCCGCAGGGTCCTGCTCCTCTCTAATCTGTTCAGACATTGTGGTGTGTCTGGCCATATCATTTGTCACAGGTGTAAAAACAATCACAACCAAAGCCTAAAGCTGTTGGGGTGAGCGGCTGCCTGGGAATCACTCTTCTTCCTGCTCTTTCCAAAAAGCCAGGCGTGGCCGGCCAGCATCCCGCTCCCTCTGACCCGCAGTCTGTGTGGGCAGTAGGCCCGGAGTGCTGCCAGCAGGAGGTGGCCTTAGAAAGGCGGAGACCCAACAAGCAGAGTGAGTCGGCCTCCGGCTCCACCTGAAAGCGCCATCTTGTCGCCGCTTCCCTCAGGAGCAGGTGAGCTCTTCCCCAGGACCCGCTTCGCGGCTTCCCTTCCCCCCAAGTACCACCGGGCAGAGGCGGCGGCCTCTCTGGCCCTGCAGCGGACAGGGCCCAGGGAGGGGAACCGCAGCCTACCGGCCTGAGGCGGGCAGACGGCCTGCGGCCTCCCAGCGCTGCCTGCTCCGGCCCAGGAGCCTCCTGGATCCGCCCTCGGCCGCCCAGGACCTCCCTCTTTCACTTTATTGGTGTCTATGAGGCTTTAGAGATGCAACCCTTACAAACACAGCCAAACACAATAGACCAGAGCGCTTTCCTGTATGAACGCCCCCTGGGGCAGATGTCCTGGTTTCATTTAGCATCTAACACAGCATCTTTAGTACCATAGCAAACACTGGAACGCTACAGGCTCATTGAATTCATAGTTAAATAACTGTATATGAATAAACAGGCTTATGAGCTACATTTCCTTGTATTGAATGCCTGTTAGTAAAAGTGTATTCAAATGATAAAATACACACGATTTGTATGTGTATAATTTGTAAATACTATTACAAATTATAATAGTACAGATTATGTCATCTCCAATCTTCTCCAATCCCATTCTTCTATTCTTTATAGGCGTGTATTCTTTTAAACTTAAAAAATATTTATATGTATTCTCACTATTTTTCTTCAGTCTTACAAGAGATAAAGAAAAAACAGTAATTCATTAAAATCTTAAATTGCCTTTCTCTAATTTAATGAGATCTTTGGTCAGCTGGTATATTTCATTTTATGATGTAAGTTGTTATTCTGAAAAGTATTTTATCAATATTGCTATTTTGAGTCATAATATTGAGATGTTCTCTCTGTGTTTATGATTGACTTTTGTCATTGAGTGACTTATTTTAAACAGTACTTCACTGTTATTTTCCATTAGGAACAGAAAAGAAAGAAGTCAGTTTTGCTGTATTCGACTGAGTGTGAGGATGATGATGGTCTGTAAGGAGGACACTGGTATAAGGAACCTCAAGAAGTTTTTACTAAATGCTATGGCTTGAGTGTTTGTTCCCTCCAAAACTCATGTTGAAATTTAATTGCCATTTTAATAGTATTAAGAGATGATGCCCCTAAAAGGTGATTAGGTCAAGAGGGGTGCAGTCCCACAGGTGGAATTAATGCCATTGTAAAAGGGTGCATTCAGGCCTTTCTTGCCTCAGCCATGAGATGACATAGCATAACGGTCCTTGCCAGATGCCAGCCCCTCAATCTTGAACTTCCCAGCTTCCAAAACTATGAGTCAATACATTTCTATTTATTATAAATTACCCAGTCTCAGGCATTTGTTATTGCAGCAAAAACAAACTAAGGCACCCAATTTGAGAATTTTATTTCTTTTCTTTCTTCTTTTATAGAGACAGAGTGTTGCTCTGTCACCCAGACTGGAGTGTGGTGGTATGATAGTAGCGCACTATAGCTCACTACAGCCTCATACTCCTGGGGTCAAGGGATCCCCCCACCTCAGCCTCCCAGGCATGTGCCACCATGCCTGGCTAATTTTTAAATTTTTTTTGTGGAGATAGGGTCCCACTATGTAGCCCAGGATGGTCTCAAATTCCTGGCCTCATGTGATCCTCTCACCTTTGCTGCCCAAAGCACTGGGATTAAAGGTGTGAGCCACCACACCCAGCCTAAGAATTTTATTTCTTCATAATGTGCCTGTTTTTCATTATGTTAAGCTCTAGTTGGCAGCCTCTAAAATGGCTCCCAGTGATCTCCACTTCCCAGTACTCACACTCTGTGTGATCCTCACCCCTGAGTGAGGACTGGATCATGTGACTTGCTTCTGACTCATAGAATATGGCCAAAATGATAGGAAGCCACTTCTGACAGCAGCAGCAGGAGACTCTAACCTCTGTCTTGCTCAGATGCTCTCCATGGCTCTTTTCTCTTGCCCACACTGATGAGCCCCAGGCTGCTGGTGTGACTGTCCTAAAGAGAGGCCCATGTGGCAAGGAACTGAGGGATGCTTCTAGCCAACAGCAAGTGAGAAACCAAGGCCATTAATCCAACAGCCTGAAAGGCATGAATCCTGTGAACAACCGGGCCAGAGATTTTAGAAACAGAACCTGAGATGGCCACAGCCCCGACCAACACCTTGGCTGCAGCTCCCCAAGGAGCCCTGAGACACAGCGAGTCATGATTGGGTTTTTGACCCATAGAAACTGGGAAATAATAAATATTATAATCCACTTAATTTTGGAGAACGTGGTTATGTAGCAACAGATTAAATACTGGCTAATTGTCCACTGATTGCATATTCTACAATGTGTAGATCTCTCTTTAGTTCATATGTGTTTTTTCCAAACAGTAGAGTTGTTTTCTTTTCTTTTTTTTTTCTTTCTTGTCAAAAAAGAAAGTCCAATTTGGGTCTGACAGTATTTTTGACATGGGGAAAATGGTACAGATGCAAAAGCATCTCTTTGCACTTTACTACTTGAGATGCTCTGTATACAATTATTAGCTTTGAAAAGACAGGCCTGTGGTTTATCTCTGTGATTCTGAGAACTTTTAGTTCTGGTTGCCCTAGTCAGGTTAATGCAGTTAAAGGCCATGTGCTGTAGTCACAAAAGTGGCAGGAAAGGGCCTGTACCCTCTGGCTTTAAAAATAGAGCCTAAAACCACTATCCCTAGAACAAGTAATTTAAATTACTCCAAGCTAAAAATGATTGATAGAGGAAAATTTGTGAGAATGAATGTGGTAGAAGGAGACTCTGTGGATGCTCTAGATTCTAGAAAAAGAGGCAGAAAAGAAGGGCAGGAGAGTTGAGTAAAGAAATCGCCTTAAAGAAAACTGGCTGCTCTTCAAAATTGTCTCAGGCTTGGGCTGCTGGGTTTGGCAGGGCTATTGTTTAGGGGATCACCTTAGCTGTGTGTCTAGACAAAATGATTTTTCATTTTGTGCTGGGGTCTTGAGCTTCAGAATCCATGACCAGCTCCTTGAATAAGCTGAGCAGTGCTAGGTGAGCCTTTCCCTTAAAACACACAATTGCTTCTGACAGCAAAAGTCCAATTACAAACAAAAGGGTATATTATGTGAGAATGTTTAGGAATCTTAAGTGATTTGCTTTTCATGATAATAACTACCTTGTAGATTGCAAAATGTCCCCTGGACCCCATGAGGGCTCTACAGAAAATATTGTAGAAAACCTAAGCATCGTGTCCAATGCTTACAGTGGGGTATAACCAACTATCAATTTAGTTACAACTTTATTACTTACTATTCAATTTTGTTCCTACAGAGTGTATGTTCCTTCCGGGAATACAAAAAAATTATGTTCTAATTAAAGTATAATTATCCATCCAGTGCAGAAGGGCAGGTGTCACAATCTCTCTGCATCCTCATTACATTTGAGTATTCATGAAGATACCTCACATTTACACTCAGGCCCCATCACTGGACATTACATGTGGTATTTCTAGGAAATACAAGGCTTTAACCAAACTCTTTTATTTCAAGTTAAAGAGAGTACAATTTAAAAAAATGTATAGTAAATGAAATAGGATAAGCTTTACCGTGACTTCAAACCCTTTACATTTTTCATTGAAATGCATAATTTCTAGGTTAACATATATTAATTGGTACAATCCTGAAATCAGTGTAATGCAGTTGATAAGATCCGGAATTTATTGCCAACACACACAGGTATCGTTTTCACCTTTTTGTCTCCTAGTGTCCAAACTATTTTTAATGATGAGCATGTCTCGGACTTTCTGTATTCCCTATGCCCTGCTTCACTCTCCCATTTCCTAACCGGTCCTAAGAATCATGGACATATTTTTATCTTATTGAGTGGTGTCTCTAGTTTATTCTTTTGTTTTGTTTTTGCTTCTGTGTTTTCACTTGGTGTTTGGTAGCTAATAAACAGGTGGGTTGAGATTCACAGGCAGATTTTTGGTGTCAAGAATGTGACAAGGTGACATTGCTTGTGAGTTCAGTCAGTGCCTGAGGGAGCACTCACTTCCTTGCCTGGTCATATTTTCATTGGTTATATGTGCTAGAGCTAAGCTTACTTTCTAATTCATTTTTAATTGAAGTGAAAATCACCACCAATTGCCTGGACATTAAAGTGTTAAAGTGTGAGTAAACAGGATGCAACTCTGTGAAAGAGAAAATGCCTTACAGTGCGCAGGTTTCCCGCAGGTCTGTGTCTACTCGGGGAAGTATGAAAATACAAATGACTGCTGCCACATCCTCAAGTATGTTAGTGGAAATGAGGCGTCTACAAATATTTCTGCTGTTTCACTCATTTTTCACCTGATAGTCACGCCGAGAAATATTCTACACACCTGTTTTTCTCTTGTGTTTAGGAGTTTTAGAACACAACGGACCATGGCCCCTTAAATAGTCTCCAGGGGCTGGATTTGGGGAAAGAGCAGGTTTGCAGATTGTACACAGTGTCTGTGGGGCAGAGATTCCACCTTTAGAGACTGACTCTAATGAGCACAGGAAGAGTGGAGTTAAAGGAGGAAGAGAAGAGCAAATCCAAAAACAGGAAAAAAAAATGCCCTCAGGGTGTTCCGTCCTTCCCTCTGTCAAGCTTCTGAGCTCTTCCGCTGGGCACGGCAGTGCAGAGGCCATGCATGAAACAGAGGGGAGGCACAGAAAGAAGAACATGTTTCAGGGGTGCCAGTCTAGGATATGAGATGAATCTCAGAGGTAGAAACCTGAATATTTATAGCAAAAGCAATGCTAAATGAATTATAGGCCTAGTTTAAAGAAAGAGGCAAAACTATAGATCTAAATGTAGGCTGAATTCTAGGCAAAATTAATTAACTATAAATGAACACAGAAAACTTGAATGGATTTTTCTTTCAAGAATAAAAAATACATTAACAAGCAAAAAAGGTTTTCTCTAAAGAAACGGATATCAGGTTTGTCTCAGAATTTTATTGTATGAATTTTAGTGTATAGAAATAAAAATGAAATACCTAACTCATGTAAGTTCTATTATTTACATCCTTCAATAGTGTATTCTAGTTAGTACTCTGCTGGTCAGCAAATATTGCTAATAGAAAAATCAAGAATGGTGAAGATGAAGCTAAACGAACTGATGACAAGTAGGAATAAAGCTCAATAGATACTATTTCATTTCTTTTATTTTTAATAGAAAAACTCTACAAAAATTTTTTTGTTTGTTTTTTTTTTTTTTTTTTTTTTTTGAGACAGAGTCTCGCTCTGTCACCCAGGCTGGAGTGCAGTGGCGCGATCTCAGCTCACTGTAAGCTCCTCCTCCCAGATTGATGCCGTTCTCCTGCCTCAGTCTCCCAAGTAGCTGGGATTACAGGCGCCCGCCACCACTCCCAGCTATTTTTTTTTTTTTTTTTTTTTAGTAAAGGCGGGGTTTCACCGTGTTAGCCAGGATGGTCTTGATCTCCTGACCTTGTGATCTGCCTGCCTCGGCCTCCCAAAGTGCTGGGATTACAAGTGTGAGCCACCGCGCCCAGCTTACAAAAATGTTTATGTTTAAAAAAAGAGACTCAAAAAATCAATGGTAATTAAAGTAGCTTCTCATTTATGAGAATAAACCACAAATCATCAGACATTTAAGGAAATAAAAGATTTATGAAAAATTAACAAAATAAAGCAAACAAAACCCAACTTTTGCTGGAGGAATAATCCAGAAAAAAAAGAAAAAAAAAATTAACTAATTTGAATTAGCATCTTCACAGAGATTTAAGAGGTCTGGTATTATTATTAAAATAATACAAGGTTGCCATGGAAAGAGAACAGTAGGAGAATAGATAGTAAAGTATGTTTGGAGATTAAAATATTGCCAGACTGAAAATGTTTGTAAAGGGGCGCATGACTAAGAGAAAACAGCCAGAGATAGAATCAATGATTGGGAAGATGTTGAGAAGCTCTTCAAAGGTGTTAAAGGAAAAAGGAAGAATGAGACAGTAAGGGTGAAAAGCTTAGGAATGTAGATACCCTCATCCAGGAATCCCAGAGTTTATCTAAGAGGATTTCTAGATGGAGAAAACAAAACAAAACAAAAATGAAAGAAAAATTGTAAGAATAATAACAATGTCAAATATAATAAAGTAAAACATTATCTAATATGTAAAAAGTAACTGTTTACCTGTGACCCTTTTATGAATTAAAAATTGTTGAGATAGCATTAAGGTTAAAACAAGGAGAGAGAGACAATATAAACAATATAACAGTGTAAAAGATTTAGTTAAGAAGTGAAATAAAGCTAAAAAGAACTTTTTAAAGGATTTATTTTAATTAGGAAAGAGACAAAACATTGTTTCCTTTCATATCCCTCAAACAGTACTAAGTAGTTCTACATAAATATTTCTACAGTGTTAATATTGTGATTGCCATGTTTTAGTTTTTCATTCTTATAACTAATCTATAGGCAAATTTTTAAAGAAGTAAGTATAGTTTCAAAATGGAATGTGTATGTTGGAAACTTTAAAACATAGTAAACAATAAAAGCAACAAAAATTGGGATGGCAGGAGAGAGAAACGGAAAAAACAGTCAAGTATGCTAGAAGGAAATGATGTAATCACATTAGAAACCTAATAAGTCAGTAAATATAGCTATACATAATGGATATATACATATCTGTATACATATATTTTTTAAATAAAAATTTTAATAACATCATCTCAAGGGTACATATTATCAACACGTCATCACTGTTGATGTTCACTTTGACCACGTGGCTGAGTAGCATTGGTAAGGTTTCTCCACTCTAAAGTTATGTTTTTTTTTTCTCTCCATTTTCCATATTGTACCCTTTAGAAGGGAGTGACTGTATGCTGCCCACACTTAAATGCTTTATTACCCTAGGGGTGGCTTATCTATATATATTATTTGAAATTCTTCTGCATAGAATATTTATCTATTCTGCATTTATTTATTATCCCATCATTTATTCATATTAGAATGAACATGTGGATATTTATTTTATACATTGTGCTATAAGCCAACATCACTTTATTTACTTATTTTTGCTCAAATTGTTCCAGTTTTGGCCACTGGGAGCTTTCAGTTGACTTTAATATTCATGGACATACTCCTGCCATTTTGTTTTGTTTTTGAGCACTTTCTTACTTGTTGGTACTACAAGATGCTCCAGGCTTGTCTTGTATATTTTCTGTCCTAGTCCTAGGATCAGCCATCTCTCCAAGATCCCTGTTTTCTTTTATTGAGAATGGTATTAGAAACCAAGATCTGGGCACTATATGTATTCATTGCTACTGGAGTTTGTTGCTTCTAGGCCCTCTCAGCTGAAAAAGCAAGGAAATACATGTGTGTGTATGATCCAATGTATATATACACATCTGTGAATATTTCTATTCGTAACCATCTGTATTTATGTTAGGCAGAACATTAATTTATGCTATGTCCACAACTCTAATGCATTGCCAAGGAAACGTCATTCTAGCCTCCTTCTCTTACTTATCTGTAACTCATGGCCCCCAATTGTGAGCAACCTGGCTCCATCTGTCTTCCATCCATTTGCTTAATTGTCCCATTCCAGCACACACGTATAGTAGTATCAGCATTGATAATCTGTACCTGTGTGAGAAAAAACTTTATCAGCCACAGTACAGTGTTATGCACAGTGTTTTTTTCCTTTAATCTTACAGACTCTATTTTTTTTTCCCCAAAGTTACTTAGGTTAACGCTTTTCCCCTAATTCCCTTCAGTGACATTTCCTCATATGTGATAGACTTAGATTCTGGGGGGTCAGATTCTGTATTCTCTCCAGGATCAGATTGAATAAAATTTTAAATTCATAAATCCACTCAGAAGAAACACTAAAAATAAGAATAATATTACCATACAAAACAATGAGAGTGTCCGGGAAGAAGAGAAAGGATGAAGTAGTAGATAAGCTAAATTTCTTTTTGGTTAGTTATTATTTCTCTTGTTTTATTATTTTATTGCATATTATTAATTATATATGTTTCAAACAGGAAAATACAAAAAAAGTATTTTGATAAGCACTATTACCCACCACTTATTAAAAATTGTTAACCTTTAGATATACTTTCTTTAAAACTTTAAAAATTCTTATTACAGAAAAATTTAAACATATAAAATGGAAAGCTTCCATATACTCATCACCCACCTTCAAAAATTATCAATTCATGGACAATCTTACTTCATCTATATTCCCACCTATTTCTCCTACCCTGTATTATTTTGAAACAAATTCAAGGTATCATGTCATTTCAGGTATAACTACCTCCAAACATTTCAAGATAAGGATGGCTAAAAACATAGTGAAAATAATATGATCACAACAAAAAGTGAACAATAATTTATTAATATGATTAAAATTCAATTTGCATTCACATTTTCTATTCTTTCATAAATGTCATCATTATCTAGATTTTTCTCACCATGTTTGAGTCAGGATCCAAATAAAATGCACCCATTGGTCTTGATGATAGGCCCCTTACATATTTTTTAACCTTGATCTTTTTCTCATTTTCTCCCCCTTCCAATTCGTTGTTGAACAAATCTGCTCGTTTGTTCAATACCTTCCCACGTTCTGGATTCTGATTATTGTCTTCGGGTGGTGTCAAATTTAACATTTTTCCTGTCCTCTCTACTTATAAATTGTAGTTGGATCTAGAGACTTGAAAAGATTGAGATTATTTATTTTGACAGACTACTTTACAGTTGCTGATGGACTTTTACATCAGAAGGCACATACTCTCTGATTGTCTTCTTTTGTGATATTGGCTGTTCTGATGTTTAATGTCTAAATAATTATTAGGATTATAAAATGGCACCATTCTATTCTATCTTCCCTTCTCACTCATTAGCTGGAATACACATGTAAGGAGAAACTCTGACTCATCTACTCTTTGGCTAGCCAGTGGTAGACTCCGTATAGGAAATGCAGGATTTTTCCCCTTTATTTACCAGTTTTCAAAATAGTGACTTAATTTATTTATATGCCACATGTCTTATCCTTCATAATAGCCCTGTCTGAAGTTTAAACAAGAAATAACAGAATGTGTATATTGTATTTTATTGAGTTATAGGGATCAACACCAAAAAACTGAAGATAGAAAATGTTGATAGTGGTTGTCTCTGGAGACAGAGGTTGTGGATGGCAGGAAAGAGGCTATTACTTTTTATTCGGGTCCTTTTTTAACATGTGTGTTTTTAAAAGCATATGCAAATTTTACTACTACTACTATTGTTAATAATAATGACAATCATATTTTTATCAGGAATTTTTAATTATGTGGGAAAATGCTCATTTATACTATTTAAATGAAAAAGATATATATAATATATAAACTCACCTAATTGCATTAAGCTAGGCAATGAATCCAGCTCAACAGAGAAAAAAGAGACAGTTAGAAGGTAATTATAACAAAACTAATGGCCAAGAGCTTTGAGCACGAGATTGAGTTCAGGTCTTACAACAGCTCTATAGCTTAGTATTATAAAAACATTCTCAGGAGTTTAATAATTTGCCCAATATCACCTAGTCTGGCTCAACTTTTAATCTGTATACTCTTGCTACTTGTACAAAGTGTGGGCCGCAGACCAACAGTGACAGCATCACCTAGGAGCCTGTTGGAAATGCAGAACCTTGGGCCTGCCCTAGACCTGCTCACTCAGAATCTGATTTCTAACAGAATCCCTCATTAATTCATAAGCACATCAAAGCTTGACAAGCTCTGCTTTATAGTCTACTTATTAGTGAGTAGGGTGAAGGTTGGGAGGGGTGGGACCCTAATTGTCTGTTTCTCTATCTATGTATCTATCTATCTATCTATCTATCTATCTATCTATCTATCTATCTATCATCTATCTATCATCGATCTATCTATCTATCTATCTATCTATCTATCTATCTATCAATCATCTATCTATCTATCTATCTATCATCTCCTTTTATCTGTATCTGTGCATCCATCCACCCAGTGTTCAAATTGTAAAGTGTCTTACAAATGTGGTTCTCTTACAGTTTGATTCTTTGAAATGGGATCCAAATAATGTCCATTGCAGCTTCCTCCTCCAGTTTTTATTTCTTGTATCTTTTGATATTTATGTGTGAATGAATCTGGATTGTTTCCTGATTGTCTGGGATATCATTTAACTGTTTCTCTGTCCTATGCATTTCCTGCATTAGGTAATTGAGTATGGAGGCTAGATCAGATTCGTGTTTGGTTTTCTCAGAAAGACTATTTCCTAGCGAGTGGTGTTTGCTCTCTCTCCTCTCTTCCTCCCTTCCTCTTTATGTATGTACATATCTTGTTCCAGTGTCTACCTAATGAAATAATGGCTCTATTTCAAAAGGTTAATAATAGGTATTACAAGAAACACTTTCAAATTGTTTTCCTAAAAATAAATAAAATTTAAAAAGCGTTGGTTCAGTGCAAGTTAATATAATATTTGGAGAATCACTTTCAAAGTAGTAATGTGAGCAACAGAGCAAGGAGGTCATGTTAGGATAAGAAACTGAAAAAATAAGGCCACAGATTACTCCTGGCAGCTTTGCCTCAGGAAAGCTTCACATAGTTCATAAGAGCCTCTTCTCCTCTCTAACTAAAGATCAAAGAATCATTTATTTAAATGACACGTGGCAGAAAATGGACACCATTTAAACCAACAAAGCAACAACAGCATCAACCCCAGAGTGGAAGAGGCTGAGGATGGTGACGCACACCTCCCTGGCCTTCAGCACACCTCACAGAGGAACACAGAGCAGGGACACAGAGATGGTGTGGCCTGTGCCCTGACCCGAAGACCCACTGGGATCATTGGTGTGTGTGTGTTTACGAGAAGCTAGGGCAATGTTTACGCAGCTTTCTACATATTAGCCAGAGGGCACATTTTCTTCCAAGTTGTAGAGGAAACTTGTGAAGTTAAATGTAGCATGACCTCATTATCGTGAGGCAGAAATTCTAATGATTGAAGTGTGGGTGACCCGAATTCTCCTCTCTCCTACGTTTGTTTTCTATTGTTGCTGTAACAAATTGCCACAAACTTAGTAGCTTAAAACAATATAAATTTATTCTTGTTCTGTTCTGGAGATCAGAAATCCAAAATGAGCTTCAATGGGCTGAAATCGGCAAGGCTGGTGCATTCTGGAGGCCATGAGGGGAGAATCTCTTTCCCTGCCTCTTTCAGCTGCAAGAGGCCACCTGCGTTCCTTGGCTTGAGACCCCTTCCTGTCATCACAACAGCTCTTTCTTCTGTTGTCGCATTTCCTAGTAATCACTCTGATCCCATGTGTCCTTTCTATAAGGACTCTTGTGATTACATCAGGCCCAACTGCATAATCCAGGATAGCCTCCCCATATCAAACTCTTTTATTTGAATCACACTTGTAAGTCTGATCCTTCTTCATTCATCCCACATGGCTGTGCCAGCTGACCTGTTTCCTGTGGGCACTGCGAGATGAAAAGGAGTATGCTCACTGACAAACTGCTTTCATGGCAGGGAGAGCGTGAAAGAGGATTGATACCCATCAATAGTGGAATGGGTAGATACAATGTGCTGTACTCCTGTGATGTGATAGGATAGAGTAGTTAAAAGGAATAAATTATACAAATGCATAAGGATAAATACACAGAACTCAAAAACCACGATACATAAAAAAGTAAGTTGCAGAACAGTATTAGTTATGTATATTATTTTATGACAAAAACATACATATCTTCATATATATGCAGACATAATAATATCATAATAGATGAGGAGTATGCATAATAAACTCATATTAGTGCTTGCCTGTGTGGAGTGAGGGAGATGGATCTGGGAAGACTTGATAAAGGATACAACAGCATTATTTATCATATTTTATTACCTTTAAAAAATGTCAGATATGTGGAAGTACAACATCTCTATAAAACAGATACAATTCATTAAATGTATTGCTCAATGGATTATCACAAAATTAACCCAACTGGTTACAACCGGATCAAGAAATAGAACATTTTTAGACTCCAGAAGCCTTCATCTTACTCTTTCTAATCATGACCCCTTCCTCCTGCTCTGTAATGCCAGAAATTTGATTTGCCTAATTTTGAACAATGTATAAATGGAAATAGAGTCATAGGATATATAGACTTTTACATCAGGCTTCTGTCAGTTAACATGATGTCTGTGAGACTCATCCCTGCTATTCCTCTTAACAGTATTCATTAATTTTCAGTGCTGAGTAGTATTTCTGTACATAAATATCTCACAACCTATTTATTCATTTGTTCTCATAGCCATGTGCTGCTTCCAGATTTTGGCTACTAGGAAGATTTTTGTATGCACCTTTTGGTGCACACATGTATACATTTCTTTTAGATATGTGCTTAAAAATGGAATTTCTGGATTATAGGGTGTGCATATGTTTGGTGTCAGTTATTTCCAACATTGTTGTACCAGCTATCATGCTCGCTAGTAATGTGTGTGTGCATATAAATACATATATACATTTTTTTCTTAAAGTGAAACAATAAAGAGCGGATACAATGGAGGCAGAAAATTCCTTTGAGAAATGTTGCTGAAATTGGGAACAGATAATTTTTCATCAGGGAAATAATGAATGGATAACATTTCTCTGCTGAGAGAAATGGTCAATAAAGGGAGAGAGATGACAATGCAGGCAGAAAGGCCATCTACAGTAAAAAGTCCTTCAACAGCTAGAGACAGGACCCACAACACAACTGGTGGAAGTTCGCTCTGATGGGAGGAGGGACACTTTCATCACTTCACAAGTGGTTAGCCCTAAAACATGTGTTCATATTTGGTGAGGCGGAGGGGTTGACTTGCTGGCTCCTGCTTGTCTTTCCTCAATGAATTATGAAAGGATGTTGAGGAAAAGGTGGTGTTGGCTTGAGGCCAATGGGGAAGACACTTGATTTAATTAAAGTAACACCAGCTGCTGTGACAAAAATAAATGCAATGAGAAAATACATAATTTCCCTTGTAACAAGAAGTTAGGCAATACACGTTTATATTTTGTTCAGAATTAATACGCCTGTTTCTGGGGAGGCTCTGCTCCACACAGGGATTCAGGGACCCAGGTTCTTATGCTTTACTGACCTACAATCCTAAGCACATGTCCTTTCAGGTCACTGAAGAAGAAGAAGTATGGTATCCCACACATGGGGGCTTGGGAAGCATGAGCCTCTGTTCACATTCACAGGGCATCTCCTGATACCAAGGGAAGTGCAGTGTGAACTCGGTAAAGTGGGAAGAGATGCAGTTGAGCAGATCAGGCTCAACTTCAGCTGTGTCTTCCGGTTTTCCTCCACACATACACACACTCACCCCTCTCCAAAGTCAAGGGCCAACAGCCCCTTTCTGCTTTCATTTCAGGTTTGCAGCCTAATTCCTGCTCGTACAATTTGAGAAGTCTAAGAGGTATTTTAAAGCTTGAATGATCAAAGACTTCAACATTCAAATGCTTTTTACATTTTGGCTCCTTTTTCAAAATTTAATTTCCTCTGGAACCAAATAGGCCTTTGAGGTATGTTTTTTTGGGCAGAATTATATATCACACATATCAATAGGTTTCCTAAGCATAATTCTCAGGTCTCTTTTATTTTTCTGTTTCCTCAGCCCTGCATCCTTTTTTTTCCAAACTAACAGCAGCTACCTGGAGGACGTCCAAAACAATGAGCTTGAGTAGGATGAGAGCCTCTTAATTGGGTCTTTGTCACAAAGTGGAATTGCTTTATATAACAGAAGAATCATAATGGGCCTGTTTTGTTCAGTGCATTTTACAGTCTACTTTTTGAAATTTGAGTTGAAAAAATAGTTTATTCTCCCTGTGTTTCAAGGACCTAGCTTCCTGGATTCTTTCTATTACAAACTGAATAATGCTTTCCTAAGTTCATTTCTTCCTCATTGTAAATTGCTAAATGCAGAAAGTAAAAGTTAATGCATTTGGTTGGTGTGACACTTCCAAACATGTTGCTGAAGGTCCGAGCTTGATGGATGGCTTTTTAGGAGCCATGCCTGAAAGGCGTGCACATCACCTGCTCATGTTCAATTTGCAGAAGCTCAACCACACGGTTGCATCTAAGTGCAAACCCTTCAGCCTTACAAACACAGAATTTCAGGGTTGCTGGCATGAAAATGAGGCTGCTCTTTGGGTGGGAGAGGTCTGGGGGTGATAATGGGGGATGAGAGATGGGTTCTGCTCTCAGTTTCCCTATAAGCAGTAGCTTCTGACCATTGACCTCCTTATTAATTACCTAAGAAGCAAGCAATTTTTCTAAGTGGGCATTACTTTTTCCCAGGGAAAGCACAGCTTAGTTGTATAAGTGGAAAACATTTACTTGTTTATATAACTTTGAACTTGCTTCTTGTGAAAAAAGGAACTCTGGCATTATTATTATTACTATCATTAATTATTTGAGACAGGGTCCTACTCTGTTTGCCCAGGCTGGAGTGCAGTGTTGCAGTCATATCTCAGTGCAGATTTGACCTCCCTGGCTCAAGCAATCCTCCTGCCTCAGCATCTTAAGTAGCTACGAAAGTTAGTCTGACTCTCTTCTCAAAAGAAGGAATGTATGCTGTGCACCTCAATCCTGTTTGTGCCATGGTATTATCTCAGCAAGAAGAAAGGCAGGTTTACAGAGAAACATGGTAAATAGTCATGCGGTATTGGGAGCTCCTTTGAGATTTGTGTTTCGGGGATTCGAAGTGGTTGTGTGGTTTTCTTTCCAACTTTTCTGTTGTTGGGTTTCAGGCATGGAGAAAGTAGAGAGTTAAGTGTAACCAGTGTTGGGATCTTGGCCAAATGAGTCTAACAAGCTTTCAAGATGGCAATGATGTTGAGTGTCTTTGATTGGTGAGTATACTGATGAATGGAGGAATCCAAGTAGAGAAAGGAGTGAAATGAAGGCGGGAAAGCCGAATAGATTGTGAGTAGACAGTGTGGTTAACCAACTGGGAATATTAACATGGTTGAAGAATTATTGCGTGGAGGTGCAGTTATTGAGCATGTGACCAGGGAGTACAGGCAGTGGTGGTTTGCGAGTTCTGAGTTGTTGCAGCCACAATGGGCCATAGGGAAGAGACTGAAGTACAGGTTTGTTTTGTTGCAAGTAAGATAGGAAATAGAGAGGCCATGATATCAAATGCACCCTCCACATGGAAGCTAAATATCCAAGTTTGTTGGGGTTGAGAGGATTCCTGTGAGCCTGGTAGGAGCAGGGAAGAGTGGTCATATGAAATTCTGTTGACACCTATGACCAGGAGGAGGGGACAATGTTATTTCCAGTGAAACGGGCTTCCAATACGCAGGCAGATTTGTTGTTTAGTTGTTATTGTTGTTTTGTTTTCAGGAAGAAGAAGAGATTTTGGAGTAGCAATGGAATAATGACTGGAAACTGCAAGAGGTAAACTGAAGGGAGCTAACAAGAAACAGGACATGGCGGGCGTGGTGGCTCACACCTGTAATCCCAGCACTTTGGGAGGCCGAGGTGGGCAGATTGCCTGAGCTCAGGAGTTCGAGACCAGCCTACCCAATATGGTGAAACCCTGTCTCTACTGAAAATACAAAAGATTAGCCAGGCGTGATGGTGGGTGCCTGTAATCCCAGCTACTCGAGAGGCTGAGGCAGGAGAATCGCTTGAACCCAGGAGGCGGAGGTTGCAGTGAGCTGAGATTGCGCCACTGCACTCCAGCCTGGGTGACAGGAGCAAAACTTCATCTCAAAAAAAAAAAAAAAAAAAAAGCAGGACAGCAGATCTTAGCCAAAAGAAGGAGAGGGCCACTTTCTGAGAAGGCGTTGAAGACGCAGGGTCATTTCTTAAACACAGACTGCAAATTCCATTGTGGACAGCAGAAAGAGAGGTGAGTGAAGGGAGGAGGCCTGGGTGGGGTGAGGTGCTGGCTCGGTGGGTAGGCAGAGCCCAGATTATGCTGGAGGGGGTCAGGCCTGGAAAACTGGTGGTTAGTATTGTTCCCGAGGTTCTCTTCCCAGTGGGTGGGTAAATGTTCCAGCATATTTCTGCAGCATTATCTTTAAGCCATCTTATCTGAAGTACCATCATGTTCTCTTGGGAAGCTTTCCCTTCCTGCTAGAAGAAGTTCTACTCTTCAGCCTTATAAGCAGGAGATTTCAGGGTTGCTAGCTTGAGAATGAGGCTGATCTCTGGGTGAGAGAGTTTTGGGGGTGGTGATGGGGGAGGGGAGATGGGTTCTGCTCTCAGTTTCCCTATAAGCAGCAGCTTCTGACCATTGACTTCCTCATTAATTACCTAAGAAGCAAGCAGTTTTTCTAAGTGGGCATTACTTTTTCCCAGGGAAAACACAGCTTAGTTGTATATGTGGAAAACATTCTTGTTCATGTGACTTCAAACTTGCTTCTTGTGAAAAAAAATAACTCTGACATTATAGTTATTATTATTATTGGAGACAGGGTCCCACTCTGTTTCCCAGGCTGGAGTGTAGTGTTGCAATCATAGCTCACTGCAGCCTTGACCTCCCTGACTCAAGTGATCCTCCCACCTTGGCCTCCTAAGTAGCTGGGGCTACAGACACGGACCACCACATTCAGTTAACTTTCTTAAAATTTTTGTAGAGATGAGGTCTCATTATGTTGCCCAGGCTGGTCTCCAACTCCTGGGCTCAAGCAAACTCTGATATTATTATGTCATGAAATGTTTTATTTTTCTTCAGCTTAATTCAAATTACGAGAAAAAAGTATGCACTCCTACCCACTCTTTTTGACCCATCTTGGGTGAGTGATACCAACCTGAACTAAATTCTTATTCTTAAATTGCACCTGTGATAGGTAGCTTCTGAAATGGCCCTCAATGGTCCTCACCTCCTGGTATTCACATACTGTATAATCCTGTATAATATGAGTTGGCCTTGGTGACTTGGCTGTGATGGACAGTAGTGACGGGATGTCGCTTTGAGATTAGAGTATAAAAGACTGGCTCCGTCTGTGGTTCTTTCTGTGGAAGCCAGCTGCCATGTCATGTGGTTATCCTGGGAGAGGCCCATGTGGCTCATGACTGAGGCTGGCCTACTGGGTGCAAGTCAGCCAGGAGATGGCTCTTTATGACAGCTGCACCACACCATCAGGAGAAACCCTGGGGCAGAGGCATCCAGCTGGGCCATGGCCAGATTCCTGACTTATGGAAGCAGACAGATAATGAATAACCATTCAATATTACTTTGCTGAGTGCTAGGTAATTTGCTTTGTCCCAACAGAGAATTAATATACCATATCTGATACAAAGGGATTCGGTGTAGTAGGGAAGGGGAGAAGGAGGAGGGAGGGGAGTGGCACATACTATAACAATACTAAGAAAGTTAAATGGTAAGTGAAATGCTGGTCAAAGCTTAACTTTTAGTATATAATCAGAGGGCCTCATGACTGGAAGTTTCCCCATGGTCGTAATACTAAAGGATTATTTACGCAGAGTAAAACGATGCTCCAGGAAGTCTCCATGGAACACAGAGGTTTACTTTGACCCTAATTCAGACCTTTGCTGTTTCCTGCCATTGTAAAGAACTGTTTTTTTCCAAAAAATATTTGGAGCACCTATATTGTGCACGTACTGTACTAAGTTCTAGCTACCAAAAAAAAAAAATTTGATATGGACACTTTCTATGGAGAACTAAAGATCTAGTTTGAAAGATGGAAATTAATTAAACAAACCCCAAATTAAATGTAAAATTACAACTATATGCTGTGTTAGAAAGGAGAGAGCCATGGCATTCCTAAGAGCTTGAAATGAGGGGAGTTGGGGGAATGGAGCATGTGCAAAGGCCCTGAGATAGCTGTATGGCATGGAAGGAAATGACGGCATGCAACAATGACACAGAGAAGAAAATAATTAATTAAATAGAAGGGGCCTGAGAATTGGAGGGGGCATGCAATTTGAGGTCTTGTGGCTTACAGTATGGGATATAGGTTTATGTGAGTTTTTTTATTCCATTGCAGATTAAACAGCCTTTGGAAAAGTATAACAGTAAGATAAATCTGACACAGCTGACTCCATCTTGCCTCTAGCCTCACAGGCTGGCTGTCTTTGCTCATTTCTGGGCATGGACCAAGCTCACTTTGGGAAAAGTTTAGTTTATGGTTTAAATGATAATAGCTCTTCCCCAAACCTAAACTGCTCTTGTAAACCTAATGAAAGACCATCAAGGAAGGAGGATGAGAGGGGCATGAGCTCTAAATAATTACCAGCCATTTTTCCAGAGGTAATAACATTTGCAACTTCCCCAATCACTCTTGCAGATAACATTACTATTATAGAACCTAAGATTGGCCTTTTGAGATGTCTTTTCAGGTTTTTGCATTTCTGACAACCAGATGACCCCACCTGGACCCACCAACCAGTCCTGTCATCCCCATCCAGGAACTGACTTAGCACAAGAAGACAGCTTCAATTCCCTATAATTTCATCTCTGATCCAACAATTCAGCATGCCTCCTACCTTAGCCCCCTGCCCTCCAAACTATGTTTGAAGAACCCCTAACCTCCGAACCTTCAGAAAGACTGATCTGAGTAATAATTCTGTCTCCTATGTGGCATGGCAGGCCTCGCATCAATTAAACTCTTTCTTTACTGCAATGTCATGGTCTTGGTGAGTTGATTTTTTTGTTTGTGCAGTGGACAGAAAGAACCTACTGGGTGGATGATTACACAGAGGTGGGAGCAGGGAGTGACTTGGCCAGATTTGCATTTCAGGAATACCTCTGACAGCTATATGGAGAATGCATTTGAGAGGGGATAATCAATGCCTGTGGGCGAGTTGCATCATAAAGCACTCAACTCTCTGGTAGCATAAAGCAGCAACAGTTTTCTTATGTCCATGCGTTCCCTGGGTCAGGAATTCAGATAAGGCAGAGTGGGCATGGTTCATTCTATCTGTCCCCCGTAGGTGGTTGGAGATGGAGATAAGGGTGGTTTGGGTATAGGACTACAAAAATAAAATAGTTGGAATAGGTAATGGATTTGCTGTGAAGGGGCATGGAGGGAGATTGAGAGATTGCTGGTTTGCATGGCTGGATGATTGGTGGTAACATTCATTAGGATGTAGAACACTAGAGAACAGGGTTTTAGTAGGAATGGAGGATGGTTATCAAGAGTTTGGTTTTGGGTAAATTTTAGCTATCCAAGTTGGCAGAGAATGATAGCTAAATGGCTGACCCCCTGGGTTTTGAGCCTGTAGATTGTCTGAATTTAAATATAGCATTGTGGTTCATTTACGTTAAGATGAAAACTGCAGTTATGAGTGTGAATATGATTGACCAAGAAAGTAGAGTAGGATGAGAAGCCAAGAGATTCATGGGCCTATTACTGGGAAAATCCAGTATTTAGTAGATGGGTAAATAATGAGCCTGGGAAGGTACGTCCAGAGTGTCAGGAGGAAAACCAGGGTAGCATAAATCACAGATGCCAAAATAAGAGAGGCTTACTCAAAGGAGGACGTGGTCAACTATGCTGCCATTTTATAAAAGCACAGAGAAGATGACCTTTGAAACAAGGAAAGTTAGGCTTACCAGTGTTGTTTCATCGGCCTGGTGGAGGCAAGTGAGACTGCAGATGGTGGAGGAGTGCATGTGAGGGGAGGAGCTGGAGGCACTGAGTATGAACACTCAGGAGAAATTTGGTGCAAAGGGAAAGAGGGTAGGCTGGCAGAAAAGGAGAATCGAGAGATTTTATTCTAGATGTTTGTTGTCTAAAAATTCAACACGAATCTTTATTTAAAAGCCATTTTAAAATTTTGGGAAAATATATTGCAAATATTAGAGAGAAACAAGACAATGATAAAATGATAGTTGAGAAGGGAGGGAGAGAAGAAGGAGGAGAGAGAGGAAGGAGAAGGAGGAGAGGAAGGAGAAGGAGGAGAGGAAGGAGAAAGAGAGAGAAAGATGGGCCTTATATAGAAAGGAGCAGCTGCTGCAAAATTAAAGAGGGAGGGAGGACTGGATGGGGTTGAGGGCAGTGTGAGTGACAGCAGGCTCTGGAGGCCTTGCCTTGAACACTCTCTTGGGCACTGAAGGCAGTGATACCCACTCATTACTGATAGTACAGCCACCTGCCCCCACTGAAAATGTCAGGTCCTTTAGGTGTGGCCTCAGTGTCCCATTGTCATGATCCCTCACCTCTGGCAGTTGACCAGTCATGTGCTGCTGTGGCCAAATATTTGGAAATATTTGTTAGGCAGAGAATGATTCACCTGGCAAATCCAGTCCGAGCAAGAAAAAACTTTGATTAATAATGCTTTAATTAGATGCGGCAAACTCTGAAAGGAGCAGCAAAGATGGTTAGAAAAGCAGATGCTGGGTCCATGTGCTAAACAGGGAAACTGTTTTGATCTTTATCTGAAAGTAATGCATCTGAAATATCATTTTGCAAGCAGTATGGAGGATTGATCAGCTGGCCATGGCATCCTAAACCTGAGACAATATATAATACGAAAGGAATATATGATGTAAATGGGAAAGCTGTGAGGCCTTGAAATTAAGAGATGAGAATCATCGTTGAGCAAGTATTATTTGTAAAGAAGTAGAATATATTATATATGTATATAAAATCATGTGGAGGGTGAGTAAAAGGAGAGAGTTTGAATGAGCTAATTGATCTGGCAAACACACAGGTGCGTAGCCTTCACAGTGATGGGGAATGTAGGTAAGGCGGTAGGTTTGGAGGGGGAAGGATGAAAGGACTTAGGTTTTAGGTGTGTTGGATGTGATCCCCTTGAAGTCTTCCACGATGGACTGGGCAGTTTGTTCTGTGGATCTAGGGCTTTGTGGTAAGATCTGTGCTAGAGGTACGTCAAGGGTTATGGACAGTGGGTGTGTTCATTTCCTATTACTACCGTAAAAAAATACCACAACATTAATGGCTTAAAAACAAGACACATTTATTCTCTTGCAGCTCTGGAGGTGGAAGTCCAAAATGGGTTTCACTAGGCTAACATCAACATGTTAGCAATATTGGGTTCCTTCTGGAAGCTACAGGAAACAATCCATTTCCTTGCCTTTCCTGGCTTCCAGAGGGTGTCCATGTGCCTTGGCTCACAGTGCCCCATCACTGTGTCTCCAATTCTATTGCCACGTGTCCTTCTCCAGACACTCTGACCCTCTTACTTCTCTCCTATAAGTACTACATAAATACTCTCCCAACCTCAAGGTTCTTATCTTGATCTGCAAAATTTTCTTCTACCATGTAAACTAACATATTGCCAGTTACTAAAAATTAGGATGAGGACGCCTTTGAAGACCATTATTTTGCTTGGGATTCAGCACTACAAGATGTGCATTTTATGCCTGATACACTGTAACCCTGAGTGACCCTTATCTTCAATTAGCCTCCAGTTTTTCATCTGCAAGATAGAGATGACATTTATATTTGTTACACTTCTTTCGACAGGTCGAAAGGACCTAATGAAATGTTTGTGGAACCTGTGTAAAACATGCTGCACGAAGATGTAAATAAATAAACGCATGAACTCCTAGTACCCTGACCACAGTGTATGTGAGATCCATAAATAGCTGTTGTCATGAATGCCACCTGTCAAGAGTTGAATCTAACATTCAGGTGAAACAGATCACATGATACAAGATAGTTTCTTGAAGCCAGCACTTGGCATCAAATTAAGGAAAATGGATGTGATGACACAGAGCCTCTGAGGCTGTGTCCCTATTTGCTGGTTATTTTCCGCCATCAATACTGAGGAGTTGGGTGCACATTTGCCTGTGAAGAGCCTCGTGTGACAACTTGCATCCTTTCCTCTTCTTCTAAGTAGAAAATGTCTCTGTGTCCAAATGCACATGTCATCTTATCCTCAATGAAAAGAAAAGAAAAGTATGCTGGAGGCCCAACCACAAGCCAAGCATGGAGACAACGTGGCAAGAGAGGATGCACTGACCATCCTGGGGTGGACACGTGCAGAGATGGGTGTGGACACATGCAGGCCTTATTATGTTTCTGGAGACACATTGAGATTCTTTCTCCTGGTCCCTTTCGACCCTCTAAAAAAGCAGAGCCATATCAGGAAGAAATTATTTTTAAAAAAGACCCACCACTACTTTATTTTATTTTTATTTCAATAGTTTTGGGGGAACAGGTGGTGTTTGGTTGCATGGATAAGTTCTTTACTGTGATTTCTGAGATTTTGGTGCACCCGTCATGCGAGCAGTGTGACCTGTACCCAGTGTGTAGTCTTTTATCCCTCACCCACTTCCCACCCTTTCCCCCGAGTCCCTAAAGTCCATTATATCATTCTTATGCCTTTCTAGGAAAGACATTTTTGATGCAATTTCTTTTAGATTTTTACCAAAATCACAATCCTAACAGTTTGAATTCTTACTCATTTGGGAACTGTGATAGGCAGATAATGGCCCCTAAAGATGTCCGTATCATCATGTCTGGAAGCTGTGAATATGTGACCTTGCATGGTAAAGGACTTTGGGGATGTGATTAAGGTAGGAGCCTGGAGATGGGGAGAGGATCCTGGCTTATCCAGGTGGGCCCAATCCAATTATAAGTGTCCTTAAAAGAGGAGAACATTTCCTGGCTGTGGTCAGAAAGAGACGTGACTGTGAAAGAACAGTGAGAAGGAGATGCAACATTGCTGGCTTTGAAGACAAAGGACGAGGCCATGAGCCAAGGAATGCTGGGGCCTCTGACTGCAGGAAATGGATTTTCCCCTAGAGCCTTGGGAAAGTACGAAGACCTGTTGAACCTTGATTTTAGCCCAGTGGGAGCCTTGTCAGACGCCTAATCTACAAAACTGTAAGATAATAAATGTGTGTGGTTTTAAGCACTAAGTTCGTGGTAACGTGTTACAGCATCAATAGACAAGATATGCTGGATGAACAGCTCTGCCCATCCCTGCTCTGGGTGGGGCCTCTGACCACCTCCCTGAAGTCCATGCCCGAGCTCTAGCAGTGAAGCCTGAGTTCAGCTTTACCTTAGCATTTCTCAGTCGTATTTCTCAACACTTAGGACTCTCGGTGAGGCGTCACCTCTCATCTTAAGAGCTCTCCATCCTGATTCTCTGTTTGAGTGCTTTCTTTTCATTCCATTAAAACGCTCTCTGAGAGAAATATACTTCCATGCTTTCACTCCATTACCCAGTATTTGTCTCCTCTGCCTTGTGGACCTCCCAACTAAAGGACATGTTCAGCAGGGCAAGGCCACGGGGGAGGGGGTCCTGGTCCAATAGGAATGCAGGCCAGGTCTTGGTGGGCAGAGATCCCACCTGTGTGCAGCACTGTAGGGGAGGTGGCAGGGTAAGCGGTCTCCTGGCTAGCGCTGACATGCACAGGGTTGGTGGAGGGCCCTACCCCGCCACCACCTGCAGGTTCACTCACTGTGAAATGGTGGAGAATGCCAGCTCACCTAGTCTAGCTCAGGTTTTCCATTCCAGGAGCCTTCCTTCCAGCTCCAGCCAGTCTCCTGTGGGCAAGAGCAGCCCCCTGACTCCCAGCCACCCTCTTCACTCACAATTCCTTAAGCAGGGCCCTCCCACAGCCCACCCCTGGACCATGCCCGGTCAGGGGACCTGGGACCCCATGCACATCCATGGTTTTCCTATGCTCTTTCCTTTCAGAGTCATGCACAACCCATCACAACCATCTGCACGCTTCCCCTTCAGATTTCACAGCCATTCCTCCTTTCCTCTTCCCACCCGGTCAGGATGGCCACACTCCCCTAGGTGGGATTTATAACCAGAATGCAGCAGAGTATGTTCAAATTCATAACATTTAAAAAGTTTTCTCTGAAAACTATCAAAGTGATGAAAGAGTCTGCAGTTTCATCTTTGCCGCCCCCGTCTCTGTCTTCTGATGTTGATCTAGGGTGTTCCTGAATCCAAAATTAGTTGGGGAGAGATAGGAGTTTCAACCACACTGAACAAACTTAGCTAAAATCTTGAAGTGAGAAACTTGCAGCACTGAGTGCATCCGGAGGGAATAAACTAACTTACTCTGTCATCTTGCCAGCTTTTTTTATCACTCCTCTGTCAAAATACTGCAATTATTGCCAGAGTAGAATGAAATAAAACTGAAAATCTCATAAGAAAACTCTGCAACAAGAAATTATATTCATGGTGCTATTATTCATGTTAACTAATAAAATAACTCTAAATTACTTAAAAAATAAAATATTCTCTGCAATATATGACAACCTTTTGCTAGAACCAAATAGATACCCAGAATCTATCCAGGCCCTGCACTGCATTCTGCCCAGCAAAGTAAATGGATGTGACAATTTTTAGAATTTATTTCTATTCCATCTAGTTTTATTGCCAAATGGATGTACAGTAGTTATTTCTCTCTCTTTCCATCTCTCTCTCTCCATATATATATATATATATATATATATATACATTCACAAGTCGTACTCACATAAAAAAAGCAAAAGGACACTCAATCATACAATATCATCCATAAAGATGTGTGACTTCCAACAGGATATCTTTAATATCTAGATGATTTTTTTTTAGCAATTATTATTCCACATTATAAGCTTATTTGTGTCACTAAAGGTTTAAAAAATAAAAATGAGATCTCTGTGGAAATCATATGTTTGAAAACTGTGCTGAAATTGGTATTGGAACTTCTAAATTCCTGTCATGAGGAAGAGGTAAAGTCAATTACCTTTATTAAGGTTAGGATGATGCAAAGACGAGAAGCCTGGAGTAGGGAATTTGTGCTGTAAAGTGAAAGCTGGGACATTTGATTGGAGTAATTTTACAGAACCTAGGCTTTTTTTTTCTGTGAAAATGGAAAGGCATTAGAGGTAGTTGGGAAAATAATGTGACATAATTATTGTGAAGGTTTAGGAACATTAAATTGACGATCTCAAGCACGATAAAATAGTTAGTTGCTCTATCTGTCAATGTTTATTTGGAAAATGTGGTTGACTCATTTGAGTAACCAACAATGGAAAGGTATGGAGAGATTCTAAAAGAAGCCTTTACTGAACTATGCCTAAAACAATTTTAGTACCACAATCAGCTAGGCAAACAGTCCCATCTTTGCTGATTAATAGTCTCATGACCTTGGGAAAGTTAATTAACCTCTCTGAATCAATCTAGAATCGCCCCTGGCACATAGCAGACTTTCAATAAATTGAACTCCTTTCCCTCATCTTCTTCATGAATTCATAAAAATTTTCCATTCCCTTAGAGTATTAAGCAACTCTATCTATGTCAAAGATGGCAAACCGTCTTTAACTCACAAGGCAGCTTCACTGTGAACCAGTTCATAATGGACCAAGGTGGCAAAAATGACGTGCTAGAAACATCATTTTTATCTGCTATCTGTATTTGTTCAAGGAGAGAAGATGGGCTTGCTTTACCTATGCTTTCAGTGCATTTAGCCTTAATAGTGCTTCCCGTAGCTCCTTCCTGTAGCATTAATAAAGTGTCCCTGAATACCTGGACCCCTTTATACTCAGTATAACTCACAATATTGTGCATAGATCATGTTCATTGTAGCAGTAAAACAATACAATGACTGTAGGAAAGAAATGTAGAGACCCACAGAAAGGTTAAGCAATTTGACATTAGGATTTTATTTCACAAAATTATTTTTTCCTGATTCCTGTGAAAACATCTCCTTTTAATTCAAATGGCTGAAAAAAGTTTCTCAAACGGATTGAGTTTTATGTTAGCAATGTTAAATTTTTTCATGGTAAAAAATATATTTGTTTTTAATTTTAGAAAAAAGGAAGTATAAAGGAATGTTTAGTTCAGTGAATAGTTATAGGTTACCCAGTACGTGCTAAGGCCTATGTCCAAGACCCGTGCTCTTTCTGCCCCTCTCTAGACACAGTGGATGGTGGGTGAAGATGGTGGCTACTTTACCAGGTAGAAGGGTTTGTTAGGCCAAGTACAAGCTTCTGGAAGTGCAGAGGGAAGGTGTGGAGGTTGGATGGTGACTGTTCTAAGGGCTGATACCTGAGTCTAGCTGAAGTTCAGCGAGATGTAACATTGGCTTTAGGATAAGTGTTCCAGAAAGAAGGATCTACATCATCCATCTTCTAGAGATGTGAAACATGGCAATAATTCATGGAAACACACTGTCTATTTTCATAGACACGTAAGGCAGTGAGACTATCGGGCAAATACGCCGTCAGAAGCCAAGACCAATAATAGAGGCTTAGTTGACACAGTATGGACTTTAGCTATTAATGGATTTTAAGCAAGATTAAGAGTTGAATTTTAGATTGGTTACTCCTCAGGAGACAGGAGAGGATTTTAGGCTGGGCAAGACTGGATTCAGAGTTCTGGGCAAGAGTCTGGACTAGCACGGTAGATAGAAAAGGAAGAGATAGCTTCAAGAAGCCTTTGGAAGAACGATTTACAGGATTTAGTGATTGATTAGTGATGTGGAGGGTGTGGCAGTGAGGAAGAAGCTGGAGTTCAGAGATTGGGTGGGTGACACACTCTGAGTTCAGTTTTGGACACGGAGATGGTGAGGTGCCAATGGTGAAGTCTCAGAAGCAGCCTGCTTTGATGCTCTGCCCTCAAATGGGTGGTCTCAGTGGTTGTTTACTTTTGTTGATGTTGCTTTAGTTTGAGTATCTAGAGCTATATATGTTCAAATGTTAAAATTTTCTTCCACTCAATCCTAGTTCCCAGGTGTAATGATTAATTTTATGTGTCAACTTGGCTGGGCAGCAGTGCCCAGACATTTTGATCAAACACTATTTTGGATGTTTCTGTGTTGGTTCAGAATTTGCTAACTCGGTGTCTATGGAAATTTTATAGAACACAACTATTGCAGATAGTAAGAATCAAGAGTACTATATTTATTTAGTGATTTACTTATGGTCATATATTTAAAAGACTTCCCTGTAACAAAGCAAACATCTTTGTACATTTATTATTGCACAGTTGAGCAAATATTTCTGTTGGTTACATTCCCAGGAGTGGAACTACTTGGTCAAAGCATGTGTGGATATTGAACTGTCATGAATGTTGACAAATGACTGTCCAACGAGGTTGTACTTCATTGTTTGACAAACTTCCAAGGAACCTCAGGCCTTGAGTTCCAGCCACGCTGTGTTCACTGGGCCATGGCCACACCTGGGAAATCTCTCCACACTCTCCTTTAGTTTGACGGCGGCTCATTTGTGTTGCAGTTCACATTTCACCGTGACAAATATTACCATAACCCTTACACCTCCATGACAAAAGAAGAGAAATAACGATGCCTCCTGGTGCACTTAGGGAATGAAGGCACAAAGTAATGGACCTCAACCCTGGCCTCCTGCCATGCTCTCTCATAATAAGAGTTTAATTTTTCAACACTTGTGTGAAAATAACGAAAGAAAATACAGAAGATAACATTTCTTACACAATAGTTCATGTTTAATGTGTTCCTCAGAGACTGTGAGCAGCCTATGTGACCAGAGGAGAGGGTCATCCTCCACTGGCATTTATCAAATACTCACTCTTAGTGGTTCAAGTGGAAGCAAAGGTCTGGTGAACCGTGTGCTCATGCCAGCAGGCCCCACATTCGCTTCCTTCAGCGTGGTGTTTCTTTGCCTCAGCTCTCCGTCCTGCCACCATGGCCTATGCTTGATGCCACACAGAGTCCATTCCAGACACCGTCCTTTCCTCCTTGAGGGCAGAATGCCTCAGTGCCCAAAGCACGGGGCTTGTACTTCAGTCGTTCATCAAATATGGAGAACTCAATGTTGAAGGAAGAAAAAAAGCCTTGGTTGATATTGGTTGATAACCTGCTGTGTGTACAAAACAAAGTTGGGCTCGGGCTGGGACAGAGTGGGCCAGTTAGGAGATTTCTAGAACCTAGAAGTTGAACTTGGTTTCGGAGACAAAGCAAGTAGTTGCAGCAGTCCCCCGTGTGGGAAAAGTAAGGGAGACATAATCAGCAGGTAATGGAAATCTGTGTGTATGGTCTGGATTTCAGAGAGAGAATTTACATGTCTGGAAAGCCAGACCTCAGCTCTGGAGGAAGTGGGTTACTAGAAAGAAGAGGTAAGCAACTCATCTACTTGAATAGCAACTGCTAGCATTTGTTGCCAGCACAGTGCAAAGCTATTCATGACCACGGATAGGCAGGAGCTTCATTATAAGGAAAGAAACATAACAACTTATTACTGCAATTAGAATTCAGCATCAGACTGGGACAAACGGAAAGCATAGGCACCATCTCCATTACTTTCTCAAGGGACATGCCAGTTCCCTAATCAAGGGGTGTGTTGAACAAGGAGGTGAAATAAACAGGCTCCTGACTTAGAGAGCAACAGTGACAAGGGCTCCAGCAAGTCACGTTGTATTTATTTCTTCAAAATCCCAATAACAATTCTCAGCCAAAGTCCCACTCAGTTCAGAGGAACCGATGAGCAACCCCTGGGAAAAGCAAATGACAACTCAAAAACAACGTCATCACCTAACACAAGCAGAACTCCCACAAAGCTGCTACATAAAAATAATGATTCTTTTTTTTTTTTTTTTTTTTTTGGAGACAGAGTCTCCCTCTGTCACCCAGGCTGGAGTGCAGAGAAGCGATCTCGGCAGAGGAGCGATCTTGGCTCACTACAACCTCCGCCTCTAGGGTTCAAGCAATTCTTCTGTCTCTGCTTCCCGAGTAGCTGGAATTACAGGCATGCGCCACCACGCCCAGCTAACTTTTTTTGTATTTTTAGTAAAGTTGGGGTTTCACCATGTCGGCCAGGCCGGTCTTGCACTCCTGATCTTAGATGATCCACCCACCTCAGCCTCCCAAAGTGCTGGGAATATAGGTATGAGCCACTACCATGATTCTTGAACACTTAAGATTACAGAAAATGGTTTTCCACTGTGCTCAGCCAGTTCTGATGCTCACCAGCAAATACTTGGTTCAGTTTGGAGGAGGAATGATTGGGTATAGGAAGAAAAGCCTTTCTAGGCTTCAGATTAAAAATTAAGACCTACATTTCTGAAAAAAGAAAATTCTCTTTTCCCAATTTATAAACACAAATCAGTATAGTTTATAGGTATACATGTATAAATCCATATATATATTTATCGGTTTATTGTCAAGAGTTGTCTGGTCAACTCTATGAGGAGGGAAGGGGAGGAAGCCTATGTGTGTGGGGGCCCAGACCAGGTGTACCCTCTGTGGGCTGTTAAATCAAGTGTGGTAAGCTGAAAAATAAGCCCCTAAAGATGCCCAGGTCCTAATCCCTGGAACCTATGAACCTTGCCTTACATGGTAAAAAAAAATTTGCAGATGTGATGAAATTAAGGATTTTGAAAACATGCTAGGGAGATTATCCTGGTGGAAACTAAATGTAATCAAGAGTGTCCTTATCAGAGATAGGCAAAGGGAGCTTTGCCTACAGAAGTAAGAGACAAGCAAGAGGTTGGGGTGAGGCAAAGAATGGGCCACCAGCAGAGGAAAACAAATGGCTTCCAGGGGCTGGAAAAGGCAAGGAAACCATTCTCCCATAGAATGAGATGAGCCAGCCCTGAGAACATTTTTTATTTTAGCACAGTGAGACTTCCGGTTTACAGGTCTGTAGGAGAACAGATTTGGTTGTTCAAAGCCACTGATTTTGTTTATTGCAACAATCATAGAAAACTAATAGGCCAGGGAAACAATAGAAGTTCTCCTCCCAGAAAATATGAATTGTTTCCAATAGCAGATAGTATTCAGGACATCCAAGACTAGCCTTAAGCTTGGAAGACTTACTTTTATCATTAAAATCCTTCATCCAAGGGGATGATAATTCACAATGCAGAAATTTTGTAACCCTCTAGGCACCTGGGACTTGGCTTCTCCCATCTTAGGTGAGTGTCCTTAGGCTTAATCCCAAACTCTTCACTTACCTATGTGAGATCAATCCTTGCTGCCATACTGAATACTACCAGGCATAGAACTAGAAGTCCAGGCAACGAAACTCACTAATAAGATGACAAACCTCACAGGGTGCCTAATTCAGCCCGCAGCAATGCTTGAAAAAGTGGCTTTGTGGAGCTCCCACAGGGGCTGTGGCTGAGAACATCTTCAGGCTGAGCTGACCTCCAGCCTGAGCTAGGCCCAGAAATGCTGACCTGCTGCCTGGCCCCAGCTGCAGACACGAAGCCTTTTCCTCACCCACCAGCACCGTTCTCTTGTGCTTTCATTTCTTTCACAACAGAAATCACATGGTTGATAATTTTCCCATAAGGAGATACTGCTTCTAATGTGTGTGTGTTGAAAACTAAATTCCCCTTCTATTCTGACAAATTCCAGAAAAAATTCTTGGTTCCTATGACTGCTCTAGGGTGAGAAGGTGGGGAGTTTTAAAAGAACCTGCCTTCAAAATCATTTGAGCCTTCTTGAACTAACATGCTTATATAGTCCAGTCTTCACCACAGACCCTAGGAGAGGATCCAACACCAGGTAAATCCTCAGGAGAACACCTTATCTAGTTCCAGCCCTCAGGAGGAACATGGTCAGTTCTTAAGATCAAATAGAGAACTCAATAACATACAATTCCTTGCAGGCACACAGGAACTCAGAGTGTCTTATAGAGTTCCCTACTGGGGCATTTTCCTTGTATTTTGCCTGAATCCTTCATAGTACAATTTATGTTTGAATAGTTGAATAGTTGCTGTATAATTATCTCAGCTACAGGAAATAAGGCATTCTTTTCTAATTCACGAATCTTGGCTGTGGCTGGGTTTCGAACTATCTCTCAATGTGTATGTGTATGAGAGTCTATCTACCTACCCATCTATTGTTTATCTATGTCTATCAAATCTATCATCTATCTACCTACCTACCTATCCATTATCTATCTATCATCTATCTATCTATCTATCTATCTATCTATCTATCTATCTATCTCTCTATCTATCATCTATTATCAAACTAATCTATTCTCTATCCATCCATCTATTTAATCCATCCATTATCTATCTATTCATCATTTTTCTGATCTATCCATTATTTATTCATCATCCATCTCATCTATCCATTATCTATTATCTCTCTATCTATCTATGTATCTGTGTATCTATCTATCTAATCTATTCATTATCTATCTACCTGTCTATCCATCTGCCCCCGTCCTCCACCCTGGCTGTAGAGCATACATGTGGATAGACGCCATCATCTGACTTAAGGATGGCCAGGCTTAGTGTGGTCCCATGAGGACATGCTTGCTCCTCTGTTTCAGGAGTCAATTAATGAATTTTAGGACTTACCTCCTAAATGGGAAGATTTAGTTTCATTTGATGATACACTTTGTGCCTATTTCTAGTTAACTTATGCCCAGATTTATTGTTTAACTTTCATTACTAGAATCTATTAGTCTTTTCTTGAATACAGCCATAGCTTTTTGCTTTTTTTCCTTTCCTTTTAAAAGTACACATTTTTAAAATTTTAAAATCACACACTAATAGAAAAATGCATAATCCATAAAGAGCATTTTAGTAAAATTAATAACCTTGTTTCTTCAACCTAGGTCAAGAAAGAAAAAATTGTGAAGCCCTTACCAGAAGCACTGACATTTTTTGTTTTGTTTTGTTTTGTTTTTTGAGACGGAGTCTCACTGTGTTGCCCAGGCTAGAGTGCAGTGGCGTGGTCTCATCTCACCGCGACCTGCACCTCCCGGGTTCAAGCAATTCTCCTGCCTCAGCCTCCCGAGTAGCTGAGATTACAGCACCTGCCACCATGCCTGACTAATTTTTTGTTTTTTTAGTAGAAACGGGGTTTCACCATGTTAGTCAGGCTGGTCTCAAACTCCTGACCTCATGATCCGCCTGCCTCAGCCTCCCAAAGTGCTGGGATTACAGGCGTGATCCACCACGCCAAGGCTCAGCACTGGCATTGTTAGTCACACACCCTTCTTTCTGCCTTCAAAGATAACCACTGTCCTCTCTTTTGTATCAGTCATTTTTGTGCTTTTATTTTTAGATTTTTCATCTAAGTACTGCTAAGCTCGAGAGTTTACTTTTGCTTGTGTTTGGACTTCATGTAAGTGGAATCAAATCATATGCGTTCCTCTTTTTCTTTTCTTTTTTTTTTTTTTTGAAGAAATTGGTTGCTTTCACTCAAAATTCATCCAGGCAGCTGTGCAGTGAATGCTGTAAGGGCATTAGTTTTTATTGCACACACATATGACAAGATAGCTATTCATTCTAATGCTGATGTCCATTTGTGCTGTTTCCACCTCAGAACTATTAAGGATGATGCATATATATATATACGTATATATGCATATATATACGTATATATGTATATGTATATAAGGTCCAAAAGACACATTCAATACTTGAATGTGTCTTTTGGACCTTATGTGCTCCATTTCTGTGGGGTACATATGTAAAGGTGGAATGACAGGGTCTTCAGATGTGTGTATTTTCAATATTTCTAGATAATGTTGGAGAGTTTCCCCAAAGTAATTGTTACAATTGAAACTCCCACCAGTAAGTAGTGTACAAGAGTTCCTGTTGTTTCACATCTTTATCAAAACCTAGCATTATTAGTTTTTTAAGTTTTACCCATTTTCTGTGTATATAGTGGTATCTTACTGTGGTTTTAATTTGCAATCCCCTAATGACTAATGAATTTAAATATCTTTCAAGTACCTTATTTTTAAATTGTTTATTTTACTTTTGCAACTGACATCCAATAAAATGGACTTTTGTATCTAATGTGTGTATCAACTTGTGCAACCCTCTTCATAACTAAGATACACAATAGTCCCATGATGCCAAAATAGTCAGTCATATTACCTCTTTGGGGTCATATCTTCCCCTCACTTCTAACCCCTGGCGACCACTGATTTATTTTCTGTCAGTATAATTTTGTCTTTTCCACAATGTCATATATTTAACCATAGGCAATGTATTGCTTTTCTGTCTGCATTCAAGTTTTTTCTTGTCTTTAGTTTCCAGCAGTTTGAACATAATGTGTCTGAAATGGAAGTATTTCAAATTTGCTGAGCTGAATTCCTTAAGTGTGTGTCTTTTAGCCAAGTGCTCACTATTGCCCATTTCTTAACCTGTGCATTGTCTTGACCAAGCTTTAGTAAGGCTTTTTTCTTTCCTACCGGCCCAGGAACTCTTCTTGCACTCAAGCCTGAGCAAGCACAAAAAAGTGTGATGTGACACCCCTGCCCCATTAGTTTCTCTTGGGAATCAGCTGACTACAGTGAGACCCTTCTCCTGTCAGACTCAACTTTCCCTGCAAAGATGCTGCCTATCTCTACCCACATACTCCTTTACCTATAAAAGAAGAATTTTTTTCCCACAGGATTTTGAGATATCACAGATTTTTGAGCTTGGAGTGTTCTTCCTATTGAACTAGTCTTACTTTCTAATTAAAGCCTCTCCTTATGTAAGTCCAGCTTGCTTTCATTTGACACTTTTGACAAATTTTTTGGGGGGGAGTTCAGTTACTAGTTCTTCAAATTTTAATTTTCTACATTGCATTCTTTCTCCTCTGCTGTTGCACTCCTTCTCCTCTCCTTTGCCCTGGCTTGGTTCTTACACTTAAGTCTTACTTTTAGGTTTCTGACAGCCTCAAGAGAAGCAATGGGAATGTGAATCTCATTGTCTAGAAATATTTTGACAGTTCTATCAAAATACTTTGCATCAAAAACATTGCAAAATTAAAGGTTATACAGCCTTATATATTTTTTCAATCTTATATAGATACATAGGTAGATGGGAGAACTTGGAGGCAGCACAGCTTGACATGAATGTTAAACCTCTTGGTATTTCCAAACAGATATCTAAGAATCTGTTTAGTTCGCTCTTTAAATCTTTTCTCTTTCTTTTGCACAATTGGTTAATTTCTATCTTCACATGTATTGACTCTTTCCTCTGCCATCTTCATCTGCTGCTGTTGAGCCTGTCTAGTAAATTTTTAATTTTGATATCATTTTTCAACTTTAAAATTTTCATTTTTTTTATTGTATTTTCAATTTTTCCTGTTATTTTCTAACTTTCTATTCATTTCAATAGTATTTGTCCTTACACCTTGAAGCATATTTATAACAGTTGTTTTGAAGTTCAGTTTTCAAGTGTTTGCAGTGTTCTTGGGATAAGTCCCACTCTTGGACCACCTGGCTAGTTGACAGTCTGGAGCAGCATTGTACCTTGTAGCTCAGTTCTCAAACTCAGGGGTGAGACCAATATTTTATATGTGGTATTATGGGATCACTCTCTCAATCTCCCTTCTCTCTGTGACCTATCTGACAGTTTCCTGTTTCCAGGAACCTTCTTTCCCTGTTTTCTCACCAGAAGTTTTGGGTTTTATTTTTCTCATTCTTCCATACAATTGCTGTGACTGTCTGTAGTCTGGGTCAAGCAATTAGAGGACCAAGAGAGAAACACGAGCAACAGGGCCTCGTCCCATATTCTTGAGATCTTAAGTCCCCAGTTGCAGGAAAAATTTATCCTCCCTTAAAGTTTTAGGGACATGCCTGGCTACCCTTGCTGTTGTCATGCTGCTACAGCAGCTATGGTATTGCCTGAGAGTAGGGTTGGGAGGCAGAAGAGAAATGAACAAGGGCAAAAAAACCCTGAAGGATTTTTTCACTCTCTGACCATTAGGTGTCCCCTCTCCCACTCCTTAGACAAAAAAGAGAGGGCTTCTCATGGAACTCATCTGCCCACATCCAATCCATACTATTGGCATTCCGTCTGAGTCCAGATCATGTTATCTTGGAAGAAAAGAAAATGATAAAAATACTCCTCAGTTTGGTGATGTTTTTAACCTCACTTTCCTTCCTCAATTAACTTGTGACCCTTTGTTTTTCAGAGTTTTCAAATAGCTGTCCTATGCATTCTGTCTAGGATGGAAGTGATACATCCTGGACAGAATGCATAGGACAGCTATCTGAAAACTCTACATGAGAGAGACAGGGTAGATTGTGGTTTTTCCATGTTTCCTGGAATTGCCACCAGACTTTGTTATTTGTGAAGTATTTGTTCAAGTCTTTTGAGTATTTTTTTCTATCAGATAATATTTCTCACTCAGTTTTTCCTTTTCACTTAAAAATAGCTCCAAAATTAGGTGAGTCACTTTAACTTCTCAGGGTGCTTTTGAATCCCATATTTCTCAAACAGAGTCAGATTAACATTGTCAGGATTTTTTCCTTCTACTATGGATTCTTTTCCACTTTTAAATTAATTATTTTCAACACATACCTTATTTTCAAAGAATAAAAATTAGATATTCTCTAACATTAAAACAGAAAAATGAGTCCCCTAGAGGGAGACTCGAGATAATAGCACCAAGAGACTGATACTGGCTTGTTTGCTGTACTTAAACCTTACTTGTAGGTTTCTGACAGCCTCAAAGACAGCAATGGGAATGTGAATCTCATTGGCTAGAGATATTTCTGCCGCGTCAGGCTGGCCTTGAACTCATGACCTCATGATCCACCTGCCTCAGTCTCCCAAAGTGCTGGGATTACAGGCATGTAATATCTGAATATTTGTCATCAAAACATTGTGAAATTAAAGTTTGTACACCCTTGTACATTTTTCCAATCTTACACAATTACATACATAGATGGAAAAACCTGTAGACAATACAGCTTGAAAAAAGCATTTAAAATAGCTCTGACCTTCAATAGGAAGGCAATGTATATTGTAATGCCCTTTAATGTTATTGAGAAGTGAAGTGGATTATTATTTAATTCTCTAATATTTGTTTCTGAGATTGTTATTCTTAGCAAGTGTTAGACATATTAACAAATGGACATATTTCTTATTCAATATCTTCTCCAGTGGATTCAATATATCTTTTCTGTATTATTGCTCCAGGGAAACTCTAAAAATTGCAGTGGCTTCTCTTCTTATTTGAAGGATATTAGAATCTTATAAGCATCATTTTTTGTGTGTGTAGTACTCATCATAAACTTCCTTTATTTGGAATTACATGTGTGATCAAGTCCATTAACTGTGGTAATACCTCAAGATATTAAATATGTAGTGAAGGGTATTATTTTTAGTTATCAGTATTCTTATGTAAATACGTACAGTTTTTATAGCAGTACATATCATATAATTATAGTTTATTGGTTATGATGTCAATACTCTCTTATTTACTTTAGAGTATTTTAATTCAGGCCAAAATTGCAGATCTTTTCCTTCCTAATCTGCTTAAAGTGGACATAGCAATTATGATGTATGATAGAATTCTCCACCTGGCAACTGTCGTTGCCATGGTGATGACCGTGTGGGCAAGAAGCACGGTGACTCACTGTGTTTTCTCTGCTTGACTTCATCATCTCCAAAGGGGAAGAATGTGCATCTGCCCGAGGATTGCTTTTTAGGCCCTTTTGTTATCTTTTGAGCTTCCAGTTAGGAGGGGAAAATGGACAGTGTGGAGTTGCCTTATTAAAAACGGTTTCTCCCCATAAAAGGATGGGTAATCTGTTTTGCTAAAACCCAATCTGCAACAAAACAAAAAATCTGATTTTAATATTATGGAGACAACATGATAATTGGGGTATAGCTACTGATGCATGATTAATACTATGTTCTTGATGATAAACTAAAAACAAAAGTGCATGATTTATGTTCTGTGCCATGTTTTGGCCACTACAGCAATTGCAAAAAGAAAGAAAAATATATTATTGATAAATTTCAAGTGTACTTTGATTCTCTAGCTATGTTTGAAATATATGTTTTTTTTTTAAATATCCTTATCAGCTCAGAGAAGATGTGCATTTAATTTAAAGTTAGGATTTAGGGCAGAAGGATGGTTACTAGGGGCTGGGAAGGATAGTGGGATGGTTAATGGGTACAAAAAAAATAGTTATAATGAATAAGACCTAGTATTTAATAGCACAGCATGGTGACTGTAGTCAATGATAATTTAATTGTACATTTTAAAATAACTAAAAGTATAATTGGATTTTTTTGTAACACAAACGATAAATACTTGAGGGGATGGATACCCATTCTCCCTGATGTGATTATTACACACTACATGTCTGTATCAAAACAATTCATGTGCCCCATAAATATATATACCTAGTATGTATTCACAAAAATCATAATACAAAATTTAAAAAAAATAGAGGATTTAATGTCTGCATCCTCCACCTAACAGCTCTGAGACCTTCAAAATGTTATTCAACCTCTTCTGGCTTGGTTCTCTCATATGTAAAAAGAAACAAATTATAGTAGATTGGAATGTGGACTTTATGTGAAAGTATGTTAGTATACTTAAATTAGTTTCTGAAATAATATTCATAAAGTGAATATTTATCATTTTCACTGTTATTAAGTACCATAGTTCCTTGAGGGTTAGAATGCCTATATTTCTCTGGGTTCCCTGAGGAGCGATTTCCACTAAATATGAAATCTCCTGACCCATGTCTTAACTCTCCCCTTGACATTGGATTGAGATACAGATGGATAAGACAGCTGTTGTTCCCAGTGTCTCACTTAGATGGAGCTTATCTGCCAACAACACTGAATTGGGGGTTTTCTCCTCTAATAGTGGGAGGAAGAAACATGGTAGGTGTATCTCTCCTATTGCCTGGAGCTTTCTCCTTCTGAGAAACTGTTCCAAGATCCACCCTGGAGAGAATACTAGCCAGCCCATTGATCTTAAACTAAGGTGCTCTGCTACCCAGATTAATCAGTAATATGGAGGTCATTTGGCTTTGCTCTTTTAGTTTTTATGAAAGGCAGTGCTCGGGTGGAAAGATAACTATTTATTGGACCCTTTCAAAAACCTACCCTTGTTAAAAGCTTAATCGACTATTGAATTCATATGCAAATTTATCAGGACAGGCTATAGAAATTCAGAGTTCGCTATACAAAATTATACAGAAGACTTTTTCGTAATGAAATTATGTTATTTTATTTTGTAGAGGTATTTCAGAATTTTAGGCATTGAATTTTGTTTTTCCATTTATCATATATAGTTCAAGACAGTCAAGGACTCTCTGAATCATACGAGTTTATTTAGTGATTGAGTTATATCTTAATGGCCCCAGGGAATTTATCTTATGTTGTAATAAGAGAGGATAAAGCATTTAGTTCAGTTACTGGGTATGTGCATCAAAGAAGAGAGATGCAATTGCAGGAACACGGTGTTTAAACTGCCATAGACTGTCTGGGAAATTTAGAAAGGCTCTTATATAAAGCCTATAAGGTGAATTGAATCCAATGATCCTAACTTCTATGGATTCTAGAAAAAGAGAATTTATCAAGGATTGATCATGCTTAAAAAGGAAAATGAAAGCTCGATATATATATATATATATATATATTTTTTTTTTTTTTTTTTTTTTTTTTTTTTTTTGAGACGGAGTCTCGCTCTGTCGCCCAGGCTGGAGTGCAGTGGCGCAATCTCGGCTCACTGCAAGCTCCGCCTCCCGGGTTCACGTCATTCTCCTGCCTCAGCCTCTCCGAGTAGCTGGGACCACAGGCGCCCACCACCACGCCCGGCCAATTTTTTTGTATTTTTAGTAGAGACGGGGTTTCACCGTGGTCTCGATCTCCGGACCTCGTGATCCGCCCACTCGGCCTCCCAAAGTGCTGGGATTACAAGCGTGAGCCACCGCGCCTGGCCTGAAAGCTCGATATATTTTTTTATCCCCTATGCTTTCTTCATTAAGCTGATGATTAGATTAATTTCATATCCTCCTAAAATGATCACAAATGTTCAGTGTTCTTAATTTCTTTTCTTCTTAATCTCTTTGGTATGCACCAGTCTAATATGTTTGATATTTATCATTGAATTGCATACACTTTATACAATATATTACTTTGATAACATATACATTTAAAATTTTTTTCTAGTTGGTAAGTTTTTACCATTTTTTTGTTTGAAATATATTTGTTACTACATGTATATTTAGTTGAAGAGGTCTCAAACTATTTGATGTCTTAAAAATTTTAACATTCTCTTAAAAATTATCGAGGATTCCAAAGAGCTGCTTTTCTTTTACTGTTGTATTACATCTATCCATAGTTATCACATTCTTAATTAAAATTGAGAACTTAAAAAACTATTAATTTATTTGAAATGACACTAATAAATCCACCACACATTAACACATATGTTTAATAATGTATAATATATATATTTGAAGGTATTTTCTGAAAAACTTAGAAGAGTGGCATTCTTTTTCATTTTTGCAAATCTCTTTAATGTTGAGCTTAATAAAAGACACTTGGATTCTCACATCTATTTCTGCATTCAATTTGTTGCAATATGTTGTCTTATTTGAAGAATATGGAGATATTCTGGCCTCAATTAGCTATATAACTGGACAAAAGACGAGTATTCTAATAGCCTTGTCAGCTAATTGTGAATATTCTAACAAAGCTTGACAGTAGTAGTTTCTTAAAGGTTAATTTCAATATGGTATCGGAAACCATATCAGTCAACCTTTTGTACTTATTTATATCAAAATCCATTGGTCCATCTTGGGCTTTGAATGGATCATTTGCCCAAGGGTGATATTGTAACATCACACATTGGTCACTTAACTAAACACCGATTCACTGACTAATGCAGATCTTCCAAATGGTGACACATTTAGTTCTATAATATCACAGATTATATCCATTGATATCTCACTACAAAGCTCATCAGAAAAGACTTTAAGTTTGGGGAAGCTGTCAAGCTCACAATGGCAGATATAAGTATTCAAAAATTCTAATTTTCATTTTAAAGCTCAAATCTCATCATTGGCAACAAATGTCAGTTATTTTCCCTGAATTGACAGGCTTACTTTGTTAATTTTTGAGAACATGTCTGCAAAAATCTAAGCCTGAATAACCATAACTTGTCTTCAGTTGTTCTATCAAGTATACAAATAGCGTTCCAAGAAAAATGTGACTATGTCTTTCACCTCACAACTCAAATAACTGTGCAGGTGATTTCCTGGAGACACCTCTCATGCCACGGTGTGCAGCAGACCAGTTCTATGAGCACTTCCCATTTCGTCAGACACAACAGACACAATATTAAAGAGATGTGTACCTATAGGTCAAGATTGTATAAAATTGTCACCCAAGATTGTATAAAATTATCATCGTTTCCTTTTATTAAGGCCATTCTTTTTTTTGGAGATAGAGTCTTGCTCTGTTGCCCAGGCTGGAGTGCAATGTGCAATCTTGGCTCACTGCAACCTCCACCTCCTGGGTTCAAGTGATTCTCCTGCATCAGTCTCCCAAGTAGGTGGGACTACAGGCGCACACCACCATGCCTGGCTAATTTTTTGCATTTTAGTAGAGACGGGGTTTCACCATGTTGCCCAGGCTGGTCTTGAACTCCTAAGCTCAGGCAATCCGCCCACCTCGACCTCCAAAGTGCTAGGATTACAGGTGTGAGCCACTGTGCCTGGCCTATTAAGGTCATTCTTAAGCAACACTGGCACTTATTTCAATGTGAGTACACGGTAGTGGTGAATGTAATCACCACTCATACAGTTTGGTGCCACTGCTTGATTTAGTAAATCAAGTAAAGTAAAACTTGATTTAGCATTTTTACCTCACACTACATCACACCACTGTTGCAGATATCCATGCAGTGAGAAGAGCACCTAATACCATCACATTATTATGAAAATAGTTTCGACACCATGAACTTTTGGAAAGGGTCTCTGGAAATCCCTAGGTCTTCACTGAGAACTGGTGATTTATTCCACCTACTTAATATTATTAATACTTTGACTACATAGTTAAACCAATCCACTTCTATAAAGGTGATATTATTAGATGAAGTCAAGAGATCTTAGCATATCATCATAGTTCTGGGGTGCCTAGTAAAAATTAGATTATTTTACAATAAATAAAATAAGTAAATGTTACTTCCAATAAACAGATACACAGACGAGCCATATAAATTAACAATGAACCGTTTATATCAAAAAAAGTAGGATGTCTTAGGATGACTAGAATAAATGACCAAAATTCATGTTGTGTGACACAGAATAACAATGAATATGACCAGAAAGGACTCCCACCCTACATTTGCTTCCTATTGTATTATTAGTATGTTCAAGGTAAAGATCTTTAATATCCAATTTGACAAATTATATTTTCAAAACCTCTGTGCCATCAGTCTTCACATTATTGAAAGGCTTTCCATTAAATGTGTGGCTTATGGTTGCAACGATAACTTTAAGTCTCTCAGGCAGAATCAAAGAATTTGGGCTGATGGTCATTTTTGGTTTTTAACCAATGGCCTTATCTAGTTATCCTGGTATCATAAAATTACTTGAGCAGCTCATCCTTTTTCTCTTTCCTGGAACAACCTGTACATGAGAGGAATTACCTATTTCTTCAAAGCCTGACAGAACTCATCTGTGAGCTTCCAGGACCTGGGCCTTGGAATATCCTCAATGAATCTCAATTTCTTTAAATACTATTGGCCTATATTAGTTCTATGAAATTTCAATCTGTGACAATTTTGTCTTTTTACATTTTCCCAGAAAGTTATCAATGTCTTCGAGGTTTAATGGATACTTATTCACAACATTAAAACAATTATATATCTGTTATCTCCTCTTTCATTTTATAGTATGTTTGTTTGTTTCCAATATGTTTGTTTGAATTTTTAACATCAATTAAAGGTAACGTACTTTCTTTTTAATGGATCAGTGTTGTTAGGGCTTTGTGTTGTTGATATTTTCAAAGAAACAGTTTCAGGTTCTAGTAATATTTTTATTATATGGTTGTTCTTTAATCCATTGATTTCTTTCTTTTTCTATATTTTCTCATTTTATGGTATTTATGTGGGGTTATTTTCCAACAATTTGAGTTGAATTTTTCCTACTCAACATTTCTGCTTTTCTGAGTTGAAAGTTTTCTTTTACTATTGCCTTAGCAAACCTCACTGCTCTTGATTCCTCACATCCTTATTGTCATTGAGTTGTAGGCATTTCATAAGGTCTCTGTTAATTTTCCACCCAAAGGGTCATGTGTATTTAGTTAATTTTCACACACATATTCACACATAGACAGAAATACAGTGCCAGTGCTTTTTTTTTTTTTTTTTTTGTCTTATTGAAGGAAGCTATACCTACCTTAAGGTCATGAAGATATCCTATATTCTGCAAGCTTGACAGTTTTGTAGATTTTTTTCTTTGTGCCTTTAATCTATTTGGAGTTAGTTTTATGTGTGCTTTGAGGTATGAATCATTTTATTTATTTCCCTATGGATACATACTTGTCCCAGTACCATTTATTGAAGAGTCTTTGGCCCCAACAAATCAACATGGCATGCCATTATACATGAGGTCTGCTTCTATGACATTTATTCTGATTGGTCTGTTTGACTCCCCCCTGCACAAATACCACACACTCCTAATTACTGCAATTTAAAAATAAGTTTTGATATGTGTTAGAATAAGTCCTCTCAGCTTTTGTTAAGCATATCTTGACTGTTCTTGGCCTTTCGTATTTTTATTTCATAAATTTCAGAATCAGCTTATGAAATCCCACACACAAAAAAAATAGAGATTTTCATTGGGAGTACAATTTGAGGGAAATTGATATATTTAAATATGGAGTAATCCAATCCATGAACTTTTTATATCTTCTCACTTATTTAGTCTTACTATTTCTCAATAAGATACAGACAACTATGAGACTCCTACTCCTAGAGAGTAAGATATTCTAGTCCTCCTTGATCCAATAATTTTCTATCATATTCTCATTTCACAAAGCCAACCATTGCTAAACTACATCATTGTCTGCAGTAAAAAGGCATTGTCCATGGTTCAAGACTTCAGAACATTCAGCATTTTTTGACTTCCAGTACCATATTATAATGAAACTCTTTGGGCTGGAACTCTCCACCAAGGAAGCTGCATATCTCTGAGGCATCGGTTGTTCATTACTCCAATGAAACATTTACAGAACTGTTCATAAATTTGCCAAGAAATCCCAGAGATTATGGCATAAATGATGAAATTTTACCTTTATTTGCTATGATCCTTTGCAGCATTTTTCTAAACACCATTTACTCTGAACAGTGATACCCCTGTGTGTGCGCTGGTTAAGACTTGTGGTCTGTGCTTATGATCTAAACCTAGAAGAACAATTCAACACTTGCTCTGAGTTGCAAATCCTAGATTAGTGGGCACTAGGGGTGTCATCTTGTACTGGTAGTCAGGTGAGACATTGCTTGGAACCTTCAAACCATTATCAAACAAGGGTATAGGATATCAACTTATAAAGAGTACCTTTGATTGGAATGAATCCTGCATTTATTTTTTTGCTGATTGTTATTATGATATACATGATACATTACATATTCAGGGTTATTACAGAGATGGTTGGAATTATGAAACTGAGTTTTATATTTAAAACGAAACATAAACGACAGTTTTGCATACCAATCTCTAATTGGACTTATAGACCTTTTTCACGCAAAATACAGAAGGCAAATAAAGTGATGTGGTATTACCATATTTGTCAGTATTTTTTCCCCAGAGTGACTCATTGACATGAGAAATACATTTTTTAATGCCATCTGGTAATGAACATTTTGGCAACATTTTCCTAAACACTCAACAAAGCCACTGTGAAGGAAAGGCACTGTTGTTGGCTTCTGACAGCATTGCTGAAGTGGGTCATCTCCTATTTACCAGTCCTGCCATTCCTACTTCCTCTTTTAAAGAGGCAACTCTTTAAAAGGGAATTTGGTCACTATTTAAATTTATTAGTTCAGGGCTTATGAGAAAAGTTCTGTTTGTAGGGTACTATGTTTTGTGGGGCAACATCTGGGACTTACTGACTTAGTGACTTTGTTCGATTTTTACAGTTGGGAAATGTTTTACAATTATAAAGACTGATTGATGACCTGCTTATTCTTTGATGAGATGGTACTATTATTGCTTCTTTCCACTTTTATTCCAGACACAGAAGCTATGTGCAGAACATAAAGTGCAATGAAAGAATTGTCTCCTTGCTTGGGGAAAGTGGTAGAAAGATAACAAATGACAAAAAGAAAGAAGACGCTCTTAAATTCATTTTTCTTTCACATAAGAGTGAATGCACATTTTATTTGGATGCTGTAAGCAAAAGAAATATTTCCCTAATACGTGAATAGACTTTGTATATGATAGAAAACTAAATGGGTCAGAGCCTCAGGTCAAGATTGTTTTACTTTGGAAAAACCATAGACATTCAAAGCTCCTGAAATCAACAAGATCACACCTAGAGCAAAAAATAAATTTTCCTGGCTGAGCTGACATTTACAGAAGATTTCCCTCATGGCTGCAACAGAAATTGACCGAGCCCAGTGCCCAAATCCAGAGTGAGTGCTTTGGGCCCTTTCCTGTTTTCTAGTCTTAAATTCTCTTCTAGAGCTGGAGCTGTATTACTATCAAGGTAGATTTCAAAGTAAGGAATAGACCAGGAATAAAGAAAGTCATTTCATGGTGATAAGGGAGCCAATTCACTAAAACACATAACCATCTGTATTAGTCCATTCTTACACTGCTATGAAGGAAGACTTGAGACTGGGTAATTTATAAGGGAAAGAGGTTTAATTGACTCACTGTTCTGCATGGCTGGGGAGGTCTCAGGAAACTTACAATTGTGACAGAAGGCAAAGAAGCAGCAGGCACTTTCTTCACAGGATGGAGTGAGTGCAGGTAGGGGAAATGCCAGATGTTTATAAAATCATCAGATCTCATGAGACTCTCATTGTCATGAGAACAGCATGGGGAAAACTGCCCCCATGATCTAATTACCTCCACCTGGTCCTGCCCTTGACATATGAAGATTATGAGGATTACAGTTTAAGATGAGATTTTGGGTTGGGACAGAGTCAAACCATATCACTACCCTAAATATTTATCAATGTAGTAACAGTGCCTCTAAATACATGAAGTAAGAACTGATAGAACTGCAAAGAGAAATAGACAAACCCACAAATACAGTCAGAGATTTAAAAACCCCCACAGAAGATGTGAAATATCTTTACGTTGAATACCAATGTAAAAAATTTGTTGAAAAAAATTAAAGATGACATAAAATGAGAGATGCACTTTGCAAAAAAAAAAAATCTCCTTCCCTAAAAACACCAATCTTGCTTTTACCCATTTGTAATTCAAGTGTCATTAAGAGAAAATCTAGAAATAAAAATTGAAAATAATAATGGCTGAGACTTATTGAATAGTTAATATATGTGTTTCAGGATCAAACAGGATAATTGATGGAATGGCTTGAAATATAGCATCTCGCATATATTTAGGGATAAATAAACATCAGTTCTTACTGTGCTTCTTAGCTTTGGTTTACAAACAACCTACTTGACAAAGTTAAAAATGAGCTTACCTTGGTATTTAGGACACAATAAAGTCTCTCTTTGCCTGTCATATTTTATCACCTTTATTTTACCGCTTTTAAAGTGACTTATTGACTTCAGATTGGGGCCCTCCTGCATGTTCACACTATGACATTCTTGTTTCTATATCGAGCTACACACAGACACTCTCTCCCTCAATTTCTACTCCCGGAATTGGATCCATTCTGAGTACTTCTCCACCTTAATCTGGTGCTTCCTGTTCCTGTTGCTTTATTTCCTGGCTTTACCTGACCCATGGCATCTGCACCTTTAGTGGTCCTGACTTTCCTTGTGTCCATTTCACGTGTGCACACTCTGTAAGACTGAAGTCCCTTGAAGCAATATGATTTATTTTTCTTTTTCATGCAGGCTATAGCCTAGCAAAAAGCCAGATATATAATTTATGATCAAAAGCACTGAGTTTAACTTTTTAATGGATTCCTTTTTAGATCATAATTATGTAATTCACAACTATTTTTAAATTTTCAGTCTTTAAGATAATGATATTTTATTTCACAGACTTCTTTGGAACAACTTCTCTGTTGTGTTTTCTTTAGGCAGGATTTATGTTTGCATTTGTTTATTCAGTCAGCCATTCTGAAAAACAGTGTCTGACTCACAGAGAGGTGTTTAGTTGATTTTTTTTTAGAATAAAAAGAAACAGGGCAAAGATTCATTTTGGGGACCTTAAAGTAAAGATGCATGCTCATCCAGCTCTATCCTTCATCCTAAGAGCCTTCTATTCATAGAAACAAGCACATTCATGACAGACACAGTGCACTACTCGCTTAGTTTTCAATTCTGGGAGATAACTTATCAGACTCTTCATATTTTAATCATTATATGCCTCATTAGCTAGCAGAACAAGCAACTATCACATGCTAGCCATCAAAAAAGATGCCAAAACATCTAGAAAGATTATATCTATCACTAAATACAACATGTTAGATTCGAGTTCCCAAAGAAACTTGAATTTTATTTTTGTATTGTAAACCTCCAGTTTTGCAGTAAAACTTTAAGGACTATTAACACAGTAGCTTCTGGGCTCAGTCCACATGTCCTGAATTTCTTACTCACCCTGGATTGATTCTTTTGAATTCTAGAGCCAGATGGAAGTTGCCTAAATGTTGAAGCTGTATTGAAGAGATAATCTACATAGAAACACTTTAAAAGCTATAAGCTGTGAAGTTCCAGATAGATATCAGACTTTTTAAAAATTGTCTTTTGTAAGGTCCCATGCACCTTCATAACTTCATACATAGGTAAGAAATGAAAATCGTGATTTGCAAGAACCTTGAATAATTGAGTTTTTGTTGTTAAATAGTGTGAATCAGAGAGAGGTATATATTTTCCATATTGAAGATAACATAAAAATATAGATCCATAGTTGCTTCTTTCTATGGGAAAGCACTCGGAATATGATTTTTATGACCAGGAGCAGTGGTTCACACCTGTAATTCCAGTACTTTGAGAGGCTGAGGTGGGCGGATCACCTGAGGTCAGGAGTTTGAGACCAGCCTGGCCAACATGTTGAAACCCTGTCTCTACTAAAAATACAAAAATTTAGCTGGGTGTTGTGGCATGCACCTGTAGTCCCAGCTGCTTGGGAGGCTGAGGCAGGAGAATTGCTTGAAGCCAGGAAGTGGCAGTTGAAGTGAGCCAAAATCACGCCACTGCACTCCAGCTTGGCAGTGCAGTGCCTGGCTTTTTTGAGACCCTGCCTCAAAAAAGAAAAAAAAAGAAAATGATTTTTATTTTCCTTATTCATATATATAAAGCCAGGAATCTAAAAACCTGCACTCGATAGATGTTTTTGTTTTTATAAGTTGTAATCATAGACACTAAAGAAATTTGTAAAAATTTAGCATCATAATAAAGGTAAATACCTTTTATTGAGAACAAAGCATGTAACAGGCACTATGCATACACTCAGCACAAACTCATGAGCTAACCGCACTTTTTCGTTCCCATTTTTATAAGGGAAAAATGACTGCTCAGTTAGGTCAGGGATATTGCTCAACATCATGCAGCAGATGAAAATGTCTGTGCAGCAGATGAAAATGTCTGTGCAGCAGAGACCCTGCTCTGACCTCCTGTCTACTGAGAAGACCAGAAAGTGAGTTGGGTGTCTTTATGTCTTTCTCCAGATATTTCCTTCTCCTTTTTTTCCTGTGCCTCTTGGGCTTCTAGTTGAGTTTAGTCAGTGAATTCTGTTGCGGGAAGTCAGGGACCCTGAATAGAGGGACCGGCTGAAGCCATGGCAGAAGAACATAAATTGTGAAGATTTCATGGACATTTATTAGTTCCCCAAATTAATACTTTTATAATTTCTTACACCTGTCTTTACTGCAATCTCCGAACATAAATTGTGAAGATTTCATGGACATTTATCACTTCCCCAATCAATACTCTTGTGATTTCCTATGCCTGTCTTTACTTTAATCTCTTAATCTCGTCATCTTCGTAAGCTGAGGATGAATGTCGGCTCAGGACCCTGTGATGATTAAGTTACCTGCACAAATTGTTTAAACAATATGAAATCTGGGCACCTTGAAAAAAGAACAGGATAACAGCAATGTTCAGGGAACAAGGGAGATAACCTTAAAGTCTGGCTGCCTGTGGGCTGGGTGGAACAGAGCCATATTTCTCTTCTTTCAAAAGCAAATAGGAGAAATATTTCTTCTTTTATTATTTTCCTTCTGTTTAGAGAGCTTCTTCTAGTCATTTTTTGTGGATGTATACATGTGTAATATGTCAAAACGTATCAAAGTGTACACTTTAAATAGGTGCAGTCTATTGTATGTTAATTGTACCTCAATGACTTTGTCCAAAAGAATGTATTTGAAATGGCATCATAGAGGCCTAGGGATAAATTTAATGAAATATGTGCATGATTGCCACCATTGCTGGTAGTGATAGTTATTAAAGTAGAAGTAAATGAATGGAAAACATATCACAGTCATGGATATGATGTCAGTGTCAGTTCTCCCAAATTTGATCTATTGCTGCAGGCAGTCTTACTCAGAATCACTGTGAGACTTAAAGAACATGGATAAATTGATTTTAAAATGTACATGAATATTCAAAGGCTAGAGTCATCAAAACTTCGAAGAAGAAAGCAAGAGAGCTCACTCTACTAGATATCAAAACTAATAATAAAGTTCCAGTAATAGAGTGTGATATTAGTGTATATATAGACAAACAGAATGGAAATTCTAGAAATAGATAATACGTAACATGGATACGTAATTTATGACACAGTTGTTGCTGCAGAGCCACGGGACAAGAATGACCTTTTAGTAGTGGTGCTGATTCTTATACACAAAACCAAGACCAAGTTGTATGTAGATCAAAATATTAAAGGAAAAATTTGAGATCTTTGAAGATAATATCTTCTCAATCTAGGGTGGATAAATATTTAAAAAACAAAACACAAAATTAACTACCCATAAAAATTGATACGTTGAACACAAAAAGATTTCAATAAGACAAGAAAATCACTAACTATAAGGGAAGTGTGAGAAATTAAACTGTATTAAATTTAGAAATCTTGATCCATTAAAGATTGTTTAATCTGAAGATGAAGAGGCAAAGGTTGAAGTGAAGTGCTAAACAATACTAGTTTTGATATGATTTGTATGTTGAAAATAGTTGTTACCCTATTTTCAGATGGCCTATGACAATAGAAAATCTGTTTCTGAAACTGTAGTAGGAGACACTGGGTAAAATTTTAGGTGAACTTATTAAAAGACTCCAGAAAACTTACCCAAATACTTTTCAAGGTTAAAAACCAAACCAAGTAAAATGACAATTTACTTCTCTGGAGCGGTTTAAATGACTAAACCCACGATAGCCTGTTACTGCTAAAAACAAATAAATTCATTTGAAGTAATAGGTTTTTCACTGATCTCCTGATACATTCTCTAAGCTGTTGCCAATGTTAATCAGACATTTTAAAATTCACGTCCATACTCCTAACAGAATAATAAACCTAATAGCATTTTCTATCAAATGACTACGGTTGAGACAGTAATCTAATCCAGTTTCCCAATGAGTCTCAAATTGGAGAAGACAGCAATGGGAAAGTGACCCATAGAAATGTAGTGGCATTAGGGAGTCATGCATTTTTGCCAAACATTTGTTTGAGTTAGGAAACATTGACAGCATGGGAGTTCAGCTTTCAGTCGAGAAGAAGTAACCATGAAACCAGAAGAAATATGTGAAGTAATGCCTTTTCAGAATGGATAATGGAAAAGAGACACAGAAGGTGAGATCCAGAATGAATAACGGAAAAGAGACACAAAAGGTGAGATTCCCGCTCACTTCTCGGAGGCATCATGAGACTGTGGGAGAAGATGGAGCCCAAACAGCGAATGGTGGTCTCGCTCAGCTGAGGAGGTAAAGGTTGAAATTTGGGATGGCTGAGTTAGCTGGCAATAGTCGCACAGGGAAGTGGAGAAGGAGCTGTTTAGAAGCCCTTACATGAGTCCTCAGAATAAGTTCTTTCACGCCTGTAATCTTAGCACTTTGGGAGGCCGAGGCGGGCAGATCACGAGGTCAGGAGATCGAGACCATCCTTGCCAACACGGTGAAACCCCGTCTGTACTAAAAATACAAAAATTAGCTAGGTATGGTGGCACATGCCTGTAATCCCAGCTACTCGGGAGGCTGAGGCGGGAGAATTGGTCGAATCAGGGAGTCAGAGGTTGCAGTGGGCTGAGATTGGGCCACTGCACTCCAGTCTGGTGACAGAGTGAGACTCCATCTCAAAAAAAAAAAAAAAAAAGAGTAAGTTCTTGAGGCCGGGTGCAGTGGCTCAGGCCTGTAATCCTAGCACTTTGGGAGGCCGATGCAGGCAGACCACCTGAGGTTGTGAATTCGAGACCAGCCTAGCCAACATGGTGACACCCCATTTCTACCAAAAATACAAAAATTAGCTGGGCATGGTGGCGGGCAGCTATTTGGGAGGCTGAGGCAGGAGAATCGTTTGAATCGGGGAGGTGGAGGTTGCAGCGAGCCGAGATCGAGCCACTGTGCTCCAGCCTGGGTGTTAAGAACAAAACTCCATCTCAAAAAAAAAAAAAGTTCCTGAGTGAAGGCTTGGATGCATATGTGTAGGGTAAGACTCTGACCCCTAAGGGTCTCAGAGAAATATTAAATTTAGTTAAATTAAGATATTAAATGGAATATTAAATTTTGTTCGATAATAATATTCAATTAAAAAAGGAGGAAGAGGAGGAAAAACAATGGAAGGAAAACAATAGCAAGAAATTTGGTATAGTCTCAACTACATCAATAATAATATTATAGTAATATAAGCTAACCCCTCCAAATAAGAAGTCATATATATATAAAGCCAGGAATCTAAAAACCTGCACTCAATAGAAGTTTTTGTTTTTATAAGTTGTAATCATAGACACTAAACAAATTTGTAAAAATTAGCATCATAATAAAGAATAGATGGAAAAAATGATACCTAATTTTGTGCTGTCTATAGGAGATGCGTTTTAACTCTAAAGACACAGATAAAAAATGATGGAAAAAATTTTATGCAATGGTAAGTGTAAAATTGCTGCTATGATCTTATAAAAATCAGATATGAATTTTAAGACAAGCAATATGACCAGTGATGAAAAGGTGTCAATTTATCATGAAGATATAAAAATCTTAAATGTTTATGCACATTTAACTTCTAAATACATGAAGCAAATCCTGGTAGAACTAAAGAAGAAATAGAAAATCCATATTAAGAAATAGAGATTTCAATACCCTTTTGTCAGTAATAGGCGAATCAATTTGAAAAAAAAAAAGAGTAAAGTTTATATCATGTAACCCACACAATGAGCAAACTAGACCTAATTGACATTTGTGAAATATTTTATCCAAGAGTAGTGAATATACACTCTTTTCAAAAGCACATGTTATATTCACCAGATCGGCTATATGTTGGGTCATAAAGTAAGTGTTATTACATCTCAAGATTGATTATATTACTGAATATATTCTCTGACTGCAGTCGTATTAAATTAAAAGTCAGTGGCAATGAGATATCCAGAATATTATATAATATTTGGAAATTCAGTAACACACTTATAAAGAACAAATTAATCAAATAAGAAATCCCAAGGTAAATTAGAAAATGCATTGAAGTGAATGAAAATGAAAACAAAACATATAAACTTATGAGATACAATTCAATCAATACTTAGAAAAAAATGTATAACTTTAAAAGCCTGTGTTAGAAAGCAGAAAAACTGAAAATTAATAACCTAAGTTTCTAATTTAATACAAGAGTCTGTTCATGTCTTTGCCCATTTTTTAATAGGCTTATTTGATTTTTGTTTATTCAATTGTTTAAGTTCCTTATAGATTCTGGATATTAGACCTTTGTCAGATGCATAGTTGTGAGTAGTTTCTCCCATTCTGTAGGTTGTCTTTTTACTCTGCCAATAGTTTCTTTTGCTGTGCAGAAGCTCATTAGTTTAATTAGGTTCCACTTAGCAATTTTTGTTTTTGTTGTAATGGCTTTTGGGGACTTAGTCATAAATTCCCAAGGCTGATGTCCAGAATTATGTTTCCTACATTTCTTCTAGGATTCCTCTAGTTTGAGGTTGTACATTTAAATATTTAATTCATCTTGAGTTAACTTTTGTTTATGGTAAAATGTAGGGGTCTACTTTCATTCTCTTGCTTGTGGCTAGCCAGCTATCTCAGCATCATTTATTAAATAAGGAATTTTTCCCCTATTGCTTATTTTTTTCAACTGTGTTGAAGATCAGATAGTCGTAGGTGTATGGCTTTATTTCTGGGTTCTCAATTCTGTTCTATTGGTCTATGTGTCTGTTTTTGTTCTAGTATCATGCTGTTTTGTTTATTGTAGTCTTATAGTATAGTTGGGTGATGTGATACCTCCAGCTTTGTTCTTTTGCTTAGGATTGCTTTGACTGTTGGAGCTCTTTTTGGATTCTATATAAATTTTAGAATAGTTTTTTTTTTTTTTTAGTTCTGTAGTAAATGACATAATGACATTGGTAGTTAGATAGGAATGGCATTAAATCTGTAGATTGCTTTGGGCAGTATGGCCATTTTAACGTTATTAATTCTTCCATTCCATGAGCATGGAATATTTTATCTATTTGTTCATGTCGTCTATAATTTCTTTCAGTGTGTTTTGTAGTTCTTCTTACAGAGAACTTTTACCTCCTTGGTTAGATGTATTCCTAGGTATTCTATCTTTTTGCAGCCATTGTAAATTGGATTGCCTTCTTAATGTGGCTCTCAGCTCAAACATTATTGGGGTATAGAAATACTACTGATTTTTGCACATTGATCTTGTAATCCCAAAACTTTACTCAAGTTGTTTGTCAGTTCAAGGAGCCTTTTGGCAGAGTCTTTAGTATTTTGTAGGTATAGAATCATATTTGTGGAGTGAAGTATTTTGACTTCTTCTTTTCCTGTTTGTATGCCTTTTCCAAAAATCAGAAAAATGCACATCAAAATCACGATGCAATACCATCTCATATGAGTCAGAATGGCTATTACTAAAAAGTCAAAAATGGTGGTGAGATGCCGGTGAGGCTGTGGAGAAAATGGAACACTTATACACTGTTGGTGGCGATGTAAATTAGTTCAGCCACTGTGGAAAGCAGTCCGAATATTTTTCAATGATCTTAAAACAGAGCTACCACTAGATCCAATAATCCCACAACTGAGTATATACGCAAAAGAAAATAAATCATTCTATCATGTATCATCTATCAAAAGGATGCCTGAACTGATGTGTTCATCATTGCCCTATTAGCAATAACAAAGATGTGGAATCAACCTAGGTGTTCATCAATGGTAGACTGGATAAAGAAAATGTGGCACATACACACAATGGAATACTATGCAGCCATAAGAAAGAACAAAATCACACCCTTTGTAGCAACATGGATTCAGCTGGAGGCTATGATCCTGAGTGAACTAATACAGGAACAGAAAACCAAATACCACATGTCCTCACTTCTAAGTGGAAGCTAAGCATTGGGTACTCATGGGCATAAAGATGGCAACAATAGACACTGGGGACTTCTAGAGTAGTGAGAGAGGGAGGAGAGAAAAAGACTGAAAAACTAATTACTGGGTAGTATGCTCAGTACCTGGGTGATGGGATCAATCGTATCCAAACCTCAGAAGCATGCAGTATATTCAGGTAACAAACCTGCACATGTATCCCCTAAATCTAAAATAAAAGTTGAAATTATAAAAAAAAGAAAAATTAGAATAAATTGTCTCAAATAATTATTTCAAAGTAATAAAAAGAAAGATACATAAATATAGAGCAAAAAACTATGATTTTGAAAGCCCAACATAATACAAATTATTAATATGAGGAATGAAGGAAGGAATATCATAACAGATCCAATAGAACATTGAATTTAACAGAAACATTGAATTGTGCACTTATGTCTTGTCCATTTCCCTATACCTAAATGCTCCCTTGATAAAATTATTAAAAACCACATGAGCTGACATACGTAAAAGACATGCCTGTTACATGTCACATAGCAGATACATAAGTGGTGAGTAGAGAATGCACAAGTTTTACACAGAAGATGTGCATGAGAAGTTAGGTTCTACCCTCCATTCCTAGTTCACCTCACAGAATCATGACAACAATCGAATCATCTCTAGTGGTAAAAAGTAATTTAATAATAATCACATAGTGCAAAAGTTAAGGACATAATTATACAAATATATAATGGCCCAAGCAAAGTATCAATCTATTTTTCACTCACATAATTTCCAAAGTGGTACTCTTGATTGGCAGGTGCATCCCCTCCAGGTGGTCAGTCAGGGACCCAGGGTCCTTCCACCTGTAGCTCTGCCATGTTTCAGCACACAGCTTCCAAGGTTATATTCCATATTGTCTCTATGCCAGTCAGCTGGAAAGGAAAACAGCTTGGAGAATCATGCCTGACAAGCTTTAAAGTGCCAGGCTAGCAGGAGTACATAACACTTCTACTCACATTCCATTTGCTGGGACACAGCCCAATGGCCACATCTAATTGCAAAGGAAGAATGAAAATACAGTCTAACTATATTATCAGAGAGAAAGTAAGGCTGGTAAGCAGTCTCTATCACATCTATGAAGAGCTTGGATAGTAAGAGGGGATTTCTCTTTCTTTCTTTCTTTTTCTTTCTTTGCTCTCCTTCTCTCTCTCTCTTTCTTTCTCTTTCTCTCTCTCCCTACCTCCCTCCCTCCCTCTCTCTCTTTCTCTCTTTCTTCTTTCTTTCTTTCCTTCTTTCTTTCTTCTTTCTTTCTTTCTTTCTTTCTTTCTTTCTTTCTCTTTCTTTCTTTCTTTCTTTCTTTCTTTCTTTCTTTCTTTCTTTCTTTCTTTCTTCTTTTCTTTTCTATTTTCTCCTTTCTTTTTTAGCCTTTACTGAGGAAAATGTGCAAACTGTCCCTTGTACAAACATGAATGCTGACTGCTATTTATTCTTAAGTAATATGCTGAAAGCCAAATTGTGAGGCATATGCATGAAACCGTCACATGTTGTGTTTGCTGGGAACAAGAGCCCAAGAGAAAGATCTCCCTAGTATGACCCAGTGACCCAGAGAGCCCTGGGATCCTCAGAAAATTTTTTAAAATGTTCATGAATCTACATGAAATCGAAGTAATCATTGTCTGCAGAGTATTTAAATGACATGTTTTACACATTCAGGCCCTATATTTTTAGAAATAGTAGCCATCCTAATTAATGTCTTAGTGAAATCAAAGTAGTTTTTTTTGGTCACTATACATTCTTTCAACTGCTTTTTTTCCACTTTAGAATGAGGTTCTTAAATAAAGATGTTTGTAAATCACATTTTTCTAGACGATTAGCAGTTGTCCTCATTTTGAGGCCAAAACAACAGAGTGTTTCAAGACATGAGTTAATTCAGATTTTTAAAAAGTCAATCACATTAGTTCCCAGTATTAAAATATTTTGAATCCTTAAGCTCTGAAAAATTATTTTTTTCTGGATTTTTTAATTTCAAGAATTAAAAGGCATCAAAGGAAAGTTCCTTTTGGAAAACATCTAACCATCTGAGAACATCATACCAAGACCTTTGACTTGTTATAATTGCAAATTTACTCTCTGGTCAGGTCTCCTCAGGGACTATTCCTCTCTATCACTCACCATTCTTTTTAGTTCTTTCTTGAGCTCTGAGATAAGTATTGCACTGTGCATCCAACCTCTGAGTCTTCTCAAATTGAACTTCATACCAATAAAATCATCTCACAATCTGATATTCACGATTCTACCTGCTATTTACATGATACCAACCCACCAACTCTCACGTCTTTACAATTGCCATGTACAGTTATGTTAGTTATATTATTAACCCTGTATAAAAATACAACTTCCCTGAACTCACATTCACATCTCTACTGGGGGGGGAGGAAACATTGCCTTCTACATGTGATTAGTAGGCAAAACTGGGAATCCAGAAAGTTATGGCACCTTTGGCTTCTCATCCAGCAGCTAGCATTTCCTGGAAGACTGAGAAATTAGGATCTGGCTTTGAAGACAGTAGGCATGGAAGATATTTCTAAAATACTAGGATTTTTAAAAAAATCTTTCTCCTTTTGTCCATGGAGTAAAGACAAATTGCTATTTAGTTGTAAATAAGTGCAAGATTAGTGTTTTGACATTTTCATTAATAAATGAACCAGTTGATGAAGGCAGAATATGAGATGTCATGAAGCCAGTAAATGGAACTGAGGAGAAACATTTCAAGACCTTCAATGCTAGGCACCAGAAGTGCAGACTCTTCTCATGACAAGTGTATGATGTTCAGAGAGGGATGGCAGTATTTGAACAAAAGAGAGCAAGGTAAGTATTAAATGAACTAACAGAGAGTCATCCTGAGTTACTTCATTATTAAATAATGAGCTCAAACCTCCATTAAAACATAACCAAAACAGGGGTTTCTAAACAGCTCCTATCTAGTATTAGATAGGTAGTATAATAGATATCAAGTTTGTTTTTATGAAGTTCAAAATGCAGTATATTTAAAAAATCACAAAATAGTTCATGACCACCAGACATGAACTCCCTGAAAAAAGTTGAAAATTTTAAAAATCTTCCAACTCCAACTCCTCCAGGAGCCACGGCTGCCGATATCATTAACTTGTCCGCTTGACTCTCAGTGAATTACTCTGGCATGAAAGCTGATTTTGTTGCCTGAGTGGAAATGAGAAAATGCAAAATCATCAATGACAACTCTTAATAACAAAATGCTAAAATGCAATGTCTCCTAACACCCTCACTAAATTACCTCTTCAAAGTCATTACAAGTATTCTTCTCTTCCAAGTGCTGGGTTCCCTTTTGTGTCTCCAAATAGATTTTGGGGGAAAAAAATCTGCCAGCATTGCTGTCACTGTTAATTAGTGTCTCCTGAGCAGGGCTTCCTGCCTGAGGTGCTTACCAGACCTTGCCAAGCCCTACAGGGACTTCCAGAAAAACCTTGTTTATGACCCAGTCCCAGCGTGCCTCTCCTGCTTGTAATATTTTATGGCATTCTAGAGAAGGACTCATCAACAGTCTCTCTGTAGGAGTGGAAGTCAATTCTATATGCGGCGAGAACTTCACCTAAGCTAATCTTGGCATGATGAGTCCTCAGCTGAACATAAAATTTTACCAAAAAAACCCCCTGTGAGGTGAATTACCAAGCAACATGAATTAGAAGCAGTGAAAACCATTCTATTGAGTTATCTTCATAAATCTATTTTTATTCAATGTCATCTCACACATTATTTTTGTTTGTTTTCACTTTCTCAAATATCAGATTGCTGCTCATGAGAATAACGGCTGAGGGAGCTGGTAGGGCAGTCTTCTTAGGCTCCCTAGATAGTTAAATTTATGGTTATAATTATTGAAATTCTTTCCCAGGTTGCTTGTAAACTCAGACACATACTATAGTAATAAGCCACATTGATCCATGTTTTCCACCCAGGGTGTTTGAAAGTGTCTATTGTTTGTGTGTTCTCTCCATTCCATTTTTCCTTCCCTTGGTAACTGGATTCACTCCCAGACATGGGTGTGAGACCCATCAAGGCCAGGGCTTTTCCAGCTGCAGTGGGGAGGGAGGAAGCATGTTTATCCTCTGGTTTCGAACCTGAGATGCGGGGAGCTGAGGGCTGCCCAGTCATGGTCCCTCCTGAAGGAGACACGATGTTAACCAGGGAAGAGGCTCAGATGGAACCAGGGAAGAGGCTGGGCTCGGATGGTTCACCATTGTGGGTAAGGCAGAAATTCCCCTTCTAAAAGTACCATTATATCAGGTGCTGATCCCTTCTTTTTATTTAAGAATATTTGAAGTGGGTGTTCTACAAGCTGCCCTGTTCAGCCTGAAAACCCAGTGACTTTCAGGGGTTTGGAGATGAAAACTCCCTACCTAGTCTTTGTGGAGGTCCACGTTTCAGTTCCTATCCCTACCTGCTTAATAACTATTAGAAATAGATCATTGCTTATATTGATTGAATACTTGCTATACTGGCGTGAGAAAGAAAATAAAATTTTTGTTGAGGAATGCGAGCCCCTTTAAATGATCAGGCACAGTGAGGGACTGAAATGTGACAGCAGTCACGTCACTCTCCCTTGAGCTGGGGCATTACCTCTTGAAGCTACTTGCTATGTGAGGTCTAGACTCTAAGCCAATTGCCATAAATTGCTGTATGCTGGATGCCATAACTCACAGTTCGACGATGCACAGCCTATCGCAAATCAATGTTATCCTTGTAAATCAATGGGAATCCCTGTCAAACAACTCTGTATCAATCAGCCCACTCCTTGTCCCTTTTTACCTTTAAAAACTTGCATGGAACAAAGGCCACAGGGAGCGCTCCCCAAGGCAACTTGCAAGTATGTCCTGGGCAGCTGTCTTCACTTTGACTCAAGTGGACTCTTTAAAATTGTATTTTGTGCCCCAGCATCTTCCTTTAGGTCACCAGTAGTCACTGTGCTAAGTACTTTACAGGCATCATCACATTTAATTCTTACATTTAATTCATTCACTTTTCAGAGATGAAGTTACGCAAGGCACACTAACAGGAGGTGGCTAAGCCTGATTCAAACCCAGGTGACCAGGTGCCAGAGTCTGCATTTCTAATTTCCCCATTGAGTAAGCCTGGAAATCTCAACTGAAGGCTGGGATAGTGAGGAGTTCTCCAAAAAGAAGAGCAGAAGGGCGTGCGGCATTCCTTATTCATCTCATGCTCTGTGTTCTCTGATTTCATTGAGACCAAACCACTGTCAGGGTGGGTGGCCTCTGACTTATTTCCATGGCTTTCTTGTTCACAAAATGTAATTTGAAATCTTTTCTTATGTTATACCTAGAAAAAAATAAAATTCAATTTTTTGAGGACCAACTACAGATTTTTCTTAGAAAACTGAATATTTATTGCTTTGCAGAATGATAGGTTTATAGTTTCCTGTATGCTCAATATTTCTGGGAATTGACATAAAGAAGTGATTTCTCAAACACCCACGGATGCTATGTGCACAGTGATATTTACGACATTACTAACATTCACACTCTCTCCCACTTCCTGAGAAGGAGGAATGAGAAGCCTGGTGCATCAGTGTTAATAATTGAAATGACTTGAGATTTTCCTTTTGAGATCTCTGGGTGCTTTGTTTGGAGTCCGTAATTCAGAAATTTGTTTTGCCAGATTAGCAAATTTCAGTACTTTTTCTGAGCCTTTGTTTCTCTACCCATAAAATGGAGAAAATAATGAGTATTCACATTGCATGGTTGTTGTGAGGATTAAAGAGTGACATCAAACATGCAATAACAGGTGTCTGGCACATTAGTAAAATACATAAAAGCCACTGTTGCTATTGTATTATTAGCTTCCTCGGTTTAGGCTTACAGATCTTGTGCTGGAGGATCGGTGATGGCCTGTGGACACTTTGCCCCACCAGCTAAACAGTGAGAAGCTATGGCTTTCAGGGAGATAGATAGCTGGAAAAGAACACAAGAACAGAGCTTTGTGCTTACGTCCTAGGAAGAGTAACTGAGAGCTAGTTCAGAGAAGGGAGTAGGAGGAGGTCTCCGAGGTGGGACATACCTGCTCCTAGAGAGGGCTGCATGAATTGTCTATGAAGTTATCCAAGCAGTATGGACAGTTGGGACTCATCTGAGACATTGCATTGCCAACTCTTTCTACAACATCAACAAATAGTTTGGGCCAAGAGCAGTGGGTCACACCTGTAATCCAAGTATTTTGGGAGGCTGAGGTGGGAGGATCACTTGAGCCCCAGAGTTCGAGGCTGCAGTGAGCCATTATTGTGCCACTGCACTCCAGCCTGGGAGGGAGAGCAAGACCCGGTCCCTCTAAAAAAGTAAGTAAATAAATAAGTAATATAAAAAATAAGTAAATAGTTTGCAGCTCCCAGCACTAAGTACTTGGAAGTCATGCCACGTCTGGAAGACTCACGGGGCCTGGCATGGCATGGTGGCCAGAAGGGTCTCTGAGAGAACTCAGAAAAGGAATGACTTAAGGGAATGAATTCAAAGATCGAGATGGAGTCATATTTTTCAGAAAATAATGTAACCAAAATTAACTCAAGGAGTAGAGAATTTTAATAGAAATTATAAAAATAGTCCAGGAGCTCTGCAAATGCACCAGGTGCAGTTGAACAGGTGAGTGTTATGACCTTTTTAAGAAAGAGTGTCGTCCAATGCCATGAAGCTGTTCTATAGTATGGCAGAAAAAAAAATGAGTTGACTCAGCTGACTAAGTTTGCCCCAAAATGATAATAGATCTATACTATGTAAAAAAAGTGATGTATCTTTTAATGATACAAAAATACAAAGACAGAAAAATAAGGGTCTTACTTCTGAGAGGTACATTCAAAACTGGCAATTCTCAAACTGTTACATTTAATGTAATCCTAATCAAAATTCCAAGAATATTTTTGCAGAACTTGACAAGTTCATTTTAAAGTTTCATGTTAAGGAGAAAATATAGAAGATTAGCTAAATAAGTGTTGGGAAGAGAAGAATGAGGGGTACCAGCTCCAGAAAATATCACAACATATCATGAAACACATAAATAAATAGGCCTAAAAATATATGGATGATAAGAGTAAATAAATAATTTGGAGAACTGAATAGAGAATTCAGACAGACACACACATACATGGTCATATTGCAAACATGAATTTTGTGGTGTTCAGAGTGAGTGGTGATTATGGAAGTATGGTAAGGTGCACCTGTCACCTGATGTCAGCCATCCTTTGGGGGAGGGTATGAGATTGGGGGACAGTACGAAAAAGTCCCCATGCACTTCTAAGTGTTTGAATCTTTCATACCAAGAAATATTATTTAATCAATTATATAATTTTAAATATTCTTTTAAAACTTTCTGAGATTTTGTGTATTTTCTGTTTCATTCACTTGTTTTGCCATTAAGTTCATTTTGTAAAATAGAACAAAGAACTTTAAGAGCAAAGACTTTCCCTATGTTGAAACTGCCTAGGTTTAAATCCTGGCTGTAGGATTTTCTAGTTGTGAAATCCTGGGTAAGATGTTTAATCTCTTTCTGACTCAGGTCCCTCACCTGTAAAATGCGGCTATAATGGTTTATGTGGCTGTTAGAGAGGTAAAGGAGATAAGATAAGCTATGTGCTTAAAATAGCTTGTTCATGAAGCTCCTTGGGATGTTAGCATGATGCAGAAAGAAGACAGGCACAGCTGGAAAGTATGGAGTTTGTGAGGGTAGTGCCAAGAGAAATGTTTCAAATTTTAGAATTATTCTTAAAGGCAATGGGAAGCATTGAGATATTTCTATGCAATAAAACTATGCTATCAGCTTTGTTCTTTATAAAGATTTCCTTCGCAGATGAAGTTACTACATTATAACTTATTTTATATCTTAATTCTGAACTATGTAATTAAATTTACTGCATACTACACACCAAAAACCTTAGTTTATAGTCGCTAGGAGCACTGACATGTGAAATAATATATGTTTTTGAAAACTTATTAAGTATAACTGTGATCATGACCTCTCCCAGGAATACATTTTGGGGTTCACTCAGCCAGTCTGAAGGTCTTGAGGCCCACCTGATTGTTTGTGATCAGGAACAGGACATTTATGCTACTGGTGAACTGTGGGAAGATCACCTCCTCAGGCAGCTCAAGAAAAGTCTCCAGAACTCAAGTTTATGACTTTGTGATGCTTTAGTCTTGAAACAGAGTATACATTTTGTACTTTGTTATTCTAATTTTTAATTTTGTTCTTTTTATTTTTCTAATTAATTATTTCAAGCAGCATCTGTTTAAAATATATCAAATATACATACGTGAATATTTACTTAGATATGTTAGGACAGACCTAGTTCTCTGAATAGATACTATAATAAGTTGCTATGAAATAATTTTCTATTATCAGAAAGTTTATAAAGAATTTTAATGTGCATTCAAGGTTTTCATAGCATATAATTGAATACTGTAGATATTGTTGGTCTCTGAATGCAGCATAAAAGCTTTAAAAAGACAACATTACTAATATGTTTCTTTTTCACTTATCCTAAATAAACATATGTACGTCTTACATCATGGAGGGTATTGAATGAGGCTGTGTTTGTTTCCAGTGACTCTTGTTCCCTCTGCCTTTGACATTTTAATCTTTCCAAACATTTGTGCGATTGGCAGAGAAAAACAATTCCCTCTCATAGTCCTAGGAAGAGGGGAAAAAAATCTCCTGAATAAAAGTCTTGATGTAATGGGTATTTGTCTACAGAATGTAAACAGAGAAATATTAATGTAACTATTGAACTAAGGGAACAGATAGGGTGAGGTAGGCTGAGTACTTTGTTCATAGTTTTGATGTTAAGATAAAGATAGATGCATGTAACAGAGCATTCAATTAAAGGTTCAAAAATACGTTTTCCAGTTGTTTTTAAGAAGAGCAAGGGGATTATAAGGCATATCATTTCTACATTTATGTTAGATGACACAAATATTTTGTCTTACATTAGAATTAAAATGTTCATTAAGATTCAGAGCTCTGTTTTTCTGAGATAAATTATGGTCTTAAGTGTGAAGTCTCTCCAGTCAGAGTCCCGGAAGAAGAAATTGCTTCTGCCTAGGCAAAGATGCAAATGCAACCTTCGTTTAAGTTTTGTGAAATCGAATGAAATAGAATGACATGAAAAATAGTTCACTAAATTCAATCATTGAGGCTTTTCATTTCTGTGAAGTACTGGTCTTTAACTGACTGCCAACATTACTAGTCATTGGAAGATCAAGTAATTTTTTTAATTTTATTATAATTTTGAATATTTTTAGCCTTACTAATGCGCCTTAAGTACAGACATTTAAAAATTTATAAAGGGATATTTGCTAGTTTACATTTAATATATAAAATTTCAAAGGAAAATCAGAGCCTAACCAAATCCCAGTAGCACCCACGGTTCCGCTTGCCGGCCTCTATTCACTAACTCTCCAGAGAAGAGCCACTGGGAACATCATGAAGCAGTTTTACCTGTTTTCAGTCTTCATATCTGCTTTAGCCAATGAGAGGTACATAGGATAAGACAGAAGAAGAGGACCGTGGCTATTGATTTGGACCTCAGGTCCAGTGTCAGACAAGAATGATATCATCTGTGTCTGTCATCTTCTCCTCACATGCGTGGAGGATCCTCATGACGGCTGAGTGTCCAGGCATTTGGTGAGAAGGTGTCCAGTAGACCTTTCCTGTCAGTGGTTACGTTAGCCAAGGACGTTCATGTGCTCCCTGCTTGGTCCTGACAGTATCTGAGAGTGGAGGCGCAGGAGGAGGAGCTGGACCTTTGTCCAGTTGCCCCTCAGTCCACTCTCCACCACACTTCTCCATCCCGCTCCCTGTCACAGGAGCTGATTTTACGAGTGGACCTCATCAGCAGGCTGCCACTCTGGCTCCCATGTATGTTTGCCTAGTGGGAAGGGCTGATGGGAGACTAGGAGGCAGAAGGACAGAGAAGTCAGTTATTGATTCCCTGAGAACTTTCTCTGCAGAGGTGCTGTTAAAGAAAAAATTCTTCAAGCACTTGTTAAGATGGTAAAGAAGATTTTATTCAGTACTATATCAATAGGTATCCAGGCTATGCCAGTAGCAGAGAGAAATTGGGCTCAATGCCAAAGGCAGCAAAGACTGCTAGATATTTATAGCTAAGGAACAGAATAAAGTTTGCAGATTCTGGTGAAACTCGTCTATCAGGATTTTCAAAGCAGGCCAGAGTGATCAGATATCACCTGCAGGATGGTGGAGGATGAGGAATTCCATGGATTTGGGCTGGAAGGAGGTGATCAGATATCAAGGGTGGTGGGAGGATTCTCTAAATTGACTTAGCAGGATTCTTGTTAACACTGGACTCTGCAAGGACAGGCATGCAAGACCAAGGTCAAGGCCTAGTTGGGAAGAGGCCCTGGGGAGCCCGTCCAAACCTTGGTTAAGGAGGGTCTCTGTTCATGACACCAAGGGCCTTATCTTCAAGCTACTGCCTAACCCCCCAGGCCTGGGATTCAAGGTGGCTTCCTGCTATTGCACAGTTCCGCTGTGTGGCTTTTCTTGTTTGTCCACAACTTTGTAAATAGTGTCTAAAAAGTCACCAGTTACTCCACTGAGTGTGCTGTTGGTTTCCTGTTGAGATAATAATGTGGTTGTTTGATACCATTGCTCCTCCATCTCTCTTTCTCCCTCTGTTTTTTTCTCTCTTTCTTTACCCCTCCCAGACTCCCTCCTCTCATCTCCCCTTCTCTTTCTCTTTCTCTACCCCACTTTACCCCCAGGATCTCTTTTTCCTCTCCCTACTTATCTCCCTTCCCCAAGCTCCAACCAGCAACCTTTCTGTGCTAGAACATACACCCCATTCATGGCTTGCATTTCCTCTGACCTGAAGCTATATCCCCTTCTTCCCCTCACTGATTTCTTCTTTTCACTCAGGTCTTAACTCTAGTATCACCTTCTTCTACTTGATATTATCACCTAATATCAAAATATTGAGGATTTTGCCCCCAAATATTTTCTTCAACCACACTTTGTCCCAATATCATACTTTATTTTCTTTTTTGCACTGATAACAATCTGAAATTTTATTCTTTAGAGATTTATTTACTGCATTGGTTAGGGTTAAATTGTAGACAACACAGTGCACTTTACCATTTTCAAGCAGCAAAAGAGTTTTTTTTTTTAACATTGTGTGATTTTGCTTATATAATATCAGAGTTCTAAGAAACAAAGTTTGGTTATTACACATAGAAGAAATCTATGTAGAAGCCTGCTTTAATGTGGACCGGTCAGAGTGAAAATCCTCCTGCTGCTGCCAGACAGGAAAGCCAGAGCCCAGATTCACGGTTTTCCACTAGAGTCACAGCAATGAAAAACGAAAACCTCCAGGCTTGTTTTTCCTGAAAAAGCACAAGGCCCTGGCTTCCAACATTCATTGCACATCTCACGTCTTGCACAGTGAAGAGCCTAGCTGCAAGGGAATCTGGGGAGTGAGCTATGTAAGAGACTGCCTTAGCAAAAATTACAAAAGTGAGAGAAACCTCACATAGCTGACTCCATCTAGTTTCTAACCTCATAAGCTGTCTTTGCTTTTTCCTGGGCGTAGGCCAAGCTAACTATGGGAGGAATTCAGTTACTACTTTTACCTTAAAGCAAGGATGGTAATCGCCCCTTCTCCAAACTGCCCCCCTCCAGCCCGTGTAAAACTTTTGAAAGGCCACAAGGTGAACATTACGGGAGGGGCTTGAGTTCTGCTAACACCTATGCATAAATGAGAATTAGTCATTGTTTACTGCTCAGGATTCATGTAGGGGAGGTCACAAGATTTGTAATTTCCCTAATTGCCCCTATAGGAAACATTGGTGTTGTAAAACCTAACACTGCTGTTTGAGGTGTCTTTCAGGCCTTGCATTCTAATGAAACAACTGACACCAGCTGGACTGGTGACCCTCACCCAGGAACTGACTCAGTGCAAGACGGAAGCTTTAACACCCTGTGATTTCATCCACAACCCAACCAATCAGCACTCCTCATTCCCTAGCCCCCTGTCCACCAAACTATACTTGAAAAATCCTAGCCTCTGAATACCTGGAGAGGTGGATTTGAGCAATAACTCCTGTCTAGTCATTTGGCTGACCCTGTGATTATTAAACTCTTTCTTTCATGCAATACCTGCTGTCCCCAGTGCATTAGTTTTTCTGGGCAGTGGGCAAGAAGAACCCATTGGGTAATTACATCTGGATCCCTAGCCCCTGGCCCTAGGGAGGCCCATGCAGGGGGTCCGGATGGCATTGAGAACTGGCTGTAAGTTTCTGCCCCACTCCTGCCTGTAAAATCTAAGCTCCCCAGAAAAGCAGCCATGTAGGTGGTTTATACCACTGAGTGTGCAGAGCCTAGAATGATACTTGCTATACTGCGAGTGTGCAGTGACTTTTGTGTAATAAATAAATTTTTAAAATATATTTAATTTTTTATTTACACAAATGACTCTACCATACATTCTGTGCTTTTCTTTTTCTTTAATATTATATCTTAAAAGTTTTCTTATATCAGCATAGATAGATTTATCATATTATTTTTAATGTGGCACAAAGTAATCATTATACAATTGTACCCTATTTTTTCAAACCAGTTTCATTTTGTTAATTTGTCTCCAATTTCTTTTTAATGCTGAAGTAATAATTTTTTTGTGTGTGTGACAGGGTCTTGTTCTGTCACTTAGGCTGGAGTGCAGTGGCATGATTACAGTTCACTGCAGCCTTGACCTCCTAGGCTCCAGTGATCCTCCCATGACAACCTCCAGTGTAGCTGGGATCACAGGCGTGTACCATTATGCTAGGCTAAGTTTTTGTTGTTGTTATTGTTGGGGGTTTTTTTGCTGTTATTGTGGTTGTTTTTTATTTTTTTTGAGATGCGGTTTCACTATTGTCACCCAGGCTGGAGTGCAGTGGCACCACCTTGGCTCACTGCAAGCTCTGCCTCCCGGATTCAAGCAATTCTCCTGCCTCAGCCTCCTGAGTAGCTGGGGTTACAGGCATGCGCCACCATGCCCAGCTAATTATGCTAGGCTAAGCTTTTAATTTTTTTTGTAGATACAAGGTCTCCCTTTATTACCCAGGTTGGTCTTGAACTCCTGAGCTCAAGTGGTCTTCCTACTTCAGCTTCCCAAAGTGCTGGGATTACAGGAATGAGCCAAAATGTTCAGCCTGAATTAAACATTTATTTAAAAAAACACGAATATATACTTTTGAAATATATCCTTAAAGTTCTACTAAGTTTATGTCTGTGAAATTGATGTCTGAAAGTATGTGTATAAATAAAAATATAATAGTATCATCTACTCTCTTTTAAAGAAACTGAGCTCTCACCGAAAGTAACTGAGAGGGCCTAGTTCCCCCACATTCTTTTTTCTTATTATTGGAAGATGCACAAAGTATAAAGTTTACCATTGTAAACATTTTATGCGTGAACAGTCTGTGGCATTAAGTATATTAATAATGTTGTGCAACCAACCATCACCTAGTTGTAGAATATTTTCATCACCCACAGTGGAAACCTGACACCCATTAAGCAGTCACCCCTCATTCCTTCCTCCCTCCAGCCTTTGGCAACCACAAATCAGCTCAACAAATTATCATGAAAAGAATACACCTATGCAAACAGCTCCAGATAGATTCTAATTTTCTCACATCAGGCATCCTCTTCCCTTCTCTCACAGTCATTTGTCAGATATATGCATTGTAAATATCTTCTACTCCATGGCCTTACTTTTCACTGTTGTTGTAGCATTTTTTTTTTTTTTTGGCATGATCTTTGAGCTTACTATAGTCCAATTTACCAACTCTTGCCTTTATGGTTAATATTTTTTGTATCCTTATTAAGAAAAAAGTGATTTTTTTTTTGCCTGTCGTATGGATTATCATATGAATTGAGATCAGCAATCCATTTGGAATTGGTTTTTCTTTATGGTGTGAGGATGGGGTCAAGGTGTAATGTTTTCATATGGCTATCTAAATGGCCCAGCACCATTTATTAAAAAGGCCATTCTTCTCCACACCATTATGTGCCATAAATGCGAGTCTGCTCCTGGATTCCATTCTGTCCTTTTCATCAGCTTGTGAATCCTTGCACTAATACCACACTCATATTACTTACTTCAACCTTATAATATTTAATTTGCTTTATAAAGGATCTTGAGTAATTATAGCACAACAATAGCATGCATTGTTTTTCTTTAAGTAGAAATGCACCAGAATCTCTAAGCAAACATAATTAATCAGTGACTTTAGCAATGTTAAATATAAGATTGTTTTGTTTTATATCAGCAACCAACAAATGAAAAACAAAATTAAAAAATATTTCAGTATGCCAGTTTCAGTACGGTGATTTCAAAATTCATCAAATACATAGGAGTAAATCTAATAAAGGGCATGTAATTTCAATATGATGAAAATTTTAAAATATTGAGAGAAATTAAAGAAAACATACATATGGAAGAAAGTACCATGTTGATGGATATAAAGGCTCAAACTGTAAACATGTCTATTCTCCCAAATTAATAAATTAAGTTCAATTCTAATAAAATTCCAAAATGAGTGGGTGTATGTGAGTGTACAGCCTGCATACATGGAAATTTACTAGCTAATTCTAAAATTTATATGAAAATGCAAAGGACCAAGAATAATTAAAACAACTTAATCATTATACTTTTAAAATTATTGCTTTTTAAAGTTTATACTTATTTTATATTTTATTTCCTATTTTCTTTGTTTTTGTGCATTTTCTTGTTTTAGTATTGTAAAAATATTTTACACAATGACATTAGTACAAGTGTCTATATCTTGAAAAGTTGAAAGACTTCAGTAAAATTATCTGGGTCTGGTACCTCCTTTTAGTATCTCTTTGATGATTATCTCCAAGTCTCAAATTATTGTTTTGTCTTTTGAGATTTTATAACTCTTCTGGGGATGATTGTGTTAACATTTTTTTTCCTAGAAAATTATCGATTTATCCAGATTTTTAAAAAGTGTTTACATCAAGATTTATTAATTAAATTATTCTGATTCTTTAATTTTACCTGTCCCTAAGGTTGTTCTTTAATTTTATAAATTCCAATTTGGGGGATTTTCATTTCTTCTTTAATTAGGTAAACTGTAATTATTTTTAAAAAACGATTACTCTCAAGACGTAAGTTCTGGTGTAAGTGACCAATTTTACCATGAGGGGAAATTCTCCATGCATTTCTCTGATTCACAGGCCACATTGGCAAGGCTTGGACTGCGACTGTTTTAAGTCTGGTTGGAACATTTTGTGATCCTAGGAGAACATAAGAGCATGAGAGTCTTGTAAGTTGCCCCTACAAGACGATTTCTCACTTGTTTTCCTACCTGACAAGGAGACTGGCATAAAACAGTTTCTTATTGTCACTTAATATGGTTCTGATGACATATCAGGCTTTCTGCCTTGCCCACCTTAGGGTACAGACACAGGCAATCAAACTGCATAGCAAAGCACGGGGCTGGTAGTGCCATGTAACAAGGTGTGACAGAGTAACCGGTAACTGGTAAACTGTCCTATCATTCATGTAGCCTTGTCTGTGTTTCCACGTTGTCCCGTGTAAGGGCCAGGGAGCTGGCACTCTGGCTTTTACTGTCTCATAAGTAATAAACTACCCGCATTTGAAAAGGGCTCGCATTTCCTTATCGGGAGAATCTATTGAGCTTGGCCTTGCCTTGTGCTTGACATATTTTGCTCTTTTAAAATATATTTTTGCTTTGTTCTTATTACTTACTTTTAAAGTTTTGAATTCTACTGAAGGTTTAATTTTATTCATCTGTCTCATTTCATGAGGAAGCAGTTAGTCATGGAAGTGGTTTTAAAAATTTTCTTCTGGTCACAGTTTTAGCATGTCTTATACAACAATTTAACATATCCTTTTCATCAGTGTTTTCTAGATTTTGATTTCTTCCTTGACCTGTTATTTACACATTTTTAAAAATTCTAAATATTTTTTGTTCATTCTTTTGTGATTACTTTTTTTCTTTTTTTGAGACAGAGTTTTGCTGTTGTTGCCCAGGCTGGAGTGCAATGGCACGATCTCGGCTCACCACAACCTCCACCTCCCAGGTTCAAACCATTCTCCTGCCTCAGTCTCCTAAGTAGCTGGGATTACACGCACCTGGCACCACGCCTGGCTAATTTTTGTATTTTTAGTAGAGACAGGGTTTCATCATGTTGGCCAGGCTGGTCTCAAACTCCTTACCTCAAGTGATCTGCCGGCCTCGGCCTCCCAAAGTACTGGGATTACAGGCATGAGCCACCCAGCCCCTTGTGATTACTGTTTAATTGTCTCATACTATGATTAGAGAATTTTTTTTGTTGTTATATTTTATTGAGAGTTTTTTTGACTATTTTGTGGATGATTGAAACACACACAGTATTGTGTTCCAATCTCTGGCTTCTTGTCTGCGTCTATCTGACATAGGCTGACAAAGGTGACTTCCACTCTCTCTACTGTTGTGTTTCTATCCATTACCCCATGAATCTCTTGTGTCTGATTTTTATTTTCAAGTGCAACTTTTATCACGATCCTTTCCTCCTCTTTGTCTTGTTTAACAACCTTTGACCTCAGTTCAAGCTTATCTGGTATTACTGTGAGCCCTATTTCTTTTTAGTTGGAATTTATCCTGTATTTCTTTGTAGATCCATTTAGTTATAAATATTGTTAAAACTGTCTGTTAGAAAGAACTCACTGTTGAGTATTGATTTTTTTCATCTGCAGTTTTAACTGGGCTCACTTTGACTTACATAGACACACACATATATGATTTTACATGCAGGAATACATTTTATAAACCACTGTTGTTTATTAGTCTCTCCCCAAATTCTTATTTTTAGTATGCCTCTCTCTCTTTTCCCTACTCTTTTTCTTCTGTCCAAATCAGGTCCCTTTTCTTCTTCTTTTTTTTTTTTTTCTTTGAGACAGAGTCTCACTCTGTTGCCCAGGCTGGAGTGCAGTGATGCGATCTCAGCTCAGCTCACTGCAACCTCCACCTCTCCGGTTCAAGCAATTCTCCTGCCTCAGCCTCCAGAGTAGTTGGGATTACAGGTGCGTGCCACCACTCCCTGCTAATTTTTGTAGTTTTAGTAGAGATGGGTTTCACCATGTTGGCCAGGATGGTCTCAATTTCCTGACCTCGTGATCTGCCTGCCTCGGCCTTCCAAAATGCTGGAATTACAGGCGTGAGCCACTGCGTCCGACCTTAATTTTTTTCTTTTTTTTTAAATGGATGAGAGGTTTTTATGTTGCCCAGGTTTGCCTCAAACATGTAGCCTCGCCTTCTTATGCACCAGGACAACCGACCTGAGCCACCGCAGCTCCCCAAATTAGGTCCCTTTTCTTATGCAGAGAACCCATGATGCAACCCAATATTTATTTATGTTCCAGACTTTTCCCGTGCCATACACTCACAAATATCACACGTGCATTTATCTGTATCCATGTCTGTGTGTATATCTATGTCCACGACTCTCCCCATAACCATCTCAACGTGTGTATCTGCCTTAGAACCCATACAACTTGTGCAGACCAGTACCTCAGGTATCTGCGTTGACACCTCTGAACTCCATGTCCCTTCAGCTGTTCCTCTTCAATTTCTTAAGTTTAGGGAATGTCAATGCTTTTAAGACAATTTAAAAAAAAAAATCATATCCACTTTTGCCGGGCGTGGTGGCTCACGCTTGTAATCCCAGCATTTTGGGAGGCCGAGGCGGGCGGATCATGAGGTCAGGAGATCGACATCACGGTGAAACCCCGTCTCTACTAAAAATACAAAAAAATTGGCCGGGCGTGGTGGCGGGCTCCTGTAGTCCCAGCTACTCGGAGAGGCTGAGGCAGGAGAATGGCATGAACCCGGGAGGCGGAGCTTGCAGTGAGCCGAGATTGCGCCACTGCACTCCAGCCTGGGTGACAGAGCGAGACTCCGTCTCAAAAAAAAAAAAAAAAATCTACTTTTAAAAATTGGCTTTAATTGAAGGGTTGTTCTAAATAATTTAGTCTACCATTACTGGAAACCAGGCGCTCCAGTTTGGAATTTAATTCATTTTATATTAATTTTGTAAAATCAACATGTTTATGAAAACAAGCCTTTTTGTCTTCCACTTGCTCATTTCTTATTCTATGCCCTTCCATAATATTGTATAGTTTCAAAAAGATACATAGGCCTTGTAGCATCCTTCTTAAATGTATTCTTACACATTTTAAAAAGATTTTCTTGTTCTTGAGAATGTACTGTATATTCACATCTTCTTTTCTAGTTGCTTGTTAGAAAAAAGCACTGTGATCTTGTGCTTTTTATAATAAGAAATATGTATTTGGTCTTTGCTCTGGTTTCCTGACACAGAGCTCCTAAAAGCCTCGGAATTTCCTGAGTGATGGGGTAAGAGCAGTGTCTTTTGTTTTTCATAAGCCCCTTTCAACCATGCTTGGGTTTATGCTAATGAGGTGGTTCTTGGTGGGCCCCAGGATAGCTTTAGAATGGGGCTGGTTCCCAGAAGAACTAGCCAGGGATTAGAGGGTTGGAACTTTCAGCCCCAACACGGACCTCTGGGAATGGGAGAGGGGCTGGAGACAATCACCAATGACCATTTATCAATCATGCCTAAGTAACGGAGCCTCCATAAAATCCTTAAACAATGGGGTTCAGGGAGCTTCTAGGCTGGTGCACACATCCACATGCTGGCAGGGTGGCACACGCCATCTCCATAGGGACAGAAGCTCCTGTGCTTGGGATCCCTCTGGACCTCACCCTATGTTCCTCCTTATCTGGCTTCATCTATATGCTTCATAATATCCTTTATAATAAACCAGTAAATGTAACTATAGTGTTTCCCTGAGTTCTGTGAGCTAATTTACATGTTCATGTTATAGAACATGACGAGTGGGTCCTGAGAACCCCCAATGTGTAGCCAAGTTGGACAGAAGCTGTGGGTTACCTGAGGACCTACTAATTTTGACTGGTGTCTGAAATGGGGGCAGTGTAAGACTCAGCCCTTAACCCATGGGGTCTGCTGACTCTGGGTAGTGTCAGAATGGAATTGACAGGCCTGGGATTACAGGTGCGAATAACAGTTGGTATCGGCAGAGGACGAGAGAATTGCGCAGCAAGTGGAAAAGCCACACATTTGATGTCAGAAGTGTTCTGTGGATAGAAACGGATGACAGTAGTAGAGTAGTAAGCAAGTAAGCACTTACTAATTTTCATTTATGTCCAGCTAATTCACCGAATTCTTACCTGGAGTGTCTTGGCTTATCTAGGATACTCTCATATCATCAGCAAAGAGGAATAGTTTTACCTCCTGTATTCCAACAGGTATATAATTTTTGTCAGATTCATTAAAACTGACCAGATAATGTTGCAAACTAATGGATAGAGTGACCTTATATGTCAGTTACTTTCCATTATTTAGGTGTACTATTTACTTTTGATTTTTAATATTTATCATTGTCATATTTAAGAAGTTTTTTTCTATTCTCAGTGCTAACATATTCTTCAGAATTTTTACATCTATGCTCTTTTTTTCTCCTGTACTACCTTTATATTTTGGGCTTAGAATTATACTAACCTTGTCAAATAAATCTGAGGCCTTCTTTCCTTTCTCTTGTCTTGTCTGTGGAAATATACACAAAGATGAGAGGAGATCTATGGGCCTTATTTGTTTGTAAAGAGTTGTCCTCATTTTTTTTTCCTTCCATGAAAATTGGTCTTCCTCTTGGGTCAATTTGAGTATTTTACATTTTGCTAGAAAATCACCTATTTCTTTCAAGTTTTTAGATTGATTGCAGAAAGTTGCCTGCAGAATAATTCATTTATAACTCTACTGACCACCTTGCCCGTCTCCCCCTTATTTAAGGTAAAGGCTCTTATATCATTCCTAATTTTGCACAGTTTTTGCTAATGTTCTTTTTTTCTTAGTTGGGCTCATGTAGGGTTAGTCTCTCCTATTTGACTTTATAATTTTTTTCATTTTATAGATGAGATTATCCTATTTTACAACATCGATGTAACATATGTTTGGTCTTAATTTATCACCTGATTCTAAGCTTCCTTTTATTTCTGTCTCTTGCTGTTGACCTATCTTTACTATCTCAGGGTTGTTTTGTGTATGAATATGTGTACATGTATGTCTGCCTCTTGGTAATTTGGAAGTCATATATTTTGTTTTTTGGTTTTTGTAGTCATTCTTTTTATAATCCTTAATATTATACTTAACCCTCTGTTTCTGAATTTAGCACTCTTACAGAGCATCTGTTGACTCTGTTATGACTAAGAGAAAATTACTGCTCTTGCACTTCCTCTCTCTTCCCCCTCCACCTCCAGACTTTTCTTGGTTTCCTTCTTATTTTAGTTCTTCTGGTGGTTCCCTTTACAGCTCCAAGTAGTCCTCACAAGGCTCGGTTCTTGACTTTCCCGCTCACCCTGTGATAGACGAGGAAATTATAGCCCTCACATGGCTTCTTCCTCCCTTAACTCTGGTTTGTTTGATAATGAGTTTTACCTTCCTGAGGTTCATAAAATGTACCTCCTGGAATCAAACTGCCTTTGGAAATTTTGTCTGGATCTTGTGTTTCAATGTTTTTCTGTTTGCTACCACTCCTTTTACTGGCACTTCTTCTGTTACTGAATATCCAGATTCAAGCTTTTCTTTTTACAAACAGCACGCAGTGGTAATTGCTATGGTCTGAATGTTTATGTGTTTTCCAAAATTCATATGTTGAAACCTCACTTCCAAGGTAATGGTACTGGGAGATGGGACCTTTGGGAGGTGATTAGGTCGTGAGGGCCAAGTCCTCATGAATGGAATTAGTGCCTTTATAAAAGAGGCCTGAGGGAGCCTGTTTAACCCTTTCACCATTTGAGGACACATACAAGCCACCCTCATGACAACAAATATGCCAGTGCCTTGACCTTGGGCTTCCCAGCCTCCAGAATTGTGAGAAATGAATTTCTGTTGTTTAAAAGCCACCCAGCCTGTAGTATTTTGTGATCACAGCCTGAACAGTCTAAGAGAGTCATAATTCTTAAGACGGGAATTACTTCCTGTGTGAGCTGACCCACATTGTGACTTATCCTTAAATGACAAATTGCCTGCAGGTGGCACCCCGGATCTCAGCTTCCCCCCTGCAGCATGCAGAAAAAGCTGCTGCATTATTTTCTGGGAGAGACTATTTTTTGGTCCCTGCTTTTACCAGTTATTTTGTTTTGTCCTACCAAGAGGACTGAATTGTTGTATTTTAAAAATTACGTTTGAAAACCTAACTAGTCCTTGTGCTTTTGTAGATAATTTTGTGCTGACTTGGGAGGGTTATGGTTTGCTGTTTAGATTTGCAGACTCTCTTCTTCCTCAGATCTAGGAGAAACTTTTTCTATCGTATCTTTGAACATAGCCATGTTCCCTACACTGGGTCCCCATGCATGGACAACAATGACCTTTGTATTAGATGTGCCAGCTCTCCATTCATGTTAGCTTCTCTCCACTTGCATTTGTCAACTGGGCTTTTTCCTTCTGTATTCATGGGGAAAGCCTCATACCTTTCCTGTTCATAAACGACTTGGCTTTGCAGCAAACCTATTATACTCCTTACTATTTCATTAATCAAGCATACTTTGGGGATGTTTTGATTCAAAATTTTTATCTCAGCTGCCTCTTTCCTTCTGGAATAGATCGTTACATATGCAATATTATATTTTCTTTGCATCATTTTTTTTTCTTTTAATCATTTATGTTGCACTATAACTGTGTAAATTCCATTATTTTTTGCATATTGCCCATGCTTAACGTGGGTAGTTCTGTCTCAGTAAATTTTTCCGTCCAGATTCAGTGTAGATGGGTTTTCCCACGTGCCTTCGCTACCCTCTCTGAGACCTAGCTGTCTTCCTCTTTGAATTTTAGGGTTTCTCTGAGATTTCCCTGGCCTTTCTGGGTTTTCTGAGGTCTCTGCATCAGAAAAGTGCCAGTGTGGATGGCCGGGCTGGGCTGGCTTTGGGTTTTCTGCATCAGGAGGGTGCAGGGGTGGATGGCTGGAGGGTGCAGGGGAGGATGGCTGGGATGTGCTACCTTTCCTGAGGCTTCCTTCACTGTCTCGCATCCAGCTTCCTGCAGCCTGCTGGGGTCAGAAATACCATCAGCACCTCTCTTCTGGTACAGGATACCTTCAGCTTCTGATGGTTCTTTCTACCCAACCCCAGTTGTCTCTAGGGAGAGCGAGGTTGCTGGGCATGTTTCCCTACCTAGCTTCTCTCACCTCTCTCCAGCATGACCTTAGATCTACTTGGAGCAGAAGACTGGAAAGCCTTATGGAAGTAGACTGGGGCCCCAGTGGTACGCCCACAGAGACTGCAGGGGTTTTACTTGCTTCTTTCCTGGTCTTATTCTCCCATTTCCTGCTGACAGAGAATTTTCCTGTACATTTTCTCTCTGACTAATTGCTATTTAATTTTAGGAGATAATTATCTCTGCTTTTGTCTCTCACCATATAGACTTCACCTTTCTGCTTGTACTCCTCTGCTCTGATGGGAAATGACAAGGGTTGGGGAAGTTTGCCCTGTGTGGACATTTTCTAGTGAGTTCTCAGTCCTGCCCGAGCCATACCTACGTGGCATTGCTCCAAGTTGGGGGTTATTTATGATTTTCCACCCCCCCACACCCAGAATTTTGCTTCTAACCTCTCCTTTGTAGTGGTCCCTTCAAATACAGAGTTGAGGCTGTGGTAAGACGTTAAACCAACCTGAGGGAATGCCTCAAAATTTCTGCCTTTCTACATGGAGGCACGGATGCCCTTTCTTTTGTTGAGTTGCTATTGTTGGGACTGGCTTTTGATTTTTTTCTTACTTGCCATTTTTTGTTTTAGGTTTTGTGAGAGGTAGATTTAGATTTCTCACTTCATTCCATCATCTTAAACTTGAAGTCCCTAAATTTGGCTTTTGGAGAGTCACAAGAGGACATTCTCCCCCATGACGTTAGGCATCTCGAGATTGCAACTCTCCCCATGTCTCCATTATGGGACTTTATACTGAGGAGATTCAGCAGAAAACGCAACCCAACAGACACCTCTCAAAGCAAGTGCAATTTTAGAGACATGGAACAGATTTATTACTCACACCTTGTTATGTTCTCTTATTACAACCCGTGCTGTTGTTAAATTGTCAAAAAATCAAAATTCTTAAATTATGTATTTTTAAAGGAATTGAATAAAGTTAAATAATTCTTTAAAAGAATAGACAAGATGGTGCAGATTCCAGAAACAATGCTGCAGAAGACCAAGGGGTCACCAACCCAAATGCCTGGAAGGGTCAGTAGACTAATTGACACTTGTAAGTGACCAGGTACAAGGCAAAAAGTAGGGGTAGGGAAGTGCAATGAATTGCAGTGCACATGCTGCCCCTAAAAGCATTCATATTAAACAAGTTCATTTCTAATCACCAGTGTGGATTAAGGTTTGATGAGCCAACTTCATGCCTTGGGTAAGGCTCCCACAATCATGTGGTTGATAGTTTTGACAATATATCTCTCAAAATGTCTTGTATAACTAGCTAGATGATAAGATCATGTATTATACATATGCATTTTAACCACAAATTTGTTGAAAAAAATCACTTTTTATCCATAAATCATTTTCTTAGGCTTTGTATTTATTAATTGATTTAATATCAACAACTAATTTTTCAGCTGCTCCTTGGAAGAGGTGTTGTTTCCCCTTTGTTTTGAAAACGCTATTGCGGATAAGTGGAGGTTTTGGAAATGACACACTGAGAAGCTTCTGACTCTAGCATCTGCTTGGTGATAAAGGCTTCACTTGTCATGTCACCAAGGAGGCTGGTAATATGGTCAAAGTAGTTCCTTGTCCACAGAGATTGCCATATAGACATTCACCAAAGGGATTGTTAACAGATGTGCAAATAAAATTTAAAATGTAAAAGGAAAAAAATGGGCCTAGAGGGAGAAGAGAAGAGAGAATTTTCTTTAGGGAAGAATTTCTTTAAAGAAATTCATTAAAGAATTTTCTTTAAACCTGGAAACCCCTTTGGTTCACCAGGTTGGTTTTGTCTTCTGCAAACAAAATACAACGAAATAGCTATTATCCTTTGTTAGGTATGAATAGTGGGCCTGTTTGTCAACATTGTGTTAGTCTGTTCTCACATTGCTATAAAGAAGTACCTCATTAGCCAAGCTGGTGGCACATACCTGTAGTCCCAGCTACTTGGGAGGCTGACGTGGGAGGATTGTTTGAGCCTGGGAGGCAGAAGTTACAGTGAGCTGAGATCATGCCACTACACTCCAGCCTAGGCGACAGAGCCAGACCCTGTCTCCAACAACAACAACAACAAAACAAACAAACAAACACTACCTGAGACTGAGTAATCTATAAAGAAAAGAAGCTTAATTGACTCACAGTTGTACAGGCTGTGCGGGAAGCATGGCTGGAGAGGCCTCAGGAAACTTACAATCATGGAGAAAGGTGAAGGGAAAGCAGGCACATCATACATGGCCAGAGAAGGAAGAATAGAATAAAGGGAGAGGTGCTACACACTTTTATAAATAACCAGATCTCATGAGAACTCACTCACTATTATGAGAACAGCAGGGGGGAAATCCACCCCCATGATCCAATCACCTGCCACAAGGCCCCTCTTCTAACACTAGGGATTACAATTTGAGATTTGTGCAGGGACACAGACCCAAACCATATCACGCATTAATCATTTTATTTAATGCTTATCTTCAACCAGAAGATGAGGAGTTGGGATCTTCATTGCACACAGGGCAACTGAAGCTGAAGCATAGTAAGTTCATTCCTTCACTCTGTGCCAGTCACCGGCCACTATGTACTGGGGTGCCTCTAATACCTAGCTGGGTCTAACACTGATTTGATCCTTTAATTAAAATTTTTGGTTGATGAAGAATATAGCTAATAAGTAGCAGAGGCACTATTCAAACATAGGACAGTCTGACTCCCAAAATAGTGATCAGTCGGATGTGGTGGTTCACGTCTGTAATCTCAGCATTTTGGAAAGCTCAAGCAGGAGGATTGCTTGAGCTCAGGAGTTCAATATCAGCCTGGGCAGCACAGTCAGACCCCCATCTCTACAAAATCTACAAAAAATTAGTCAAGCATAGTAGTACATGCCTGTAGTCCCAGCTACTTGAGAGGCTGAGTTGGGAGGATCCCTTGAGCCCAGGAGATTTTGTTACAGAAAGAAAGCAACTCATCTAAGAACATTTTCACAAAACAACCTGGTAATTTGCTGGGAAGGAGAGGTCCAGGTCTATTGGCATCTGTATGATTATGATGACCTGTCGTTATGCAACATTGGAGCCTAAAGAAAAAATTCATGGAGACAATCTGTAAAGAATTTGGGAGAAACATCCACGCCACTATACTCCAGCTTAGGGCACAGAGTGAGATCCTGTCTCAAAACAAAAAGAGAAACAAAAACAAAACTGTGATCTTAGTGATAGTGCCTGGATGTTTCTCCCAAATTCTTTACAGATTGTCTCCATGAATTTTTTCTTTAGGCTCCAATGTTGGATAATGACAGGTCATCATAATCATACAGATGCCAATAGACCTGGACCTCTCCTTCCCAGCAAATTACCAAGTTGTTTTGTGAAAATGTTCGTAGATGAGTTGCTTTCTTTCTGTAACAAAATATACTTATGTATAAGGTTTATTTATAAAGGACTTAGCCTAATGGTCAAACATGTTTGATTTTCAAACAAATCTCAGAGTGTATTTTCTGTGTTGTTTGCAAAATCCACTTCTGCAATAAAAGACAAGTGGCCAGTGAGATGGGCAACCTGTACCATAAGCAAAGCCTAGACAAATGAGTGAGTCATCTGTGATGCACATCTGACAATGCTAGCGGAAAGCATGCATGACTGTGAGCACAGAGGTGGCAGGACCCCAGGCAGTACATATTCATGGTACACTAAATATAGGCAGTGCATGCAGCACTGAATATTCATGAGATTTCAAACCAACCACTCCTTGGTGACACCTACTGTGTCCTCAGGTGTTCTTGGAAAGGAGTGCAAATAAAACCCAGAGCTGCTTGTTGGATTAAATGGAAGCTACAACTCTGGCCAGGAGTTCTTGCCCTGTCTCTTGCTGGTGGAGTGAGTGTGTGTGTTCGCTCCGGGCACCCCCCCATCTGTTTGCCCCTTGGTTCAAATCTCAACTTTGGTCCTTGTAAACACATCATATAACGAGAACGCTGATGCTTTAGAGAGAAAGGGAGAGAGGAAAAGAGGGAGAGAGAAAAAGAGAAGAGGGAGCATATGGTTATTGCGTAACCCAGGATTGAGAAAGTGTGGCTGTTCCCCACTCTTTGTATTCCATCCGTGGTGTTAAGCTCCCTGTCACTTGCCCCTGGCATCTCACTGTATGTTTTCAGTGAATTGGACAGCCGTGGGATTTGAGCACCGTAATTTTATCTCTAAGTCACTGGATCTGTGACCCTGGGGAGATCCTGCCTGGTGGTGCACTTAGAGAATTTCATGACATCCACGTAATTTCTTAGACAGCAAACCCAGCATTTGCTCCATGCCTTTCAAATATGCCAAATGAAACTCTTCTATTTCTGCTGAGCATCAGTGAATCAATGACCATTCAATATTACATCTCTCTTTCCCTGCAACCAGACATCTTTAGCTTTAAACTATTTGTTGAGCTCGTCATACGTATGAGATTGTGCTGGATTCTGGAAATGAGCAGGGCACATTTCCCAGAGCTTATGACCAAATGGTGGAGAAAAATAAGACCTTCTTATCATGCTTGAAGTAAACTCCAAACTCCTCCTATGATGATCTGGCCCTGCTCCTCTGACTCCAGCTTCTCCTGCCCTGAATCTCACTCACCTGGCCCTATCCCGAAGGCTGCTTCTCTTCCTCCTTTGTGCTGTTCCTACAAGCTGCTTTCTGCCACAGGACTTTGGGTTGAGACTTCCTCTCCCTGTGATGCTCTGACTGGGATCTTCTCATGGCCCACAAGTTTATTCTTCAGGTGTTGTCACTAAGCAATGGGCTTGCTGCCCAATATGCATAGAAGCTAGTACTATGGCACTGGCTTTTGAGAAAAGAAAGGGCTTTATTGCTAGTCACCTGGTGAAGAGATAGGAGGCAATGCTCAAATCTCTTCCTGAGCTAAGGTCTGGGGACAGGTTTTATAGGCAGAGGGTTGCTATGCAGGAGACAGGGAAATACAATGAGGCATGATCTGATTGGCTCATGCAAGGAGGTGATGCCAAGTCCGTGGCTGGGTCGTGAGTCTGTAATGCAACAAAACAGGGTACCTCTCATTTCTTGATTTTGTTCACATTTCTTGATCTGAGCAGTTTGGTTTGGCCTGCGGTTGACCTTTTCATTCCTGCTGGCTCTGAGGCCACGAATTGGGCACGCTTGGTTTATACGAGCATGCTCAGCTTATATGGCCTGCAACCTGGGGCACCATTGCACTTATTATTTTGTTGTTTTATTACTAACAAAGTAGAACCCAATAGAACTGATTCTGTGGTTGCATGTGGGATCAAATGCTTCACTCAAGAAGTCATTCCCTGACTACTGCAGCTAAGATAGCCTCTTGTTCCATCTTTTTCCTCCATTTACCTGTTTTGCTATTTTCATGGAACTTTTATGATCTGAAATGATGGTACTTCTTCATCTGTTTACCTCTTTCTTCTCACATAAGGTTACCTTCTTGGGGCAGGCACTGTCTTGCTCGCCATGTAGTTCCTATACTGGAATGACCACCATAAAAAGAGCACTTGATGTCCAATTGACCAATGGATGAATAAATAACAGTGCCACTTAGAAATGCATTTATCTGCAAGTTCCAGAAAACACTTTCACAGAGACTAAAACAAATATGGGTATATTTTTCTTCGAATAATAAAAATTTAGAGAGAGGTTTTTCTGACATGGGTCAGTTCAGTGGCTGAATAATATAATTTCTGATTTTTTGCCAGTCTTCCAGTTTTCCTCTTACAATCTCAATATGTAGAGTTGTACCTGTTATCTATTTCTGCATGACAACCACTCCAAAAGTTGGTGGCTGAATTCAGATTTCCTCTGTGCATGGAAAGATCTTCAGGGTTGTCTTATGACTCCTCATAAATTGTGCAAGATTTTAACAGCTATGGTCTAAGATTGAGCACAACAATTTATTAGTCACTGGGATAAGTGACTTCCAATGTATGCGTTATCTTGACTACAACTTTGTTAACAGTTTTCAAGGGTGTTTAAAATTCAGCCTCTAAAGTTTGAGAGCTATTCCACATTTGTCAAGTTGACTGTTGGCTTTGCCAATGGATGACCGAGGCTCAAGATTAGAGCTATAAATACCAATATTGCAAACAAACTTTTAAAAAGAAGAAAAAATGGTTTAACACAATGATTTATCTTCCTAGTTCTTTGGGTTGACTTCAGCTGGGCTGCTTTACCTTGGAATCTCTCATGCAGTTGCAGTATTTAGAAGAAATATATTTGAATATAGGAAGACAGAACTAAAGAAGTTGAAAGGGTTTGCTCTAGTTCTTTGATATGTTGAAATAGCATAACTTATGGTATGCAATTATAAAATATCTCCCCTTTTAAAATTTATTTTCTGGAACAAGTTTTTCTCCGGCCTTTGATGAAAACTTGAGCAGGCCCACAAATGTGTTCTTTCTTGGGTAACATGAAATCCTCTGATCAATAATTAACATTGTCAGTAACATGTAACTAAAGCATTGAATGCCTGCTGGTGATAGAGCAATCCAGTCTTTCTGGGAATGAGGTTGGGTTCATTCTCTCTGTGATAATTTGCAGCTTCTACTTCTCTTTGGAGGTGAGAAAGAGCAAGAGAAATTTTCACCTAATTGGTCTTGTTATTATCTGGGCTCAGGCCTTGCGTCTGGCAGATGTTTTAAATTAACTTAATCTCTAATGAGTGTTTTTAATGGTTCTTCAAAGTGACTTGTTCGATATGTAACAAAACATCTCAGAATATAACTGCTTAAAATAACCATAATTTGATTATATCTCATAGTTTGTGGGCCAGGAATTTGGGCAGTATATGCTGTGATGACTCCTCAGCTCATGTGGCATGGATTGGGGTCAATCTGTATTTGCCAGATCACAGGTACTCAATCTCAGGTCTCTGTTTGAGAGATGCACACTCCTACCACTCTTCACTTCCTCCTGCCCCATGCTCTAGACATCCTGCAGTATCTCTCTGCTGAAATCTGACTTCCTTTTCCTCTGACCCTCGTGAGGAGGACCTATGATGATCCGAGCTGGTGCTCTCTTCCATCTGGACAGTCCAGAGGAAACATTCATGCAACTTTTGCCTGGCAGTTTTCCCAATGCAACTGTTACAGGAAAGGGGTCTCGATGCAGACCCGAAGAGAGGGCTGTTAGATCTTGTGCAAGAAAGAATTCAGGGCAAGTCCATAGTAAAGTGAAAGCAAGTTTACTACGAAAGTAAAAGAATAAAAGAATGGCTACTCCATAGACAGAGCAGCACCGAGGGCTGCTGGTTGTCCATTTTAATGGTTATTTGTTGATTATATGCTAAACAAGGGATGGATTATTCATGCCTCCTTTTTTTAGACCATATAGGGTAACTTCCTGGCATTGCCATGGCATTTGTAAACTGTCATGGCACTGGTGGGAGTGTAGCAGTGAGGACGACCGAAGGTCACTCTCGTGGCCATCTTGGTTTTGGTGGGTTTTAACTGGCTTCTTTACTCCAACCTGTTTTATCAGCAAAGTCTTTATGACTGGTGTCTTGTGCTGACTTCCTATCTCATCCTGTAACTTAGAATGCCTTAACTATTTGGGAATGCAGCCCAGTAGGTCTCAGCCTAATTTTACCCAGCCCCTACTCAAGATGGAGTCGCTCTGGTTCAAATGCCTCTGACACAGCCACTTCCCCTTGGCTCATCCATTGGCTATTCTCCAGACCTTCTCTAACTCTTTAGATTTTCCAAGCTGGAGTCAGACACCAACCGCAAAACATTGTTAAGCCAGAAGGCAAAGGCAAGCCCCCACTCCATATCTGAACTGGGAGGAGGGGAATCCCCAGCCCTGCTCTAAAATTCTTCTCCTCTGAATTCTTTCTTTTTGCAGCATGCCCAGCCTTTTGCATAGGAAGAAGTGGTAAGCTAAGGAGAGAAATGCATGGTTCCTAGCACACCAATTTTGCAACTTTTTCATCTTGGCCCTGCTTTAAAATTATGCATCTACTGTCTTCATGCCTCAACACAGCAGAGGTAAGAAAATTCCCATTCGGTTTTTATTAGTGTTTTTTTTTTTTTTAAATTGTGTGCATGGTTGCTTCAATAAAATTTGAACTAATAAGAAAAAAGCATAGCTTTGTTTTATAGCCATGGCTTGGTTAACACAAGGGCATTTGGGCCACATAAATGCATAACAGTTTTTATAACCTCTTTAGTTCACACTTAACACACACGTTGGGGCTGCACTGTCCATAAATAAACAGCACATTGTAAGTTCGAGATGTAGCCTTTGGAGCAAAACATACCAGGATTGGATTATCATGTCTGACACTACTGGCTTTGTGATCCCAGATCCTACAATTCCTTTTAACTTTCTCAGCCTCACTTATCTCATATGTAAAATTGAAAAAGTAACATATGCTTAAGGATTAAATGAGACACATATGAAAAATACTCTTGTGCTTGATGCTTTCTTCTAAATGGGGCAATAATGATAATTAGTGATTAAATTTAATTAACTTTTCACACATTATCAGTTAGAAACTGCTTTTAAAATCTTTCTTTGGAAATTATCTTGTTTCAAATGCAGTGATATGTCATTTTACCATATTTCACATGAAACTTCATTGTTGGCAATTAATTAGGTGTTTTGTGTTGAGTTGCCCACTCTGTCTATCAAGTTGATTTAATTTATATTGTATCAGTATCATTTTCCTAGTAAAAGGAAGAGGAACTTGTTTTTGAGGGGAATTATGCAGTTTTTAAACATTAAAAGTTCACATTAGCAAAATTAGTTCAACCTCAACCTGTTTAATTTTTCAAACCTCACAGCCAAAAAAAATCACAATTCTGCAATATCACTGTGACTCATTATCAATTCACAAAATACAAGGAAGCAATAAAGAGTCGTGCAGTTAAAATAGTAGTGATTTTTGTATCCAGTGGCTTTAAGTCCATCCAAGAGATCATGCTGGATTTGTGAAATATGGTCACTGTAGTGTGGACAAGACTTCCCGTATTAGAAAGTGCAATAGTCTGTGTGGGCCTCAATTTCCTTCCCTTCAAGGAGCGGTTGGGATGGTAAAAGATCTTTAAGACCAAATGATGAGTCTATTTATTAATTTTTGATTCACCTATTTATTTAATCAAAATTTATTTATTTAAATAAATAAAGATCAATTTATTTAAATAAAGATCAATGTATTTAAATAAAGATCAATTTATTTATTTAAATAAATAATAAAGATCACTTTATTTAAATAAATAAAGATCACTTTATTTACGTAAAGACCACTTTATTTACGTAAAGACCACTTTATTTGCGTAAATAAAGACCACTTTATTTACGTAAATAAAGACCACTTTATTTACGTAAATAAAGACCACTTTATTTACGTAAATAAAGACCACTTTATTTACGTAAATAAAGATCACTTTATTTAAATAAAGATCAATTTATTTAAATAAATAAAGATCAATTTATTTAAATAAAGATCAATTTATATAAAGATCAATTTATTTATTTAAATAAATAAAGATCAATTTATTTATTTAAATAAATAAAGTTCAATTTATTTATTTAAATAAATAAAGTTCAATTTATTTATTTAAATAAAGTTCAATTTATTTATTTAAATAAAGTTCAATTTATTTATTTAAATAAAGTTCAATTTATTCATTTAAATAAAGTTCAATTTATTTATTTAAATAAATAAAGTTCAATTTATTTATTTAAATAAAGTTCAATTTATTTATTTAAATAAAGTTCAATTTATTTATTTAAATAAAGTTCAATTTATTTATTTAAATAAATAAAGTTCAATTTATTTATTTAAATAAATAAAGTTCAATTTATTTATTTAAATAAATAAAGTTCAATTTATTTATTTAAATAAATAAAGTTCAATTTATTTATTTAAATAAATAAAGTTCAATTTATTTATTTAAATAAATAAAGTTCAATTTATTTATTTAACCTGCACCAGCAGGTTCCAGTGGAAAAGGCTTGGCTCTGAAGTACATAGACCTGAATTTTAATTCCATCTCTGCTGTATATTAGTTGTGTAACCATAACAGGGCATTTTTTTCCCCATTCTGAATCTCAGTTTTCTTTTTGTAAACTGGAGCACTGTTACTCTGAGGTTGCAAAGATATCAGTGGTTGTGAGGTATCAGTGGTTCCCATAGGAGGTAATACCTCCTCTTCAGGGAATTTTGGAAATTTTCTGAGCATTTAGAGAATGAGGACTGGGACTTTAGTCAGTCCACATCTAGAATTCTCCAAAATCTAGATATACCTTTCGGTACCCTAGAAAACCATGCTATGTTCCAGTTTACTTTGAATGTTTCAGTGAAAATGATGAAGCTGAAAAAATGATGGAGCCCCATTTTACGTGTAAGTATGATGCTTTCACACAATTGTGATATGTGTTGAACTACACACAAATGGATCTACCATATAAATTAAGGGAAAATTACATACTGCTTTATTTAGCACTTTACCAAGAATTGCCCGTTATTTTGGAAAAGCACGCTGTCATCAAGAATTTTATTCCTGGTATTTGACTTCCTGATAAAGCATACTTTATCAATTTGCATTTGTAACTCTCCTGATTACAGTGATCTACCTATACAGGAAAATACGCAAATTTAGATTTTATTTAAAATGTTAAGTATAAGAATAAATTACCAAATAACATTGTTAGATTCTGAGTAGTGATTTTGTTTCAGAACTTGTTTTGAAAAAACAGAATAAAACCATAAATTAGGCAAACATTTTCCAAAAATACGTCGATAAAGAGAGATGTCAAATATCTATTGAACTTACAAGCTGTGAAGACATGATTTTGTCGGAGACATTTGAACCAGAGAAACTCTATTTTGAATAGGAGCTCGGTAAAATAAGGCTGAGACCTATGGGGCTGCATTCCCAGAAGGTTAAGGCATTCTAAGTCACAGGATGAGATAGGAGCACAAGATATAGGTCATAAAGACCTTGCTGATGAAGCAGGTCGCAGTAAAGAAGCCGGCTAACCCCCACCAAAATCAAGATGGTGATGAGTGTGAGCTCTTGTCCTCACTGCTACATTCCCACTAGCATCGTGACAGTTTACAAATGCCATGGCAATGCCACGAAGTTACCCTATACGGTCTAAACATGGGAGGCATGAATAATCCACCCCCTGTTTAGGATATAATAAGAAATAACCGTAAAAATGGGCAATGCAGCCCTCAGGGCTGCTCTTTCTATGGAGTAGCGATTCTTTTATTCTTTTGCTTTCCTAATAAAGTTGCTTTCACTTTACTGTATGGACTTGCCCTGAATTCTTTCTTGTGTGAGATCCAGAAACCCTCTCTTGGGGTCTGGACCAGGACCCCTTTCCTGTAACAATTTAACAAAAATAATAATGTAACTAAAATATTGAAGGCATTTTTGGATCAGAAAGAAAATATTTCATTGCTTCTTAGGTAAAACTAATGTAAAAAATTAATGTAAAATATGGCAAACTATATAATACTGGAGAAAAGTTATCATATTAGCTGTATGAATGATTATTAATACTAAATGGAAATAAATTCCAAAAAGATAATTGTTTTATTTTTCAACAAGTAACTTTCATGCTTCAAAAAAATTTTGAGGTGGGGAAAGATTTAAATACAACTTTATAATGTACTGCAGTTTAGTAAATTTGCATTGTAAGTGAAGAAAAAGAAACACTTCAGGTGTTAATGAAGGTTTACTGCTTGCATATGTCAAATTTGTAAGGGATGAAAAGCCACAGAAGAAATGTTACTTTCAAAATTACTGACAATGAATATAGACACATTTCCATTGCCTGAAACTCTTAAAATTTATTAAAAGAGTGCATTTCTCAGAGTTATTGCCTCTGCTGCAGATGGAAGAGCAGCCATGGAGAATGAGGTGAGTGGATTGCAGGAGGACTTTAAAATACTGCACCAGGTTTTTAAGCAATTGCTTATCTTATGCTCATCAACATGTAGGTGTCAAGAATCCTAGTGAAAGGTCACAGGAATCTCCAGCCTTGCTAGTGCACCCAGTAGCATGGAAAATGCACCTCCGAATGACAGATTATTTTATGAACTTGAAGTGACAATGAAGACGTATTTGGATGTCTTATTCTGTGTAGCAAAGGAAGTAGCTCTGCTAAGGAGAATGTTTAAAAAATGGATCTTGGCTGGGCGCAGTGGCTCATGCCTGTAATCCCAACACTTTGGGAGGCCGAGATGGGCGGATCACGAGGTCAAGAGATCGAAACCATCCTGGCCAATATGGTGAAACCTCGTCTCTACTAAAAATAAAGATGGCAGGCGCCTGTAGTTCCAGCTACTCAGGAGGCTGAGGCAGGAGAATCGCTTGAATTGGGAGGTGAAAGTTGCAGTGAGTCAAAAAAGCACCACTGCACTCCAGCCTGGAGACAGAGTGAGACTCCATTTCAAAAAAAAAAAAAGATCTTATTCACTTTTTGTTGCTTTTGAATAACTTTTAAATTTGTTCTAAAAATTATATGTTAAAGCTGAATTATTGAGAAAATATGGGACATGTTTCTCAGGCATATTTAAAATGTTAAATAGATCCTTCCCAAGTTCTAAGGAAATTAGATAATTCAAACAGGACTATCAATATGTGTATTGTACATAACCTTGTTCACTGAGAATTGCATGAAGATACACTTAATGGTTTTTATTTGGAAATATATTGGTTATAATATTACTTAAAATGTATAATAATTGATTTAAATATTTCTATTAGGTTAATACACTAGACCTGATTATTAATTCATTTAAAATGGCCAAAGAACGTGTTAATGATTTACAGGAAGTTAAATAAGTGACTTTGAGACCAAAATATCTTTCAACTAGTATAGTTAGAAAAGATTTTGCATTTAAGATCTTCACACCTACTCATTTGGAAAGAAGCTAAATTACTTATTTAGCCCTATTTCCAACTCTGTATTTTGCTAAAGATGGTTTCAGTGCAGTAGGGAGGCTACTAAAAAAAGTGATGGAACCAATTGCATGAGCTGAGAGAAGATTTGAGACTTCTTTTAACAAATGGAGAGTCAAGCGTTACCAAGCTACTGGGAACACATGAAACATAGGGATATTGGTGAATTCCATCAATGCAGCTTGCTTTAAAGGTTTTCACATTATTTCTGTCATGTATATGTAATAGAGATACACACAGCTGTATAGCACAACAATAACAAATACATGTTTTGAAAAGTGAGTAGTGGATTAGGTTAAAAGTTGTGCTACTTGTCAGTCCTTCTCTGACTTGTCCTCCATGTCTTTCGCACCATCTTTCCATATTCTCTTGTTTAACTATTTCTCTGTCCTGTATTCCCTGTTACTCATTGAAGGATATGGGCCCCAAAATATAAGCACCAAGCAGGATAAATAAAAATAACACATCTAGGCCTATCTTAGTCAAACTGCAGAAAATCAAAGACAAAATCTTGAAGGAAAAATGCATATTATATATAGTGAAACAAGAATAAGAATTACAGCAGAGTTCTCATCAAGGTCCATGCAAGCATGAATAGAGTAGAATGAACCACACAAAGGTTTGAAATCTTTTTTTCAGCAGCCTGAAATTCTACATCCTAGAATTCTATATTCTAGATTCTATATCCAAAAAGTAATTTTGTTTTCAAAAGTGAAAGAGAGAGTGTCATCAGCAATATGGTGGAAGAGGAAGTCCCCACTCCTAGTCCCCTCACAGAAACACCAACTTAGCAACTACCTATAGATGGGAATGCCTTTGTGAGAATCCAGGAGCCCAGTAGAAAGGCAGTAGCATGCCAGTGGAGCCCAAAAACGGCATCGAGTAGGGTAAGATAAGCAGATTTACTTTGTCTGTGTTGCCTCTCCCCCAGGATGACACAGCCACACACTAAGAAAGACTCCCTTGACCCTTGATTTATCAAGTGGGAGAAAGAGAGACTAAGGCCTATGTTCAATTCTGCTAGCATTTGGGGGCACTAACTAAGAGGCGCAACTCTGACTTGCCTCATGTGAAACACTGGGTGAATTGGCATGACTAGAGTGTGGGCTTAGCTACAAATGAGGAAAAAGGCAAGGACTCATAGGACTGCAGGTCTTAGCAGTCACCCTGCACCACCATTAGCAGCCTTACGCATACAGGACCTTCTCTAAAGGCCTTGCTAGACTGAGGAGACAACCTAACCAACCCAAACTGACCATGGAGTATGGAAAGTGGGGAAAAGTAGGTTTACAGTGGAGAAATCTGACAAACACTTTGTTGGACAGGTCAACATCAACAGTATGTCATGTTGATAGCATGTATTCTTGATATGATGTATTGAGAATAGCAATTTACCTCCGTGGTTTTCCTTTAAAAACTTCATAACCCCAGTCTAATTATTTTAAAAATGAGATAAATTACAATCGAGAGATATTTTCCAAAATATCTGACTAGTATTCCTCAAAACTGTCAAGGTTATCAAAAACAAAGAAAGTCTAAGAAATTACCATAGCCAAGCAGGGCCTAAGGAGATAGGACAACTGCATGTAACATGAAATTTATTTTATTTTATTTATCTATTTATTTTTGAGACAGAGTCTTGCATTGTCACTCTGGCTGGAGTGCAGTAGCGCGATCCTGGCTCACTGCAACCTCTGCCTCCCAGGTTCAAGCGATTCTCCTGCCTTAGCCTCTCAAGTAGCTGGGATTACAGGCACCTGCCACCATGCCTAGCTAATTTTTTGTATTTTTAGTAGAGACGGGGTTTCACCATGTTGGCCAGGCTTGTCTCGAACTCCTGACCTTCTGATTCACCCTCATCGGTCTCCCAAAGTGCTGGGATTACAGGCATGAGCCACTGCGCCTGGCCGTTAACATGCAGTTTTTGAATGGAATTCTGGAACAAAAAAGGTGAATTAGATGAAAAAGTAAAGAAAGCTGAATATAGTATAAACTTTAGTTAATAATCACAAATCAGCATTGTTTCATTAGTTGTGAGAAACCGACCTTTCTAATGGAAGATATCAACAACAGTAAACTGGGCATGGGGTATTTCCTATCAGTGATGGCCAGGTTATTCAGTTAAACACTAACCTGCTTCTTCTGTGAAGGTAGTTTGTAAATGTGGTCAATATCTACAATCTGTTGACTTTAAGCAAAGAAGATTATGGTAGGACTTATTCAATCAATTGGAAGGCCTTAAAAGCAACGCTGATATTTTCCTGAAAATATTTGCATCGAGACTGCAGCATAAATTCCTGCCTGGGAGTATCCAGCCTACTTATCTGCAGTACAGATTTTGGACTTGCCAGTCCCCACAATAAGGTGAGCCAATGACTTCAAATAAATCTCTTTATAGATAGACAGACAGATGATGACAGCTGATAGATAGAGATAGATAGGTAGATAGATAAATAATACTGATTCAGTTTTTCTGAAGAAGCCTGATTGGTACACTATCTTCATAACTTTTCTATAAATCCCAAACTATTGTAAAACAAAAAGTATATTTTAAAAATTTATCATTAAAAATAATATTTACAAAATCTTATTGATTACCATTAAGATATTAACTCTAAGCATTTAAAAATAATTAGAAAGAATTAAACATTTTATCTTTCCGAGTAGCCAACTGTAACATAACAAAAGGTTCTCTTTATTCAAAATTCCAAGTAATAAATACAGAAGAAATAATGGAATTAGAAAGCCACACTTTGCAAAGACTGGTTGATGTAAAAATTTATATTGGAAAGATCAGGCTGATACCATCTAAATGTTCTCTTTAATCTTAGCATAATTAGAAGGGATAATATAAATTTAAAATTTTCATAATGCAATAGGAAATCTATAACATCACCTGTGAAGTGTTGTTGAAAAATACTGACTTAAATGAACTTTAACTCTGAGTTTCACCACCAGTTTATAGGACACACATCAAGAAAGAGAAACATGTAAAATAGTGCCACAAAAAAGCACTGAACCAAATGCACATGCGAGCAATGAACAGCATGAATGATTCAGATTCTCCTCCAATCTCCCAAAAAAGGGAGCAGAAAAAAACTAAACAGATAGAACAAACACGATTTATGGATATTGCTTGAATTCTAATTTAAACAATTTCACTGTGAAATACATTAATACAATAATCGGAGAAATTTTAGTATGACCTATGTTTTAAGTGATATGAAGGAATATTTTTATTTTATTTTATTTTGAGACGCAGTTTCGCTTTTGTTATTCCAGCTGGAGTGCCGTGGGGTGATCTTGGCTCACTGTAACCTCCGCCTCCCAGGTTCAAGTGATTCTCCTGCCTCAGCCTCCTGAGTAGCTGGGATTACAGGGGCCTGCCATCATGCCTGGCTAATTTTTAGTATTTTCAATAAAAACGGTGATTCACCATGTTGGCCAGGCTAGTTTCCAACTTCCGACATCAGGTTATCTGCCCACCTCAGCCTCCCAAAGTGCTGGGATTACAAGCGTGAGCCACCGCGCCTGGCTGGAATATTTTAATTTTGATATGATAATGGATGGCACGGTAAATATGTAAAAGAAGCATCTGTTGGCAGTGCATGATGAAGTATTCACAGTTGAAATGGCATGATGTCTAGGATTTTCTCTGGAATATTTTACAATGTCATCAAATAGAATTGGGGAGATGAGTGAAACAAAACCATTGAGAGCTGATAATTGCTGGAGATGGTTAATGGATGCAAGGGGGTTATTATACCATAATATCTGCTTTTGGTATGTTTGGAATTTTCTATAAATAAGACATGCAAAAATAGTTTCTAAAAATACGTTTGAATTCTGACGTTATGTTTTCTAGAAAAACAAAATGTAAAATATCCTTAGTATTTATAAAATTAATATTGTGACAGGTTACTTTTCTAAAATGGCAACTTTATGGCCAGGAGCAGTGGCTCATGCCTGTAATCTCAGTACTGTGGGAAGATCGCTTGAGCCCAGGAGTTTGAGACCAGCCTGTGCAACAAAGTGAGACTCTGTCTCTACTAAAAATAATAATAATAATAAAATAAAAAATAATAAAATGGCAACTTTTTCTAAAAACATTTGTTTGATGGAAATAACATGAAATAAGATTACACAGCTCTAAAATAAATAAAGTAAATAATATAAAAAATAGAAAAACAAAGGATAAAAAGAACAAAGGAAAGAAGGAGAGGAATGAAAAAGAGAAAGGAAAGAAAATCATTGGTTGATACGTTTTTATGTTTAAAAAATATTTATTCCAGTACTGTTCAATGTCTATTTAAAATTTCTTAATAATCATTATTTTTGCCTAGAAACATCATGGTACAAGACTCTTACAAAGCTATGGTTTAATTTATTATCTTGTTAAGCACTTTTACTGTAGAACAGGCACATTGTTTGATGCTAAGAAGAACAATATTGTGTACCACACTATAATCAAGGTTGCAGAAATACCTTCAAATCTTCAAAAAAGTAGTTACCACAACTTTGACCAAGACCTGAATCGAAAGAAGGATGCTGAAATTTAACACAAGATGTGTAAGGACCAAGATTCTTCACTCTTTGGAGGAAAAGAAAGACAGCCCAGTCATTATGTAGAGGATCTATATTCATCTGTGCTCTGAGAGTCAATGCATTAACAGGAGTTCTGTGGTCATGGAGATCCTCTGAAAATTAAAATGACAAAGAAACAGAGGGGAAAATTAAGATTTCAACAGGACAGAAAGGTACTTGTTAATTTGTTACCAATATGATTAAGTATTAATACATTATATTTTCAAATGCAATTTTTTATTTTTATATTTGCCGTGAATTTTAGTATTGGTGTTTAAATATATTTCAGTATAAAATATTATCCTTAATTTTTCTGCTTTTTTGATTCTGTTGCAATTCTCTTCATTGCCTTTTTTCTTCAACATAACTTTAAACACTATACTTTACCTCTTCTTTGTGATTTACTAACTTACTACTTGACAGGGACTCTCTGCTTGATCACATTTCAGTCTGGCTCCTCTGAGTCCTCTTTTCAACCAGGCCTCATCCTTAGCCCTTTCCATGGCCTGCTCAGTCCAGCTTTAGCAAAGAATCCTCCTAAGCTAGTTTATCCATAAGCACCATCCCACCGTTGATATCCAATCAAGCTCCTCTACTTTTATCACCTTTGCTACTCAACTGCATTCCTCTTATTAATTTTCCATCTTCTCCCTCTGCTTACTGCTTACTGTCTATGGATCCCCACTTGCCCTCATTGTATTTGGAGTTGAGTGTAACCTCTCTCCTATTGCAACTCTCTCCCGCCCTGCTGTAATAGTCTTGAATGAAATATTTCTTACCATTTTGTAAAATGTCAGAATGATTTGTCCTTAACACACTGTGAATAATAATTGACTCTGCTACAAATTATTTAAAAATTAGCAATCTAGTCTCACATGGAAATCCTTTGTTGAATCATTCCAATTTGATTACCTATATTTTAATTGCATTAGTCATTGTTCTCCAAATACAAAGAATCAATTACATATATATATATATATATAAAAAATGTGCGTGTGTGTGTGTGTGTGCCTTACTCTGTTTTATGCTGCTATAATAGAATGCCACAGAGTGGGTAATTTATAAATAACAGAAATTTATTCTCTTACAATTCTGGAGGCTTGAAAGTCCAAGATCAAGGCAGGTTAGGTCTATTCTCTTTGCTTCCATGATGGTGCCTTGAATGCTATGTCCTCTGGAGGGGACAAACAATATGTCCTCACATGGCAGAAGAGCAAAGGAGAAAGCAGCAACTCCCACAAGCCCTTTTTATAGCAGCATTAATCCACTCTTGAGGGTGGATCCCCCATGGCCTAATCAACTCCCATTAGGATCTACCTCCCAACACTGTTGCACTGGGGATTGAGTTTCCAACACATGAGTTTGGAAAGAAAAAAAAAGTGTTCAGCCATTCAAAGCAGCAATATATGTATGTGTATACTGCTTTGTGTGGGTGACAGGAATTTATTATGAGGAGTTGCTTCACATAATTAGGAAGCTGAGAAGTCCCTTAAACTCCTGTCTGCAAGCTACAGAACCAAAAAAGTCAATGACGTAATTCAGTCTGAGTTTGAAAGCCTGAGAACCAGAGAAACAGATGATGTACATCCCAATCTGAAGACAAGAGAAAATGAGATGAGATGCATCATCTCAAGTAGTCACATAGGAAAAAAGGAGCAAATTTCTCCTTTCTTCACCTATCTTAGTCTCTGTTGCTGTAAGGGAGTACCCTGAGGTTGGGTAATTTATAAAGAAAAGCAGTTTATTTGGCTCATAGTTCTGCAGTCTGTACAATAAGCGTGGCAGCGGCATCTACTATTGGTGACGACCTCAAGTTGCCCCCACTCATGGCAGAAGGGGATGGGGAGCCTGTATGTGCAGAGATCACATGGCAAGAGAGGAAGCATGAGAGTGCAGGGAGGTGCCAGTTTCTGTTTATCAACCAGCTCTTGTGGTAGCTAACAGAGCCAGAACTCACTCACCTGCAAGGAAGGGCATTAACCAACTCATGAGGGGTCCACCCCTATCATTTCCCACTGGGCCCTGCCTCCATTATTGGTGATTAAATTTCAACATGAGGTTTGGAGGGTCAAATACCCAAACTAGAGCATCACGTTTTATTATTTTTAGGCCCTCAATGAGTTGGATGATGCACAACCACTTTGGAGAGGGCATGCTACTTTACACAGTCCACTGATTCAAATGCTAATTTAACTTGGAAACACCCTCACAGACACCCCCAGAAACATGTTTAATCTGGAAACCCCATGGCCCACTCAAGTTGATATATAAAATTAACTATCAAATTAATCTTAGTTTTTTTTTTTTCTGGAGACTTGCAGTGCCTTTACGGAATAAATGTAAATATATATTGTTTTGATTTGTATACCTAAGAAGTTATCCAGCATCCTTAAATAAGAAAAATAACACATACATAATTTCTTCCATTTTGTTGTGTTTTTGATTCATATGTTATAACTTTTACAATTGTCAGTAAAAGCTATGAAAGACTAAAATGGGCAAAAAAAAAAAAAAAGCTTAGTCAATTTCCTATCCAGCTCATCCATCTGGGTTATCATTGCCTTTCATGGTCTTTGAGCTATTTTGCAACTTGGTAGGTAGTAGAAAACTGATGATAATGCAAACATCTTATCCATAGAAATGCAAATTAATTCTAGGTTGCTTATTGCCCTGTGGATGGAGCTGTTGATTATTGCCCTGTGGATAGAGCTGCTTTACATCTATTTGTAAATTGATTTCAGAATTCTTTATTTCCTATATGTTGTTAGTTTTATTTTTGATTGTTTTTGTGTTTTTGTTTGTTTGTTTGTTTGTTTTGAGACAAATTCTCACTCTGTCACCCAGGCTGGAATGTGGTGGGGCGATCATAGCTTACTGCAGCTTTGAACTCCTGGGCTCAAGCAATCCTCCCACTTTGGCCACCCATGTAGCTGGGACCACTCGCATGTGCCACCACGCCCAGGTAATTTTTTTTTTTTTTTTTTTGATAGAGACAGGGTCTCACTATGTTGCCCAGGCTGGTGTGAACTCCCAGGCTCAAGCAGTCCTCACACCTTGGCCTCCCAAAGTGCTAAGATTACAAGAGCCAATGATCTTGGCTCATTGGTCATTTTTTGAATTGTCTTTTGAACTGGTTGTAATATTTTATAAGTTCTCTCATTAACTTTTTAAGTTAAATAAAATATTTGACATATGTTCACTTTGTATTTGTATCATAGTCATCCATTTCCTTTTCCAAAAAATGATCCTGTAACACAATGTTGAGACACAATGTTGAGATTTAGAACATTTACCTTTTGAATCATGTTTTCCATAGTTTAGTCATTCTTCTACGTGTACAAGTGTTCAACACCTTACACCAGAACATTTTTCCATGCTTCCAGGTTGAATTGCTGCTTGGCTAAATTCTGTTGTCTGGTTCTTTTTCTAAAAGTGTTCTTGGGTGTCATGCTTGCTGAGGTTCTTCGTATTTGTGGTCCATCCATTCTCTTCACCCTTGAACGATGATGTGAGGAGGGACATCTCTCGCTCCACTTTCCCTCAGGACTGTCTTTTCCTGGCATCAGATGCTGCTCTGGAGAAATCTGAGGCCAATTTATTTTTCCTCTTTTTAAGTAACTTGCTTTGTCTGCTGGTGGTGTGAAGAATTCCCTTTTTCATTAAAATTCACTAACAAATGGAATATGTTTCAATGCTGGGCATTTTATATCAATTTTCCTGGAACTAAGTATGCCTTTGTGACCCACAAAGAACTGTGACCCATAGTTCTTTCTTTATTTCTGGAAAATTCCATTTCATTAAAACTTTGAATAAAAATTTTGCTTTCCTTTTAAGAATTATTTATTACAAAGGCATGTATTATCTTAGTGTTAGATTACCTATTTGTTCTCCATGATGTATTCTCTTTCCTTTGTTTTAATAAAGTTGTTTTTTACTCAACATTCATGGTGCTTATTTAAAACCATTTTTCTATATCTGTAATTTACTTTTAAGCTGTTCTGACTTTTTCCTTTACTATTTCTGTTTCTTCCCTTTCTTCAGTAGTATATAAACTTTATTTGGAATTTTCTGATCACCACAATCTCTGTCTTTAGCTACATTTAATACCCTATGTTTGAGCTTATTTAAACATAAACTCATTATTTACATATTCTTCTGCATAGAGTAAAATATTAGTGGCTTTTTATTTCCCCTTCATCTTTTTTTTTTTTTTTTGAGACAGCCCAGACTGCAGTGCAGTGACACAATCTCAGCTCACTACAGCCTCCATCTCCTGGATTCAAGTGATTCTCCTGCCTCAGCCTCCTGAGTAGGTGGGACTGCAGGCACATGCCACCATGCCTAGCTAATTTTTGTATTTTTAGTAGAGACAGGGTCTTACCATGTTGGCCAGGCTAGTCTTGAACTCCTGACCTCAAACCATCTGCCCGCTTCAGCCTCCCAAAGTGCTGGGATTCTGTAATCCCAGGCGTGAGCCACCACACCAAGCCTCCTTCATCTTTTGCTTGCCAATTCCCTTCCTTTCTTTCCTTTTTTCACTCTCCCATCTTCCAGTCCCTGTCTTTCTCTCTCCTCTTGTTCAGGTATTGATTGCTGCATAAATACCATGATTTGAAAGTGGATGACCCTGTCCAAAACTTCCATTTTATTTATTTATTTATTATTGTTATTTATTTATTTATTTAATTTTTTGAGACAGGGTCTCACTCTGTCTGTCACCCAGGGTGAGTGCAGTAGCATGATCAGAACTCACTGCAGCCTCCACCTCCCAGGCTCAAGTTACACTCCCACCTCATGTGGCACCATGCCCGGCTAATATTTTAATTTTGTAAAGACGGGGTTTCACTTTGTTGCCCAGGCTGGTCTCCAATTCTTGGGCTCAAGTAATCCTCCTGTCTCGGCCTCCCAAAGGGCTGAGATTACAGGAGTGAGCCACCGCACCCAGCCTAAGAACTTCTATTTGTACTAATGTGGTGTGGATTGATTCTCCTTGACTTAAAAACCACATTTGCAGAATTATAAATAATGAAAGAAATCTAACATGACTGACTCCATCTTGCATCTAACATCATGGGTGATTTTTTTTTTTCGCTTATTCTAGCCCAGAGGCCAAGATAACCATTAGAGAAATTTATAGTTCAACTTAGAGGCAAGGGAAACTGATCCCACTCCTTGTGAGGAGATTGAAGCTACATTCTTAAGATAAGGTTAGAATTATGGTAAGGCCTGAGCTTTGCTGAAGAATAGGCAGAATTAATCAATGATCTGCCATCGTGGAGCACGATGGCTCCTAAAAGTTGCCAACTGCCCCAGAATCACGTAACTGGGGGTTGCAAGATTTATAACTTCCCCAAATACTCCTAGAGATAATATAACTATCAAGAACCCTAAAGAACTGGTCTTTGAGATGTTTTTCAGATTTGGCATTCAGGCAGACTAAGAGAGGCCCCCTGGTCCTGAGACCCCCTCCCAGGACTGACTCAGCTGCAAGAAGACGGTGTTAGATGCTCCTATGATTTTATCAGTTGTTCCAGTTCCCCAGCCCCCTGGCCCACCAAAGTACCCTCTAAAAACCCTAGACTCTGAATTCTTAGGGAGATGAATTAGAGAAGTTTCTCCCCGTCTCCTCGCTTGGCTGGCCCTGTGATTATTAAACTGTTTCTTTGCTGCAATATTGGTTCTCATTGGTTCTTTTGGGGCAAGGGGCAAGAAGAATCCCTCTGGCTGTAACAGCTTCCTTCTCAGACTGCATGGACTTGCTCCACGTGCCCTGTACAGTGAGGTGGTCATTGCGTGTTCAGGTCTGATATTCCGGGTGGGGAGGTATAGGCTCAGAGAGGACAACAAGCAGCCACAACAGGCAGTCCTAGACTTGGCCTGTCCTCTGCAGTTCTCTTGAGTACCTTTAAGTCAAGGAAGCATATCTTGTTGCAAGTTGTCCTGGAATCCAGCAGTCAACATTAACCTGATTTGACTTTTTTTTTTTTTTTTTTTTTTAGATGGAGTTTTGCTCTTGTTGCCCAGGCTGGAGTGCAATGGTGCGATCTTGGCTCACTGCAACCTCCACTTCCCAGGTTCAAGCAATTCTCCTGCCTCAGCCTCCTGAGTAGCTGGGACTACAGGCATGCGTCACCACACCTGGCTAATTTTGTATTTTTAGTAGAGACGGGGCTTCTCCATGTTGGTCTGGCTGGTCTCAAACTCCCCACCTCAGCAATCCACCTGCCTTGGCCTCCCAAAGTGCTGGGATTACAAGTGTGAGCCACCACACCCAGCCCAACCTGATTTGACATTTTACCTTCTTTGGGGTTATGTCCTGCTTCCTGGTTAGGAACTTGTACCTGCAGCCTCCCTCCGGCTGAATGGACTGATCCCTGCCCTCACCTGACTGTTCCATCCCCACACCTATTGCGCCTCCTGGAAGCAGAAATGGCTTTGATGGAAGGTGACTGGGCCCCTGTGAGAGGACTCCACAAGGCCTTTCTGAGATGTTCTGTGTGTGTGTATTTCTTGCCTACAATCTATTCCCCTAATTTTTAATTTATTACTCAAGACAAGTAGGCCTTTTTGTTCCTTTTTTCCCCTGTTTTCTCCCTTGAGGAAGTCACCAGTATAGACTCCCTGAGGGCTGTGTTTTGGTTTTGTGGTTGTCGTTTCTATAGAATGAGGAGTGTGGAAAAGGTCACACGCACCCCTCTCCTGTTACTTCTCCCAGTCCAGGGATCACACGAGCTGGTCAGGACCCATCTTAGCTCTTTCCAAACACGGCCAGGAACACAAAGAGAAGAGCTATGTGGAGCTGCACCATGCTGTGTTTTGAATATTTTTAGATAATTCGTTGTTCTGCTTAATGGTGAGCCACCTATTCATCAAACAATTCATTTTAAATATGTGCTGGTGTCCTTTCTCCTGCCTTCTTTCGCTGCCTCTTCTTTCCTCTCATTTCCATTATAGCTCATTCTCTGTTCATGTTGTGAGGTTCTAGGATAGGAAGGCTTTCATGTGCAACCTCACTTTACCAATTTAAGTGTGAAATCACACAATGCTTCCTGGAATTCTTCAGGCTGCAAGGCCGGATGGCAATTTAAATACAGTTACCAAAGTTAAAATCCACACAACAGTTCTGCTCCTCCATGTGGCCCAAAGGTACTTTCAAAAAGCTGATAGTGAGCATGTTTATTTCTAACCATCCCTGAAGAAGCAGCAATAGCTTTGAAGTGTCAGTTTTAGATTTTTATAATGCACTTTTAACAAAAGCAAATATTCAGGGTCACCTGAATGTGGAAAAGTTGAGTTTGAGCAAAACTGGCATGGCTGTACTGGATGGACCTCAGCATGACCAGGGCACATTTCAGCTCAAATGCCCTGTGCCAAAAACACATTCTGCCAAGGACCACCATCTCTTCCCACAACTGTGAGTGGATTTATGTCATCACAAGAGGTGCAAAAACGTGTGGCGAGGTAAGTGGATTGGGATGTCTTTGGCTGCCTGAGCAAGAGGGCAGCTTTCCTGCCTTTGGAAGAATAGAGAAAACACAGCAGAATAATTAAGAGCATGAGACTTTGGTTCCAACATACAGTGGCTTCTCCTTCCCTAAATTGCCCTTATTTTGTAGTAAGTTATAACATTTTTATTTTCTACCACCTTATTACTTCATTATGTGAACCAAAAATAAAATCCTAAAGCCAACCATCTGAATGGACCTGTCCTTTCAGCCAGGGTATTCCAAAGTTAACCTGAAAAACTGGTTCAGGCCATAACGGGAAGTGGGGTTCGGGCATGCCTTATTATACTCTCCTCCCTTTTGGAATTCAGGAAAAGCCAGCCACCATTTAACATCAACACACACCTTAAGTCTGATAAGAAACATTTACAATCTATTCTCTCTGAAGCCTGCTATGTGGAGGCTTCATCTGCATGAAAAAACTTTGGTCTCCACAACCCCTTACTGCAATTAGGACAGTTATTCCTTTCTATTGATAATAACTCTTTCAACGAGTTGAAATTTTTAAATATACCTATGACCTAGAAGCACTCCCCAGACAACACATCAAGTTTTCCTGCCTTTCCAGACCAAGCCAATGTATATCTTACTTGTAATGATTGATGTCCCATGCCTTCCTAAAAGGTATAAAACTAGGCTGTGCCCCGAACACCTTGGGCACATGCTCTCAGGATCTCCTGAGGGCTGTATCACAGGCATTGGTCACTCATATTTGGCTCAGAATAAATCTCTTCAAATATTTTACAGAGATTGACTCTTTGTTGACAATTACATACATGATGCTACTATGTATCATATACTTCTTATGTGCCAGGCCCTATATTAGATGTTTTATCAACACAATTTCATGTCATTTTCACAACAACCCTACAAATAAATACCATGTATTTGATTGTGAGACACAGAGGCACCAAGTGGTTATGTCACTTGTCTAGGTTCACTTGGCTAGTGTGGGGGCCTGGATCCAAGCCTAGGCAGGCTGACTTCAGAGACAACCTCACTCTAGACTACATTCCTAGAAAAGTCATAGCTCTTAGCACATGGAACACACTGGAACCTGAAAGATCCAGCATGGCAAGCCTTCAGCTTCATGGGAATGAGCCCATCACAGTTTCTCTGAGACTACAAAATGGCACCATCCTATCCACATTGCAGGGTTGAGCTGTGAATTCCAGAGAATCTCTGTGGGGTATCTGTGCCCAGCCCTCATAAATTGTTGATTATTCATGGACTCTGTGTAGGATTTACATCACCTACATTTAAAAAAAATACATGAATCCCCGAAGAAACAATTCTCACACATATTTTCCAGATGTGGAACAACTGAAGAGGGACAATTGCAATAAATATAGTCAGCAGAAAATATTTTAATATATATTTCAGAATAATGCTGGAAGATAAATGGTATTCAAAATATAAAGGATACATTAACATTTTCAAATGGTATGATCTAAACTTGAATTATCCATCCACAGCTTTGGTAATTACTTTAGCAAATTGCAGCCCTTTCCTCTGACCAAATTTCCAGCTAGGGAGAGCAGGAGGCCTGGTGCCTGAGGAAATGAGTTATTTATAGGGACCTGTGAAAGTGAACTTCAGCTGTTCCTGCCTCTGTGCAGATGAGAGAAGGTGGCACTTGGGTTTCAGTCCTGTAGACCTCACCTATTGACATTCTTCTTAGTCAATGAGAAAAGAAAATTCAGCTATCTTGACCACAAAGAACAAAAATGGAGTGGTCTAGTATGGGATGAATTTTGTCATCCCAAAAGATATTAAAATTCTCACCTCCAGCACCTGTGAATGTGACCTTATTGAGAAATGGTCTTTTCAGATGATCAAGTCAAGCTGAGGTCCTATGGGTGGGCCCTAATCCAGTATGACCAGTATCTTTATAAAAAGGGAACTTGGACTCAGAAATAGACATGCACACAGGAGATGTGCAGATGAAGACAGAAGTTTGCAAGCCAAGGAACACCAAAAGTGGCCAGCAAAACACCAGAAGATGGGAAAGAGGCCTGGAGCAGTTTCTCCCTCATAGCCTCGCAAGGAACCAACACTTCGGACACCTTGCCTTCAGACCTCTGGCCTCCAAAATTGTAAGAGAATCCATTTTTGTTGTGGAAGTCATCCAATTTGTGGTGCTTTTCTACATGAGCTGCAGGAGATTAACATGCAGGCTTTGGCAATGAGCTAAATTCTCCTTCTTGCACACTGCAGAGGTCAATGCACTGAAATGCTTGCAGTGCTGGGTCTTTCAGATTCCAGTGTGTTCCATGTGCACTAAAATGCTGTGTCAGATTCTGAACTTCAAAAGACTTAGTTTGGAAGAGTTTCAAATGGAGATATGAAAACATAGCTGAAGGGCATAGGCTAGAAGAGCTGGAGTGAGGACAGACTGAGGACGGCAGTATTATTGTATTCTTGAACAGTTGAGAAGCTAGTGCTAGCTAGTTAGGAAGGAATTAGAACTAGAGAAGCCAAGGAAATGTCTCTAAGTCTCCATTTCCAGAGATTCCTCATGGATTCAACTCAACCAAATTTATTCCCCATGTGCAAGACCATCAAAGGTTGAAAGAGAAAGAAGCTGCACAGTTAAAGTACGCATTTGAGAAAGACAAAGAAATGCATTAAGAAAAACTTGGGGCTGGGCGCGGTGGCTCATGCCTGTAATCCCAGCACTTTGGGAGGCTGAGACAGGTAAGTCACTTGAGATCGGGAGTGTGAGACCAGCCTGACCAACATAGAGAAACCCTATGTCTACTAAAAATATAAAATTTAGCTGGGCGTGGTGGTGCATGGCCAGAATCCCAGCTACTCTGGAGGCTGAGGCAGGAGAATCACTTGAACCTGGGAGGCGGAGGTTGTGGTCAGCCGAGATTGGACCATTGCACTCCAGCCTGGGCAACAAGAGTGAAACTCTGTCTCAAAAAAAAAAAAAAAAAGAAAAGAAAAAAGAAAAAAAGAAAAGAAAGAAAAAGAAAAACTTGTAGAAAATTGTGGCAGAGGGGCAGAAAGATAACCTTTTCTGATAATGTTGAATTATTCATAGGTTTTGGCATATTCTCCCTGAAAATTCAATGCAACTTTAAAAACTGCAGAAATTATTATCCACATTCAATCAAAAAACCTGTTACAAGGAAAGTAAGAGTGTGGGTATGAACCTACAAGGAGATATCTTGCAAGTGGGAGGACTTGTAGAGAAAAGTTTGAATGATACTGACAAATCAAAGGACATCAATAAAGCATGAAAGCCAATTCCTGCAGGGAAAGAAAGAAGAAAACTAGCCTTATTAAGATTAACCAGGCCCATATATAGAATGATTATTTAACTCTCGGGATAGAAAGGAATATACGATAATAGGATAATAATATAATAGCAAGAAAGATATGAATTATCTTATCTAAAAGAAAACTGATGCTCAGAGATCTTAAGTGATTTGCTTCAGGTCACAAAACTAGTGCAATTCAAAATCCAAAAATGAACACCAGTAAGTCTAACTTTAAAAGCAAGGATTTTGGACTATGAGAAAATCACTGGAAAGAACATGACTTCCACTTTTGAGTCAATAATTTACATTGCATTGAAAGCTTTGTCATTTCTGTCTGGAATATCCTTGTATCTACACATTCTGAAATCCACTTTTTTAATAAGAAAAATGAACTGTGTAAAAATAAAGTTTGAAATAAAGACTGACTCAAAGTCATTGAGTTCAAAGGTATTTCTTGGAAAAATAAATCTACTCCCATCTGGGTCCTGCACCATCTGCTTCTTAGCTATGGTCCAGGACATCAGATAACCAATGGTTTAAAGTTGTTGCCAAATCCAGTGAATTTTAAAGGACATTTTAATCAGAAATAGGCTTCCAAACAGCTGTCATATATTGTCAATGTGATTAGAAGCTGGCAGGCAAGAGAATGTCTTGAAAATTGACAGAAAAACAACCTCAAGTAGAATAATATCAGTGCCACAAAATGGTTGTGACTTGGAGGCTGGCCAGGCGCAAGTGCCTATGTTATGATAAAAACTCTAGAACTGGTAGTCACCTCTCTTTATAAAATTGCCAATAAGTTTATAATAAAATATTGTTTTCAAGGGCATTGCAATATTTTAATGAATTGGCCAAGAGAACAAATTATTGAGGAAATTGAATAGTCTGATAGAGAATTTTGCTGAGTTTTATTCTCATGTGTGCAACTGACTTTCAGCCTTATAGTTGGAGTGGGATTTTCTTTTTTCTTTTTTTCAACTTTTATTTTAGATTCAGGGGTATATGTGCAGGTTTCTTTTTTGTTTGTTTGTTTTATCAACTTTTATTTCAAGTTCTGGGGTACATGTGCAGGATGTAAATGTTTGTTCATAGGTAAATGTGTGCCATGGTGATTTGCTGCACAGATCAACGTATCACCCATGTATTAAGCCCAGCATGCATTAGCTGTTCTTCCTAATGCTCTCCCTCTCCCCAACCCCTGACAGGCCCCACTGTGTGTTGTTCCCCTCCCTGTGTCCATGTGTTCTCATAGTTCAACTCTCACTTATAAGTGAGAACATGTGCTGTTTGGTTTTCTGTTCCTGCATTAGTTTGCTGAGGATACTGGCTTCCAGCACCACCCATGTCCCTGCAAAAGACACAATCTTGTTCCTTTTTATGGCTGCATAGCATTCTATGGTGTATATGTACCACATTTTCTTTATCCAGTCTACCGTTGATGGGCATTCGGGTTGATTCCACAGCTTTGCTATTGTGGATAGTGGTGCAATGAACATACACATGCATGTATCTTTACAATAGAATGATTTATATTCCTTTGGGTATAAACCCAGTAACGGAATTGCTGTGTCAAATGGTAATTCTGCTTCTAGATCTTTGAGTAATTGCCACACTGTCTTCCACAATTGTTGAATTAATTTACATTCCCACCAAAAGTGTAGATGTCTTCCTTTTTCTCAGCAACCTTGTCAGCATCTGTTGTTTCTTGAATTTTTTAATAATTGCCATTCTAACTGGCATGAGATGGTATCTCATTGTGGTTTTGATTTGCATTTCTCTAATGATCAGTGATGTTGAGCTTTTTTTCATATGTTTGTTGGCTGCATGAATGTCTTATTTTGAAAAGTGTCTGTTCATGTCCTTTGCCCACTTTTTAATGAGGTTGTTTGTTTTTTTCTTGTGAATTTGTTTAAGTTCCTTATAGGCTCTGGATATTAGGCCTTTGTCAGATGGATAGATTGCAAAAATGTTCTCCCATTCTCTAGGTTGTCTGTTCACTCTGATGATCATTTCTTTTGCTGTGCAGAAGGTCTTTGGTTTAGTTAGATACCATTTGTCAATTTTTGCTTTTGTTGCAATTGCTTTTGGTGTTTTGTGACAAAATATTTGCCTGTGCCTGTGTCCTGAATAGTATTGTCTAGATTTTCTTCTAGAGTTCTTACAGTTTCAGGTTTTACATTTAAGTCTTTAATCCATCTTGAGTTAAGTTTTGTGTAAGGTATAAGGAAGGGATCCAGTTTCAGTTTTCTGCATATGGCTAGCCAGTTCTCCCAGCACCATTTATTAAATAGGGAATCCTTTCCCCATTGCTTGTTTTTGTCAGGTTTGTTGAAGATCAGATGGTTGTAGGTGTGCAGTCTTATTTCTGAGTTCTCTATTCTGTTTCTTTTGTCTATGTGTCTGTTTTTGTACCAGTACCATGCTGTTTTGGTTACTGTAGCCTTGTAGAATAGATTGGAATCAAGTAGTTATCTCTTAATGAGCATCCAAGAACCAGGTACCTGCACACATCCTCGTCAACTGTCTTATCAACAATGGAAGGGACAGGCATCATTTATGACCTTCTCAATGTAGAAGAGATAACAGTCTCAGACATGAACAATTCGCAAAAGGACAAATATTACGAGAAAAATGGAAGAGAGTTATTTTGGAGGCAATGACGTTGTGTTCATGTGAGTTCTCAAAGTCACCAGCAGTGACAGTTCTGAAAAGTGGTTTAGGTACCAGTTCACAGATAGACTTTGTTTCCAGAAAAGCTGGTCTGATGTTGAAGTCTCAGCTGTAGGTGTGCAGTCTTAATTGTGCCAGGTGCACCATCTTGCAGAGTAAAGGACACATATCATTTTATTATGGAAATCACAGACACAAAAGCAGAGTGTAATGAGCTGCCATGTACACATCACCCAGCTTAACAATTATCAACTCATGGCTAACTCAAAGCACGATGATTTTATTTAAAGAAAAATCCGGGTGCTTCCCTCTCTCAACTTTTCCTGTGTATTAGTTTGCTCATATACAGTGACCAATATTTTTAGATTTAGGTTTAAGAGGGGGAAACTGCTGATTCAGCAAGGCAGAGGTTCCTAAATTGAGAGTTAAACTGATCATCTTTCCTAATAATAGGCTAATATGGGCAAAATATAAAGCATGTAACAACTATATACATTTGTCCAGATGTATTTTGATTGGATAAAAAAATTGAACGTTGTTTTTAGCAAGAAATAGTCTTTCTTGGGCCAGGCATGGTGGGTCATGCCTTTAATCTCAGCACTTTGAGAGGCCGAGGCGGATGGATCACATGAGGTGAGGAGTTCAAGACCTCCCTGGCCAACTGGAGAAACCCTGTCTCTACTAAAAATATAAAAATTAGCTGGGCATGGTGATGGGCACCTGCAATCCCAGCTACTCAGGTGGCTGAGGTAGTAGGATCGCTTGAACCCAGGAAGCAGAGGTTGTAGTGAGCTGGGATCACACCATTGCGCTCCAGCCTGGATGACAAAGTGAGACTCCGTCTCAAAAAAAAAAAAAGGCTTCCTTGTTATTTCTGCATTTAACGCTCTCTCATTATCTCCCTTCACACCATGGCCATGACTTGCTGAATGAGTCTGTCAGTTCATCAAGGTTCTTATACTAGAATGTTTAGGCATATCCAACAAACAAAACTGAGGGTCCTAGGTGGGGCACTGCCTCCTGGGGGCCATAGTGTTTCTTCAGAATGAATGCTTATCTCACGGGTGTCCACATTCCAAGCCAAATCCACTGTGCAGGCTGCGTTTGTCCTGCAAGTTGCTAATATGAGACCCTGCCTCACCTCAGTCTTCTCATTTATTACTCATCACAATTGTGCATGTATGCATTTTTGTTCCTATTTAACAGATATTCCAGTGGAATCTCAGCCTCAAATCTGATGACACAAATCACTTTTATTTCCTTATGTCCTTGTCACCTCAGGTATTTCCAAGATCGCAACCTAGAAATGGTGAGAAGCCTACCCAGGACCACACTGACAACACAGTCTTCAATGGTTCAGCCTCCTGCTGCCTCCAAGTGCCGGTGTTCCCAAATGCAGGGGGATTTCAGACTTTCAGCCTTTCATTTACGTCCAAGGCACAGATGCCAAGATGTCCCCACGTCTGTCTTCAGAGTCTAATTTGCAAATTGGCAGCTTCAGACCACTCTCGCTATCTGCATTGCTATATTTACACCTGAGCTGATGTGTACCCGAGGAAAGAGTGCTATGACCCAGTGCTTGGATGACTCGTCTAAAGCCATCCAGAGTCTAACTCCTGTGCATGGGGAGCCTTTCTGGGTCATCTTCTCATCTCTGCCTGGCCACTAATGCTTGCCTTCTAAGACTGTAGATGAAAAGGGTCAAACTGTGAAAAATATTTGAAAAGAATTCTTCCGAGCCAAATATAAGAGACCAATAGCCTGTGACACAGCTCTAGGAGATCATGAGAACATGTACCCAAGGTAATTGGTCTACAGTTTTGTTTATACATTTTAGCGAGACATAAGACATCAATCAATACAGGTGAGATGTACATTGATTCTGCTCAGAAAGGCAAGACAACTTGAAGTGGGGAGAGGGGTTTCCAGATCATAGGTAGATTCAAAAATTTTCTGGTTGGCAATTGGCTGAAAAAGTTCATCTAAAGACCTGGAATCAATAGAAAGGAATATCTGGATTAAAATAAAGGCTTCTAGAGACCAAGGTTTTGCCATATAGATAAAGCAAAATGAAACAAAAGTAAGAATTGAACTTGAGAGGCTTTGAATATGGAAGAGGCCCAAGCCCAGGAATACAGGAGGCCCCTGGAAGTAGGAAAAGGCGTGAAAATCATTTCTGCCCTAGAATCTCCAAAAGCCCTGCTGACACCTTGACCGATAAGAAATATAATAAATTTATTTCATTTTAAGTCACTGAGTTTGTGATGATTTGTTGCAGCACCAATAGGAAGCTAAAACATCCTGCCCCATCACCCCTCTTTGACTAGTCCACTTTTAACTCAATTGCTCCAGCAATAAAGATTTAAAAAAAGCAACAATAAATTCAATGAGGTGTTACATACATTTATGTAATCACAATAGCTTTTTCATATATTTGAAAAGTAATATATTTATATAAATGCATATGTGTAAGTGTGTCATAGGACAAACCATATGAAACTACAATTTATATAGGACAGGAATGGAATATTAGCAATATGGTATACTTCAATCTTACATATATGTGGTAGACAGCATTATTTCATGTATCAATAATGGCTGGTGCATACTTGGTTGTGAGGACAGCTGTTAGGTACTCTATAGCCCACCATAGTTTTGGCCCATACTTTTGTCCAGACTTTGGGAATCATCTCTCTAAGGATAAAGATAGCTAGAAGATAAATATATCTACAAACCTAAGTTTATAGTTCCTACTGCTTCTTTCTAGAGCATATAAGTGATCAACTTGACTGTGAGGGAAACAAAAAGCATGCTTTATGACAAGTGACACCACTCCTTAGCATGTCAATAGATTTGCCTTAAGGAGAAATGTTTTCTCTCAAATTAGTGCAACTGAATCTTAATGTTCCTATGCTGATATGTGTGTGCACATGTGAAGTCAGTGAATTGGAATCCACCTGCAGAAAGCCCAGAGTAAGCCTAAGGAAATGAACTTTTGGGAAAGTCAAAGCTTTCTCTAACAAGACATCTATGTGTTTAAATAAACCAGGGCAATTAGACAGTCCCAACCACTTTTATTTTCCCCTAACTCAACAGGAGAAAAAGAAAGCTAGTTAAGGGAGAAAAGAAGATGATGTGAGAGAGAAGGAAGAGAAAAAGGAGGAGGTGGAGGAAGAGGAGGAAAGGGAGAAAGGAACAAGACGAAGGAAAGGAGGGAGGGAAGGAGGGAGAGAGAGAAAACAGAGAGATCAAAGAAAAGAGAAGCTGTTAGTGTTGCACAGTTCACATTCCCTTCAGATATATTGTTCCTTTTGAAAATAGGCTTGTGATTCCCAGATAATAATATTTGATATTATTAAATCACTGATAATTATATATTAAATTATTTGTGTTGCTACTGCTATTGAACACGTGTTAGTTAACTAGTGCAACAGCTTAAAACTACAGTAAAAGCCATTGGATCGGACTGAGTTTACTTTTTAGCATTATCTGAGAAATGACTGATTTAGCTTTAGCAGTAAAGTATGTATCTAATTTGTCACTGTTAGATTCAGAAAAGCTGGGTTGTTCTGTGATTTATAATATAATAAAGGACTCTGTTTATCATTGACTTTTAAAACCCGAACTGATGTGCACCCAAGGAAAGTGTGATATGACCTGCTGCTTGACTCAGTTTCTTTAACAAATCAATTTCTTTGAAAAAGGATAGGAAATACACTGAATTAAAAAGGATCAATGGGATAAAGCAAAGAAAGTTTGTGGAATATTATTTGGTCCATATGTGAATAAACCAAACACAAAATACTTTTTTGATATGATTAGAGGTATTTTAATATGGTGTCATTGTTATGTTACTGAGAAATTATTATTAATCTTGTTAAGTGTTGTAAAGGCATTGAGACTATGTTAAAAAAGATGATTTTTATTTTGAATTATATGGTGAAGTATGGAAGTGAAATACAGGAAGTCTTGGTTTTGCTTTAAAGTACTTCAACAACAACGGTTAAAACAGAGATAAATGGAGCAAGTACAGCAAAATCTGGATTACTGTTGGGTCTGGACTTGTATGTTTGAAAATTTTTACCATGTCACAAATATAGCTTTTGAAATGATCCTGAAAAAAATACCATTACTCTAATTCCCATTTAAAAAAGAAAATTGTTTGTCCCAAGCATCCCCAGATGAGCTGTTGGATCTTTTCCCTGTCCCCTCAATCCCCTAATCTATACACATAAATCACAGCACATACTAGTAATCATGAATTTACTTCCTTCTCTCCCTAACCAGAGGGAGGATGCCTGGTGAAAGAGAGCATATAAGCAACTTCAATTTTAATTCAAATCTAATGTGCTGGGAATGGTTCCTGGAGCATAATAAGCTCAATAAGGTAAAACTTAGAAACGCCATCTAAAGTTATGGGCAATGCTGGTTTCTCTGAGAGTCAAAGGTTACCTTATGGTCTCGTCACCTCTGCCTTTTCTGGAAATTTACTCCATTCGTCTCTTCTATACCTTTGATGTTCCTCTTTTCTTTGTATATTCAAACATGTTAAAGTCTCCATCCAAAATCAGCACCAGATTAACCAACAATTCTTTCCTTGACTTGCTTCCAGTCTAGCTCGAGGTCCTTCCATATTGTCTGTTGCCATCAATAATGTTTGCTCTGTGGCTGCTACGTCTGAATTATCCCTCCCAAATTCATATGTTGAAGCTTAATGGCTAACATGATAGTATTAAGAGATGGGACCTTTAGGAGATGATTAAGACGTGAAGGAAGAGTCTTCACAAATAGAATGAGGGAGTTTATTAAAAAGTTTGAAGAAATGGGTTTCTTCTCTCCCACCTCCCACCTTGTGAGCAAAGAACAGCCCTCACCACACACCCAACCTGCCAGCACCTTGACCTTGGACTTTCAGCCTCTAGAACTGTGAGAAATAAATTTTTATTGTTTGTAAATTACGTAGACTCTTGTATTTTGTTATAGCAGCACAAATGAACGGAGACAGTAGCTCACATTCACTTTCCCACCCACTAGAAACAGACATGAGGTCATTGTCCTCTACACATTTTCCTCCATTAAGCGTCCACAGAATCATTCTGCTCTCAGGTTCAGTAAATAACGTGACTATTAACTCGCTCAGGCACCTTCTCTTTTCCTTTCACTGCCCTGCTCTTTGGTCTACTCTTTAAAAGCTGAAGCAAATAACCTAATTTATTGAGCACCTGCTATAGTCCCAGACATTCTGTCAATCATTTTATATGCCTTATTTCACTTAATTCTGATACCAAAACCACATGGATGATTTTAACATCTCCATTTGCATCAACTGAGGATTAAAGAAGTTCAAGTGACTTACCTGAGGCCACATAGCCACATAGTAAATAGTAGCAGAATAAAGATATAAATCTATGATTAAGCATATACATACACATACACACATACATTTACACATGCATACATAATTGAATTATCATTAGGAAAAATAAAGTAAGGTAAAGAGAAAGAGAGTGAAAAGGGATGCTATATTTAGAAGTCAGAGAAATCCTCTAAACAGATGATACCTAGGATGAAAGCTCAATAAAGTGAGACCACAGGCCATTTGGCTGGCAGAGTAAGAGTGGCCCAGGTAGAAGGAACAGCAAATGACTATGCCTCAAGATTACATTAATCATAATTTATTGAGGTAATATTCACATAACGTAAATTTTTTTTTTTGAGATAGAGTCTTGCTCTGTTGCCTAGGTTGGAGTCCAGTGATGGGATCTTGGTTTACTGCGACCTCTGCCTCCCAGGTTCAAGTGATTCTCCTGACTCAGCCTCCCAAATGGCTGGGACTACAGCCACGCCACCATGCCCAGCTAATTTTTTTTTATTTTTAGCAGAGATGGGGTTTCACCATATTGGCCAGGCTGGTCTCAAACTCCTGACCTTGTGATCTGTCTGCCTCGGCCTCCCAAAGTGCTGGGAATATGGGCGTGAGCCACCACACCCAGCCAAAAGTAATCATTTTAAAGGAAAAATTCACTGTCATTTATTAAATTCATAGTATTATGGCACCACCACCTCTGTCTAATTCCAAATAATTTTCATTATTCCAAGTAAAGCCTCTTGCCCATTACACACAGATTTTCTCCAGTACCCCAGCCACTGGCAACCACCAATCTGCTTTCTGTCTGTATGGATTTATCTATTCTGGATATTTCATTAAATGGAATCATGTAATATACACTTTTTGTGTTTGGCTCCTCTAATTTAGCACAATGTTTTGGAGGTTCATTCACACTGTAGCACGTATCAGTTTGTCAGTCCTTTTTTATGGCTAAATAATACTCCATTGTATGTATATGCTATAATTTGTTTATCTATTCATTTATCGATGGACTTTTGCATTGTTTCATCTTTTGGCTATTGTAAATACTGTGCTGTGAACATGTGGGTACATGTACGTTCTCAAGTTCCCGTTTTCAGTTCTTTTTGGTATATATCGAGGATTGGAATTGCTCCTTGATATATATCAAAATCATATGGTAATTCTATGTTTAACTTTTGGGAAATAATTAAGTTGTTTTTCCCAGTGGCTGCATAATTTTATATCTTCATCAACAATGTGTAAGTGTTCTAATTTCTCCACATTCTCATCCTTAGATTAGATTTTATTGATGTTTTCAAAATAGGAGTTCACTAAATTGGAACTGAACAAATGAGTAGCAGAGAATTGGAAATGAATGTGGAGATTAGTCTGGGCCAGAGCTCATTAAGGCCTGTTGGCCATAGTTAGGAATACCCAAGAACTCATTATTCAGAATAATGTTAAGAAGCTTTTCCATTGTGTTTGCCTGTAGGAGTCTTATAGTTTTAGATGTTACATTTAAGTCTTCAATCCAGTTTGAATAGAATTTTGTGTGTGGTATGAGATAATGGTCTAATTTCATTCTTCTGCATGTGGATATTCAGTTTTCCCAATGCCATGTATTGAAGAGACTGTTCTTTCCCCATTGTGTGTTCTTGGCCCCCTCCTTCAAGTTTAGCTGATTGTATATACATTGGTTTATTTCTAGGCTTTTAGTTCTGTTCCATTGGTCTATATGTATGTCTTTATGCCAGTACTATAATGTTTTAATTACTGTAGCTTTGTAATATCTTCTGAAATCAGAAAGTGTGAGATCTCCAGCTTTGTTCTTCTTTCTCAAGGTTGGTTTGGCTATTTGGGGTATTTTGTGGTTCCATATGAATTTGAGGGATGATAGGAAGCTAAGTCAGGACTGTGAATCAGAGAGCAATATATGATTCTGGCTGTTTTATGGCAATGGAATGTAGAGGGGCAAACTTAGAAGCAAAGAGACCTGGTATAAATCTATTACAGAAAGCCACGTAAGACAGAAGGGCTGCTCAGTGCAGGCTGGTAGCAGTGGGAGGGATAAGAAGGGGTTAGATTTAGGACGCACTGGAAGTATCTTGTAGCAGCAGACACTCATGACTTCCACACATACTTCTCCCATTCTGATCTCTCCTGTCAACTCATACTCCTACTTGCTATTCACCATCTCCACCCGGAAATTCAAAGGGTGACTCAAACTAAAAGTTGTTTTTCTGCACCACTCCTCCCACTCCCCGCCTCTCATCACCTTCCTCCTCTACGACTGTTGCTCCTCATCTCACCTCCTGGCATCCGAACCTTGCAGCTGTCATTGACTCTTCTTTTCTCTTCCACCCCACTTCGAGTTCATTCACAAAACATGCTGGCTCGATCTTCAAAATACACTCCCAAGTGTATGCAACCAAGATTTCGGTTGCTTCTTACGACCTGAGGGAGTGACATTTAGAAACTTAAGCCTGGTTATGCCACTCTTTTGCCAAGTATGGAAGCGGAAGCGTTTCTTTTTTCTCAGAATGATGTTCAAACCTGACCCACGATCCGTAAGGACCTTCCTTCTGGCCTGGGCCTGGATTCCTCTCTGATGCCATCTTCCCCCTCCTTGCCTCCTGCTCGCTGGCTTCCTGCTACCCTGGGCATGGACACTTCTCTGGTGCCATCTCCCCCCTCCTTGCCTCCTGCTCGCTGGCTTCCTGCTACGCTGGGCATGGACACCTCTCTGGTGCCATCTCCCCCATCCCTGCCTCCGGCTTGCTGGCTTTGGACAGGAACCTGCAGCCCTCCTCTCACTGTCTCCTCCTGCTGAAGCATCCTGCCCCAAGACAGCTCTGTGTCATGTCCTTGCTGACATGGGACATTTTGAGAAGTGCTTTTCTTTCCTCCAGCCCCTTACCCTCCTTTATTTTTGTTTGGATACCTATAAACTATTTATTTTTATTTTCTATTTCCCTCTAATATAGGGTAAATTCTGAGAACAAAGCCTGTTTTAATCACTGCCATGAGAGACTTATAAGAGTGTTAGGTATAAAATAGCTACCCAATCAGTATCTGCTGAATGAACGAATAGATGAGTATACATTTGTTTTTGGAAACCCCTGAAACCATGCTTTTCCTCTGCCCTCACACCAACACAACAAAAAATCAACACAGAATACTTCTGTGACTAATGTGGACAGGGCGTTCCCCACCAAGTAGCTGAGTGTTGTGCAATTCCGTCCTGACCGTGGCAGATTCCACAGATTGAGGGCTCAGTCCCCAAGACTGCCCCCTTCAGAAAACAGTTGGGATTCCAGGCCTCCAGATCTGACCAACAGACGTCAAGTTGGGGTTCCCACCACCCCGCATTTGGGTTTGATTAATTTGCTGAAGCAGCTCACAGAACTCAGAGAACCACTTCCATTTACCCATTTACTATGTAGGTTATTACAAAGGATACAGATGAAGAGATGCATAGGATGAGGTATAGGGGAAAGGGGCACAGAGCTTCCATGTCCTCCCCAGCTCCACCCTCCAGGAACCTCCAAAGGTTCAGCTCTGCATAAGCTCCCTCAACTCTGCCCCTTTGGGGTTTTGTGGAGCCTTCCTTACACAGGCATGACTGAAGCATGGACAACTATGTCAAAATGTGATTGAACAAAACAGTATGATCTAAACCCAGCGAGCCCTGTGAGTTCAGATTTTACTTGGCCTCTCTGTGCAGCCTTCCTTCCTCCAGGGTATGGGGCAGGACCCTCTCTGGAATGAGGACCTCATGACCCACAGAGTCCTCCCTCAGGCAGGTGAAAGGAGGGCAGGAGAAGTTCAGAGAGAAATTCTGTTTATTGTTACAAGGGTTGTGGTCTGTCCTCCAGCTCCTTAATGTCCTTTATTTTTCTTTGTATACCTACACATTTTATATTTTTATTTTCTATTTCCTCTAATAAGACAGTAATTTTCATGAGAACAGAGTCTGTTTTATTCATAGCCATGTGAAACTGATAAGAGTTAGGTGCAAAATAGACACTCAAATATCTGCAAAATGAATGGATGAATGTACAGTGTTTAAAGCCATGGGACAAGATGAAACTTACACTAAGTAGTAAGTGTAAATAGGAAAAAGAATAAGGCCAAGGACAGATTCCTAAAACATCTCAACATTTAGAGACTGGGAATAGGACGTGGATCCAGAGAAGATGGAGCAGCACTCTGGGCATAGGACGGAATCCAGACAATGGCCTAGGAGCCCAGTGGACAACTGTTCCCAAGAGAGAGTGATCGACTTTGTCAGGTGCACTTGAGATGCCTGTTGAGAAAAAGACTGAGAATTAGCCATTGAATTAAAGTATTAGAGCATTTTCTGAATAACCTACACCATTGTTCTCCTACTTCTGCTATACACAATGTGTCTGGGGGAATCTCTGCTTTGCCATGTCCTAAAACTCAAGGTTATATCTGTGGGAGTAGCCTCTCTTCAGCCTGAGTACACATGCCTGGGTGTTCTGCAGTTCTTCACAGTTAGTATGGCCAGAGCTATAGTACACTCTCTGCTTCCTCACTTTTTTTGCTCTCTGAATCTTGACGTCATTTAGCAGAATTTCGCTCTCTCTCCCATGTTAGAAATCCCAGCGTCATCCCCACCTTCTCCCTTGAGACCCTACTAGATCCCAGCAGTTATTTACCAGATCCTCTTCGTTGCATCTTCTAAAACTTGGCAGTGATGCAATGCTTGAGCTCAAACTGTTATTATTTCTTGCTTATGTTATTACAGTAGGCTCTTAACTGATCTCTTTATCACCATCTTCTCACTCTGGCTTATCGAATACATCACAATCATCATTATATTGATGAAATTTAAAAAGAGCTAAAACGTGATGGGTTTATAATTCAAGTTTCTAAGATAAATCTTTTTTTTCTGGCTAATTTTTGTATTTTTAATAGAGATGGGGTTTCACAATATTGGCCAGGCTGGTCTCGAACTCCTGACCTCATGTTCCACCTGCCTTGACCTCCTGAAGTGCTGGGATTACAGGCATGAGCCACCGCGACAGGCCAATAAATATTAATAATTAAAAGTCACGTATGTTAACAACTAAGTAAAAATTTAAAAGAATACATTTTGTAATTGATAACATCGTAAATCTTTAGCTACATATGCCAGGTGCTTCACAATCCTGGCCATCTTATTATCTGACACCATCTTCAGTCTCACCATTGCTTCTTCCCCATATGGCCATGACCCTGAACCAACTATGGAGAAAGAAGAGGTGATTTTCATGGAGTTCCTTTACCTGAATGTCACTCACTCTCTCTTTAATTGCTTGGTAAACTCCTACTCCTCGAAGAGTCAGTTGAAATAATATCTCACTTGCCTCCCCCAATGTCACCAATTAAGTCTCCTGCCCTTGTTGCTGTGATGACACTTTACTTGGGCCACATCCATTTAGGACGTTGCTCCTCAGCATCTTTGTATCTCACCTTGTCCTCAATGAACAGCTGAAATTTTCTGTTACCTGTCTTTGTTTCACTGTGCTGGCCACAAACACTTTGTATGCATTTATTCCATGGGTGGAATGTTGGCGAGTAATTTATCATATCAACTAATGAATAATAACTATTGACATTACAGTCCCGATCTAGGAGACACCAATAACATCTCTGAAAGTATAGGGACGGTGTTGATACAAGCACTCAATCCATTGCTACCCAACAACTGCTCACAAAAAACAAAGCCAGAAACAGCGAAACAGCCTATGTGTTGTCTCACAACTTTTTTTTTTTTTGAGACTGAGTCTCGCTCTGTTGCCCAGGCTGGAGTGCAGTGGTGTAATCTCGGCTCACTGCAAGCTCCGCCTCCTGGGTTCACGCCATTCTCCCGCCTCAGCCTCACAAGTAGCTGGAACTATAGGCAACTGCCACCACTCTCGGCTAATTTTTTGTATTTTTAGTAGAGACAGGATTTCTCCGTGTTAGCCAGGATGGTCTCGATCTCCTGACCTCGTGATCTGCCCACCTCAGCCTCCCAAAGCGCTAGGATTACAGGCATGAGCCACCGCGCCTGGCCTCACGACTCTTTTCTGCCTTTCTTCTCAACAATTTCCAGGTCTGCCTGGGGTCCCCACTTCTGTATTTTTCTGGAAGAAATGGTGGATTTCTGGATCATTGATTTCTTTTTGAATAATTGAATATACTTCTGAGAAATATCTCAAGAAGAGGACAAAATCGTGTGAAGCTGTTATCAGACAATTGTTAGACTTTGACTCAGTAGATAGTAATTTGCCATGGAAAAATCAGGGAAATGCTGAGCTAGCCGAACATTAACATGTACATCAAGTCTGGGAGGTTCAAAATCAGTTTCCATTCACAGGTTGGATTTTAATTCTTTTCCAGCATTTTTAGGATTATGTGATTTTTCCCCTTTATTCTGTTACTATCGTGATTTTATTTATTTATTTATTTTTGAAATGAAGTCTTGCTCTTGTTGCCCAGGCTGGAGTACAATGGCACGATCTTGACTCGCCACAACCTCCGCCTCCTGTGTTCAAACGAGTCTCCTGTCCCAGCCTCCCGAGTAGCTAGGATTACAGGCATGCACCACCACACCTGGCTACTTCGGTATTTTTTTTTTTTTTTTTAGTAGAGACAGGGTTTCTCCATGTTGCTCAGGCTGGTCTCGAACTCCCGACCTCAGGTGATCTAACTGCCTAGGCCTCCCAAAATGCTGGGATTACAGGCTGAGCCACCGTGCCCAGCTTATTGTGATTTATACTGATTAATTTTCTAGTATTAAACCAACATTGCACTGCTGAAATAAACAAAACTTCGTTATGATCTAGTATCATTTTATTCATCTCTTTGCTACCATTTTGCTTAGAATATTTGTATCTATGTTCATGAGAATGATTGGTCTACATTTTCCTTCCTTTTAATGATACATACATATTTTGATCATCAGATTATATTGTTCTTATTATTTAGTGGAGAACCCCCTTTTGCTATACTCTGAAAGTGTATGTGTAAGATTTATGTTATTTCTTCATTAAGTGTTTTTTTTTTTTCCTCAAGGCAGAGTCTCAAAATAATTATCTGCTGAAGCCATCTGGTGTGGAAGTTTTCTCTGTGGAAAGAATTTTAATAATGGGTTTCTTTAATAGTTACAGGACTATTAGCTCTTTTGACTTAATGTTACTTATGTCTGGGTTAGTTGTGTTTTTCTAGAAATTTGTCTAAAATTATTGCCATTAATTTTTTATAATGATCTCTGATTATCATTTCTGTCTATATTTGTCGCTTTGTTCCCTCTTTCACCCTGAAGTATTTATTTATTCTTTCTTTGTTGTAATCAGCATTGCCAGTCATTTATCATTTTTTTAATCTTCGAAGAGCCATCTTTGTCCATCTCTATTATTTTTTCTTATTTCTTAATATTCTGCTCTTGTTTTAACAATTCATTCTTTTTACTTTATTGGAGTTTAATTTGCAATTACTTTTTACTTTCTCAGCCCTTACTGATTTTCCAACGTTTCTTCTTTTCTAATACGCACATTTAAAGCTACACATTTTTCTCTAGACAGGGCTTTAGAAAAATTTCATGTTTGATCTGTTGGATCTTCCTTATTATGAAGCCATTGTGATTCTTTTGACTCATAGACTATATCCAATGTCATTGCTTAATATTTCCACATTTAGAGATTCTCCAGTTTTCTTTTTATCATTGACTTCCAGCTTCATTGTGATCATAGAATCACACTTAGTATAATTTCAGACCTTTGAAATTTGTGGACTTTTATGGCAGATCACATAGTCAGTTTTGACAAATATTTAATGGACACTTAACAAGAATTAACATCCTTTTCTCTCTCTCTCTCTTTCTGTGTGTGTGTGTATGTGTGTTTCTTTTCTTTTTTTCTTTTCTTTTTTTTTTTTTGACATGGTGTCTTGCTCTGTCACCCAAGCTGGAGTGCAGTGATGTGATCATAGCTCACTGAAGCCTTGAGCTCCTGGACTCAAGCAACCCTCCCATCTCAGCCTCTCAAGTAGATGGGACTACGTGTGAGCACCACCATGGCTGGCTAATTTTTAAAATTTTTTGTAAAGATGAGGTGTTTCTATGTTGCCCTGGCTGGACTGGAACTCCTGGAGTAAACCGATCCTCCCTTTTATTTGTTCCAATACTTACAGCTTTTCTGTCTCCTTCTTAAGGCTTCTCAAAGTGCTGGGACTACAGGTGTGAGCCACCCCACCTGGCCTAGAATGAATATTTTATGTAATGGCTTATTTCCATCCTTTGCTTTCTTTCCTTGATTTTGGAGCCTGGTTGCCCTTCCCGCTGTTTATACTCTTTTGGTTGAAATTTTTGAGATAATTGTTAATTCATATGTAGCTATAAGAAATAAAACAGAGAAATTTCTTGTACTGTCTGCTCGGTTTTCCCAAACGATGACATTTTGCAGAGCAGGAGTATGTCACAACCAGGAATGACATGAGTGTGGTGCTACTCCCCTTGCCATTATCCACAGGCAGACCTGCTGTCTCTGGGCAATGGAGGAGAGTCTCAAGGCCAGTGGGGACAGAGCAGCTTCCCCAGTCATGCACCTGGCTACGGCTGTGCCCCTCCTCCTGATTTCACCTGCCCTCCCAGTTATCTTTCTTCAGAAAAGGGAGTTTCAGGCCCAGATTGGGAGGAACATGTCTCCACTGGGCATGTATTTCTGGTGGGCCCCCAATCCATTCCGCTTGCCAGTGGTGTGGTCCTGTCTATGGTTGTCTGATGGAGTCTTCTTCCACTGATGTAGCAATGAGCCTGCTCAGATGGCCTCTGCTGTACATGGGAGTTGGGAAATGCCAGGCCTGGAGGGCCTTCTTCTTTTAGAAGATGCTTATGCTGTTGGGCCAGTCCTGGAGTCCCCAGTCAGTCTGCTGTCCTGTTTCTCCCTTTCAGAGTCCTGCCTTGCTTGTCTGGTGCCATTTCCAGGGTCTACAGTTGTGCATTGAAAGGAGCAGGGGGAGAAACCAGTCTGTACCATCTTGTCTGGACCAGAAGTCTCCGATTTTTAAAAAATATATTGTCTGGATTACTAGGTGTTTTCAAAAAGTCAGAGAGGAATAAAACTAGAAAGCCAAAAACAGAAGAAAAATGGGAACATCCACAAGTATGTAAAAATTAAAAAGCATACTTTTAAACAACAAATGAGTCAAAGGAGAAATCATAAGAGAAATTAGAAAATGTCTTGAGATAAATAAAAATGAAATGACAACATAACAAAACTCACGGAGTGCAGGAAAAGCAGTACTAAGGGGGTAATTTATCACCATAAATGCTTACATTTAAAAAAAGGTGTTAAATCAACAACTTTAAAATGTAAGGAATTAGAATAAGAAGGACTAATAGGGGCTGGGTGCGGTGGTTCACGCCTGTAATCCTAGCATTTTGGGAGTCCAAGGCAGGTGGATCACTTGAGGTTAGGAGTTTGAGACCAGCCTGGCCAATATGGCGAAACCCCGTCTCTACTAAAAATACAAAAAAACTAGCCGGGCATGGTGGCGTGTACCTGTAATCCCAGCTACTCAGAAGGCTGAGGCAGGAGAATCACTTGAACCAAGAGGTGGAGGTTGCAGTGAGCCAAGATCACTGCCACTGCACTCCAGCCTGGCTGACAGAGTGAGACTCCATCTCAAAACAAAAACAAAAACAAAACAAAACAAAACAAAACAAAAAAACAAATAAAAAACAGAGGAGAGAAAAACAATAAAGAAAATAAGTGAAACCAAGGGTTGGCTCTTTGAAAAGATCAACAAAATTGACAAATTTTTAGCTTAAGAAAAAAAAAGAAAGAAGACTATTTAAATTCTAAAAGGCAAGACTATCATGGCTTAAGATGCTCTATGGAGTCACTCCTGATCCGTTCCTATGTTATCCTTTCCTTTATTATCTCTCTTTGCTGCATTCCCTGTTTATACCTGGTCTTCCGCAAAGCCTCACTTCAGTCTGTCCCAGCAGCTTACCAGAGGGCTCTCTCAGCACAGGCACTCTCAGTACTCAAATCTGCACTATTCAAACATGCTTCAGGAAAAAAAAAATGCATTGTATCTAGAAACCAGGGTCTGAAGCTGTGAAGGCAAACGAAGTCATGGAGGATCTTTAAAAGGATCTGGAAGTAGGGGCCCAGGGCACGGTATGAGCCGTTCTGTGCAGGGCTGCCTGAAATCCAACCCTACGCAGAAAGGAGCCTCCAAGGTTCTGTGGCTGCTCCTTAGCCTTGGTAAATTTCAGATGGCTGAGCACCTGAAAAGGCCACATTTTGCTTTATATTTTTTCTTGAGGGAAAGCTTGTTTTAAAGGCACTGTTAAATTTCTTTAGTCCTTTCCCTGTAATATTGAGCTATTATTAAAATATCCCCAAATCTTGATAAATTTTTTAAAACGTAAGATGAAGGGGTTTTTTGCACTTCACCATTAATGATTCTATAAAATTGAATTGCAGAGTAAACTGATTTTGAACCTCCCAGACTTGATGTACATGTTAATGTTCGGCTAGCTCAGCATTTCCCGAGATCCCAGCAAAATTGAGAAGCTGCTGCTGATCGACTTTGCTGCTGCTCACCGCATCCCTGTGCTCCATTAACAATGGCCTGGGACACCCAGGGGACTGCTGAAGCATAGGGTCGCAACTGAGTCGGACTTCAATTCATGTAATTGCTTCACCCTTTGGTGGTTGATTTAAAATTTTATACAAATGGTAAATAGTAGCCCTGAATTCCCTCAAATGACATTTTTTTGAGTACTGTTCTAAGCATATCTCTTATGTGTAAATAATTCTAAAGGTCTCAGCCTTTGATTCTATTAATAAGAGATATACTTGTGGACAAAAATGAATGTGCAGTTTGTTTCAAGATGGTAGAGGCAGCGGGAGGTAGGGTTTAAGCAGTTAAAAATGCCGGGGAAGGCCGGATGTGGTGGCTTATACCTGTAATTATGGCACTTACGGAGGCTGAGGTGAGTGAATCATTTGAGGTCAGGAGTTTGAGACCAGCCTGACCAACATGGTAAAATCCTGTCTCTACTAAAAACACAAAAATTAGCCAGATGTGGTGGCAGGTGCCTGTAATCCCAGCTACCCAGGAGGCTGAGGCATGAGAATCACTTGAATCTGAGAGGCAGAGGTTGCAGTGAGCTGAAATGGCGCCACTGCACTCCAGCCTGGGAAACAGAGCAAGACTCTGTCCAAAAAAAAAAAAAAAAAAAAAAGCCATGAAGGAAGTTTGTCAAAAAGTCCCTCACTTCCTTTCAAAATCTAGTCTCATAACTTTTGTAAGAAAAGTTCCATCTCATATAAACTAGGTGTTTTTGTCTTTAAACCTACCATTATTCCTCTGAACTTTTAATATTGAAGCAGCTGGAAGAGCTCTAAAGTACTTTTGATTATTTAATGCAAATTTTTGCAAGGAACCCCAGCAGGCTCTCCATTTTAGTGGAACACAATTCTTTCAAATTATTGCTGAAGCTTCTCACATTTAAACTAAATGTGCATAAAATTTAAGCAAATGCCACATTAAAGAGCAACTGCACAATGTCGATCAGGGCAGGATAATCAGCAAACTGTTTGGGGAAGGGTGATGGGGTGGGCCTTGGGGAGGGACTAGGCACAGGCCCTGGGAGGATTAATTGCTGAATATAATCAGCAGGTGTGGGCTGGGAAGAAGTCCAGTTGTTGGAACTCAAGATGAGCCCAAAACTGCATAGTGGGGGAAGAGTGTGTCCTTACTGGTCACAGGTCTCCTTTGGGGACCAAAACAGGCTTCAAGTGCTCTGCCCTTGTCTTCTGGGCATTCAGTTCTCAGCACCTGGGGCTCCTAGTGAGAGCTTTGTTCTGCTGACTGATCCTGCTCCAACCCATCCACAGCAAGCCAGAAATGCCCTCCAACAGTGCAGGGCAGGAACTGTATCTTCTAGCTCCTGGCTGGGATCAGTCTTACAGGTGCTCCACAGCCCCCACAGCCCTAAAATGTAACTTGCTCATTAACACCCCACCCCCCGGTCTGGGCTTCCTACTCTGCCCACCTCTCAGGCCTTCCTGGGCTCATCTCTCAAATACGGTCCCTTAAAAACAATTATTCCCAACCCTTGTTGGAGATGGTAAGACAGGCTTGATTCAAGCAGGCCACAGCGATGGGGAACACAGCAACAGGGTTGTGCAGTGGAGGAGAGATTGGACTCAACTCCAACTTCAACAAAGACGAAGGGGGTTTTAGCCAAGCAGCAGGGTGGGGTCAAGGGGTGGGAAGTGATGTAGAGAAAACACCAATAGTAAGAAGTTTCTGGCTACACTGACTCAATGGGATTCTTGCTGAAGGCAGGCCAGTGTGATCAGATACCAACAGTGTAGTGAGATACCAAGGGTGAGGTGTCTTTATTGAACTGACTTTGCAGGATTCTTGGTCAAACTGGATTCAACAAGACATAGAGGGAAGCCCAAGCTCAGGTCTCTTGGAAGGAACTCACAAGGTTGACTCAAGTTCTGGTCAAAGGAAAGAGTGTTTTCCAAGTCACCTGTGCTTGCCATGAAAGCTCAAATTTGTGCCAATGGGATTGATGTACAGTCATGCGTCGCTTGACGATGCAGACACGTTCTGAGACGTGTCGTTAGGTGATTTCATCATTGTGCGACCATTGCAGAGTGCACTTACACAAACCTAGATGGTGTAGCCTCCTACACAAGTAGGTTACATGATGTAGCCTTTTGCTTCTAGGCTACAAACCTGCAAAGCATGTTGCTGTACTAAACACTGTAGGCAACTGTAACACAATGGGAAGTATCTGTGTATCTAAATATATCTAAAGATAGATACAGTAAAAATACAGTATTATAATCTTATGGGACCACTGTCATATATATGGTCTGTCATTGACCAAAACATGACTATGAGGTACACATGGTTAGGTATGTTAGGTAACAGTTAGGTAACTATGAGGTATACAACTGGGTATAAGTGGGCTTTGCATTTGCTTATACTGTGATTTACAAGATGGATGCTGGAAACAAACACCAGCTGACTGGCACTGAACAGGAATCTAAGGCTCCTGCCTGCATTTCCAACACACCCTGGCTCCCTGAGCACTGTGCACCTCCGGCCTTGCAGCTCGGGGCCACCAATAGCCCTCCATTACTGCACAGTGGCTCCAGGCTGTAGTCCACACCCTCTGCCCACTCTAATTTTCCCGCTTTCCTCCTGTCCTAGTTCTATCCATCCTCTGTTCTTTCTTGCTCTCTCTTTTGTTTTCTTCCTCTGGCACACAGGACATAAGAGCAACATGGCCACAAACAAGGCTTAGTTAGGTCTTTTTCAAGGTGAGATGCCATGGGTACTATAACGCTTTTGTACATCTTAACTGTATAGCACGCAAAAACTGTGCTACTATTGTTATTAGCTTTCTGTCTTTTTATGTGTCACTGGCAGTCATGGAGTGTTGTGCCAATAACCCCATTTTCCCATCTGCCCTGCAGCTTTCACTTAGTGACTTTAGGAAGGCATGTGTGCATTATGGCAAAAATGGCTTTCAACTTGGCAACTGAATTTTTGGCTCAGCCTCTTCTCAGCTAGCTCACTATGCTCCATTACAAGGGAAGAACTGATAGGCTAATTGGGCTAAATTATAAATATCTGCTAAAGATTTAATGTCTTCTGTCCTCTAAAGGGTGTTTGAAGACTCCCACAGAGAACCATGGGAAAGCATAAGCAATACATTCCTGAGATTGGGAAGGATACTTGCAAATCATATATAGGAAGCATTCTGTTCTATAACCTCTGTACCAGGAGGAAGTCCTTTCAGATCACTTACTTGGAAGTAGATCCAATCTCTCCATGCTCCTTCTCTCCCTTTTGTTAATTTAGGTGTGCAGGGAAGCAGAAGGAAGGAAAGCCAAAAGGAGAGATTCTCCAACCACAAAACAAATCCTTAAGCCACATGGAGCAAATATCTGATAGTGAATAGTCTAGAAAACTGTTGGGGGGAAATAAACAGAACTGAGCTAACGCTGGCTGGAAATAAGCATGAGCAGTGTGTTTCAGGGCACACTGGGAAGTCAGATTTCCTGTGGTCCTGATTGAATGGACTTGTGCAGTAGTGAACCAGGAACAATAAACTCTATGGAAAGAATAAGACTTTAAGAACTATTTTTACATACGATTTGGAAAGAATAATACTTTGAGGACTATATTTAAATAAGTATGGCCCTTAAGGAATCACAGGTAGAGTTACCAAGACTACCTTAGAATAGGCATGGGAGCATTGATATCATGAAGTCTCCTGCACACTGCAGAGTCGCATGGGCATGAACATGGCACTTCTTGGCATTCAACACAGAGGATGTGAGCAGCATAGGGATGGAAATCTCCTCTGATCATATTTAGCTCAAGTGCTTTATTTTTATGCTCAGTCCTTAGGCAGACAATGTTAATACCAGGAAAACAAAAGAGATTCTATGTGATTTGATTTATACATGTTAATGCTGCTTTTATCATTTTAGTAAAATGCATTTACAAGTTCTCATTTAAAAATATAGATTCAGTCTAGTCATTCTCATTCTTTTTGATATTTTTACAAAATAGTACTTCAAAATATTATTAATGATTCCTGAGATTCTGGTGTTCAAAATGAGCATCATTTATGATTCTGCCCTAACATATTTGTTTTAAGGGGACATCTCCTTGATGTGTGTGTGTATATATATATATATATTTCTATATGTCTATACCTGTGTTTATTTGCTCATGTGTATACCCCCCCACACACACACACATACGTATTTGGGTTTTTGGCATAATTTGTTATATAAGAAGGGTTTCCTGTTTTGTTTATTTCGTTATTCTTGTTTGGTTTGCTTTTTCTTAATGAAGGACTCTGAACACAGCATGGTACAACAGAATGCCTTAGGGAACTTTAGCTCTACCAGTGTCCATCAGACCTTGCCAGTCATTCCAAATAAATCATGAAGGGGAAACAGTGCAGCTGCTATGCAAATATGATGTCAAGAGAAGAATTCTCCTCGTTCACACACCCAGTGTGCTACTGCCCCAAGCCTTTGTTAGACAGAAATCCCTGAGCCATTGATTACATCTGCAAACTATGTAATAATATTATTTCGAAATAATATTTGAAGAGTACTTCATATTTTACAAATTGTATTCATGCATCACCTTTCTGAATTTTTACAACAGTCTTGTGAATGAGATAATATCAATGCCATTTTACAATAGACTCCGGTGCCTTTGTGCTTTGATGAAAACAGTACGTTTGCAGGCAGATAGTGAACTGGAATTGGATGTCGTTTTGGTCACCAATCCCACTTATTTTAGGATGAATTTAGAATTCAAAGATTGGAATAATGCATGTATAAGAAAGGGACCTTTCTCAAGACCCATTTGCAAAACAGACAGGAATGCTGATTATTTTGAGGGTGGAAAACAGGTGAACTATTACTTGTTGCAAACTGTTAGGAATTTTATGTTTATCAGAATCCTGTTAGCCTCTGATTAATGGGGATGCTAGTCATTTTTTCAATTTGCAATTTTTTCAGTTTGGGTAGTAGTTGCCAGACTGTAAACAAAGTGAGAGTGGCTGTGCCAGTGCTGGGCTCGGCAGTGTGTGCTGCTGTCAGGTTGTAGCAGCTGGCTAAAGCTAATGTTTAGGGAGTTTCATCTTCTTCTCATAAAACCACTAGTAGCTAGGCCAGGCACGGTGGCTCAGACCTGTAATCCCAGCACTTTGGGAGGCAGAGGGAGGCAGATCATAAGGTCAACAGATCGATACCATCCTGGCCAACATGGTGAAACCCCATCTCCACTAAGATACAAAAAATTAGCAGGGAATTGTGGCATGCACCTGTAGTCCCAGCTACTTGGGAGGCTGAGGCAGGGGAATCACTTGAACCCGGGAGGCAGAGGTTGCAGTGAGAGGAGATGGCGCCACGGCACTCCAGCCTGGGCGACAGGGAGAGGCTCTGTATCAAATAAATAAATAAGTAAAAATAAATAAATAATCCCTCTCTACTAAAAATACAAAACTTAGTCGAGTGCAATGGCCCACGCCTGTAATCCCAGCTACTCAGGAGCCTGAAGCAGGAGAATCGCTTGAACCCAGGAGGCGGAGGTTGCAGTGAGCAGAGATCGTGCCACTGCAATCCAGCTTGGTGACAGAGCAAGACTCCGTCAAAAACAAACAGACAAACAAAGAAAAAAAAAAACCATTAGTAGCTTGAAGTTGGCCATAGTGGGAGAAATTACATCATGAAAACTGGCAAATTCTTCAAATCAGTGCTTTTTGTTTTTATTTATTGCAGAGAGCTGGCTTACCAGAACACTGATGGACTTGGACACCTGAGACGTCTGCTTGGGATCCCACACTTTCAAGGTCTCTCCTCCGGCCTTCTTCTGGTTCTGTGACTCCTTACAGTGCTGGGAGTTGGTGATGCCAACAGGACATACCCTCTCAGAGCCAGGACATACCCTCCCAGGGCCTACCTCTCCCAGATCACTTTAAAAGGCACCTAGGACCCCAGAATTCTCGTCCTCAAAGGCATGGAGCTCAGTTCTTGGCCCTCAACAAATCTCTTCTCCATAGAGATCCTTTTGAGAGCTTAGGATGTCCCCTGGATGGTTTTGGTTGCAGACTGTGGTGGTGTGGGGAGCTATACAATTTAACCTATTACCATTAGTTGGATGCGCTAATGGCAGATTGGGTAGTGATAATGCCATAAGACGTGGCGTGTGAGCCGTGTTCTGCATCTGTGCTAGCTCAGGTTAGTCAGCACACAGCGCCTGCAGCCTCTTCTCACCTCTTCCCTGAGCAGCACCTTTTCACCTGAGCATGCCGATCCCCTCGTGCTTCATCTTGACAGCGACTTAACACGCCCTGGGCAGCTTTTTAAAATAAATGACTATGATATTAACTATGAATCTATATAAAAGCCACTTGTTTTTTAGTCATAATCCGTGTCTAACTGCAGAAGAAATTCACACCTTTGAAAAACAAATAAAAATGTAAAAAGTGAAAATTGTTTGTAACCGCAGTATTGTGAAATAGAACCTTTTTGTTAAATCATTTTCAAGAGGATTTTTCATACTTTCCTACAATAATATCAATGTCTATGCACTTGTATAAATTCATGGTTAAAATATTCATAGGGTGTATGTGTCTAAATATAGAATCGTACCCTATTGTACAGTTGTAGCAAATAGCTATTTTTTTTGCTTTTGACTCAGAAAATATATATTTTTAATTATACTTTACGTTTTGGGATACATGTGCAGAATGTGCAGGTTTGTTGCATTGGTATACACGTGCCATGGTGGTTTGCCGCACCCACCAACCCATCATCTACATTAGGTATTTCTCCTAATGCTATCCCTCCCCTAGCCTCCACTCCCTGACAGGCACCAGTGTGTGATGTTCCCCTCCCTGTCTGTGTCCATGTGTTCTCATTGTTGAACTCCCACTTATAAGTGAGAACATGCAGTGTTTGTTCCTGTGTTAGTTTGCTGAGAATTATCGTTTCCAGCTTTGTCCACGTCCCTGCAAAGACATGAACTCATTCTTTTTTACGGCTGCATAGTATTCCATTGTGTATATGTGCTACATTTTCTTTATCCACTCTATCATTGATGGGCATTTGGGCTGGTTGAAAGTCTTTGCTATTGTGAACAGTGCTGCAATAAACATAAAGTATGCATGTGTCTTTATAGTAGAATGATGTATAATCCTTCTGTCAGCCAGGTGCAGTGGCTCATGTCTGTAATCCCAGCACTTTGGGAGGCCGAGGCAGGTGCACCACAAGGTCAGGAGATTGAGACCATCCTGACTGACATGGTGAAACTCCGTCTTTACTAAAAATACAAAAAATTAGCCAAGCTTGGTGGCTGGCGCCTGTAGTTCCAGCTACTCGGGAAGCTGAGGCAGGAGAATGGCATGAATCCGGGAGGCGGAGCTTGCAGTGAGCTGAGATCGTGCCACTGCACTCCATCCTGGGTGACAGAGCAAGACTCCGTCTCAAAAAAGAACCCTTCTGTCATCTGCCTGTGCTGTGTACAAGGCCAAGGGGTGGGAGGGGAGCTTTCTGTCTCACAGACAATGGACATGTGTTTAACAAAAAAGAGACCGATGCTAAGTCAGAAAGCTATAAAGATAATTATGTCCTCCAGGCCAGGGTCACAGAGCTGCTGCTATGATTCATAGGTCACTTGGGAATGTTCTCAATAAAAGCCTGATGCATTTCTGACCTGAGAAAGCAAAACAGCCTGTGCCCCATTGGCATTTTATATGATTTAGGGCAAGAAAGGAGATTCAAATACCATCACCAGTGCAGCTCAACTATAATCAAATTAATTAACATGACTGCGAGAACGTGAGGTGACATGAAACGTATTTGTAGGAGAGCCACTTTTTAGTGATAATTAAGGGAGAGGAATTTAACACATCACAAATCAGAGACGAAAAATGCCAGAGCATAGCTTGCTGATTCCTGGAGAGAACACGTTTGCAGGCACCTGGTGAAAGGCCTGATGATCCTGTACAGAACAGGAGAACCAGAGTGAGATCTTCTCATAACGTGGGCATTATTGTCATGATGTGATTTTCTGTGTCACTACCTTAGTCTTTCCATGTGGCCTGTCAGTGTTTCCTGGTGGGTTATATTGCTTGATTTTTATAACATTTAAAGTAAATGAATGCTCTTCCCTTTAGATGAATTCTTACAAGGTTGAGTGTTTCTATATAAAGACACAAAACAGAATTGCTGCTAGAAGGAAACGGGGTTGGGGAAGGAGGACCCAATCTGCCCTGGACCCATGGAGTAGCCCCTAAGACAAAAGAGGTAGGGGCTGGGCATGGTAGCTCATGCCTGTAATCTCAGCACTTTAGGAGACGGAGGTGGGTGGATCACCTGAGGTCAGGAGTTCGAGACCAGCCTGGCTAACATGGTGAAACCCCATCTCTTCTAAAAATACAAAACTTAGCTGTGCATGGTGGCGCACACCTGTAATCCCAGCTACTTGGGAGTTTGAGGCAGAAGAATTGCTTGAACCCAGGAGACGGAGGTTGCCGTGAGCCAAGATCATGCCATTGCACTCCATCTCAAAAAAAAAAAAAAAAAGAGTGAGATGTGTGTGTGCATGCTCAGGTAGGATTGCGTGCATGAACATATGTGTGTATGTAAATTCCAAAGCAGAACTGCATTAGCTGCAAAACTTAATAAAAATTTCTACCTAGAGTGAAGTCATGTCTTCCTGGAGCTCGGCCTCAGAGGCTGCACAAGGGAAAAGGTGTAGAATTTAAGTGAATAGGCGGGTGATTAGATGCTTGGGAAAAGGGCGGATCCTAGGTTGAGATAAGCTCTCTCTGGTCTGCAAAGCTGTCTTCCTCCTTCCTGTGTTTGAACAGATCATTGTTTCCCCCTTGAATATCAGCAGTCAGTGGGTATGTTTTTAGAAGCCATGTGGAAAGAAAATTGTGTGTCTTCAAATCCTCTATTCACATATAACAGGGAAGTTTATGCTGCAATCCTGTAAGATGCACGGGAACTCCACATCTGGCTTCTCACAATCCTTCTGGGCAGACATACTCTGGGTGGGATGGGGCAGAGCAAACCTGCTATGTTGCTTCCCACTGCCCAGGGGTTTAGCGATTGTGTCGCTTCAGTGGAATTCACAAATGCTGAATCCACATAGGGATCCACTGTGTGAATCAGTGGCGTGCCCTGACTGCTTTGGGGACTCTATTCATCTAATTCTTTATTTCAGAAAGTGACTGGGTCCACAAAAGTTCTACTCCGCAGCTTCTGGGCATAAAATGGAATTTTAGAAACTTGAAAAAGAGCTGATTTATGGTGTCTTGCAGTCTGTTTCTTTCAAATGTGCATAACTTATACTAAGGAGCATGCTCACAAACTATAACAACAAATCTGATTCAACACTTCTGAATAAACATTCATCCAAGAGCCCTTCAAAGGCAGTTTTGAATCTGCAAGTCTTTCTCTGTCTTCCTTATTTATCACACAGCTCCAGTGGGGACCCTAAGACTAGAGGCTGGGGCGGTCGAGGAGTTGACATTCTGCCGAGCATCCTAAGAAGATCAAAAGAGAGGCTCAGGAGCACTTCAACAGCTGATGATCTCAGCAGCATCTTTGGCTTTTTCATTTGCTGTGTGTCTGATAAGCAGAATGGATAGCAGAGTGTTGATCTTCTCTTTGCATTTGCAAAGCAGATAAGGTGTTATGCTTCCACAAGTTAATGAAAATTATGTCCTACAAACTTCTCTTCAGGTTCTCTGGCATTAAAGAATCTGGTTCAGAGCTGCGCCTTCTCCATATAAGTAGTGATGTTTGGAGCCTCGCAAAGTCCATTGGCAAAAAACAAACCTTGAAAAGGTGTTGAATGCATCGGGGGATTTGTAGCTTCCTTGAAAAATAGGCTGCTGACTTCCATGACACTGATGCACACACAACACTGTCCTGTAGACCCAGCTTTCACAACGTTCACCAAACTCCTTAACACAACCAAGCAAGCACCCTCATCTTACTAATCCTGACACCCACCTTGCAGCTCTCCTCTCTATCTGGGGCAGCACCTGGCCTCAGGTGTGCCCCACCTGCACACAGACTCTACCTGCATGGAACTCTAGAGTTACATGGTGCCCCTGCTTGCCATCACTAAATTTCACTAACACTGCTTGGAACAGCTAAAGCCTCTGGGATGCCCTCGGGTTGTAAAGCAGAGGCTACCATATTCTCAATCTCAATTGAGCAAATATCCTGTGGTCACACATGGAAGCTGGACCAAGAAGAAGTATATGTTTTCCATCAACAAAAGCTGATTTGTCTGCCATATGCATGTCCAAACATATGCTGAGAAACTGGAGACATCAAATTTGCTTTAAATATCCATTCTGATTTTCCCCAATATTAGCACCATGTTTCCAGAGGTGCCAGGCTTTGTTACTTGTTGCCTTAAGAACCTTGGCTTGGAGAGAGCACAACAGCGTTTGGAAGCCTACGTTGGCCATAAGGTTCAGGTCCAGAGGAGATCATACATACAAGGACCTCTAGATGGGAAAGGCGGAGCTCCGGAGCTAAGGTCAAGAAGCAGAGAGGGGCCTGGGGAACTCCAGCAACAACAGCACTTGCAGTTACTTCTGCTTCTCTTGGTCGAGGTTAGATCTCAGAGAAGATGCTGCTGTTGTGATGGTTCTACAGGAGTCAGAGCACTAAGAGTGGGATTTCCTGGCTCATCTCATAAAAGATTACTAAAAACAACAAACAAACAAAATAACACACAAAACATATTTCCAACCAGATTGAGTGGAGAAATGGTGTGTCGTCCTTGAATCGAGTAGGCATATAGAGGTGGTCTCTCCATGTCATGGGTGGCGTTTGGGTAGCCCGCAGCTTCGCCGAACTGTCGGTCCCCAAATACACACACACACACACACACACACACACACACACACTCTTCTGGGATGTAACAGACTACACAAGGTTTTTGCGGTGCTGATGCCAGTAGCAACCAGGATAGACTGGAGGATGGAAGCCTTCTCTCTTCATTTGCAGGGACCAAGGAAGCCTCCAGGATCTCATGCATCTCCTGGGAGAGACCCTGGGGACAGATCCCAATTGTTACGGGCATAGAATCTTCTCATGAGGCTGCTGAGACTTGGCATCAGAATATAAGCTGATTTAAGTGATCGAAAGAAGAGGATATTTCTTGCCTACTGAGTTAAGAGTTAATCGTGCCTGGCTCATCATCTTTTTTAAGAGCTGATCTTTTTAAAGTCAGATAGCTAACTATAATCTCGTCATTTCCAAAAGTTCTCTTCACAGGTTTAGCACCAGGAATGGCTTTTGGTAGATGTTGTCAGGTATTTTCTAACTTTAGTTGGTTCTCTTTCTAAATCAGGGTGGTGTTAAATTGCTCTCAGATTAGAAACAAAGCCAAAGAGTGAAGACCCAGACAGGAACACACTTAAAATAACCAAAAGCCTGTTTGATGTTACAGCAACACAGTTTGCCTCAGGCACTGGGGGTGCGTAGCTTGGACTGTTGATTTTCCAAAGGATAATTTGATTCCAAAAGGGTCTTAGTTTAATCTCAAATTCTTTTGATAAACACCTATGTGGAGGGAAAATGTTAAATGATGGAGTGGCAGTTGGTAGACAGAGCTTCCTATTTTCTAACAGGGCAGGAGGAAAAGAAAAGAACGTAAGGAAGGATATGGGAAGTATATTCCCTGGACATGAGGCTGGGAAGCCAAGCTTCACTCTAATAAAAGAAAGGGGAGAACAGTCCACAGTATCCTTATGTCCTCATTTGGAGCAACCAACACGCCACTACATTTTGCTAAAGAAAAACCAGAGCTAGACAGTAAAGTGGTGAGAAAGAATTATTCAGGAACTATTGCAGTAGGGGAAAAGACACCTCAGTGAAAAACTGGGCTTAATTCCAAATACAAGGAAAAGTGAGAATTTATAGCTGAGAAGCAGGATGGAGGGGTCGGGGGATGAAAAATTACTAAGAAGAAACAGCAGGGGTAGGAAGAATTCTATTCACTAAAAGATCTAACAGGATTCTTGCTGAGGACAGGCTGGGGTCACCAGACATCACCTGGGGGAGGGGGAGGATGAGGAAGCTGATGAGATATGGAGGATGGGGGGTTCTCACCGCACTGACTTGGCAAGATTTCTGTTGTAACTGAGTGACTCAGTCTTGACAAAGACGCACACCATGGTAGAAGCCTGCAGTGCTTAGAGGATGCTGACTAAAGTTAAGTCAAGAGGGTGAGGGGTCTTGTTGATTAATTTTTTGTTTGTAGACTACAGTCATCTACTCTGGTTAATTATTACAAAATAGGTATGTGCCAAAAATATCAGAGATACCTCACAGAATGAGCAACAATCTGGAAATCCACCCTGGCAGAACACAGGGCAGTGCCAGGGGTGTAAGTGGCAGGTGCCAACACTTGGCCATCTCCTCACCAGCTCATTTGACAATTGCATGAGCATTACCTCTTGTGCTTGTGTCAATCCATTCAGCATCTGAGGGCCTCACCCAGCCCTTTGCTAAGAGAGAAGAGGGCATCTTAATTACAGCCCCACCAGACAGTGCACACTGGGAGGAGGTGATCCCACAAGTTTTCTGAAAAATGACGAAACACTTGTCCTGGAAATGGGCAAAGGGGTGCTATAAATAAAAATAAATAAAATTAAATTAAATTAAGTCTCTGAATGAAGACTTTAAATCGTGACTTCTCTGCAGAGTAGTCTAATTTAGGGGCTAGACAAAGACCCAGATTCCTGAAACCTCAGGTAACTATTTATAATGTGATAATAGAATCAGCTACAGCCAACATTAACTGAGATATGCACACTACTGGCTTTTGCTAATTGCATTTAACTTTTTTTTTCTACAAACTAGTAAAAGAGAATTATCAGCAGAACTTTAAAGATGCAGACTTGAGCTTGAATCTCAGCTCCATCATATACAATTTTTTGTGAGTTTAGGCAAGTTAATTAGAAATTTTGAGACTCAGTTTGTTCTTCTGCATAACACGGGGTGATACGGTCCTGCCCCAGAATCATGGGGATTAAATGTAATAATGCATGTGCACTGCTGTATGTCTGGCACCTGGTAACAAATCGATACATGTTAAAGGTTATTAAGGTTATTTTCCCCTCTTTTATAACTGTTTGTCAATAATATGGTTTAAATGTGCCCCCTCCAAAATCCAGTTGTTGTCAATGTGGTGATATGAAGAGGTGGAACCTTGAAGAGGTGATTTGGCTATGAGGGCTCCTCCCATGTGAATTGAATTAGGGCTTGATAAAGGGAGTCCATCTCACCTTTCTGTCTGCTATCATGCAAGGACACAGCGTCCCTCCCCATTGGAGGACTCAGCATTCTAGACACCATCTTGGAAGCAGAGAGTAAAGTTTCTGCAGACCAGCGAACATGCTGGCGCCTTGATCTTGAGCTTCTAGCCTCCAGAATTGTGAGAAATATATTTCTGTTCTTAAATTACCGTCTGACATCCATCATCCCAAGACTGAACCAGGATGAAGTTGAATCCCAGAATAGGCCAATAACAAGTTCTGAAATTAAGGCAGTAATAAATAGCCTACTAACCCCAAACAGCCCAAGACCAGATGGATTTACAGCTGAATTTTACCAGCGGTACAAAGAAGAGGTGGTACCATTTTTTTTCTGAAACTATTCCAAACAATTGAAAAGGAGGAACCCCTCCCTAACTCATTTTATGAGGCCAGCTTCATCCTGATATCAAAACCTGGTAGAGATACAACAAAAAAGAAAACTTCAGACCAATATCCCTAATGAACATTGATGTAAAAATCATCAATAAAATACCAGCAAACTGAATTCAGCAGCACATCAAAAAGCTTATCCACCACGATCAAGCTGGCTTCATCCCCAGGATTCAAGGCTGGTTCAACATACACAAATCAATAAACATAATTCATCACATAAACAGAACTAAACACAAAAACCACATGATTATCTCAATAGATGCAGAAAAGGCCTTCCTATGTTGAATAAAATTCAACATCCCTTTATGTTAAAAACTCTCAATAAACTACATATTGATGAAACGTACCTCAAAATAATAAGAACCATTTATGACAAACCCACAGCCAATATCATACTGAATGGGCAAAAGCTGGAAGCATTTCCCCTGAAAACTGGCACAAGACAAGGATGCCCGTCTCTCAGCATTCCTAGTCAACATGGTATTGGAAGTTCTGGTCAGGGCAATCAGGCAAGAGAAAGACATAAAGGGTATTCAAACAGGAAGAGAGGAAGTCAAATTGTTTGCAGATGACATAAACCTATGTCTATATAACCCCATAGTCTCAGCCCAAAAGCTTCTTAAGCTGATAAGCAACTTCAGTAGTGTCAGGATACAAAAATCAATGTGCAAAAATCACAAGCATTCCTACACACCAAAAACAGACAAGCAGAGAGTCAAATCATGAATGAACTCCCATTCACAATTGAAACAAGGAGAATAAAATACCTAGAAATACAGATAACAAGGGAAATAAATGACCTCTTCAAGAAGAACTACAAATCACTGCTCAAGGAAATCAGAGAGAACACAAACAAATGGAAAAACATTCCACGCTTATGGATAGAAAGAATCAATATTATGAAAATGGCCATACTGCCCAAAGTAATTTATAGATTCAATGCTATTCCCATTAAACTACCATCAACATTCTTCACAGAATTAGGAAAAACTGTTTTAAAATTCATATGGAACCAAAAAAGAGCTTGTATAGCCAAGACAATCCTAAGCAAAAACAACGAAGCTAGAGCCATCATACTACTTGACTTTAAACTATACTACAATGCTACAGTAACCAAAACAGCATGGTACTGGTACAAAAACAGACATATAGACCAATGGAGCAGAATAGATACCTCAGAAATAAGACCACACACCTACAACCGTCTGATCTTCAACAAAACAAGCAATGGGGAAAGGATTCCTTATTTAATAAATGGTGCTGGGAGAACTGGCTAATCAAATGCAGAAAATTGAAACTGGATCCCTTCCTTATACCTCATACAAAAATTGATTCAAGATGGATTAAAGACTTCAATGTAAAACCCCAAAACTATAAAAACTCTAGAAGAAAATCTAGCAATACCATTCAGGACATAGGCACAGGCAAAGATTTTATGATGAAAATGTCAAAAGCAATTGCAACAAAAGCAAAAATTGACAAATGGGATTGAATCAAACTGAAGATCTTCTGCACAGCCAAAGAAACCATCATCAGAATGAACAGACAACCTACAGAATGGGAGAAAATTTTTGCAAACTATGTATCTGACAAAGGTCTAATATCCAAAATCTACAAGGAACTTAAACAAATTTACAAGAAAAAAACAAACAACCCCATTAAAAAGTGGGCAAAGGACATGAACAGGTACTTCTCAAAAGAAGACATTTATGTGGCCAACAAACATATGAAGAAAGCTCAATATCCTTGATGTGTTTTCATGTACCCTCTTCCACCCACTGCTTCAAGACCTATCTGTTTTTCATGTCTGTGCAGGGGAAAGCTGGGGGAAGCAATAGAGTGCTGATTAACTTGCAAACAGGAGAACACCAAAGAGTCAAGAGGTGTTCACTGCAAAGACAGGACGGTGCTAAGAGAAGGAGGCATCCATCACTAATTTGGAAAAATCCTCAGCCATCATAAATTCAAATTTTTTTCTTTTCCATTCTTTGTTATTTTTTCTTTTATTCCAAGGAGGCATATGTTATACTCATGTCTTTGGAAAATGTCCCACAGCTATTGAATATCTGTTATTTTACTGTTTCATTCTTCTTTCATTTTGCATTTTAGTTTGGGGGAGGTCTCTGTACTATCTTCTTTAATTTCAAAATATAAAGTTATATAAAATAGACTCAGTTTGAACCACAAAGTGCCAATATAAAAAGAAGCAAATGAAATGATGAAAGATGTAAAATTCTTTTGAGAAGGTGACATAATTGAATGTAGGCAAGTAAGATGTAACATAGACATAATAAGAATCCTTTAAGAAAAAATAGAAGCAGGAACAGAACAAATAGTAAACACTATATTTTAAGACTTTTTTAAAAATTGAAAACAAAATGATTTTAACCTAAATAATGAAATACTACATATCTGCAAATATTGACGCAGAATAACCAACATAAAAAGATTCTAGTAAAACAACTAAAATTTAGAAGCTTCAAGTCACAAAGGGTCTGTGACTTAGAAGAAAATGTATTAGGCTACCATCAGGCTTATGGACAAGAATGCCAGAATAAGACAGACTAACATAGTCAGGATGGTCAGGGAAAGAGAAAACCGAGCTTCCAGTGTCAAAGGCACAAATTATAATCAACATATAAGAATCTGGGGAATATTATTTCTGTGAGCCTTTCCTGAGAATTCTACTAGAGAAAGAACTTTAGAAAACCTGTGTAAGAGTGTTAATGGTGGTAAACATTGAACATGTAATTATTTGTGGACATCTAAATGAAGGTTAAAAGTGAGTGATTAGATGTCCAATGAGACTGTGATGTGACAATGCAGATTTAATAAAGCCATTTAAAAATTATGGAAAATGGAGATATCTATTAAAAATCAATGTCTTCCAGTGATTATAATCAGTAGTGGGAGAATTAGCAGTGTTATTTTGAGTTTATTATATGTGTAATGTAGAATTACAAATGGTAATTATGAGATATTCTAATTCTGTTGTCCCCTGTGTCTTTGGACACCAAGGTTTTCAGTGTGGAAGAAAAGAAATGTTAATGTAATATTAAAAAGGTCAGATAAAATCCTGCAGTCCTGAATTTGAATTGGGAATGGTAGTAGGAATTTACAAATTGTTTCAGCTTTATATATAACAACAATAGATTAAACAGTCAAAAACTTAAGTCCACGATGCATGATGATATTCCAAAACATAATTGATGACTTCCTGAAGATGGTAAGGAATCAATTCACTAGGTTGAAAATGGGGAAATGAAAGGATCTGCCTTCATCCTCTCTTTCCTAATGAACTGTGCTATTGATTAAGCGAAGTATACAAGAGGGGCAGCAAGTCCTAATAATGTCATTCATAAGGCTCCTGAAGAAATGAAACACCACCAACCCTGATACTCTGAGCATCGTCTTCCTAAAGAGGTCCATCCCGAGTCTAGTTGAGCCTCCAGATCTAGAGGTCAATGTGCAAGGAATACAGAGGGCAAAGGAAATGCTGAACTCAATTTGAGTTTGAATTAACAAAGCCAGACTGTGGGAGAGTACAGGTTAAGTAACGTGGGTTTTCCAACACATAAATTATAAGAGTGAGAATAGATTGAAAGGCTCAAGAAAAAAAGAAGACATTTTAAAAATCAACTAAGCCATAGAGTGTACAGATGCACACCAAAGTGAAAAAACTGGGAATGGACACACTAACTGTGAAATTCTTATCCTTGAAGTTCACATGAGCTCAATTTGGCCAGTGGAAGTATCTGCCAGTAGCTCCTGAGCCCTCCTGACATGAGCTTGTGACCACTTTCTTGCATTCTTATAAGACAAGATGCTCCAGGTTCAACTTGTAGAGTTCCTGGTGTAGACCTAGAATCAGCCAGGTTTCCAAAGAGCCTGGGTGCCGTTGGGTTGGCAATACTAGTTTAAAATCACAAGCTGGGTGCTAGTTTTCTAGTCCTTTTCTGTGACGAGGGCTAGGGCTTTTTAGAGATAAAATACATCATGAGTTTATACTAGTACTTTCAATTCAAATTCAGGACTATAGGTTTTTTATATAACCTCTTCTGTCTTATATTTTTATCTACTTTCTCCCATGCTGAGTACCTTATCAAGACCTATTTAGATGCTAATGGGCCTTGTCTGATACAGACAGGAACAACAGTGTGGAGGTTAAATTCAGAGGCTTTGGATTCAGAATGAACTGCATTCAAATACTCCACTTAATTTGGGCAAGTTACCGAAGTATTTTAAAGGATTCAGTGTTCTGATCCATAAACAGTAATACTTCTATCATAGCGTTGTTATGAAAATTATAATTAACCTGGAAGATAAATTCCTCCTTTTAGGGCGTCTTGAAGAATCAGGCAGCTGGATCTAATGATCGCATTCAAATTATTGCTTGGACTGTATGGCTCTTCCCATTTTAAAACGTCCGTAGGAGGTTACCAATGATTTCCTAGCAAGCAGACAATCTTGGGTTAAGTTTGAACTTCTGAAATGAGAGAACATAATTCCAAGTAGCTAACTCCTAATTTTTCTATTCCACTAACTTCAAAATTCCAGCTAAAGTGAAACAAAATAAAATTGCACACTTAAAATTTGTTAAAATTTCCGTTTTATATTATGTATATTTACCACAATAAAAAATATGTACGATAAATATTTAAGTGATTGGAAAGTAAATATCTTTAAAAAATGAAATAAATGATTAAATTTTCTTTTTAAAAAATTTAATTATTAGATGCAAAAGTTAGGGATCAGATCTGTATTAAATATTATAAATATAGCCATTGTTAAGACAAGATAATCAGATTTAAGATAGTAATGTTTGGGTTATACGTTAGAATTGCAATTATTCATCCTATAAGAAAGAAAATAGTGCAAATAAATTAAATTTTTAACGTGCAAAGTATTGCCATTGGGCCTCAGTCAACTTCTGCCTCCATCTTTTCCTTGTGTGAAACATAGCTGATAGTATTTTCTGTTCTTTGTTTTTTATTTTTCTGGTGGCCTTTCTCTAGATGGGGGATGTTAATGGGAAAGCCTGTTGAGGAAAAGCCAGAATGTAGTTTACGTGCCTGCAGATAGGAAAAATAACTGCTGCCCTATGCACTCCCCATTCCCGGGAGAGCAGTTGAGTATTTGCAGAGACAGGACCATTCTCCTCCACCCCGCTGTCTCTGCCGGGACTCGTACATCCCAGGGAGGAGAATAGTGGCCTCACATTAAACCCAAGAAACTCCTCTGTGAAAGCAAAGCATATCTTCTTGATTTCCAGAAGGCAAGCACAAACTTAGCCTTGGGAAAGAGTTCTGCAAGATGCTCCCTTTTTGAGGACTGGGAAATTCATGTGTGGGCATAGGGGAGAGCAGGACACTAGGTGCTGCTTGATCAAGATGGCAGTAAACAGATCATCAGAAGTGAGATTTTCCTTTTCTATTTTAAGGAGTTTCATGTATGTTATCTTTCAATAGCTCTCAATTCCAGGATGCTCTGCTGCTCAGGGAGCACATCAAATTTTTGGTTATCTCAGTGACTGGAGAGAAATTCCTGGCATATGCTGAGCAAGATGCTTGCTAATAAGACTTCAGCATGCAAAAATAGTCCTGCCACAGAAAGACTACTGCTGCCCAAAATGTTTCCCTTGACAAACTCTGATAGATGAACAAAATTTAATTTCTTTTAATTGCTTGGCATAAACCTTGATCTTTTAATGGTCTTTCCTGCTGCCAATTTTTTTGAAATAACGGAAGACTGAGAGTATTTGTAGAAATATTTAGTTTTATGCAGGTCAGAAGCACTGTGCTATGCCAGGAATCAGTGAAAAAAGAGAGAAGTACAAAGCCTGGTGCTTTTGCTGTCCAACACAGGTCCTCAGCTGAAGCATGAAATTATCAAAATTGTTTTTTTCCTCTTTCGTCTTCATTTATTTACATCTTCAGAGAATAGAGACAGTTTTTGAAATTTTCTTGTGAATACCAAAATTTTATGTTAATAAATAAATAATATGCAAATAAATAATATCCATAGTAACCATGCATATGGCAAATTGATTAGTAACTGTTTTCACATTGAAACCAGCTATAATGAAGGAACTGATTATTATTAAGTATTCAATTGCTTTTAGTATTTGAGATACCAGATGTTAGAACTAAGCTTAGAAATCTAGTTTGGTGAAGATGAATCATTGTATATTTATTCTTTCACTTGCTGTTTTCCCTGTTTATAACAATTTATTTTCCTATTCTTAATGTTCTTGTATGTCTATGATCTCTTGTTAGTGTGTTGTAAATTTTTAAGAGTGTAAAGAATATAATCTCATATTCTAAGGAAACGAGGAATTGTGTAAAATTGGTTTTAAAAATTCATTGGCCTTTCAAATTATTTTTGAGCTCAGAAGTAGAATTGGCTATAAACATACACTCCTTTTGGTCCATTACTGAACCACAGTGATGACATGTGCAATAGAATTTTAGTTCCAGGATGACCGTTTGAAATGATTTTACCCATCTCCCTCATCGCATGTGTGGTATCATTCGTTCTACATGGAAAGTTGTGTCTAATCAAACTATCGGATTTCTACTTTCCTAATTGGTAACTCCAGGGAAGAGATTTCCCATGGAGCTGGGTGGAAGTGAGGATGGGGGGATGTTTTCAGGATGAAACTGTTCCACCTCAGATCATCAAGCATTAGATGATTCTTATCAGGAGCATGCAACCTAGATCCCTCACGTGTGCAGTTCACAGCAGGGCACGGCTCCCATGAGAATGGAATGCCTCTGCTGTTCTGACAGGAGGCAGAGCTGGGCGGTAATGCTGGCTCGGCTGGGCTGCTCACCTCCTGCTGTGCCACCCGGTTCCTAACAGGCCACAGACGGGCCCGGGGTGGGGGAGGGGGATCCCTGCTTTAGTTGAAAAGAGGTGAGTCCTTATATAAATAGAAACTAACAAGAAGAATCTTCAGAAGCGGGAAAGCCAGTGAAGCTCGGCAAATGACCTCAGGGAAAACGTCAGCATTCCTCAAAGCCCCTCTCAGCACAGTAGGGCACTCCCAGCTCCCTGAGGGCCTGGCCCTAAGTCTGAGGAAACACACTCTCTCTCGAACTTGAACTTGCCAGACCGAACTCAGGCACTGACTGTGACGACGCGGGTGGGGAGAGACTGTGCACCTACACGTGTCACTTCACAAAGGCCTCCAGGTAACAAGGACAAACCTGAGTCCCAGGAGGAAGAACGGCCCTTGGGTTTTTTCGTTTGTTTATTTGTTGTTGTTGTTGTTGTTGTTGTTTGCTAGAGAGTATATGATTTGTGAATTGGCAGTAAGAGAGATGGAGGATTTCATTTGGGAGTTCCACACTGAATACAGTCCTCTCAGACGATGACTTAGACTGCTGCTGTGAGAGCTTGAATTTAATCACAGCCTCTGTCATCCTACTCCACCTTCAGGAGGAGACCTGGTCCTTCTGAGCACACGCAGTGCTGTGCATGTGTGTGCGTATGTGTGTCTAAGTCATACAGGCATAAGTCAAGGGATAACATCACTCCTAACCTGCACGTACACCTCTGCCCGCCTCCTGACCTGTGTGGTCTGTTTTGCTAGTTTAAATATCCACAAAGAAAACTGGTTCATGAGGAATAATATCTGTTTAAGGCAAACCCCTCTCCACCCCCATACCAACCCACTCAGCTTCTCTGCTTTATGGATAAAAACTTAAAATGGAGGCTTTCTGTTAACTGCTTTCAGTCTTAAGGCAGAAACACCTCCATTTCATACATTTGGAATTTGGCACTAGCATCAAAACTGGGTAAGGGAATTCAAGCCTAAAGCAAGGACTCAGCTCGGAAGCTTAATTTTAATAAATCCAGATTGTGGGAATAAATATCAATGTGTATTCACTCAAAGGTAGGTGTCTCTTTATAATTAAAAAATATCAACTTGTCACAATACATAGTGTTGTTTGATTTGCTATAGGTATGTTTGTATTTAGGAAAATTATAAAGTCGTGGACAAAAAGAATCCTAGCCAATCTGTGATATTTATTACATCTCGGGGGAATGGGGAGTGTTCACCTAGTTTTTAATTTTGAGAGGATTTCTCAAACCCTGTTATTGATGCACCAGATCTTTGTCTAATGCAGGTATTACATGACCTGATTACATTACTACTAGTATTACATTAATTTGGGAAAGAGAAAATAGACATCAGATTTTTGTCTAATCATCACCTAGAAGAAACTTTAATACCATGAGTACACTGTATATCTGCTTATGTAGCGTACATGTCTGTGCTTCATACAAAAAAAAAAGACTAAGTACAAACCTTACTCATTTTATTCATTGCCAGGTTAAGAACGACTAAATAAAATGCTTAAGTTAAAACTTAAAATTAAAAGCTGTAACATTTAACTTTATCTTTTTAGCCTAATAACTATGAATGTAATTTATTTTGCTTTATACAAATTGCAATGGATCACATTATTTATAAATATATAATAATAGCAATGTAATATACATTTTAAACATCATTCATAACTGCTTTTTCCCATCAAAGGTGAATAATTAAAAAATTAATTTCTTCAAAAATTTAGTGAAGTTAACTTTTGCTTGATAAGAAGATAATTTTTAACTATAATTCATTACCGCTATTTTTTTATTTTTAGCACTTGACATAGTCAACCATGAGTTGAATAACATTTTTATAATTAAATGATAAAATACAAACAATTACATTTAATTCCCAAAGCCTTAGTCACACATAAAATCACTGAGATCATATGAGAAGCAATGCTTACAAGGTGACCAGGGCAGCCAACAGCACAGGCCAGCTCTCCTCATGTGACTTTGAAATGGAGCAAGGGATGGAGAAGAAGCCCCCTACTCACGGCCATTTGCCACAGTTTTGTAATATGACCTTGGATACGTTTTGGGTCTCTGCCAGGAACTCAGTGTCCATGCTGCTTTTGTGATGTCTGAGAAAACTCAATAGGAGAAATTAAATACTAGAGAATAAGGTCGATTCTCCTGCCTCAGTCTCCTGAGTAGCTGGGACTACAGGCGCCTACCACCACGCCCAGCTAATTCTTGTATTTTTAGTAGAGACAGGGTTTCACAAAGTTGGTCAGGCTGGTCTCCAACTCTGATCTCAAGTGATCCACCTGCCTCGGCCTCCCAAAGTGCTAGGATTACAGGTGGGAGCCACTGCGCCCTGCCAGAGAAAATAAGGTTTTGTTGGGTAAGGTTGAGCTTTGGAGAGCCACAAATAAATATCATATCTAATATTTTTTTTGTTTCAGGTATTTTTACCTCCTAGGGAGTGATATTGCCTCTATTGAAAATACATGCTCTAGTTATATTTATATTATAAAATTGGAGTATTTTGATTTCCTTCTTATATTTATCACATAATTATATTACCAGTATTCTTAGATCAAAAGGAAGATTACTTGAATCTTCTATACTTTTCTACCTCAAAAAATGAAGCAAACAAACAAATTAGATCTGTTTACTTAAAAAATACTGTTTGGGACCTTGAATTCTGTCTTTTTCTGAATTATGGTCCATTGATTTAAAGCACAAATTTTCACCTTTACTTTGGAGTTGCCAACTACTCCCTAAGAATTCTGGAGCATCTCATCAAACCATTCCATTTCCTGAACTATTAAAATCCAGTGCCTCTCCTAGAATACAAACCCTCAGTTTTCCAACCTTAAGCTCACTTACTCTCCCTGTCCTTTTGTTCAGAAGGTCCTGGGCAGCCACATTTCCTTCCTGCCCTGATCCCCTTAGTTTAACACTGGACCTGACTGTTCCCAGAATCCTTAACTCCCTCAGCACCTTATTTCTGTACCATGCTCAATTCTACAAATCCTGATTTCATACCAGTTCTATCATCTGTTGCTTCATGGCAGTTAATCCCCAGAGAAAATTCTACAACTCTGCTAAAAATTTACGTTCGTAGACTTGGGTGGGGCCTCAAACTACTAGTCCATCTCTTTACTTGTCCATTATTCTAAAGCTTTTTTACTCTAAAACCATCCTATTATAAATGGACACATGTATAAATTTATTAGATTCTCACTACAATTGTTGAGACAGATGCATTTTAATTGCATTTTACAATTTTTATGCGGAAGCTGGAGCACAGAAGGTGTGATTTACCCAAGGTCACACAGCAAGTGACTGCCTGAGTGAGACTGGACTCCAGGCAGTCTAATCCCAGAGTCTATGCACTTAACTACATTGCCTGTCTAGCTACTGTTTGCCCGGCTTTTAAGTAAATAGATCAACATATGCAACAATTTACTCCTCACAGGATTTATAGTCATCTGCAGCTTGAAAGTTTAGGCAATGGAAAACTTATAAGGGGAACTAGGACTTTTGAGTTATGCTGGTTTTGATTCCTAACTTTTTTTATCTCTCTTCCTTAAAAAGCTATTATTGGCTTTTAAAATCTTGTATTTTCATGGAACCTAGATTCTGTATAGGAATTTTGGAAAATAAAAGCAACAAAAGTCTTTGCATGGAAATTTAGCCTAGACATTCCATCTGGGTGAAGTGGCATATATTCTCTGACATATTCATTTCCAATTATGAGATGAAAATAGGGAAAAGGGGGATCTGGTCAGGCAATGACTTCCTTATTGGAATAGAGGGAGACCCTTTCTTCACCTCTTTCCTTAGGAATCTTTGGTTTCTGATATTGAGAGGCTTGCATCTCCACTGGCATAAAGCATGGTTGAGGTTTCGTTTTTCAGATAATGAATTGCAGCCCTCTAGCCTTCCAAGAGACTTAACTATTACCTTGATAAATTGTCCCATATGCTGCGTAACATAAAGAAAGAATGTTTGGCTGAACTGTGAATAGATTTTTTTCACCATTATTCAGAAAGAGCATATTGAGCAGAGAAAAGTAGCTAGTGGTGGAGCGAAGTCTCCTTGATGGTCCACTGATACCATATGGGAAGCCTAGGACCTATACTGTGTGTGGGTCAAAGGACAGCATCACACAGGGACACTGTCACAGGACAGGAGATTGGAGTTGGATCTGTAATCCAACTGTCTTCAAATGGCATAACAAAAACTCTCCCGGGTATGAAACAGGCATTGGGGACTGCACAGGTGAAAGACTTCCCTGTAAAATGTGGAGAGTTTGAATGAAATGGTCAGTGATTCAAAGAAATCCATATGCAACTGGATTGGTAGATTTTCTTCTACTTTATAACCTTTATTCCTCCCTCCAGAGAAGTCCCTAAGTCCGCTGTAGGCACATTTTATTCATATATACATTAAACATATATAACTATATACATCTGTGTGCAAGTAGATGTATATACACACATAATGTAAACACGTATACATTGTCTCAGCTGGATTGAAAGGCAGGAAGAAGAGAGGTCATTATAATAAAACAGGCCAAGGGTAAAAATTGAATACAATTTTTCTACACTGTGAAAACAAAGTATTGCAGAATTCTATTTTCGAATAGTCTTAGTTCTCTTCTGAGAAGACTCCAGGAACCCAGGCTGGCTTCCCCATGTGAAGAGCTCACCTTTGGCTTCGGTCTGGTGTCCAGCTCTCAGATTCAGAACTTGGCTTGGACCAGGATGATGAGAACAGCGGCATTTTGCAGAGAATACTTTGTCATAACTAAATAAAAGAGACCCAGATATGATGTCAGAATAGCAAGCGACATCTTAGGAGATGCGGAATCCTCTCAGCAGGCTGGCTGGTATAGCTTCAGGGTGACCCCAATCCTCTGTCTGCAGAGATGTCGGGGGCTGCCCGTGGAGCATGGGCTAAGAGTGGGAGTAGGTAGTTGCACAGGCCCAGCGTCTAAGGGCCTCACACCGACGGGACAGCTGCAGCCACTGCATTCCAGGCTGGCTTTCCTTGCCACTACTGCTTCGGGAATGAGGTCTAACCAAGTGACGGAGCTGTTTGCTGCTGTTCCTCACTTTTTCCTGGCTTCCAAACCTGGCCAGACACTTGACTGACACACATACTCTTCAGGAAATCCGAGGTGGGCGACCAGTCAGCAGCTCAGCCTGCGGGTCTGTCTGTCTTCAAGGCGGTCTCGAGGTTTTTCCTTCACCTTGCCTGATCTTTAGGAACTTTAAGAGACTCATCTGATGTCCTTTCTTTTCAAGTCTTTGGGAAAAGCCTGTCTATAGTCCAAGTGCAAACACCACAAATTAGTTACTAGTAGATCATGTGCTAAATTATTCAAGTAATTTAATTACTTAATGGGAAGAATAACACCCTCCCCCTCTTTTGGGAAGGAGTAGGCCTTGAGGAGGTCAGCACATACCCAAGTCTGATACATTTTTAATGTGAGAGGTGTGTTAGTAGTGAAAGGTGAAGCCAGCTGGACTTCATGGGTCGAGTGGGGACTTGGAGAACTTTCCTGTCTCACAAGAGGATTGTAAAAGGCACCCATCAGTGCTCTGTAGCTAGCAAGAGGTTTGTAAAATGCACCAATCAGCGCTCTGCAAAAATGCACCATTCAGTGCTCTGCAGCGAGCTCAAGGTTTGTAAAATGGACCAATCAGTGCTCTGTAAAATGGACCAATCAGCACTCTGTAAAATGGACCAATCAGCACTCTGTAAAATGGACCAATCGGCAGGACATGGGCAGGGACAAATAAGGGAATAAAAGCTGGCCACCCCAGCTGGCACCGGCAATCCGGGTCTCCTTGCACGTTGTGGAAGTTTTGTTCTTTTGTTCTTCGCAATAAATCTTGCTGCTGCTCACTGTTTGGGTCAGGGCCATCTTTAAGAGCTGAAACACTCACCGCAAAAGTCCGCAGCTCCATTCTTGAAGTCAGCCAGACCACGAATCCACCAGAAAGAACCAACTCTGAACACAATAGGTAGAGAAGAATTCTTACCACTGTATGCTTATAAGAGTGCATTTAATTTTTTAAAACATTTTTCTTCTGTCTCTTCTTTACTGTTATTGCTAATGTTCCTTCCTGTGGGCTTTTTCTCAAGCCTTTCTAGGTTTTCAATATTCACATGACTACTCCCAGAAAAAATATTCCCACTCCCTGAAAAAAAAAAAGCAGGACTATCTCAGAGCAGTTCCCCTAGCAGGTGTGCAGTCTATGGCGAGGCTGGGCCGCAGGCCAGTGGAGTAGCCATGTTTATGACATGGTTTCACTTCTTACACCATCAGGCTCTCTTGTCCCTGCATGTCTTCTGCTTTTTAATCTGTGGAGACAAGTGATCTCTATGTTCTCATGCCTTACCATGCCCCACACAGAGCCTACCATCGAAACAGATCATCCTGGTTCATGTAACTACTAAACATCAGTGTTTTCTTAATTAGTGCAGCTATAAAGATTTATCATCTTTTGGGAGAGTAAGAGTGAGTCTGATTAAATAGTTCTTTGCAGAACAGCCACATATGACAACTGAGCTTTTGAAAATGTGTCTAGTGCCACAATTGAAAATGCTATTACATTGAATATATTGGGACAAATGAAATAGCTTGTAAAAATTAATTTTACTTGGTTAATTTTACTTTATTTTTTAAAAATTGGGTCACTAGAAAGTTTTAAATTGCACAGGTGGTTCAGAGTGCATTTCTTTGGATGGCCCTGCCTTAGAGGGTTGTAGTTAATTCTACCTTTGGAATTTACTGGTGAAATTCATTTGGTTACGGGACGAGACCACTGAGATGGGTTCCTGTGAAGCACCCTTACTGGTACCACTCCTTGCTCTGATCTAAATGTTCTGGCTGGGTGTTTGTTTCCCAGGGCTACCTGGTTAATTGACAGTTCTCAGTCATTGTTTATTCTTGCTCACATAGAAACTAGTACAAAATAAATTCCTTACACTCAGACATATACTAACTAGATGCAACCAAAAACGCACATGCACAAATAACTCTGTAACTTACTAAAATCAATAATGAATTAAAAGTGTCTATCATATTCATCTTTTTTATTATAATTATCTATTTCCTTTTTTCTTTTTTTGCGATAGAGTCTTACTCTGTCACCCAGGCTGGAGTGCAGTGGTATGATCTCAGCCCACTGCAACCTCTGCCTCCCAGGTTCAAGTGATTCTCCTGCCTCAGCCTCCTGAGTAGCTGGGATTACAGGCACCCGCCACCATGCCTGGCTAATTTTTTTTCTTTGTATTTTTAGTAGAGACGGGGTTTCACCATGTTGGCCAGGCTGATCTCGAACTCCTGACCTCAAAGTCCTGAGATTACAGGTGTGAGCCACCATGTCAGGTATCTCTTTACACTTTTTAATCAATAGTTCTCTTTTCTCATTATGAGCTCATGCCTCATCAATTTAATCAATATAAGTTTATATGCCATTAACTATTATTATTTTGATGATTCCTCAAATTGTCCAAATTTGGCTGTCTACTTTTAGCTCTTCCAGTAATAGTCTTAAAGGGTGGAAGCTCCAGATTTTCTGGAAACATCTTAAATTTTTACATGAATTATGTAATTATGAATTATGAGATAAATACCAATCAGGAAGTCCTGATCTCTTCCAGGGGAGGAGAGGATTAGAGATCAATATCTGGGCTCATGAGAGCTGGTATTGGGCAGAGAGCTGTCCTTGCTGCAGCTGCTATATTTGGAATATTTATTTTGTGTTAATGACTTGGAAAAGACCATTTCTTTTATGTTTTTATTTCACATTGATTTTCCAGTTTAATACGATATATCCATTTGTTAGAGAATAAATGGTTTCCTCTGTAGAAAAGACTGTGTTCTCTACTAATTCATATGATGACATTGCTCTCTTCTCCATATTTAAGTATAGAGGGAAAATGGAGAGGCAGAGAGTTGAGAACACACACACTCACACATGCTCACACTCATACACATGCAATGCTCATGCGACTCCACTGCCCCCAAAAGCAGGATCCAGGTCTTTCAAACACCTGTAAGCAAAGCCTCAGCAACTTGAATTTACATTTAAGATTCAGTAGATCAAGATTTTCACAAGTCAGGTAGGTGCTGCCTGACTACAGAGTGATAGTCACGTGAGTAGTTCCTATTATTTCTTCAGTCGTGATTAGGAGCACTTCCTGGGATGTGTCTAATTTTACCACAGATCACCTCCTGTCACACAGATTATATAAAACTTCCAGGATTTAGCTGGGACTTGGGGAAATGTATCTCATTGTGGACGAGAAAATGACTTCTGTATTTTACATACATATATCTCTTTTCTCTCCATTTCTGTCATATTGAATCTTTGAATCTGTATAACAAAATGCAATTTCCATACTTTATTTCCTTTAATTTTCTTGACTCTCCTCTGAGCCAGATATTACCCTCTCTGTTTTGTGTGTGAGAAAGCTGGGGCCCAGATCACTTAAGGACTTGCTCAAGAACTTAGAAAGAAGTATCAGTTATCTTTGAAGTTTCCTCATCATCCTAATGTTTTAAGAAAAACCATGGAACCTACCAGACAACTACTAGATCTTGACTGGTTCATACCTCTAGAGTTTGAACCCTAGCCAATCGCTCCTTCTGAAAATTGACAGAATCATTTCCAAATGATTCACAACACGCCTGTAAAAGAAAGGGCACACACAAAAGGGTTTCTGGACACAGCCCAGAAAATGTGAATACAGCAAATTTTTCAGCCATCTACTTAGGCTACTTGATTAGCTTGGCTTGGAGTGAAGTGCTAAGAATCAGATATGTTGGAACTCAATTTTGCTGCCTGATAGTCTAGCAAAAAAAGGTGTGTTGATCCCAAGAAGATGGAATTCCCAGGTGAAGATGGTTAAAAGCATCTCATCTGCCCAGAACAAGTGTGCTTGTGGATGGGTTTCAAGTTGTTTCTGAAATTAGCAATTTTTTCAAGGACTGCACTTTATTTTTAGCTCTTCTCCATTATATTTGCTAGTATTATTTCATTTTTCAACTCATGATTTTCTTTTCTCAATGGTAAATCTGAAGTAGCTGTCACTCCAAACATTGTTAGCTTTCTTCCATTAAAGGATATTAATAAAGAATTAGAGATAGTGTAGAAGTGAAAACAATGTAGATTCAGAATTATACATTTATTCATTCATTTGACAAATATTTCTTGAGTCCCTGCTATGAGCCAGTTATTATTTTAGATGATGCACACAGCAATAAATAATGAGACAAAAATCTTGTCTTTATGGAGTTGTCATTCTGATAGGGGAAGTGGACAAAAATGAGATAAATGGGTAAAAGATGTAATAAGTGAAGTTGAGTAAAAGTAAAGCAATGGGAGTTTAAGGGCATTGAGTGAGTGGCTGCAGTTGTGAAAGTTAGCCACAGAAGAGGCCTGTTGTGAACATGATGCTCAGACAAAGGTCGGAATGGTGAAAGGGAGCCCTGCACATACACAGGGGAAAAGCTCAGGCAGAGGGAACAGCAAATGCACTCTCAAGGCAAGCGACTGCCTGTTAGGTTTAAGGGTTAGCAAAGAAACCAGTGTTGCTGGAGCAAAGCAAGCAAGTAGAAGAGAAAGTAAAAGAGCTAATGTGTGTGAGTGTGCAGTGAAGGGGGAAGGGGAGCCATAAGTCTTCCATATTTACTTTGAATGTGGTAGGAAGGCCGTGGGACGCTTAAGCAGAGCAGAGAGTGTTGAGTCAGGAACTGTGAAGGATCTGAACTTTGACCCTACTCACCCGCCACAATGTTTTACATGTATGCTGACCAAAGACGTGCACCGTTAATTACTCACAGCAAAGTCAGCAGCTGCAGAAACATCTTGCCCTGGTTCCTATGCCCCAAGCTCTGCAAGGAGTGTAGTGAGGACGTCAAATCACTTGTATGGGTGGTGGGGTCTACCACAGGGCGTTACAGCACAGGAACCACACAGTTAGGAGGCTGTGAGCTTTTATAGCACTGCTATGTTTGCTTTTTTGCCTTTCCTCTTCTCTGAAGAGAGATGACTTACTACCCTGGAATGTAAGCGGATATCTACGGCAGGAAAAGAAGAGAGCTTTATCTTTACTACCGTGGATGTCTCTGGGGTGGTAGGTTCTTAAATTTCTCTACAAGGATACACCACCTCTAGCTTCCAAAGCTGTCTGCTATTTAAACATGTCTTTGCTCAGAAGGCCCAATCTTTGCAGGAACAACAGCGATCCATGGAATTATCTCCCAACAGTCAACTCTCTCAGCACAACATGACAAGTTTTCAATAGCAAGCTCAGTGCTGGATTGAGAACAGACTGAAAGTGGCAGAGGTGAGACCGAGTGGAGAGGGGAGACCAGTTAGGAGGCTATTATAAGGACTCAGAGCAGGGATGATGGTTTCTTTCAACTTCTCTGTCTACTGCTCACGTGAGATTGGCCAAGTGTCTTAAGCTCTTTGACTCTCAGTTTCCTTATGTGTACCATGTGGACAAGAGTACTTTCTAGGGCTGTTGTAGTTTATAAAGTAATGGACATAAAGTAATCCTGCATCTAAAACTTAGTATTTCTGTCCTTACTCATTTAAAGTAGCACCACTCATATTTCACTTTGGAAAACAAGCTACATGAAAAATGTTTGAATTGAAAATTAATACTTATTCTGGTAACACAAGCATTACATTAAATAAACAATACTAGACTTACCCATAATTACTTGATAAATCTTTACCACAATTATGATTCTCTATGAAATCATAATGAATCTATGAATTTTTATAATATAAATTTCATAATCTATGAATTCTATGAATGAATCTATGAATTTATATGAATCTATGAAATTCTATAAATGAATCTATGAAATCCTGTAAATGAATCTATGAAATCTATGAATTTCATAATTTATCAATTTTAAATTCATAGATCTCTACAAAGAGTAAATTAAGGAATTTTCTTTGCAAAAATAATTTCATTTGCATCTTTCTTTATCAGGGAAATGTTCAAGAAAGATAAACCAAAATATTTTGGTGTATCTTTTAAAAAGAAATGTCTGAACATTTCTTTTGAGGTAATTATTATATTTCCAAGTTTAAAATATATGATATTTTGAAGGTTTATTTAAGATGGAGGAGTAGAAATGATTCATCTACCCTACTTCTGGAAAGCAACAAGTAACAAACAGAAAATATAAAAGCAGAGGAGACATATTTCAAAAAGCAGGAAACAGGCACAGCACAACCCCAAATATGAATAATGAAGAATGCCTGCCAACTATATGCAATTTGGACCAAATTTACGGTATTTTCTCCTACCAGATGCATTGCGATATACCATAAATAATGGTGGGTACAGATCTGAACACCCCATAGTGCTTCCCTGGTGGCCAGTGGACCTGCTACTTGCTCATAAAGGGTGAACTACTAAGAGTTTGAAATGCTGAGGAAAAAAGGTATGCCTAGATGTGCCTCGGACATCATGCACAGCACAGTGGACCAGGAAATGATCAGACATAACAGCATTTCATTGAGATGGCTGATACACCTTGTCATTCCCTTGACACTTATTTTTCACTCTGTTTTCTGAAAATGCAGGTCCAGAAAGAAAAATTTTTCCTCTATGATGAGCACTAGACAGAAGAGTGCCACTAGGAGATAGGCGTTTACATGCTGATCCATTAACACAGACAAAAAGCAAGAAGCTAATGCCCACGTAAAATTCCTGCAAGGAAAAATGATTAAGGAACACAGTGCCTCATTCCAGAAGAGATGACTGCCAAGCATTTGGCCCTCTCTGCCTTGACAAATAGAAACAAAGTCCAGTGATTATTGAGACCATCTGGCATTGGCACTCTTGCACACCCATGCAGAGCTCTTGATGGGACCCATCTATCTACTTTTGAGTGGGGCCCCCACCAACTCAGTTTCCTGGAGACCTTCAACTGGCCACCAAGCCCACCTTCCCCGTGAGCCCCCACTTTACCATTTGAGTTACAGGTCTTGGTAACATCCTTCCCAACTCCCCATTTGCCAATTAGACCTTGTGGCAAAATGCACGACCACTGGCCAGAGGACCCTGCTGCACTTTGAGACCCATAAGCTCCCAGCATTGGCTAAAAATTATACACCCTTTCAGAGAAAATTACTGTCCTGTTCCTGGGCTTTTGTAAATATTGAACACGTAATCCATGGTTGTAAAATAATCTTAAAATTCCAAATCCGTATTATATTGTGGGTCTAAAAAAAGCCTCAAAATACTAAGTGGGAGCAACTCAGGTATCTTCTATAGTAAAACAAAAATGATACCCACAAAAGCAGGCATGACTCAGGCTAGCTGGGATACTGCAACTTAATGGAAAGATCTCAGGAGTGTCCCTTCACCTCCACTGCACATCACCTAAGGAGATGCTGTCTCCACTGACTCAGATATAGAGACCTCCCTTACCACACGTGGGCCTGCTTCACTGACGGCTCCTCCCAGGTAACCTTTTCTGGGCTGGAACAGGGTGTGCCGGTCATCCAGCCTAAGAGAGGCCTGTTTCTTACAGAGCATGGTAAGGGATATTCAGCTCCATGGCAGAGCTTCGTGGGGTTCTGATGGCTATACAAGCCACCCACAAAGGAGCCCTGTTGTGGTTTCATGGACTCATGGGCTGTGGCTCAGCCCCAGAGTGACATCAAACAAGCCACCCTGTGGGGATGAGACATTTACATAAAAATTAGCTCCACTCCTAATAAACGTTTTGTTGCCAATGTAAATAGTCTCTAAAAAGGCTGCTGAGCCAACAAGAGAAAACATAATCAATGAGCAGACTGCTTGTCAAGGAAATGAGGAGACTGAAGTGTCTGCCCCAGAGTGAGCAGATGTGTGACTGTTCACCTCCTGGATCCACAGGAAGGTGGCCCAGGCAAATCCAGACACTTGCTAGACTGGGCATCCAGCCACAATGGCCACTGTCCTCAGAAGCTGCCGGATCAGCATAGAAAAGCCATACTCCTTGCCAGACTCTGGTCTAGGCTGCAAACACGGCCCAGGCATTCTTGGCAGGTGGATCCCACTGGGCCCCTCTTCCCACCCTTGGGGCTCCTCTGGATGCTGACTGTGGTTGACACTTTCTCCAAGTTCAGCTTCACTATCTCCATACGTTTCACTGGCCTGGGTCACACTATTCAGGCCCTACAAGATCATATTTGTTCCCTGATCAGGTTTCCTCAACACATTGCATCTGATGATAGCCAATCATGGGGCATGGAGTGGACTCTCTTCGCTCCACATCACTCCCAAGTTGCAGAGATGATGAAACATTTTAATAAACGATTTACAAACAGGCTCAAGTGGCTGGTAAGAGGAGACTAACCCCAACCTGCAGTACACATCTCAGGTGAGCAGTGCCCCAAGAGGGCACTTCTCATCTGTGGCACGCAGTTGGATGGGCCTGGCTGCCCATCCTTTACCTGTGTGCCCTCCTAGAGTCACTGGCCCTGTGGTTTCTGTGGAAGACCCAGCAGGGGCCTTCTATCCCCTTTGACCCATTTCTAGAGACTTATACAAATTTTTTTAAAATGTTTTTTAAATAACAAAGAGTGAGAGGTTATGGAAACTCATTTAAAATTTTTTTAAAAAGTGAAACCTCTCTGCTAGCCAATTCTTAAACACGGTGTGTTTTCCTATTTAAGTTATATAGAGATAATTTTCCTGTGAAAATACTTTGTCCCTATGACAATTCTTCCAACAAAAAAATCTAAATAAAAATTAAAAAATAATTTTAAAGAATATGAAGTTTTGGTTAAAGAAGACACACTAATGACAGCAACAACCAACACCAAAGGAAACACAAAACCCCAACTCCTAGAAAGGTACGGGGGAGAGAAAAAGACGTTAATAATCTTTGTTTTGTCCAACTACATGCCCTGTAAAGCTTTCTCCTCATTCCCATGCCTCCAAAACAAACAAAAACCAAAAACCTTGCCACACTGCCTCTCCCAGCAGTGGTGAGTGCTGTGGGTTCAGACAGACTGCTGAGCCTATACCCACGCCTGCAACCCTGACCCTGAGAGACAGTCTCAGCTGCCATGCAAAACACCTCCAAATGACATCTACACTCCCAAGGCTGATAAACTGATGTCACAGACAGACAAAACTGTGAAACCTACTGCCTCAGGCAATTCCTCTAAAGCCAGAGACTAAATTATTCAGATGAAACTAAAAAGTCCAGGATAAGGGGTCCAGTGATAAAAGGCTCCATTCAAAACCCTGTTAACTACTTCATTAATAAATGTCCTACTTGGGGTGCCATGACACTACAAACTCTTTATTTCCAAGCAGAGGAACCATGTGTGCCCTCTGGGATTACACTTCTCCTGTATGAATCTGATTTTCATGACAACGCTTCAGCCCTGGGAGACATACATGACAGCTTCATCTTACTGGTCAGAGCTCACTTGCCTCAGGCCAAGCAAAAAACTTTTTTTTAAAGCTCTTAACTCTCTAAAGTAGAGCCAGATAGTCCAGGAGACATCTTTCCTGGTTTGGTAGACACTGTATTGAGACACAAAGCTCATACTGAGATCCGGTCCTCCAGGTGGGCCTCATCATCCTACGTAGAGTGACTGTGATCCCAGTCTGGGTCTTTGGTCCCCTGTTGGCTCTAACTAATTACCCAGCCCTTGACAGAGCCCCTCAAAGTCTAACCTATTCCAGTCCATGATAAAATAGCCCATGCTTCTCACTTCAGTCCTAAAAAATCCAGTAGAGTGGAAGAGGTGAGGCCAGAACCCTCTGTGTCGTCTTTCAGGTCCCACGTGGGCAATCACAGAGGCACTGCACAGCAGACGTGGGGGACCTGCCCTACCCTGCCCACATCAGACTGGGGGGCCTGCCAGGGCATGGCAGGCTCTGCAGGGAGCTGCAGTCAAGGACTCAGGCCTCCTGCCCAGCCATGCTGTCATGCATAGCTATATTTCCAGCTGGAGTGGCCATATATGGAGGCCAGCTGCAGAGGCATCCTCAGGCACTTTGAACAAGACCTTCTTCCGAGGGGAGGGGTGACCTCAAAGACTCTTGCCCTACTCCGAATTAGAACTCAGTGCTCTTCTACTCCTAGGCTTCCCCCAATCCCTGCTGTCAGCCCCCAGGGCCCACAAAACTGCAGAAGCCTTTTGTGTGGGGCTCCCTCCAAAGTGAGATGAGTCCCTAGACCCTCACGTCTGGGCTGGTTCACCTGACCCTCTATCCACAAGCTGTTCTATGGGAGATAAAGAGAATGGGGGGAGGATCAATGCCTTCCCTGATTTAGCCTCTTGCATGGAAAATTCCAGAGTCTTAAAAAAACTCAGTTGAAAGATGCAAAGTCAACATACAAAAACCAGTCATCTTTGTATATACTAGCAGTGGAAAATTGGAAACAAAAAGTAAAAGCATCATACCATTTACAGATACTAAAAAACCCAAAAAGGACATAGCTAAAATATATATTCTAACAAAGCCTTCTCAGATTCTGTTTAGTGAAGACTACAAAATATAAATGAAACAAATCAAAGAGTAACTAAATAAATGGACAAACATACTGTGTTTATCTTCATAGTAAAGGTGTCAGTATTTCCCAAATCTGTAAGTCTAATGTAATTCTTATCCAAATTCCAACAGAATTATTTGTAGATATAGAAAAGCTGATTAGAAAATTTATGTGGAGAAGCAAATGAGAGAGATCGAATAGTTTCAGAAAAGACTAATGCAGGAAGGATAACACTATGCAATTTTTTTATTGTGGTAAAATATATGTAACATAAAATTTGCCATTTTTAACTATTTTAAGTGTATAACTCAGTGGCATCAATTATATTCTCAGTGTTGTACATTTATCAACACTATCTACAGTTATTTGAAAACACTTTCATCACTCTAACAGAAACTTTACACCTATTAAGTGATAAATCTCCATTCCTCCCTATCGCAGCCCCTAGCAATCTATAATCCGCTTTCTTTATCTATGAATTTGCCTATTCTAGGTACCTTATATAAGTGAAATCATATAATATTTCTTCTCTTCTATTTGGCTTTTTAAACTTAGAATAACATTTTCAAGGTTTATCTATGTTGTAGCATGTGTTAGCATTTCATTCCTTTTTAAGGCTGAGTACTATTCCATTGCATAAATAGATTGCATTTTGTTTATCTATACATCTGTTAATGGACACTTGGGTTCTTTTCACATTTTGACTATTCTGAATAATGCCGCTATGAACGTGGTGTACAAGTATCCATTTGAGTCTCTATTTTCCGATCTTTTGGTTATATTACTAGGCAAGGAATTGGTAGGTCACATGGTAATTCTATGTTTAACTTTTTGAGAAACTGCCAAATTGTTTTCCACAGTGCCTGTACCACTTTACATTTTAATCAGAAATGTATAAGAACTTCAATTTTATTGTATCTTTGTCAACGCTTGTTATTTTCTGTTTTTACTTTGTTTTATTATAGTTGTCCTAGTAGTTGTGAAGTGGTATTTCATGATTTTAATTTGTATTTTCCTAATGGCTAATGAAATTGGCAATCTTTCATTTGCTTATAAGCCATTTATTTCTTCTTTGGAGAAATTCTATTCAAGTCCTTTGCCCAATCTTTAATTGAACTGTTTGCTTTTTGGCTGTTGAGTAGTAAGAGATTTTATATATTTTTGGTATTAGGTCCTTATCAGACATGTGGTTTGCAAACAGTTTTTTTCCATTCTATGGTTTGTCTTTTCACTTTCTTCATAGTGTCCTTTGAATCACATAGATTTTTAATTTTAACGAAGTTTCATTTATCTTTTTTTTTCTTTCGTTGTCTATGCCTTTGATGTCATATTTAAGAAAATGTTGCCAAATCCAAGGTCATGAAGGTTTGTCCTTGTTTTATTCAAAGAGTTTTATAATTTTAGCTCTTGAATTGAGGTCTTTTTATTTCATTTTGAGCTAATTTTTGTATATAGTTTAAGGTAAAGTCAAACTTTATACTTTTGCATGTGGATATCCATTTTTCCAGAATTATTTCTAGAAGACACTGCTCTTTCTCCATTGAATGGTTTTGGTGTACTTGTCAAAAGTCAATTGTACTTTTTTTTTCTTTTTTAAGACAAGGTTTCATTCTGTCAACTCAGGCTGGAGTGCAGTGGCATGATCACAGCTCACTGCAGCCTCTGGTTCCTGGGTTCAAACAATCCTCCTTCCTCAGCCTCCCAAGTATCTGGGACTACAGGTGCGTGCCACGAAGCCTGACTAATTTTTGTATTTTATTTCTTTTTTTTAAATTGCATTTCCTTTCTTTCTTTTTTTTTTTAAGTTGTAACATGTTGCCCAGGCTGGTCTCAAGCCCCTGGGCTCACGAGATTTGCCCTCCTTGGTCCCTCAAAGTGCTGGGATTACAGGTGTAAGCCACTGCACCCAGCCTGAACATCTTTAATGATCATTATAGCTAAGTTTTGTCAATTTTATTGATCTTTTCAAAGTACTAATTTCTAGTATTGTTTATTGTATGTATTGTTTTCCTACTCTTTGTATCATTTCTACTATAATCTGTATTATTTCCTTTCTTTTATTTTGATTTAAGTTTGTATTTATTTTTCTACTTAAGGTGACAATCTAGACGACTGATTTGAGATCTTTCTTCTTTTCTTAATATAAGTGCTTTGGGCGTACATTTCTCTCTAAGCACTGCTTTAGCTGCACTCCAAAATAAGGATTAACTGCTTTCACTTACATCCCAACTTTTGGCATTTTGTGTTTTTCATTCATATCAAAGTATTTTCTAAGTTTTTTTTTTTTTTTTTTTTTTTTTTTTTTTTTTTTTTTTTTGAGACGGAGTCTCGCTCTGTCGCCCAGGCTGGAGTGCAGTGGCGCAATCTCGGCTCACTGCAAGCTCCGCCTCCCAGGTTCACGCCATTCTCCTGCCTCAGCCTCTCCGAGTAGCTGGGACTACAGGCGCCCGCCACCACGCCCGGCTAATTTTTTCTATTTTTAGTAGAGACGGGGTTTCACCGTGGTCTCGATCTCCTGACCTCGTGATCCGCCCGCCTCGGCCTCCCAAAGTGCTGGGATTACAAGCGTGAGCCACCGCGCCCGGCCCTAAGTTTTTTTTTAAACTTCCTTCTTAACCACGGGTTATTTAGTAGTGGGTTTTTAATTTTCACATATTTGTAATTAAAAAAAATTTCCTTCTGCTGTTTGTTTCCAGCTTTATTCCACATGATCAGAGGAGACACTTTACATAATTTCAGCCTTTTTAAATTTATTGAGACTTGTTTTGTGGCCTAGCACATGGTCTATTCTGGAAAATGCTCCATGCACACTGAGGAGAATATCTATTTTGCTGTTCTTAGGTAGACAGTTTTAAAAATGTCTGTTAAATGTTGTTGGTACACGGCGTTGTTCAAGTCTTCTATTTTCTTCTATTTCTGTCAAATTATTCTATCTATTATTAAAAATATGGTATTGAAGTTACTAACTAGTATTGTTGAATTGTCTATTTCTCTCTTCAACTCTATCATTTTTCTCTGTGTATTATGGGGCTCTATTTAAAGGTTCGTATATACTTATAATTGCTATAATTTCTTGATGGACAAATACTTTTATTATAAACTACCTCTCTTTATGTCTATTGACATCTTTTGTATAAACCCTTGTCTGATATGTATAGCTATTCCAGCATTCTTATAAAGTTTGCATAATGTATTTTTCCACTTTTTTACTTTCAACTTGTATGTCTTTGAATCTAATCTATGTCTCTTATAGACAACATGTAGTTGGATCATTTTTGTTTTGTTCTATTTTATCTAATCTTCTCATCTCTGACCATTTAGACTTAATGTAACTTTTAAAGTATGTTTTGTGCCTGTCGTTGTGTCCTTTAGTTTCTCTGTGTAATATGTAATTTTTGTTCATTTAATACTCCATTACTATATTCTTTTGTATTAAATCAATATTTTCTACTGCATCATTTTAATTCTTCTGGTTTTTCTTTTACATTTTTCAACTTATATTCTTAGTGGTTGCCTTGGTGATCACAATTAACATCTTAATTTATAACATTTTGTTTTCATTAATGCTGACATAATATTATTGGTATATAGCAGCTTTGCTCTTATGAAGCAAAGCTGTGGCGCCATTACCATACAAATGACCTCTTTATACATGATAGGTCCATCAACATAGTGTTGTAATTATTACTTTATTCAGTTGTTTTTTAAATCAGGTAGAAAAAGAAAAGTTACAAAGAAAAACAAAAATCTATTTATACCATCTTTTGTACTTACCTATATAGTTACCTTTACCAGTATTCTTTATTTTTTTAATGTGGCTTTGAGTTACTGGCTAGTGTTTTTTCTTTTGAGCTAGAAGGACTCTCTTCAGTATTCTTGTAAAGCAGGTGGTCTAATGATAAATTCTCCAGTGTTTGTTTATCTGAGACTATCTTAATCTCTCTTGTGTTTTCGAAAGGTTTTTTTGATGAATGTAGAATTGTTGTTGATAGTGTTTTTCTTTTAGTGCTTTCACTATGTCATCTACTGCTTTTTGGACTCCATAATTTTGAATGCATGGTCAGCTGTTAATCTCATTAAGGAGCCTCATGGTGCTACTTTGTTCTCCTCAGTTTACCTGTTGCCACAGGGGCTCCCTCTAGTTACCACTGGTCTTGCCTAAGGGGCCATATGGGATTTCCCCTGGCTAGGCCACCAGTGTCTTTCTGTGAGGGAGGGGAATCTTAGGCCTATGGAGATAGAGACTTCCCTAACTTGGGGCTTGCTGTGGTAGGATCCTCTTTGTCTGTGGGGCATGGAGAATGCATCTGTGCTCTTGTGCTTGTTCTGGCAAGCTTGTTCCTGTGCTTGTTCTTGTGCTTGTTCTTGCTCTTGTGCTTGTTCTGTGCTTGTTCTTGTGCTTGTTCTGTGCTTGTTCTTGTGCTTGTTCCTGGTGGTGCCCCTTGGCCACTGATGTCTCTGGGTGGTGGAGTGGCATCTCAGGCCTGTGAATACAAAGCAGCTTCCTGGGCTAGGCACTTGTAGTGTAGTTTCTCTTTCTAGTGCCATCTGGGCACACTGTATCTCTCAGTGGTAGAGGGGAGTCCCAGGTTCAATGGTAAAAAACACTACCCCTGGCTGCTTAATGTTAGCAATGGTGCTGGACTGACTTGCCATTGCATTCAGGACTCTCACTCAGTTTTGGGAGAAATATGCAAATAGGGGCTACCTTCATAGTGGTAAGAAACACTGGGGTTGGACACCCTTTGTTCTTGTGTTGGGTGAGGAGATGAGAGACCCCAGTTGTCATGTTTCTCCTTCAGTCCCGGCATTCAAAGCAGTTCACCTTCCTCTTTCTACCCCTCAGAAATCACATGTAGTCACTTCTTGCATTATTTCCAAGGTATACAGTTGTAACTGCTGGAGAGAAGAGAGTAAAGGACTCTTCAGAATCTTAACTGGACTGGAAGTACCCCAGCTGATTATTGACACTGGTGCAAAAGCAATTCAATAAAGAAAGGGATGCTTACTCAACAAATGATATTAGAGCAATAGGACCCATAGGTATAAAAAGGAAACCTCCAACAAAACTTTGCATCCTATATAAATATTAACTCACTATGGATCACAGACTAAAATTCAAATATAAAACTCTCAGCTTTGCAAAACAGATAAAAGAAAATTTGGGGAATTTGTAAAAATAAACAAAGAGTACTTGAACTTGACTCCATATGGGTGATTCATACAAAAATATGACAAATTGATCTCATCTAAATTAATAACTTTTGCTCAGTGATAGCCAATGTTAAAAGGATGAAGAGACAAATTACAGATAGAAAATACTTATAAGCCACATATCTGACTAAGAACTAATATATAAAATACATATAGATGTATTTTATACATTTTATACAAACTTTGGCATTTATTCCTGAGTAATGAAACTTTACGTCTACATAAAACTTGGGCATGACTTCTTGAAGAAGCTTTATGCAAAATAGCCATATCCAGAAACAACCTGAATGTCATCAGTAGATGAATGATCAAACCATGATTCATGTATACCTTGGGATAGTCAACAATAAAAAGGAACAAATTATGGATACACAACTTGGAATAATCTTCAGGAAATTATGCTTTGTAAAGAAAGCCAATCCCAAGAGGTTACATACTGTATGATTTCATGTATTTAGCATTTTTGAAGTGATAAAGTGTTATAATTGGAGAAGAGATCAATGGCTTCTAGGATTTAGGGGTGGGTGGGGGTGGGGGTGGACATGAGGGAGGTAAGCATTATTATCCAAAGGCAACACAAGAAATCCTTGTGTTGCTGAAACTTTATCATGACTGTAGTGGTGGACACACAAACCTACACATATAATAAAATTGTGTAGAAGTAAACACATATGCATATGCACACGGGTAGTATGAATAATACTAGGAAAATCTGACTAATACAGATGTTTTGTGTATTGTCACCTAACTCTTCCAGTTGCTCTCAGTGAAAGTATTGGTCTACTGTAAGTTACTCTATTATAGTCCTGTTCGATTGATTTTTGCAAGATGATTAAAATAGAAAACTTTAAAAAATGACACTGTTTAAATGAAAATCTATGTTTTTGCAAAATGGCTAATTGTCTAAGAAGTAAAGCTACCTGGTTTCATTATCCTCATCTACCCATAAAATTTGAGGTTTTATAACACAGATGAAATAAGGCATAGGGATTATAAACATTATTTTATCTTTGTCTAATTATGTTCAAACTTCTAGCACACAAAGGACACACCACACCACTTAAATGAGATCATTTCCAAAGTCCCTTGGAATCTTGTTCCAGTTTACAATGGGATAAGATCAAACTGGACTTCGCATGATTGATTTTAGTTTTTTTCCGTAAAAACAATAATCAAAGTAACTACTCTTTAAAACACACACACATGCAGGCATGCACACACAATTTACCCACTGACAAATATTTTTATGTGAATAACTTGTTATTGTAGTTGTTTCAAATGACACATTCAGCAACCATATTTAAGCAAATGCAGAAGACTTAATTTAACTGCACCATCTGTCCATACAACTTTGAATCAATTTCATTTGTTCAAAATATCTTTAAATATAGATTATTTTAAACATAGATTATTTGTCAGGATTCACCCATTCCTCTGGTCTTTCCGCTCACATAAATTAAAATTTCTCGCACATTCTCTTGTAATATTTTTGAGAAGAAGAAGTATAATTTACCTCCTGTTGTTTGGCAGCCTCCTTCCCCCAAATGCTAACTAGATGGAGGTCAGAGTGAACACATCCTATTTGTACTCATGGGCAATCTATCCTACAAGTTTCACTTCACAAAACCCTGCATAGAATCATCCAGCAAAGGCAGAGAGTTAAAAAGATCTGATTGTCACAATAAGTCTAGGAAGATTGGCCAAGAAAATTTGGGTTAGGCTATTATGAAAATGTACCATAGGGTTCTCTCATGTACAAGAGAGTATAAAAGCAAAACTTACCATTTTCTTCCTTGCACATAAAGCTGGGTGTTTAAACAAAACAGTGGGAGGGGATTCCAAATATATATTCTACTTGAGTTAATTGTTTAATAATGGGTCAAGAAGTATTCTATCTTGCTTCTAAATATTTAAATTAGAAAAAAAATTCCTTTCAGCTATTTAACAAACATTTCACTAAGAGTAGTATGTAATTCAAACTATGATGAATTGAAACAGCTCTATGGAGCCAGATAACAAGAGCAACAACAATGAAGGGTGAATGAATGCGCTGCATGAATCAGTACCAAGTAGCATTTGGGGAAGCAAATAAAATGTATTCGAAGAGCATGCACTTCCTAAAATAAAAGGATGCTTCACGGAAACATGGCAGCTGATCTATCTATACCATATAATCTGTTTAACATTAGTGCATGACTTCTGCAACCACTAATGTTTAAGGGTCTCTAAAATAGCCAATGAAATGTTCGCATTGGGAAAACATAGTGTATTGATCCAGGGCTTGGCGTTTCTGGTCAGACCTCCTGGGTCCAAGTGCTGTCACTAACATGGTTTCCTTGCAAGAAGGGCTGCTTCTCTGCCTGACCCGCAGATTCCCTATCTGTAAGATGAGGAATCTTATGAAATCTTTATGAAAAGTAACTGAGACACTGTAAACAAAGTGCTTGTCACAGAGCCTGGCAAAGTGGGGCAAGATGGCCCCACAAAATTTGGCAAATATCAAGTTATTTTGGTATCGGTAGGTGTCATCATATAGACGTTCTATCTTTACAGCCTTGGCTACCAAGAAGTAAGTCACAGTGGAAGCAGGTTTTGGTGCACTTCTGCCAAACACACACGTGCAGTAGCAAGCACGTGTAGGAGCCATGCCCACTGCCGTCAGAACCTCAGAGGCACTTGGCATGAAAGGCTCTTCTCAGAGAAAATGTCCTAGATGCTAATGTCAAGCTCAGCAGGCAGAACTACCCCTGGGTCTGGTGGCAAAATGCAAACTGAAGTGGAAGCAGCAGGGTCAGCCCAGGACCCTTGTTTCTTAGGTCCTATGTATGCGAAGGTGACAAGCTCTGCCATACCACTCTTTCCAATCACAGGTGCAAAAGAACAGCAATTGCACCAACTAAGAAATTAGTTTGGGCACCCCTATGTGAATTATCTAAGCTTAAGGTATTGATTCAGAGAAAGGATACTTCATAAATGGATTAACCACCACTAAAGTGTTTATTAGAATGCCCTTACACACATGCATTACAGAGCGTTTTCAAGTAATTTACTCCACAACAAATATTAATATAATGGAGGGTAACAGAAGGAACAGTTCAAGTGCTTACTATGTACAGGGAATCTTCTAAAAGTTTAACATGAACTACTTTATTCAAGCCTCACCATCCCCTACTGTGCTAGATATGTTTATTCACATTGTACCGATGAGGAAAGTGAGGCTAAGAAATTAACAGCTTTGCAAAGTCGCGAGGCTAGCGAATGACAGAGTCAGGGTTTAAATGCAGACAGCTTTAATTACATCTCTCCAAATGACTTTCTACTTTACTAAACAAATAGCAATTTTATCACACCGAATCATATATCAAAGTAGCCTGAAAGCTATAACTGTTATAGGCACACAAATTGTATGTATTGTTGTTATTATTAATTTTACTATTATGGACATCATTTTATTGCCATAATATAGTGTCAATTAATAAATGGTAGCTATTTATAGTTTCATCAATCTAACTTGTGCTCCAAATCTCAAAAGACAGAAAATATCCAAATATAAAACAAATAAAAAAGAAAAAAAAGCTACTAGTTTGGCCCAAATACTTGTGGAATACTCTGTACTTTTATCTTCCAAATGGACAACTTGAAGTTATTACCTAATGATAGAAAAACACAATGGAAAATTTATCCCACCACTAACATGGGCCTCATCAAATGACTGCCACATTAATTGCACTTGCGTGGAAATGTGTATGTATAAAAACAGTGAACAAACCCAATTTATGTAAGATTATGTTCTTAATAGTAAAATTAATGATAATAACACATACAATTTGTATTCATATAACAATTACAGCTTTTAGGCTATTTTGATACATGATTTAGTGTGATAAAATTACCACTTGTTTGGTAAAGTAGCAAGAGTAAGTCATTTGCAGAGATATGCTTAGAAAGCAGTCTCATACCTGCTACCCAAATTCCCTTTCTACTGTTACTATTAGTAGGTTAAATACATTTTCAAACAAAATTGTGGTCATATACAATGAGCAAACCAGAGCTAAATACATAGTTTTGATTACGTGATTCAGCTTACCAATAGAATAACTTAAACATTATTATAGTTGGCTGGGTGCAGTGGCTCACACCTGTAATCTCAGCACTTTGGGAGGCCGAGGCAGGCGGGTCACTTGAGGTCAGGAGTTCGAGACCAGCCTGGCCAATACAGTGAAACCTCATCTCTACTAAAAATACAAAAATTAGCTGGGCATGGTGGTGCACACCTGTAGTCCCAGCTACTTGGGAAGCTGAGGCAGGAGAATCACTTGAACCCCAGAAGCAGAGTTTGCAGTGAGCCGAGATCACACCACTGCATTCCAGCCTGGGCGTCACAGCAAGACTCTGACTCAAATATATGTCTATATATCTATATCTATATCTATATCTATATCTATATATATATGTATAATAGTTGCCATTTAAAATTTTAATATAAATTTAATGTCATGCACATCTTATTTAACTTAACTTTCCATATTCATACCATTTAATATAGCAGAGTTATCATTTTTGTGGTGAGAACATATTACACCCCTCTCACGGCATTTTTCAACAATACAATCTATGGTTAACTAACTATAGTCAGCATATTGTACAATAGTTCTCTTAAATTTATTCCTCTTATCTAAGTAAAATTTTGTGTTCTTTGACCAACATTTCCTCATCTCTCTGCCCCCAACACCAACCACTATCATCGAACACCCCAGATCCTGGTACCACCATTCTACTCTCTACTTGTATGAGATCAATTTTTTTAGATTCCGCATATAAGTGAGATCATGCAATATTTGTCTTTCTGTGCCTGGCTTATTTCACTTAACCTGATATCCTCTGGGTTCATTTATGTTATCAAAAACAACAGGATTTCTTTCCTTTTGGTGACTGGATAGTATTCCACTGTGTATATATACCAACATTTCTTTTTTTTTTTTTTGAGATGGAATCTTGCTCTATCACCGGGCTGGAGTGCAGTGGTGCAGTCTCAGCTCACTGCAACCTCTGCCTCCCGGGTTCAAGCGATTCTTCTCCCTCAACCTCCTGAGTAGCTAAGATTACAGGCATGCACCACCACACCCAGCTAATTTTGTATTTTCACTAGAAACGGGGTTTCACCATGTTGGTCAGGATGGTCTTGATCTCTTGACCTCGTGATCCACCTGCCTCAGCCTCCCAAAGTGCTAGGATTACAGGTGTGAGCCACCGTGCCCAGCCCACAATTTCTTTATCCCTTCATCCATTGAAGGGCACTTAGGTTGACTCCGTCTCTTGCCTTTTGTGAATAGTGCTGCAAAGATATGGGAGTGCAGATGCCACTTTTATGTACTGATTTCCTTTCCTTTGAGTATATACCCAGTAGGGGAATTTCTGGATTATATGGTAGTTCTGTTTTTAATTTTTTTGAGGAACCTCCATACTATTTTTCATAACGAGTATACTAATTTAGATGCCCACCAGCAGTGTGCGAGGTTTCCCATTATTTTTGCTTTAAATAATTGCCTTAACAGAGATTTTAAAATGAGAAAAAAATTGTGTATTTAACCATATACTTGTGATTTCTGATTTTGTTCATTCTGTCTATTATAATGTCTAGTGACTTTGAAGGGCTTCCTTTAATATTTCTTGTCCTGCAGGTATGCTAGCCGTTAGTTTTCTCAGATTTTGTATGTCTCAAAAAGGTTCTATTTTCCCTTTGTGTTTTAAAAATATTTTTCTAGGTATGGAATTTAAAGATCATTTTCTTCCTTTGTTACTTTTAAAAGTTGCTTCATTTTCTTCTGCTTTACATTTTTTTCTAATGAGACATTTTTATTTCCTGTTGTATAAAAAATCTTTTTGCCTGTTTATGTAATATGTCCTTTTTCTACAGCTGCTTTTAATATTTTCTTTTTTTAACACAAGTTCTCAACAATTTTATTATGAGGTGCTTGGTATAACTTTCTTCTTGTGTCTTCTGCTTGGATGCTTTTGGGTATCTTGGAACTTTGGGCTTTAACAATTTTCATCATATTTATAAAAATAATTGACCATTATTTCTTTAAATATCCTGCCCCCAACCTTGTCCAGACTCTAGTTACTCACATGCTTTGTCACTTGTGCTGTCCCACTGCTCACTGATATGCTTTCTGATCTTTTATTGATCTCTGTGTGTCACTTTGTGTAGTTTTTATTCCTATGTCTCCCGGTTCACTCATCTTTTTGTCTATAATATCTCATGCTGTTTATTCCATCAAGTATACTTTTCATTTTGGATATTGTATTTCATCTCTGGAAGTTTGTTTGGGGCTTATTTTACATGTACCATTCCTTTCCTCATGGTGCTCATATTTTCCAACCTTTTTGATCATATGGAACACATTTCTATCTGTTAATGTCCTGACATGCTAAGTGTATTGTTTGAATCACTTTGAGATCTATTTCTACTGATTGATTTTCTCAAATGTATGAGTCCTATCTTTCTAATATTTGATTAGTTGTTGAACATGATGAATGTGTGCTGTTGAGTGGCTGGTGTTGTTGTTTATAAAAATATTTTTGAACTTTGTTCTGGGATGCAGTTAAGTTACACTTTTTAAGTGGCAATCGGTTTGTCCTTTTTAAGATTTACTTTAAATTCTACCTTTTCTATAGACGGAATTTAATGTCATTACTGACTCACATATTCACATCGCTAATACTTTCTGTACATAGCTAAATTCCATTTCATTTTCCTGAGTTTTGCTTTTTTAATAAATTTTCTTTTCTTTTTGTTTTGTTTTGTTTTGGTCATTCTGTCACCTGGGCTGGAGTGCAGTGGCTTGAACCTGCCTCCTGGGTTCAAGCCATTCTCCTGCCTCAGCCTCCCAGTGAGCTGGGATTACAGATGCCTGCCACTATGCCCAGATAATTTTTTGTATTTTAAGTAGAGATGGGTTTTCGCCATGTTGGTCAGCACACTCCAGCTGGTGAGCAGCAAGCTCCTTCTAGCCCTCTCTTTACCTGTTTGCCTGTTTGTCTCAAAGGGGATGAACATGAAAGTTTACTTTCAGAAACAAACATTAATCGAATTTGTTCCACTTTTTAAATTTTATGTTCTCATAATGGTATGGGAACTCTGTTGTCCCCACCCAAATCTCACCTTGAATTATAATCCCAAGTGCCAAGGGTGGGACCAGGTGGAGATAATTGAATCATGGGGGCGGTTTCCCCCATGCTGTTCTCGTGATAATGAGCAAGTTCTTACAAGATCTGATGGTTTTATAAGTGTCTGACGTTTCTCCTGATGGTTCTCTTTTTCTCTCCTGCTGCCCTGTGAAGAGGGGCCTTCTGCTAGGATTTTAAATTTCCTGAGGCCTCCCCAGCCATGTGTAACTGTGAGTCAATTAGACCTATTTTCTTTGTAAATTACTCAGCCTCCAGTATGTCTTTATAGCAGTGTCAGAACGGACTCATACACATAAGGAAATTAAAAGAACATTAGAGTTTCATGCTTAACATGGATGCTGGTTGGAAAATCAAATTTTCATTCAGGTAGAGATAGAGGATATAGAACTTGGGATTCACTGAGTTAAATAGAATTGCAAAAAGTAACTAAGTTAATCATTCAAGGTCCAGATATTTCCTTGTTTGCAAGATAGTTTTTATTTTTATCTTATAACTTGACCATTTCAGGCTTCTCAAGGAATTTTTATGATAAGCATGCATTTACACAAGCATAAATAGTATATAATGAATAGCATAGAATTATACAAGTATAAATGCTGTTGATGCGAACATGAATAGAAAAAAATAAACTTATATCTACATACCACCGAACTACAAGATCTTAATATATAATTGTATTTGTTTTGTTTTAGATTTTACAAATATTAAAACTAGATATAAAATTGAGGCTCACAGTGTTTCTGTCAGAGATCCAGTTCCATTTATTCTATCCCCATGTATAACTTCATGCATATATTTATATACTTTTTACATCTATAGGCATACACACATACATGCACATATATATGTATATGTATACAAGAATGCACTGCATTCTTTTGCAGGCTTTTATCTTTTACGTAAGTAATATCATACAGTGTGGACATTTACAACTTGCTCTTTTCTCTTAAAATTGTTTTTGAAATTTGTACATGTTGATCCAGGAATCTCTAGCTTATTCATTTTAATTGCTCAGTTAAGTTTCATTTTAAGAATATTTTGCCAATATTTATAAAAAATCTTTACATACTTAAAATATTATATATTTTCATTTATTAGAGTACTTTGTGATGTACATTTTCATCAAACCAAACTTACTGATTTTGCTATCCCAACAGTCTATAGTATTTCCAGTGTATTCTGCTTTTTCTAACCATTTCTGAAATTAGTCCATTAAAAATCTCCTATTATGATTATGGATTTGTCCATTTCTCCTTAAATTTCTGGCAGGTTTTGCTGTATGTATTTAAAGGTTATGAATATTAAGTGCATATAAATGTGACTAACGTGGATACTGGGCGGATTTTTCCATGTATTAATAGGTAGTGATTGTTACTGCTTTTTGACATAAAATCTATTTTGTCTGTTATTAACATTACCATACTGGCTTTTTGGTCAATACTGATATGGTATTTTTTATTCTACTACTTTATTATTTTTTTCTCTGTGTGTATATATAACAGGGCTCCTTCAATCAGCTTATAGCTACACTTAATATATCCAGTAAAATGCTTTCTGTCTTTTAATAGATGACCTTGAGTGCATTTCTATTTATGGTGATTCCAATATACCCCAACTTAACTATCATGTATGGTGGTTTTCTTTTAATATCCTTTTTCCTCTTCCCCATTGCATTGCTTGTTTGTTTTCTCTTTCCATATCTTCTTTTGGATAAAGTTCCCTTTCTTCCTTTTTTCTTGCACATTCCATAGTTTACTCAGTAAGCATTAAACCAGAAGTCACCTCTTATTCTAAATAGCCTGATTGTTCCATATCTAGGTTACCCTTGCACTTTAAAAAAAATTGACAGATAACATTGTACATTTTTATCATGTACAACATGATGCTTTGAAGCACGTATACATTGTGGAATGGTTAAATCTGATCATCAACAAATACATTACCACACATGGTTATTATGTTTGTGGTGACAGCACATGACATCCACTCTCTTCACATTTTTCAAGCATACAGTATATCATCATTAACTTTAGTCACCTTATGGTACAGCCTATCTGTTGAAATGTATTCCTCCTATCTGTGATCATATATCCTTTGACCAACATCTCCCCATCCTCTGCTCCCTGCTAATTACCCCAGCTTCTGGTAAGCACTGTTCTACTCTCTACTATGTGCTCAACTTTTTCCGTATTCCTCTGAAGTCTTCGTATGTCTGAAAATGTTCTTTTTTTTTCTCTTGCTCTTTTTAAATTCTAGGCTAACAGTTATTTTCCTCAGCAATTTAAAGATTTTTGAACTACTGAAATTTTCCTCCATTGTTGTTGAAAAGGCAGTCAGCTGTCTGTCCAGTTAATGGCCCTTTGTACATAATTGGCTCATTCATTTTGATGTTCTACAGTTTTGCTTCAATATGTCTAGGTATGGACTTAGTATTATTTATTCTGTTTGAGGCTTGACATACCTTTTTAAAACCAAGAATTCATGTTATTAGTTCTGGAACATTCTCAGATACTATTGCTTAAAATACTGTTTTTTTCTTAATTAGAGTTATGTTGTATTTTCTCATTTTATCCTCCATACTTCCTACCCTTTCTTCTTTTTTTCTTCAATTTGTTGTTTCTGTGATGAACCTCAAGTAGTTCAGACTGTTTCATTTTTATTCCACCACTTCTCCCTTCAGAGATATCTAAGCTGCTATTTAATGTACCCATTTACCATTTGGATGTCATTATCTATATTTTTCTGGCCAGAAGTGGCAGCCTCTTCAGGCATTCCTCATCCCCAGCAGGTCTCAGCTGCACTTGGGACCTAGGCTGGGAGCACCATGATCCTCTAAGAATAAACAGAGCCAATGAGAAGAAATCCAAAATAAAATAAACAGAAAAAAGTAGAATAAAAACTTCATATAGATGAAGACCCAAAATGATGAAATTGTGTAGAAAATAGTGGTAATTTTATTTAAAAATATGAAGTTACTTATATTTTGGTTATTTACATTGCTTGAAATAATCAATTAAGGAGAGAAAACCTTTGACAAGCCATTTAAAATGAAAGAAAAACCACACTTCAGAAATAGTAAAGGTCATATATTAATATCTGTAGCAATAATAGAATTATTAGGTTGATACAAAATGTAATACTTTTATTACATTGAAAGTAATGGCAAAGCCACAATTACTTTTGCACCTACCTAATAAAAAGCAATAAGGTTTTTTTGTATAACCCTATAGGAATAAACTGGCAAGTCTGCATAAAACTAATGGTTTTGAAGAAGATGTGCTGTCAAAATTAACTCAGAGATAAGAAAAAAGTGAATAATAACTGCATGAGTAATAGAATTTATGTTAATACAAAATAGTAAATGTAGTAAAAGTTTCAGATGCAATACAAGAAAGAAACTTGTGGCGGGGGGCATTTCCTGACGAGAGGGGGACAATATGGCAAAGCATTGGTCAGTTCTTGCTGCAGGAGGGCTGAGGCTGTGGTGTCAGAGTCTTTTTTTTTGGTTGTCACACTACTGCTAACTCCACTCAGAGTTTTTTTTTAAAAGCCACGTGAGTTCCTACAGATTTGCAAAAACAGTTGGTAAACTTCTACATGCCTTCATGACTAACAGTTATCATGCTGGTATCAGAAAGGTACATTTTAAAGAAGCGTGCCAACAGCTTTGTCCTGATAGGCAAACATTAGACATATTCCCAGCAAAATAAGAGACAAAGTGGCTAACATCACCAATCCAATTGTGGCTTTTATTTATTTTTTGTAAAGGCTCCACATCACCCTTGGTTCGAAAGAATCCTGCTGCAACTTTCCTGAAAATGATTTTACTGGAACGCCACAGAATCTACACAATTCAAGAGCAGCGCTATTTAAAACCTGGCAGAGAACATCCATTTAAGTTTCCTTTTCTCCTTTATGTGGAAATGATTTTCTGGGAATTACTGATAATTCATATTAATGAATTTTTCTCAAAATTGTTGCCCCCAGCAGGCCCCTGAGCTCTGGCTGTCTGGTGTTCCCAGAGCCACCTGGGCCCAACCTTCTACATTCCTGGAAATTGGGGCTCTGACAGGGCCAGTGTTAATATGGAGTGAGTATATTGGTGCCATCCTGATCTCTTTCAGGGCAGTTTTATATTATCCACCATGAGACCAACTGCAGCCCTTTAAGGGAGTGTGGGTGGTGGATACAGTCAGTCTTCAGTGGGAGCGTTGACTTGCCTAGCATCTCAGGTGGGAGGGAAGAGCTGTAAGCAGAACCCAGGTCTCTGACCAGCCATGCCTGCTCCATGGGGCCTCCTTCCACTCGTGTTGAAGCCCGCCTGGAAAGGAGGAGCAAATGCAGCCAGCAAGCTGCTTGGTGCCAGCCTCTTCACCCAAGTCTACCCTGCAGTGCTCCGTGTACTGCTACCTCTGGTCCTCTGGACACTATGTCACTGTTTGCCATGTGGCTCCATCAAGACTGTTCTCTCCTGATTTAATGATTTTCTTGATAGCTATGATTCTTCTGTCATACAATGAGGCTGATGATAAAAACACATGATTGCAACAAGTATGAGTTATTAGTAACAGCTATGATTCAAAGATAAAAATAAAACTAAGAACGAGGAGAGTTTCCACAGTTTTCTAATGATTAAAATAATTCTGCATTGATGGATTCTTTGTCATTGTTATGACTAGTGTTAGAGTTAGGGAATAATTTTACGTGAACAAACTCATGAATGAGTCCAGTCAATGTGAAAGTTGTCAAAGGGGATGGCTTTCTGAAAGGATTTCATAACAACAACAACAACAACAAACCAGCAGCAGAAAAGACAACCATTATTTATTTAATGTGTGCAGTTTGCTAGGAAGGCAAAGTGTTAAGTGTTTTACTTTAAAATCTTAAAAAAATACATGAAAAGTTGATTTTATTGTTCCCATTCCACAGATGGAATGGATTCTCTGTTTCTTCTACTAAAGAAACAAAGCTCTGATATAATATAGTGTAACAGCAACTGCGTATGGGGCTTTGGAAAGTTCAAAAGCTTTGTGTTAGAGATGGAGGGATTTTAAAGTGAGATGTGTCTTGGAAAGGGCATTTCTTTAATTTACAGCCCATGTTATTTCTGCTCTGCCATGAGTATGACAAAAGCCAGCTAATGCGGAGTCTGCCAACATATGTGAACTAAATTGTGTCCACATGCGGAGCTGAGTCTGTGCAATTAGCAGTGACACTTTGTGATTAGTTAGGATGCAGAAGTGGAAATTCTGGGTCTGTTGCATATTAGAATGGAAAATTGTTTTTTCTAACACAAGTTCAAAAATAGCTATTCAGGTGGTAGCTTATGCTGAGGAGGAATCATATAATTCCAAATTTTAAACACAAATATTATTGCAAGTATTTTGAGACAATGTCTAATTATCCTACAGTAATCAAGATGTTTTAAAAGACTCTATGTCATGCCTAAGGGTTCCTTATTCACTTCTCCCTCCACCCAGATTCCAACAAGTTGACAAATGGTGCAAATGTCAGAGATTAAAATATCTCCTTCATTGCTGATAATGCTGAGTTGTAGAATTCTTCTTGGATCCAATACAAAAATGAGATTGTTTCCATTTCCCACCTGAATTAAACTTATAGGGCAGAGGTGACCTGCTTAGTGAGCAGGCCACGTTCAGCAATAGCAGATCAAAGACCCGTATGTCTTGTGATCTTCAAGAAGTGGCTGGCAAGGCCAGAGATTCTGATCCCATCGCTGCGTGTTAATCTCCTGTCAAGAGAAATAAGGAGCTACGGAGAGAAAAGCAGATCCCGACTCCCCTCTACTTGTGGGTGACTACAAAATCCTATTTTGTGGCATGAGGCAGGAGCCTAGAGAGGTGGAGGAAAAAGCTGCTCCTCTAGAATATGAAAATACAGTTTAAAGGGAAAGAGATTAATTAGTGATTCAGCGCATTCAGTGCTGTCTCTCCTCCTATTTATCTGGCTGCCTCTTGTCTGCATGGCCTCCTGCTACTCGTCGTGGGTAACATCGGAGACTTTCATCTGCAGGAAGATAGAAAAAGGTACATGCACACAAACATTGAATTCAGTACTCAAATAATAACACAACAAGCATATCACAACACACCAGATGCTCTTGAAAAGCAGAAATTTCATTGTATCCGTATAGATGAGAAGCTTATGAATTCTGATGAGGACAAGATCATTACTGACTGAGTCATGAGGGGGATTTCCATGGGGCTGGTGCTTCCTTAGAAAAATGTGTTCTTGAAGGGCAGGCAAGGTTGTGTAAGAGAGGCTTGTAGCAGAGAGGTTGTATGGAGTGCAAAACTAAGGAGTCTTTGGGGATCACTGATGAGAATGAAACGTTTTAAAGTTTCAGGCAATGCCTTAGGAAAACCTGAGGAGCCTGTGCCTTGTTCACTGGGAGAGGTAACTTGGGCAAAGAGGACTTTGGGAGGGGTTGAAAACAATAGCCTATGCAGGGGGTCAAATCCTAAATTAGAGTAGGAGAAAGGGGAATGGAATTAAAAGGGTGTTGGATGTGGGGATTGTTACACAGGTGGCTTCTATGTGATTCCATTCTCTTCAGGTTTGTGATGCAAAGACTATTAACAATACAGTATCAGGGACAGAAAAGTGTCCAAAGTACTTGCTGAGAAAGATAACTGGGAGACACAGTGGGTCACAGCTTCTCTGTACCATAGAGGGAATTGCCTTGGAGCCTTGCAGATCATGGCCACACTCACGCTGTCTATATTGGTTGGGGTTTGGTCTGTGTTCTAATGACTTGAATCAGTTTGGGACAACTTAATCTCACCTGGCTCATCTGCCATCTATTTGTCCTTCCTCAAGGAAGACACAGCATAGAACTGCACCTCACACAAAATGGGCATTGATTATTTGTGGACTCCGGATATATGTAATGGCAGGGATTGGTTGAGACATCAGAGAATTCTGGGGACAAATCCTGGCTTTAACACTTCCTAGAGAGGTCACCATACATAGACAAATACAATTTCTGTGAGTTCTTGAAATAGTGAAAATAATACCTCTCTCAATGAATTGTCTTAAAAAATAAATAATGTAATGGAAAGTGCCTGGGACAAGGCGTCACTGAATTGTTGTTCAGAAAATGCCAACTTACCTCCGAATTCCTTTTCTACATATTCCATGATTTGTTGCTACTTGTGGCCTCCGTGACCTTGAACAATCTCATCTATAAAATCCCTTCATCTCTGTGCTTTTCAGTTCTGTTTAGATGACTATGTACTTTTAGTGAATTCTCTTAATATGCCAGACGCAGCACTAGGTCCCGAATACACAGAGCACAGTAAAATATGGTCTCTCCTTTACAGGGGCTTATGATCAGGCAGAGGAGACACCAGCAAAGAGAAGCAGAGTGGCCAGGGCAGTGCACTGCAGATGCACGGAAGAAAGCTGGCAGCAGCACAGGCAGGCATGGGGTGTCTAATCAGGGATGAGTGTGAGCAGCAGAATGAGGAGCGTGCTTTCCCAGAGGAAGAGAGGAAGCCGCTGGAGAGACGAAGGATGCCTTGGACAGATAAAACAGTGTGGAGTGGCATTTGTTGCCCACCACCACTTTCATATTCTATGCTTATAGAGGGAGTTGCTTTGGAGCCTTGCAGATCATGGCCACACTCAAGCTGTTGATCTTGGTTGGGGTTTGGTCTGTGTTCTGATGGCTTGAATCAGTTTGAGACAACTTAATCTCACCTGGCTCATCTGCCCTCTACTTGTCAAACAAACATTTTGCAGCAACTCTATATTCTGCTACTTTTTTCCTCCTATGCTTGGCGCCCACAGAAAGCAACCACAGTAACAAACATAAAGGCAAACAAATATCAGTATATTGAGCATTAACTGGGTCACCCACTGTTTTAGATACTTCATGTATACTCTTATTTAATTTTCACATTTTGGTACAAAAATTGGTTCAGAGAGGAAAAGCGAGTTAGCCAATGTTATACATAGTAAATAGTAGAACAAGTATTTTGGTTCACACATTAGGATTCCAAGTTCAGTGTTCTTTCCACGGTGTTATATCGTATCTTTACTGTGTTCCAATGAGGACATTTCTGTGAGATGGTGCAAAGCTATAATGTATCTTGTGTATGTGTGTGTAATACATGAGTTTTGCCTAGCTAATGTATTTAAATTTAAACAATTTCCATATAAAAAATTACCCATTGTAAGTGTGCAATTCAGTGACTTTAGTTACTGTAAGTTGTTTAGTCATCATCACAGTCCAGTTTGAGGCATTGCCTCACTCTGAAAATGGCCCCTGCTCATTTGCAGTCAGTTTCTGCTTCCACACCTCGTCCCGTGCAGACACTGATCTGCTTTCTTTATATATAAATTTGACTGTTATAGATATTTCATATATATGGAATGTATAATAAGTAATCTTCCTTCCTTCCTTTTTTTTTTTCTGAGACAGAATCTCTCTCTGTTTCCCAGTCTGGAGTACAATGGCACAATCCTGGCTCACTGCAGTCTCCAATTCTGGAGGTCAAGCGATCTACCCACGTGAGCCTCCTGAGTAGCTGGGACTACAGGCACATGCCTCCAAATCGCACTAATTTTTATTTTTAATTTTTAATTTTTTTAGAAATGGGGTCTTACTTACTATGTTGCCCAGACTAGTCTTGAACTCCTGGGCTCAAATGATCCTCCTACCTCAAGCCTTCCAAAGTGCTAGGATTATAGGCGTGAGCCACTGCACTATGTCTGTAGTCTTTCTTATACAGCTTTTAATAGCTGCAGTTAATGGAGCTTCGTGTATGTGTAGATTAATTCATTCATCAAATTTGTGAAGTCTTCAGCCATTATTTCTTCAAATAACTTTACCTCCTGTTACCCTTCTTTTCCTGGGACTCTCATATGCTTATGTGGGTATACCCTGCCTCTCTAAAGTCCCTTCCCCAGAGGACACCTTGGCAGGGGGCATCACTGCTGCTTCACATCAAGTGGACTTCCTTCCATCATGGCAGAAGACAGACAGCCCAGTCCTAGCAGAATCTCCATAGTGACTGATCGGGGCTGAGTCCCCCAGGCCAGAATGCCGCACATTACCACTGTTCTTATTCAAAATTGAGTAGTTCGCCAATTTCCAGAGCAACAAATGGTGGTTATTGAAGATTTTTTTCACCTTATGTTCACTTTTTGGGGAGAGAATTCACTGATCTTTTCTCTTGGCCATGGCCACTCTCCTTACTATTTTTGCAACTGCTCTGGACCTCTAAAATTATCGCAGATAAAAAGTTTAGGCTGGGTGCAGTGGCCCATGCCTGTAATCCCAACACTTTGGGAGGCCAAGGCAGATGGATCACAAGGTCAGGAGATCGAGACCATCCTGGCTAACACGGTGAAACCCTGTCTCTACTAAAAATACAAAAAATTAGCCAGGCGTGGTGGCATGTGCCTGTAGTCCCAGCTGCTCAGGAGGCTAAGGCAGGAGAATCACTTGAACCCGGGAGGCAGAGGTTGCAGTGAGCTGAGATCATGCCACTGCACTCCAGCCTTGGCGACAGAGTGAGACTCCATCTCAAAAAAAAAAAAAAAAGTTCGATTAATTATGACATTTCTTCCTTCCTTTCTACTTTTTTTTTTTTGTCTTGAAATCCTGGAATGAAGGAGGCAGAAGTGGGTTAATAATTCTGTATAATGCATCCTCCACAAGTATGAATCTGGTAGAATTCTCTGGAACACTGACTTTGCTAACCATTAAGAGTCCTGGGCCCTGTCCCATCGGCTGGGGATGGGGAAGTTGGAAGGTGGGAAATATCTGCTGGAGCCCTTTCCCCACAGCAGAGGTAGATTAGTAAGATGAACCTTTTGGTCATAAATTTGGGACATCCTTCAGCATGTCTAGCAAAATAGTTTAAATAGGGGAGATAAGGTAAAAAGTTAATAAAAGTTCTTATTTGGGGGATTATAACAAATGTGTGGATATACAAAAAGGCTGCCACATTCTGCAGATAAATGTCCAACCTTAGGGACACCCAGAATTCAGTAACATGAAATGAAAAAAGTATCTGAAGTGTATAAAGCAATGATAAACCACACAGAATCACTTACTGTCTCCTAGGAGATGAGTCCTGGTCCAGCCTGTAATAAGATGGAAATGAAGAGAGCTGCTGAATAATGAGAAATCACTCAAAAGGGGCAGATTCTGATGATGGCACAGGGGCCACCAAAGACTGTGGAGATATGAAGAGTGGCTGTGAGCATCAGGGAAAGGGGGGTGTGTCTGAGAGCTCTGTTCATCTCCTTGCTCGCCAAGGCTCCACTATCTGACTGCTGGGTTTGAATCCCAGCTTCGCCCCTCTACTGGCTATGTGATTATAAACAAGCCACCTAAGTCCTCAGTCCAATCTTCCATGAAAATGGGGATTAAATGGTACTTTTCTCAGGGGCGAGGGAGTGTTGTGCAAATTGATGATTTAATACATGTAGTGTTTTGAGGTAGAGCATGGTGCTTAATACATGTTCAGCAGCATTTGCCATTTTGTGATGAGCCAGGCTCTGTCCTGTGTGTTACCCAAAGAGCCCCTATCCTCAATCAGAGCTTACATTTGAGTCACGACCACCAACCAGGCACACCCAGAATGTAATTAATTTAAGGTAGTTGACATGCTGCAGGGAGGGCTGCCATAATAAGGTCCAAAAGCTGGCTGGCTTAAAGCAACATAAATATATTGTTTCACAGTTCTGGAAATTGGAAGTCTGAAATCAAGGTGCTGGCAGGGCTGTGCTTCCTCTGAAAGCTTCCTTGCCTCCTCCTAGCTTCTGGTGGCCGGCCAGCCATGTTTTGGTGGTCCTGGCTCATAGTTGCATGGAGGTACTCTGCCTTCCTGGTCACAGGGCAGTCTCTGAGTGTGTCTGTCTTCACATGGCTGTGTTCTAATAATTCCAGTTACATCGGATTAGGGGACCCCATTACAATATGACCTCTTTTAAACTAATTATATCTGCAGTGACCCTATTTTCAAATAAAGTCGCATTCTGAAGTACTAGGGGTTAGGACTTCAACATTGATTTGTGGGGGCACACAATTCAATTCATAACGACTAACAACGATTACAGCAGATGTAGAAAGAGATCTTAACTGCCCCAGAGAATTCAGCTGCCATAAAGCCCGAACCCAGGGTTTCCAGTCAGGGAGACAAATGAGTCCTTTAACATCATGACATTTCAAGTCAGTGGTGTCGGTGTCAGCAAACCTCATCAGAACCTTCCATTCTTTCCCTAACCCTCCCTGCCCTCCCTTCTTTAATCAAGCTCCTATGTAAGCAACAGCCCCTAGCTGTTCAGAGATGCACTTCTTTGGTGTGCTGCTACATGTGTGCAGAGAAGTTTTGTCTTTTCTGCTGTTAAGCTGTTCATTGCCATTTAATTCACAGGCTCCTGACCGCTGGGGTCTAAATTGATAGAGGAAGAGCTCCTTCCCAACATGGTAAAGAGAGAGCCAAAGGGGACATTTGAGCAGAGGCCTGAAACAGGGACAGCTGGGCATCAAGAAGTATTCACCTGGTGCTAGGAGCCTTGTGCCTAGACTTGTGATTCATCCCAGGTTTCCTAGGTTACAAAAATACATACTAGTGGGACTAATGTGGAGACTAAATTGAGGGAATTTTATTTTTTTTTGACATGGAGCCTTGTTCTGTTGCCTAGACTGGAGTTCAGCGGCACGATCTTGGCTCAGAGCAACCTCTGCCTCCTGGATTCAAGCGATTCTCCTGTCTCAGCCTCCTGAGTAGCTGGGATTACAGGTGCGCACCACCATGCCCGGCTAATTTTGTATTTTTAGAAGAGATGGGTTTCATCAGGTTGGCCAGGCTGGTCTTGAACTCCTGACCCCAAGAGATCCACCTGCCTTGGCCTCCTGAAGTGCTGGGATTACAGGCGTAAGCCACTGTGCCCAGCCCGCTAAATTGCAGGAATCTAATCCCTGAGTTGCAAGAATCTGATTATCTCAAATGCAGAAATTTAAGTTGCTGCAAACATCTTGCTTGTACCTAGCTTGCTGAAAGATGCTGATCAAGAACAATTATGAAAATGCAGAGTGTGAAGTATTTAATCCCTCTCATCATTTCATAATTATGTGTCAGTTAGGTTTTATTGCACAACAAACCATCTCAAAATTTATAAGGTGTGAAACAATATATTTTTATGATTGGTCATGGGGCTATGGGCAGTGGAGGTTCCTCTGCTATGGAGCTACTGGGGTAGTTAGCTGTGGGTCTGGTAAGTTGGGTAGAGGGTGGGTCTGCTGAAATGCCTTAGACTCTGTTGTGTGTTTGGGGGTCATTTTTAAACAGGCTGGGTCTCAACTCTCCTTTTCTTACCTTCCAGCAGGCTAGCCCGGGCTTGTTCTTATGAGATGCAAGAAAAGGAACCAAAAAATGCAAAACCTCTTCAAGTGTAGGCTTAGAACAGGTATGCCATTATTGCACCACATTCTATGGGCTAAAAAAATAAAAATAAAAAGCACAAGGACAGCCAAATGTAAGAGCTTGGGAAATAGACTCTACTTCTTGATGGAAGAGTTACAAATTCACTTTGTAAAGAGCATAAATATAGGAAGGAAAGGTGAGCTCTCTTTGCAGTCATTTTATACCAGCGATTATAGCTCCAAGTGTACATCAGGAGTTGACAAGTGTTTTGTGAAAGGGCTAGAAAATAAGCATTTTAGGATTTGAGGGCATATATGTTCTTGGCTGCTTATTATTATTATATTTCTGCTTTCTCTCCTCCTTTTTTTCTTTCTTCTACTTCTTTACCCTTTAAACATGTAAAAACATTCTTTGCTCAATGGCTGTGCAACAACAGGCTGTAGGCCAATTTTGGCCTGTAGACACTTGTTTAGAAACCATTGTAGACAATTAAAAAGGCAACTGGCAAGGCAAAGTTTAGTTCTCTATGTATTTAGGAATTGTGAGTTGAAACTGGTACAATTTGAAGCAAGAATTTTTAAAAATTTTATTCTAAATATGTGCTTATATTCAGCACTGAGAGAAGATGCTTATGTGAGTAAACACACAGTGTAATTTCACCATATGGTTTGTCCATTTGCAAGTCTTTAGTTGAAAAATTGTTGCATGGATAACACCTGAGGAAGAACACTGACAGGTCTTTGTTCTGAAAAAATCCATTGGTGTTATGCAAAGAAGCACTTTGATTTCTGTAGCTTTGTAACAGGTTTTGAAATTTGGAAGTATGAATTTTCCACATTTGTTCTTTTTTCAAGATCGTATTGGCTATTCCAGATCCCTTGGATTTCCATATAAATTTGAGGATAGATCTTGTCAATTTCTGCAAAGACTCCAGCTGGGATTTTGTTAGTGTTGGTGTGAAATGCGTGTATCAGGGCAGTATTGCATAGAAGTGCCAAGAGTGGACCCCCTGCCTTGTTTTTAACCTTAATAGGAAATCCTTCCATCTTTCACCATTAAATATAACGTTAGTTGTGGGTTTTTCATTGATGCCCTTTTTAAGGTGGAAAAAGTTCCCTTTAATTCTTAATTTGTTGGGTAAAGTCTTATCAAGAAAAGGTGTTGGATGTTTTAAAGTGCTGTTTCTTTGTCTGTTGGGATGATCATGTCGTTTTTGTTCTTTATTCAGTTAATTGATTTCTGAATGTTAAAATCGTCTGACATTCCTAGGATTAATTCCACTTGGCCATGGTGTATGTTGCTGGATTCTATTTAAAATTATTTCTGGAGAATTGTTGTCTGTATTTGTAAAATACATTAGGCTGTAGTTTTGTTCTCTTTTGAGGTCTCCATTTGATTTTGTATGTAAATAATACTGGTCTCAAACAGTGAGTCAGAAAGTGTTTCCACCTCTTATGTTTTAGAAGGTTTTGTAAAAAAAAAAAATTGGTACTAATCATTTTTTAAGTGCTTGGTAGAATTCATCAGTAAATTCATCCTAGGCTGGGCTTTTCTTTGTAGGAAGTTTAAAAATTACAAATTCAATCTCTTTACATGTTATGGTTCTTACTGAGTTGGTTTTGGTAGTTTGTATGTTTCTAGGAATTTGTGTAAGGCATCTAAGTTATCTAATTTGTTGTCATTCAACGTTTCATAGTATTTTCTTATAATTCTTTTACTTCCATAAAGTCAATATAATGTCCCTTCTTTTGTTCCTAACTTTAGGAATTTGAGTCTTTTTTCTTTTTCTCTTGATCATTATTGCTAAAGGTTTGCCAAATGTGTTGAACTTGTCATTGGTTTTTTCTACTATTTCCTCATTTCAATTTTATTACTTTCCACTCTAATCTTTATTATTGTCTTCATTTTGTGTGCTTTAGATTTAGTTTACTCTTGTTTATCCAGTGACTTTGCAGGAAAATTATGTCATTCATTTGAGATCTTTATTTTTCTTTAGCAGAGGCATTTACAGCTGTTAAATTTCCTCCAAATTCTGCTTTAGCTGTATCTCATATATTTTCATATGTTGTCTTCATTTAATTTATTTTAAAGTATTTTCATCAAGACCAGCCTGGCCAACATGGTGAAACCTCGTCTCTACTAAAAATACAAAAATTAGCTGGGCATAGTGGCAGGTGCCTATAGTCCCAGCTACTTAGGAGGCTGAGGCAGGGGAATCACTTGAACCTGGGAGGGGGAGGTTGTGGTGAGCCAAGATCATACCACTGCACTCCAGCCTGGGTGACAGAGCGAATCTCTGACTCAAAACAAACAAACAAACAAAAAAATATATATATGTGTATACATATTCAAATTTCCATTGTGATTTTTTTTTCTGATTCTTTGTTTAGCAGTATCTCATTTAACACATACGTGTGGATTGCTCAAATTTGCTTTTGTTATTGATTTATTTAATTCCATTTTCATCAGTACACTTTTCATTACTTTAATTCTTTTTCATATATTGAGGCTTGATTTTTAGCCTATTGTATGGTTTGTCCTGGAGAATGTTCCATATGCTATTGAGAAGAATGTATGTTGTGCTGTTGGTGGGTGATGTGTTTCACAGATATCTCTTAGGTCTACTTGCTTCGTGGTGCAATTCAATTACTCTGTACCCTTTTTGATACTTTCTTAGTTGTCCTGTTCATTGCTGAAAGTGGGATATTGAAATCTGCAATGATTATTATTGAATTGTCTATTTTCCCTTCATTTCCATCAGATTTTTTCATGTATTTTGGAGCTCTGTTATTAGGGTACATATATGTCTATAATTGATATTTCTTTTTGATTGATTCATTCTTTTATTATTACTACATGTTCCTTTTCATTTCTAAACACAGTTTTGGTCCGTTTTAAAGTCTGTTTTGTCTGATGTTAGTACCACCATTGCAGCTTTCTTATCTTATGGATGCTTTGGCATGACATATTACTTTCATTCTTTTACATTTTTTTTTTTTTTGAGATGGAGTTTCACTCTTGTTGCCCAGACTGTAGTGCAATGGTACAATCTCGGCTCACTGCAAGCTCCACCTCCCGGGTTCAAGCGAGTCTCCTGTCTCAGCCTCCCATGTAGCTGGAGTCACAGGTGCATGCCACCATGCCTGGCTAATTTTTGTAATTTTATTAGAGACGGGGTTTCATCATATTGGTCAGGCTGGCCTCGAACTCCTGATTTCAGGTTATCCGCCTGCCTCAGCCTCCCAAAGGGCTGCCATTCTTTTACTTTCAACCAAAAATAAAAAGATAAAATGTGTCTTCTATAGACAGCACATAATTGGATTTTTAAAATCAAGTCTCACAACAGTGTCTTTTCGTTGGGTTTTAAAATCCATTTAATGTTCTTTATATGCTTGAATTTACACCTGCCATTTTACTTTTTGTTTTATATATATATATATTTGCTCCACTATTCCTCCTTTCCAGGTTTTTTTTTGCATAAAGTGAATATTTTCTAGTGTAATATTTTAATATCTTTAACCATTTTTTCACTATGTTTTTGTTACTATCTTATTTATATTTCTAGGATATACCAAATCCTTCTTAAATAATCAGAATGTATTTTAGATTTATACTAACTTGATTCCAGTGAAATACAGAAATATTACTCTTCTGTAGTTTTCATGTCTTCTAACCATCCTTTGTGTTGTCATTATACATATTACATTTATATATTTTGCAAACCCCAAAATACATTTTTCTAATTATTATTTTTTTACTTTTACAATTTTATGGCTTTTAAATAAAACTATGAGAAGGAAGATAAGTAATACATAGTTAGATAGTTTGATGTATTGACTTTCTTACTTTCCATTTCTGGTTCTCTTCATTTGTTCCTTTGGATTCCAGTAACTATTTGGTGTCACTTCCTTACCCCAGTTCAACTTTAGTGCCACTAATGTCCTCTGTGTTGACACTGCAAGGTACACATACATACCCAGAGATATTGTAGGTTTGGTTTCAGACCACTGCAATAAAGCAATATTGCCATAAGGCAAGTAACGCACTTTTTATTTTATCTCCCAGTGCATATAAAAGTTACCTTTAAACTACACTGTAGTCTATTAAAGTGTGCAATAGCATTATGACAAAAAAATGTGTGTACCTTAATTTTAAAATACTTTATTGCTAAAAAATGCTAGTGATCATCAAAGCCTTTAGTGAGTCTTAATCTTTCTGTGGGTGGAGGATCTTGCCTTGATGTTGATGGCTGCTGACTGATCAGGGTGGTGATTGCTGAAGGGTGAGATGGCTGTGGAAGTTTCTTAAAATAAGGCAACAATGAAATTTATCCCATCAGTTGACCCTCCCTTTCACGAAAGACTTCTCTGTAGTATGCAATGCTGTTTGATAGTATTTTACATATAGTAGAACTTCTTTGAAATTGAGGTCCATCCTCTCAAACCCTGCCACTGTCTTATCAATTAGCTTTATGTAATATGCTAATCCCATTATTGTCACTTCAACAATGTTCACAGCATCTTTACCAGGAGGAGACTCCATCTCAGGAAACCACTTTCTGTGCTCATCCCTGAGAAGCAACTCCTCATGTGCTCAAGTTTCATCATGAGACTTAGCAATTCAGTCATATCTTCAGGCTATACTTCTAATTCAAGTTCTCTTGCTATTTCTACCACATCTGCAGTCACTTCTGCTGAAGTCTTCACCTCCTCCAAGTTATCCATGAGGGTTAGAATCAACTTATTTCAAACTCCTATTAATACTGATATTTTTACCTCCTTCCATGAATCATGAATGTTCTTAATGGCATCTAAAATGATGAATCCATTCCAGAAGATTTCCAATTTACTTTGCCCAGATCCATCAGAAGAATCACTATCTATGGCAACTATAACCTTACAACATGTATTTCTTAAATAATAAGACTTGAAAGTCAAAATCAGTTCTTGATCCATGGGTTGCAGAATGGATGTGTTATAAGGCATGAAAACATTAATCTCTTTGTACATGTCCATCAGAGCTCTTAGGTGAGACTAGGTGCATTGTCAATGAGCAGCAATATTGTGAAAAAATATCTTTTTTTCTGAGCAATAGGTTTCAATACAAGGCTTAAAATATTCAAGGAACCATATTATAAATAGATGTTTTGTCATCTAGGCTCTGTCGTTTCATTTATAAAGCACAGACACCATAAATTTTAAAGATCCTAGGATTTTTAGGATGATAAATGAGCATTGGTTTCAACTTAAAATTACCAGCTGTATTAGCCCCCATCAAGAGAGTTAGCCTGTCATTTGAAGCTTTGTAGCCAGTCATTTACTTCTCTCTAGCTATGAAAGCCCGAGATGACAATAGCATATATAAGGCTGTTTTGCCTACGTGAAAAACCTATCATTTAATGTAGCCACCTTCATCAATTATCTTAGCTAGATACTCTGGATAACTTCCTGCAGCTTCTCCAGCAGTGCTTGTGGCTTCACCTTGTGCTTTTATGTTATAGAGGCAGCTTCTTTTATATTAAACCTCATGAACTAACCTCTGCTAGATTTAAACTTTTCTCCTGCTGCTTCCTCAACTCTCTTGGCCTCCATAGAATTGAAGAGAGTTAGGACTCTGTGTGAGACTTTGGCTTAGGGGAATGTTGTGCCTGGTTTGATCTTCTATGCAGACCCCCAAAACTTTGTCCATATCAGCAATGAGGCTGCTTTGCTTTCTCATCATTCATGTGCTCACTGGAGTAGCACTTTTCATATTCTTCAAGAACTTTCCCTTTGCATTCAGAACTTGGCTAACTGGCACAAGAAACATAGTCTTCAGCCTGTCTTGACTTTAAATGTGCCTTATTCACTAAGCCTACTTATTTTCTTATTAAAGTGAGATATGTGTGACTCTTCCTTTCATATGAACACTTAGAGGCCGTTGTAGTGTTAATTGGACTAATTTCAATCTTACTGTGTTTTAGGGAATAGGGAGACCCAAGGAGAAGGGAGATGGGAACGGCTTTTTGGTAGAGCAGTCAGAATATACACAACATTTACTGATTAAGTTTACAGTCTTATATGGGGGCAATTTGTGGCACTCCAAAGCAATTACAATAGCAACATCAAAGGTGACTGACCATAGATCACCATAACAGATATAATAATAATGAAAAAAATTTGAAAGTTTGCAAGAATTACCAAAACGTGACACAAACACAAAGCGAGCACATTCTGTTGGAAAAATAGCAATGATAGATTTGTTCAACTCCGGCTTGCCACCAGACTTCAATGTGTAAATACCAAGATATCTGCAAAGTGCAACAAAGTGAAACTCAACAAAATAAAGTATGTCTGTATTACATTTCTCTATATTGTAGACCTAATGATGAAATTATAAACATATTGTTTTATACAACTGCTTTATAAATAAGAGAATGAAAAAAAGAAATATGCATTTATACTGTTTTTCATTATTACATTTATTGGTGCTCTGTGTGTGTGTGTATGCATGTGTGAGCACATGTGTGAATTTGTTACTACCTGGAGTCACTTGCTTTCAGATTGCAGGACTTCCTTTAGGATTTCTTGTAAGGCAGGTCGTATAGTTACATATTCCTTAAGTTCTGTTTAACTGAGAATGTCTTTATTTCACAGCGATTGTAGAAACTTAACTCTCATTTTCATGTAAGAGTCTTGATTAAAAAGACTTTGTACGTGATGAGTTCCTTATCTTTTTCTGCTTTAAATATTTTTCTTTAAAAAAAAGTTTGGGTGTGAAATCATTACATTTCTCTTACTTGGAGTTTGTTGAGCTTCTCGAATGTGTAGATTCATGTTGTACATCAAATTTCAGAAAATGTTAGCTATTTTTTTTTTGAATATTTTTTCTGTTCCTTTTTCTCTTTCCTTCCTTTCGGGTAATCTCATTAAATGTTTGGTCATCTGCTTAAGGGTATCCCACATTTTTCTGAGGCTTTAGTTCTTTCTTTCATTCTTTTTATTCTCTGTTCTTTGGATTTTATAGTCTTTATTTATCTATTTTCAAGTTTATTGATTTTTACTTCTGCCAGCTAAACGCTGCTTTTGAGCCACTGTAGTGATTTTTTAAAATTTCAGTTATATTTTTCTATTTTTAAATTTCTATTTTGTTATTTTTTATATTTTCTATCATTGTATTATCTTCTATTTGATGAGACATTATCATTATACTTTTGTTTACTCCTTTGAGAATAATTTCCTTTAATTTTTAAATTATATTTATAATGACTGCTTTGAAATCTTATAGTAAGTCTGTCATTTGGCTCTCTCATGGGAAGTTTCTGTTTCCTGCTTCTTCTTCCTGTATGAGTAACATTTTTCTATTTTAAAAATATTTCATATTTTTTGTTGAAAACTGGGAATTTTAGGTAATTCACTGTAGCAATTTTGGATATTTATCATACCACATCTTCTAGGACTTGCTCTTGATGGCTTCTGCTCGTGTATTGTTTAGCAACTTGGTGGAATTATTTTAGTGATGTCTACGGATCTCATTATGTGGAGAATCTGATGTCACTTCTCCAAGAGCATACACAACCGTGGACATGAACGCAGCTGCCCTAGGATGGCAGTGTATGGATGTGGGCTCTTTCTGAGTATCGCTTTCCTTTGTCCCTCTGACAAGCTGCCTGCCTCTACTGGTTTTGAGCCTAGGTTTACTAATTATCAAGTGGTTACTCTATTTTTTTTTTTTTTTTGACAATTCCCTGAAACATAATTTTCTCTATAACCTGAGTCAATTAAATATTGTCTCTTTTTAGGGATAGTTTTTGAGACCAGTCTTTGAGGTTTGTTCTTAAAGGACAGTAGGGAAAACAGGAGGGCTCTTCTTAGCTGTGTCATTCTCTGGTTCTCCCTAGTAAATTAACGAGCTTATAGTTTAGCTCATTGCTCTCCTGGAGAGAACAGCCTCCTCTTCATTGCTTGACAACAAAATCACCTTTGGTTTTAAGAGAACACTTAGGCATGAATTTCTCCATATTCTTTTCTAAATAAAGTTGGTCTCTTTGTGGAAAGCTTCAGAACTCTGTTCTTATGACCTGCCTCTCCACTTGAGCTGTTACTGAGCCCCTGCTCAGGGAGTGAGCCACTTTTCTCAGAGTGGCCACTGCTTTGAGTTGTGTGCTGGATTGTGGTGACAGCCTCTGGTCCTCTTGGATTAACTCTACCAGCAAAAAATGTTTGCTCTGTGACTGAAATGTACCAAGGATGATCAGGGCCCTAATATTCTTGGCCTGTCATGCTCTTGGCAGAACCTTCACACTCTGGGTGGGGTCTAGGAGTAAGAGGGAAGCCCCAACCCTCTCAGTCATGCTTGCTTGAAATTTAGCCTCTACAGCATAGAGCTGGGGGTAGGGATGAGTGATGTTGTCAGACTCCCCTTCCAAGGAGGAGACCATAGCCCTCAACTTGGAGCCTGCAGGAGAGGGAGTCCCATCTCCTTGGCCATGCCAACTTGTGGTGGAATTTCCATTATGCTAAGTTGGAAGATGAATGAGTCAAGAGGTGGGCAAGTCTCAAGAACCACAGGAATCTGCTGTTCCTACTTAGATTTGGTAGATTTTATAGAATAAATGTGTTATTTTCACTCGGTGTTGATCTGAGAACAATTTCCAGAGATTCGAAATAGTTAAAAAACATATTTTCCTCTGGTGATAGTTGATTTGATTGGAAGAGGGTTCATGCAGTTCCTCATGCTGTCATTCTAAGTCTTGTTCTGTAAATAAGCATTTTAAAACTACAAAGAAGAGAGAGAGAAAATCAATAGTTTGACATTTATTTGCTTGTAGCTACAGTTGATTTAGTTATTTGTCTTTATCCCCTTGATCTCTAAAATTCTTCAACAAAAGGCTCTTTTATACCTGAGTACTAAATATAATTAAGAAATTATTGTAATTGATGCTTGGCTTAATAAGCACTTACCAAATGAGAAGCCATCCTCTTAGACAATGCAAATCCACACATGAGTGTAGGTGAAGAGTGACAGGTACATTCTGTAAACAGTGGGAGTGAATAATTTAGCCAGAATCTGCATGCTTTATGGGAACCTGAAGCTGGCAGTTCTTTTTAAGAAATATCAGGCTAAGAATTCTAGAAGAGATAAGCAGCGTTATTAAGAACCTTGTAACAGTTGAAGCTGTGCCACGTATTTGCATTTCAATGATGTCAGCCCCTGGCTCACATTCCTATTTCATATTCACCTGCCTACTTTCTTTTAATATTCTCATATTTTAGTCAAAATCCACTGTAGTCTTTGATTTGGAATTTTTCTTTAGAAATACCTTAAAGTACAGACAATATTATAACAATCATCCTTATACCTCCACCCAGAATAATTTGTTTTAGATCTTTATTTTTAAAAAGGGATATTAGCTTATATATACTTTAAGATGCCTTTGTTTTTGTCTCCACTTCAATTTCCCTCTTCAGAAAAAAGGTCAATATCATAAATTTGATGTGTATTCTTTCTATATATATCTACATACATACATATGCACAAGTAAGCATGTGCATACACACACATGCATGCACACACACATAGAGGTTTGCTTCAGTGTTACCTGTTTATAAATGTGCTTACCAAATTTCTGTCCACAGTCTAATGTCTTCATTTCTTTCTAAATGAATGAAAATTTAAAGTTAATGCCTGGAATTTGGCATGTGTGACAAGGATATGGTAATTCCACTACTGAGAAAGGAGAGAGTAACAGGCAGACATATTTAGAAGGAAGATATTAAGCCTGGGTTTTTGTGTTTAAAGTGCTTCTGAGACATTCAGCAGGTAATCTATAAACATATGCACATATGTAAATCTGGGAAAAGAGGTCTGTCTAAAAAATCTCAATTTTGGAGACAAAAAATAAGTAATTATGAAAATAATTAGTGTGAATGAAAACACAAATGGGTCAAAAGTTTTCTAAACCTCAAAAATGCTTGTACCAAACACCTCTAGCAAATGAAGTATTAATCATAAATCATTTAAAATACCGTATTAGAAAATCAAAATCAACAAGTGAGGTATGGTCTCTATCCCAGCTAATGGTCAACATATACCCCACTGAAGAAGGTAACCATGACAGTATGACAAGAAATGCCAGCAGAAGAGTAAATATTGCATGAAAGAGACAATAACCTATCATTATTCATAGATAATGCAACATTCTATGAGAATAACCTCCAAAAAATGAAAAAGTATTAGTCAATAGGATAATTAGTAATCCCAGCTTCTCGGCAGGCTTAGGCAGGAGAATCGCTTGAACCCAGGAAGTGGAGGTTGCAGTGAGCTGAGATTGCACCACTGCACTCCAGCTGGGTGACAGAGCAAGACTCCATCTCAAAAAAAAAAAAAAGAAAAAAAAGAAATATGCAACATTCCAGATTCCTGTAACTCAAGAGCAACACGTTTGAAAATTGACAATGTGACAAATGAACCATACTTAAAATAGAACAAAATGTCTAAAGTACCTAGAAATATGCTTAACCATAAATTTTAAAAATTGTAGGGAGCAAATTATGAAATTACACTGAAAGACAGAAAATAGGATTTAAATAAATCTAGAGACATAAGCGTACCCTTGTTTTGGGAGGTGACAGTTCTCCTCAAATTGACTTACTAAGTCAATTAAGTATAATTCCAATAAAAGTCCCAACAGGGACTTATTCATGGATCTTAAAAAACTTTTCAGAAAATTAACAAAGGAAATATACACACTTTTATTTAAAACAATTTTATAAAATTAATCAAGAAGGCAAGTATATTTGCTTTTTTAGATAGCAAAATTTACTGAAAACAATTGTAAGTAGACCACTGTGGGTATTGGTGACAACACTTTACAAATAGAGAACAGAATAGCTGGGACTACAGGCGCGTGCCACCACTAGTTTTTTGTATTTTTAGTAGAGACGGGGTTTCACTGTGTTAGCCAGGATGGTCTTGATTTCCTGACCTCGTGATCTGCCCGCCTCGGCCTCCCGAAGTGCTGGGATTACAGGCATGACCCACCGCACCTGGCCACAGATTCTTAAAAGGAAAATTGCTCTTGCTTTGATAACAGTGTGTGGAAATGGCTTTTCCAATTAACAATGCTTTCGGGAAAAACAAACTACACATGATTAGGAAGCTTACTGACAGAACATTTCTTTGTTTTGGAACCGGTATGTTTTTTGCACTTTCTCATGAATGCAAGTGTAGTACACCTCTCTTTATTTTCTTTAAAAAAAAAAATACATTTTTTTAATTAGAAAGATTACCCTCAGATGTTACCATTTTAACACAATATTTGTCCCCAAATTCTTCATTCTTTTATCTATATGGATGTTTTTCTAGCTACTTGAAAGGAAAATAATTGGGAATGTAGAAACAATGCAAACAGTCTGCAGATAATGACCCACAGAGAATCTTAATAAACTAGATAGCATCATGAAATGTAATTTCCAGCAATAACATAATGATCATGTAAACTATAAAAATAATATCATGTTCTAAAATGATACTGATAAATTTTGAGTTGAAAAGCATAAATAGGATAGCAATAAAGTGAATATCATGACATCTTATTGGGAATATGAAAATTATTCTATTGCTTAACCTAATTGCATTTTGGTGGTGTGCCAGGAAAAGCTGAGTTTCTGTAAACATCCCTGGGCTAATATGAGTTCAGGCTTCTTTCACTGCATTCAGCACTGTAGCATAAGGGCACTAGATAGCCTTGCCCCCACAGGCGCTGAAGGAGGCTTGTCTGTCTGTGACAACACCTCTTTCATCTATAGACACATGGTCTTCGTAAATTTTCCCCAGGAGAGTTCAGCATTAATGCACTTGGGCCACTCTATTTCCACAAGGTCATGTAAATTATTTAAAAAAGAAAAAGGTGGGAACGGGATGGTCTTGGGCAGCTGATTAGCATTTTATGCATAATAAAGAATTTCGCATGTTTGCGGCCAGGCACAGTGGCTCACACCTGTAATCCCAGCACTTTGGGAGGCTGAAGGGGGTGGATTACGAGGTCAGGAGTTCAAGACCAACCTGGCTAAGATGGTGAAACCCTGTCTCTACTAAATATACAAAAATTAGCCAGGCATGGTGGCAGGCATCTGTAATCCCAGCTACTCAGGAGGCTAAGGCAGAGAATTGCTTGAATCTGGGAGGCAAAAGTTGCAGTAAGCCAAGATTGTGCCACTGCATTTCAGCCCGGGCTACAGAGCGAGACTCTGTCTCAAGAAAAAAAAAATTGATTAAATAGGATACTGAGTATCTTAATATAATGTCCAAAATGTGAAATATATAATACAACAAACACTCATAATACCAAGAACTAGGAAAATCAGAACATGATCAAGAAAAGACAGCCTTACAAAAACAGCATTGAGATGAATTAGAAGCTGAAATTATCTGAAAATGATTTTAAAGCCACCATTATAAAAATTATTTCATAAGCAATTATGACTTCTCCTGAAACAATTTGAAAAGTAGGAAATTTCAGCAAACAAATAAAAACTAAAGAGAAGATCCAGTTGGAAAGTATAGAACTGAAAAATTCAATCACCAAAACAAAATAACCAAACAAAAAGCTCACTGAATAATTGTAATATAAGGTGAAGAGTTGACAGAAGATAGAATCAGTGAACATGAGAACACATGAGTAGAATTTGCCCAATTTAAGCAATAGAAAAAAAGTGAAAAAAATTATAAAGTATCAAGTACCTGAAGTACTATAATGAAAAAGCTAACCTTTGTATTATCAGAGACTGAGAAGGAGAGAAAAAAGAATGAGACTGAAAAACTTCATCCTAAAAAGTAATGGCTATAATTTCCCCAAATTTGAAGACATAAACTAATAAATTCAAGAGGCAAATACACCGCAATGGATATACCCAAAGAATCACATAAAAAGATATCATCATTAAGATGCTGAAAATTAAAGGCAAAAAGAAAATCTTAGAAGCAATCAGAGAAGTAACATATTACCTATATGGGTATGCCAATTCAAATGTCAGTAAACTCATTTGAAATTTGGATGCCAGAAGAAAATGGCACATTTTTCAAGTCCTGAAGGACAGGGAGTGTCAATTGTGAATTCTATATCTGGTTAAAGTATACTTACTTCAGGAATAAAGTAAAAATAAACACATTGTCAGATGAAAATAAACTAAGAGAGTTTGTTGCTGGCCAACCTACCTGTAAAGAATGGCTAGAAAAAAAATCATAACAGAATAAATCATATAACTTCAGAAAGAAAATAATAAAATTTGCATGTATAAAAATAGAAATAAATATACAAGAATGTGAATTTTTAAATCATATTTTATGGTTGAAGTAAAAGTTATAATATCAGCTAATGTGGTTCTCAATGACTGTAGATGAAATACTTAAGATAATTACATTTAAACATGGTACAAAGTAGAGGGATTTAAATGGAAGTAAGCTTTCTATGCCTTGCTCAAAGTCTATAATGTTCATACCTGTCTCTCTCTGTGTGTGTGTGTGTGTGGTATATACATAGATACAAATATAGGGTGATAATTAATAATCTGTACAAAAACTCTCCAAACAGATATACATAAAATCATTATAAATAAATGAAGATTGAATCAATTAAAAAGTTTAAATAAACAACAGAAAGGCAAGAAAAGAGAAACAAAGAGGCTATCAACAGAAAACAAATAAAATGGCAAACTAAAACCATCAATAATTACTCTTTGTGTGTGTGTATTAGTCTGTTTTCACAATGCTATAAAGAGCTACCTGAGACTGAGTAATTTATAAAGAAAAGAGGTTTAATTGGCCGGTGGTTCCTACAATCATGGCAGAAAGCGAAGAGGAAAAAGGCATGTCTTACATGGCCAGAGAAAAAAGAAAGATAGAAGGGTGGGTGCTACATACTTTCAATCAGACAGATCTCGTGAGAATTCACTCACTATCATGAGAACAGCAAGGGGGAAATCCACCTCCATGATCTAATCACCTCCCAGAAGGCCCCTCCACTAACACTGGATATTACAATTTGACGTGAGATTTGGATGGGGACAAAAATCCAAACCATATCAGTGTGAATGGGATAAATACACCAATTAAAAGACAGAGATTGAGTGCATAAAAAAAAGATGCAACAATACATTGTCTACAAAATAACTCACTTCAAATACAATGACATGGTTATATTGAGTAAAAGAATAGAGTAAAAGAATAAAAAAAGATATGCCGTGTGTATTATTCAGGGTTCTCTAGAGAAACAGAACCAATAACATAGGTATGTATATTGGCTCAAGTGATTATGGAGGCTGACACATTCCAAAATCTGCAGTTGGTGAGCTGAAGACCCAGGAGAGCCAATGGTGTCATTCTAGCTCAAGTCTGAAGGCCTGAGATGTAAGAGAGCTGATGATAGTTCCAGTCCAAATACCAGCAGGCTTGAGATCCAGAAAAAGCTGATATTTCAGTTTGAGTCTGAAGAAGGGAAAAAACTGAAGTCCCAGAATGAAGCAGTCTGGCAGGAGGAGTTCCTTCTTACTTGTGGGAGGCTCAGCTTTGTGTTCTTTTAAAATTTCCAACTGATTGAATAAGACCCAACTACTTCAGGGAGGACAGTCTGCTTTACTTGATTTACTGATTCAACTGTTAATCCAATTTAGATGCACTCTTACGGAAACACCCAGAATAAGCTTGTCCAAATGTATCGTCACCCCAGTTAAATAGATACCTAAAAATAATCATTACACCGTGGATACTTTAAACAAAAAACATAAAAGCGGTTATGTTAATATCAAACAAGATAGATTTCAGTGCAAAACAAAAACGTACTAGAGACAAAGAGGTACATTATGTAAAAAAAAAAAAAAAAAGATACATCTATGTGGATCCTAAATGTGTAGGTGCTAAACAACAAAGCCTTAAAATATAAGAAGCAAATACCGAGGGCTGAAAGGAACAATAAACACATCTACAATGATGGGTGGAGGCTTCTGCAATCCACTCACGTCAATTAAGATAGACATTGAACAGTAACGATGAGGAGCTAAACAACACATTCGGCCAAAAGGATCTAATTCCATATGTAGAACACTCCTCTTAATAGTAGCAGAGCCTACAGTTGACTCTCCAACAACACGGGTTTGAACTGTTTGGGTCCACTTATGCATGGATTAAAAGTGACATTGAGTGTGCTTGCTTCTCCTGCCTCTCTTTCTACTTGCTCCATCTCTTCTGTCTCTGCCACCCCTGAGACAGCAAGACCAACCCCTCCTCCCACTCAGTCTACCCCATATGAAGATGAGGATAAATACCTTTATGATAATCCACTTCCCCTTAATGAATAGTAAGTAGATTTTCTATCCCTTATGATTTTTAATAACATTTTTTCTCTAGCTTACTTTATTAAAAGAATACAGTATATAATATATATGACATATACAATATTTGTTAATTGACTATGTTATTGATAAGGCTTCTGATCAACAGTAGACTGTTAGTAAAGATTTTGTGGACTCAAAATTTCACGTGAATTTTCTACTGAATGGGGAGTTGATGCCTCTGAACCTTGCATGGTTCAAGGATCAACTATATATATATTTTCAAGTGCCCATGTAACTCTCACTAGATAACTAATAGCCTTGGAAATAAAATGAACTACATAAATATAAAAAATATGAAATCATGCATTGTATGGAGTGTGTCCTATGGTTATATCTGAATCAAATTAGAAATCAATAACATAAAAGGAACAAAACTCTAACACTTAGAAATTGAACACATTTGTAAATAATACATGAGCCCAAGAGAGAAAGTCCCAGGGGAGATAAAAATGAAAACATAAAACTAAATAAAAATGGAAATATTACATTTCAACATACGTGGGTACAGCTAAAGCAAGGCTGAGAGGAAAATGCATAGTACTACTTGCTTGTATTAGAAAAAAGGACAGGTCACCAATCAGTCATCTAAGTTTCTAGCTCAAGAAACTAGAAAAATAATAGCAAAATAAACCCAATGCAAGTATAAGGGAGAAAATAATAAAAATAATTACATAAATCCATGCATTTGAAAATATGAAACAGTAAATCAATAAAACTAGAAGCTGGTTCTTTAAAAATCAACAAAATGCACAAGCCTCTAGCAAAACTGCCAAAGAAAAAAGAAGGCACAATTACTAATATCAGAGATAAAAAAGGAAGTATTACCACAGGCATATATCAAAAAGATAAGAGAATACTACCAATTACTCAGCACATACAAATTTGGCAACTTTCGTAAAATGGAACAATTCCTCAAAAGGTACAAACTTCTACAACTCACCAAATATGAAAAAGATTTGGACAGCACCAAAACTATTAAGGAAATTAAACTTGTAGTTAAAATACTTCTTCAAAAGAAATCTTCAGACCCAGGTGATGTCACTGAAGAATTCTATCAAACATTACATGGTTCAACATTTAAAAATCAATCAGTGCAATCCACAAGATCAACAGACACCGAATACAAATTAATCATATACATAAACACAGAAGCAACATTTGACAAAATCTATGGTAAAAAATTCTCAACAACTTAAGAACAAATTTACAGAGTTCCTAAAGCACCTTGCAGTAGCATCATTCTTTAAAGCTTTTTCACTAAGATTAGAAATAAAAAGAATTTTAATTCTCACTGCCCTTATTAAGCATAGTACTAGAAATCCTAAAAAGCCCATTAAGACAAGAAAGGAGAAAGAAGGAAAACAAATTGGGAAAGAAAATATAAAACTTTTCCTATTTTCAAGTGGGCATGATTGATGCACAAAATTTCGATGAATCTCCAAAAAAAATTCTCCTAGAACTAATAAGTGAGTCCAGCAAGGTCACAGGATACACTATCAGCATACAAAAATCAATGACATTTCTTTATACACAATGAACATGTGAAAACTTAAATTGAAAACACAATACCATTTAAAATTCCTTCAAAGATAACAAAATATTTAGGCATACACATAACAAAAGAAGTACAAAATCTGCATTTTAAATATAAAAAACTAATGAAAGAAATCAAAAAATACCTAAATAAATGGCGAGACATACTATGTTCATAGGTTAGAAGACTAAATATAGTGACAATGTTGATTCTCTTTAAACTGATCTAAGATTTGATGCAATTATATCAAAATTCCAAAAATGATTTTTGTAAACACAGACAAGCTTATTATGAAATTTATATGGAAAAGTACAGATCTTAGAATAGCTAAAACAATCTTGAAAATGAGGAATGAGGTGGGAGTGTATCCTCCAAAAGATATATACAGATGGCAAATAGCATCTGGAAAGATGATCAATTTTATTAGCTATCGGGAAAATGCAAATTTAAACCACAATGAGATATCACTATACACTTATTAGAATGGATAACATTTTAAAAATAGGGAAAACATCAAATGCTGGCAAGGATGCAGAGAAACCGGACCACTGACACATTGCTGATAAGAATGTAAAACCATACAGCCACTCTGGAAAATGGTTTGTCATTTTCTTATAAAACTAAATATGCACTTATCTGGTAAACCAGCAATTTCATATTGGAGCATTTATCCCAGAAAAGCAAAGATTCATAGTCACTGAAGAATTTCTACAGAAAGATTCATAGTAGCTTTTGATTCATAACCCTCATAAACTGGAAACATTCCAAATGTCATTCAATAAATGAATGGTTAAACAGACTGTCATGCATGTACACCATGGAACACCTCTTGTCATTAAAGAAGGAATTATTGACACGTGATAATTTGGATAAGCCTCAAGAGAAATACAATAAATGAAAAAAGCCATTTCAAAAAGGTTATATAGTGAATGATTCAACTTACATTATATTTATGAAATGACAGAATCTAGAAATAGAGTATAGATTAGTGGTTTCCAGGATCAGGGATGGCTTGGAGGTGGTTGGCTATAAAAGAGCAACACAACAGATCCTTCTGTGGATGGCAATGTCCGTACCTTTACTCTGAACGTCAGTATCATGGTTATTATACTGTGGTATAGTTTTGCAAGATGTTATCATTTGTGTAAACAGTGCATAGGATTTCTGTATTTTTTTTTACAACTGCATGCAAATTTACATTTACTTAAAAACAAAGTTTGATTTTAAAAAGGAAATTTGAAACAAAACAAACATAACCTCTTTCCTGGGGATTTTGTTCCTGTCAAGCAGCAGGAATTTTTTTTTTTTTTTTTTTTTTTTTTTTGGTCAGGGGCCACTTTCATTGCCAATGACAAGTACATGCTCATCCTTGTATCCTTCCCAGGTTATTTTGAATAATTGGGTCTGGGCTGGTACAGGACCACATTGTTGGTTATGACAGCTGCTAAAATGGGACTACCGCAGCATGGACACAAAAGATTCTAGTGATGGGCACCATCACATCCACAATGAACACTGATTGAGTATTGGATTAAAAAGAACATACATATCATGAAATTCGGTAAGGACATTAAAGATCATTTTGTCTTTCCCTTTAATATTGCAGAAGATTAAACGGAGGCCTAGATTATCTCATCCAAGATTAAAGCACTAGGTATTGGCAAACTCACAACGAAAAGCAAAGTTCAGGAATCTTAATGTTCCTATCTTTAAACCAGAAAAAGATGAATTTCTTTGCTCTCTCTCTTTCCCATCATCAGTGCATTCTCGTTTTGATAAAGAGATCTAAGGATCTGTAAAGTTTCCCTCTCATCACTATATATCTACAATAAGGATCCACTTTGTTGTGTTTTCATCTGTAAGTTTTATACATGCTACAAAACTATAATTTTCAAACACATAGCATAATGCATTGTAAATTGTTTACAGGGATAAATGGAACAAACATTTGTTCAATGATTGAATTATCTTCAGAGTTCATCTATCATTTGCTCTACTGTCATGTCTTTTTACTATGTCTTGGCTGCTTTTCTAATTTTTCAATTTAAATAAATTTTACTATTTCTTGTACTTCTATCTCATCACTATCTTGAAGTTAACTTTGAACCAGCCAAATGCATTTTCTATGTCATCATCTAGATCACTAAATGAAACGAACATGAATCGATCTTTCAGTATTCTTAGGGTCACTATGATCCAGACTAGTCTCTGAACCATCTAGGATGCACTGTTTTCAGTCTAGAAGTTTCTTTCCATGAGTATATTTTTCAAGGAAAGAGTAAGGAATACTTCCTGGTTGTATACAGGGAGATGAATTAATGATGGTTTTTGTAAAGACTGCTTGACTGTAAGTTCTGACTTTGATGAACTATAAAAAATGAAATCATCCGATACTAAAATAGGACAATTAATCTTTTTATATCTGTGATATTTTAACACCTTTATGAAGTGTAAATCCTAGCTTTACTTTTTGCTTTAAAAATAATTTAAAAGAGATTCTTAGGTCCATCCTAACTAAAATAGTTACAAATGACAAATAAAGATAAGTGTATTATTTTGTTTTTTAAAAAAGGTCTGGCAGATGGAGTGAAAAAGGATAGAAGTTCTCATTTTCTCACTTACCTCCTTCCCCTTCACTCCTACTTCACCTCCTACTTCTCATGCATAGATATTCATAGACATTTAGCAGAAAACTAACACGCATTCTAGGCTTTCTTCCTAATTCAAGCAATGCCATCTGTACAATACATACAGAGGTATAGGTATCTTCAAAATGAAATTTGTCCTTATTTTCATGAGCCAGGGACACAACAGTTTTTTTATGACTGCTTAATACAATACAATTTAATTTGTTGAAAACAAGAATGTTGTGGATACATAGATTCAAACAGACAAACATTTTTTGCACCCCTTTGCAATCAACCCCTCTCTCCACTCCCAGCCCCTCTCCACACTGCTCTGTTTTCTATCTCTATAGTTCTGCCTTTTTTGCAATGTCATATAAATACAATCAATTTGAGCTTCATCTATGAAGTTGTGTATCAGTAGTTTGCTTATTTTAATGCTAAGTAGCATTCCTTTGCATGGATATGCAACAGCTTATTCACTAGTTGAAAGATAGTTTCAGTGTTTCCAGCTTTTGGTAAGATGCATAATGCCAATAGAACTATCATACAGGTTTTTTAGTAAATATAAGTTTTTGTCTTGGGAAAATATTTAAGAGTAGGACTGCTGGGTCATATGGTAAGTGTGTGTTTAGCTTTATAAAAAAAATTGCCAGGCTGTTTGCAAAGTAGCTGTACCATTTTGGATTCACACCAGCAATGTATGAGAGTTCCAGTTGCTCTACCTGTTTCTTGTCAACATTTGCAACACTTGATAGTGTCAGTTATTTTTTGCCATTACACAACACGTACAATACTAGTTTTTTAAATTTGCATATTCTTCATGCAAATTTAAATGAAAATATTTTTGGGTACTTATTTGACATCCATTTATCTTCTTTCAAAGATACTTTCTTTCAAAGTGTCTGTTCAAAACCTTTGCACATTTTATAATTGGAATGTTTGTCTCATAGTATTGAATTGGAGTTATTCATATATTCTGGATACAAGTCTTGTATATTTGGCAGATATTTTTGCTTAGTCTTTGCCATTTTTTATTCTGTTAACAATGTCTTTCAAAGGGAAAAAGATTTAAATTTTAACCATTTAACATTTTTTTCTCTTCTAAATAATGCTTTTGATATATGTCAGAGAAATCAAAAATATGTTCTCTGTTTTCTTTTAGAAGTGTTATTGTTTTAAGTTTTACATTTAAGTCTGTAATCTACTTTGAGTTAATTTTTGCATATAGTGTGAGGTGTGGTTCAAGGTTTGTTTTTATAATTACATGGAACTTTTCCATGACCATTTTTTGAAAAGATTATTTTTTATAAATTATGTTTTCAATTTGTTTAATACCAATTAACCACATATGTGTAGATCTTATAGACTCTCTATTCAGTTCTATTTATCTGCTTGCCTACCCTTTCAAAAATACCAACTGTCATAATTAGTGCATCTTAGTATGTCTTAAAATTATGTACTGTGAATTCTTCAACGTTGTTCATTGTAAAAATTATTTTGGCTTTTTTAGTTCCTTGCATTTTCATATGAGTTTTACAATAAGCTTATTGACTGTTACCACATTTTCTACTGAAAATTTGTTTTGTGGGTTAGTTTGTAGCTTGATTTGTGATAATTGACATTTTAACAATGTTGAGATTTCCATTCCATTTACATGGTGCATTTCTCAACTTTAGGTCTTCTGTGATTTCTTTCATCAATGTTTTGTAGTTTCTAGTATTTTGCACATATTTTATTAGATTTGTATTTAAGTATTTCATTTTTTGTGCTAATGTAGATGATAATTTTAAAAAATTAACTGTCCATTACTAGAATATAGATATACAATTTATTTGTATATATTGACATTACATCTTGCAAACCTACTAAGCTCACTTATTACTTGCAGTAGCTTTAGAGAAAGATTTCATGGGATTTTCTCCATGATAATTATATCTTATATAAATACAAAAATTTTTATTTCTCTGCTTCCAATCTATATTTATGTTATTTCTTTTTCTTCTCTTATTGCACTGGTTAGGACCTCCAGTATAATGTTGAATAAGAGTGCTAAGAGCAAGCATGTTCCCCAATCTTAGCTGAAAAGCATACAGGTTTTTATTAATGGTCATATTATATATAAGTCTGTATAGATATTCCTTATCAGGTTAAGGAAATTTCCTTCTACTCCCAGTTTGCTGAGAGCTTTTATCATGCATACACAAAGGATTTAGTAACGTGCTTTTTTGGCATTTACTGAGATAATCATATTTTTTTCTTCTTCTTTAGTCTATAGATACAGTAACTGACATTTTTTTTTATTGTCAAACAGGCCTTGCATTCCACGGATAAATTGTGTCATAATGTATTGCCATTTTTATACATCACTGAGGTTAATTTGCTAATATTTACTGAGGAATTTTCATCCATGTTTATGAAAGCTATTGGTCTGCATTTTTCTTTTCTTATCATTTCTGTTCTAGTTTTGGTGTTAAGATAATATTGGTCTCTGTAGATGATTTAGATGTGTTAACTCTACTTGTTTTCTCAAGGATATATGTATAATTCGTAATATTTCTTCCTTAAATATTTTGTAGAATTTGTCAGTGAAACCACCTAGACTTGGAACTTTTTGTTTTTGTTGTTGAGAGGTTTTAAATTATGAATTCAATGTCTTTAACAGATGCACAAATATTCAAAATACATATTTCTTTAGTAGTCTTTAATAGTAGGTAATTTCGAAGAAAATTATTACATTTAAGTTGTAGAATTTAGAGATATAAAGTTGTTCTTAATATATCCTTATTATTTTAAATTTTATCTAGAGTAGTGATGAGGTCTCTTTGTTATCCTTGTATGGGTAATCTCTCTCTCTTTCTCTTTTTCTCTCCTCTTTTCCCTCCTCTTTCTCTCTTATTTTTAAGGTCTGGCTAGATGTTTTTCAATTTCATTAACTTTTTTCAATGCATCAGCTATTGGCATTATTTATTTTCTCTATTGTTTTTTTCTGTCTCCAGTTTTGCTTTTTTGATTGTTATCTTCATTATACATTTCCTTCCTCTTCTTTTGATTTTAATTTGTTTTCCTTTCCTAGTTGTTTATGGTGGAAGCTTATATCATTGTTTTACTATCTGTGTGCCTTTTAAATTTAAGCATTTAATGCTATACGAGTCCCTCTAAGCATTGCTGTAGTAATATTTAACATGTATTGCTAGGTTAAGTTTTCATTTTTATTTCATTAAGAACATTTTCCAATTTCCACTATTTGTTCTTTGACTCCTATTTAAATGTGCTATTTTCAATTTCTCAATATTTAGGTATTATCTTCATATAATTTTTATTCCTTTTTAAATTTTCTTATGATCAGAGAATCATATTTTTGCAATTCTCTTTTTAATTTGTTAAAATCGGTTTTGTGTTCATAACATGTTCTAACTTAGAAAATATTCTATATGCACTTCAAAAGAATGTGTACTCAGTGGTTGTTTGTTAGAGTGTTCTATAAATGTTAGTTAAATCCAGATAGTTGATGAAGTTGTTCAGTTCTTCCATATCCTTACTGACTTGCTGTGTATTTGTTTTACCTATTACTAAAAGAGATAGATAAAACATCCAAGAATTTCCAAGTACACAAATTTAGGATTGATATCTGTCTATTGCATTGACCTCTATTATTAGATAATATCTCCTTTCATCTCTGGAAATGTTCTTGTTTTGAATTCTACTTGTATGATATTAATATAGCCATTCTAACTTTATTTTAATTCATCTGTATGGCATACGTTTTTCTATTCTTTTATACTTATTATATGTTTTTCTCTTCTTTAAAGTTAGTTTGTTGTAGTTAAATATTGCTTTTTGTCCATCCTGACAATTTCTGTCTTTTAATGAATACATTCAGACCATTCCCATTATTACTGATATAGCTAAATTAAAATCAACCATCATGGTTTTTTTTAAATTTCTATTTAGTCTAAACAGATTCCTTTGTACCTGCTTTTCTGCCTGTTTCATATTTTTTAATTCTAATTTGACTTTAGTATTGGTTTATTATGTATAATTGTATAAAATACTTTATTAATTGCTGTGGCATTTGAAATATATATTTTAATTAATCATGATCTAGCTTCAAATAGCATTGTAGTTTCACCTGCAATATTAGAACAATATAACTGCACACAACTATTTCCTCCTTCATGTCCTGTGTGCTCCTTATCATACATTTTGCTTTTACATATGCTATAAACCCACAATACATTGCTATTAATTTTCCTTCAAATAGTCAATTAACTTTTAGAGCCATTAAATGTATGGCTCTAAATTTGTTTATATTTTATACTTACTCTCATTTTAATGAGTTCTGGATATCTTCATTTATTTGTGTTGATCAAAGTTTTGATCTGATGCCCTATTTCTTCTGCCTGAGGAACTTTTTAACATTTCAGGTAGTGTAGGTTTGTTGGTAACGTGTTTTAAAGTTTTGTTTGTCTGAAAAACATATTCACTTTGAAAGATATTTTCACAGTGTAGAATTCTGTTGACATAACAACTTTGTTCTCACTGACTGTCACTTTAAAAATGTTGTTTCACTCTTTTTTTAACTTTCATTTTACATTCAAGGGTACGGCAGGTTTGTTATGTAGGTAAATTGAATGTCACGGGGGTTTGGTGTAAAGATTATTTTGTCACCCAGGAAATAAGCATAGTACCTGATAGGTAGTTTTTCAATCCCCTCCCTACTCCCACCCTGCAGCTTCAAGTAGGCCTCAGTGTCTATTGTTCCCCTCTTTGTGTCAATACATACTCAAAGCTCAGCTCCCACTTATAAGTGAGAACATGTGGTATTTGGTTTTCTGTTCCTGTGTTAGTTTGCTTAGGATAATGGCCTCCAGCTCCATCTATGTTGCTGCAAATAATATGATCTCACTCTTTTTATGGCTTCATAGTATCCCATGGTGTATATGTACCACATTTTTTAATCCAGTCTACCATTGATGGGCATTTAGGCTGATTCCATCTTTTGCTATTGGGAAGAGTGCAGTGATGAGCATACATGTGCATGTGTCTTTTTAACAGAACAATTTATATTCCTATGGGTATATACCCAATAATGGGATTGCTGGATGAAATGGTAATTATGTTTTAAGTTCCTTGAGAAATTGTCAAACTGACCTACAAAATGGCTGAACTAATTTACATTCCCACCAGCAGTGTATAAGTCTTCTCTTTCCTCTACAACCTCACCAGCATCTGTTTTTTGAGTTTTTAACAGTAGCCATTCTGACTGCTCATTATGGTTTTGATCTGTATTTCTCTAATGATTAGTGATGATGAGCCTATTTTCATATTCTTGCTGGCCACATGTATGTCTTCTTTTGAAAAAGTCTGTTCATGCTCTTTACCCATTTTTTAATGGGGTTGTTTGATTTTTGCTTGTGAATTTGTTTAACTTCTTTATAGTTTCTGCATATTAGACCTTTGTCAGATGCATAGTTTGCAAATATTTTCTCCCATTCTGTAGGCTGTCTATTTAGCCTGTTGATAGTTTCTTTTGCTGTGTAGGAGCTCTTTAATTAGGTCCCATTTGTCAATTTTTGTTTTTACTGCAATTGCTTTTGGTATCTTCATCATGAAATCTTTGCCAGGTCCTATGTCTGAAATATTTCTTGGGTTATCTTCCAGGATGTTGACAGTTTTAGATTTTACATTCAAATCTTTAATCCATCTTGAGTTGATTTTTGTATATAGTTTAATGAAGGAGTCCAATTTCAATCTTCTGCATATGGCTAGCCAGTTATACGATTTATTGAATAGAAAGTCATTTCTCCATTGCTTGTTTTTGTTGATTTTGTCAAAGATCAGATGGTTGTAGATGTCCAGCCTCATTTCTGAGCTGTCTGTTCTGTTTCGTTGGTCTATATGTCTGTTTTTGTATTAGTACCATGCTGCTTGGTTACTGCAGCCTTGTAGTATAGTTTGAAGTCAGGAATGTGATGCCTCCAGCTTTGCTCTTTTTGCTTAATTTGCTTATGATTGCCTTGGCTATTTAGGCTCTTTTTTGGCTCCATATGAATTTTAAAATAGTTTTTCTAGTTCTGTGAAGAATTTCATTCACTGTTCGACAGGAACAGCATTGAATCTCTAGATTGCTTTGGGCAGCATGGCCATTTTAATGATATTGATTCTTTCTATCCACAAGCATGAAAAGTTTTCCTATTTGTTAGTGTCATCTGATTTATTTTAGCAGTGTTTTTAAATTCTCATTGTAGATGTTTTTCACCTCCTTGGTTAGCTATATTTCTAGGTATTTTATTGTTTTTTGGCAATTGTGAATGGGATTGTGTTCTTAATTTGGCTCTCAGCTTGGATGTTGTTGGTGCATAGGAATGTTACTGATTTTTGTACATTGACTTTGTATCCTAAAATTTTGCTGAAATTGTTGATCAGATCAAGGAGCTTTTGGGCAGAGGATATGGGGTTTTCTAAATACAGAATCATGCTGTCTATAAACAGATATAGTTTAACTTCCTCTCTTCCTGTTTGGATGCCTTTTCTCTCTTTCTCTTGCCTGATTGTTCTGGATAGAATTTCTAGTACTATGCTGAATAGGAGTGGTGAGAGTGGGCATCCTTGTCTTCTGCTGGTTTTCAAGAAAAATGCTTCCAGATTTTCTGCATTCAGTATGATCTTGGTTGTGAGTTTTTCATAGATGGCTCTTATTATTATGAGGTGTAGTCCTTCAATCCCTAGATTGTTGAGAGGTTTTAATATGAAAGTATGTTGAATTTTATCAAAAGTCTTTTATGCATCTATTGAGATGATGATGTGGTTTTGGTTTTAGTTCTGTTTATATGGTGAATCACACATACTGATTTGCATATGTTGAACCAACCTTGCATCCCAGGGATAAAGCATACTTCATTGTGGCAGATAAGACTTTTGCAGCTGGATTCTGTTTGCTAGAATTTTATTGAGTATTTTTGCATCTATGTTCATCAAGGATATTGGCCTGAAGTTTTCTTTTTTTCTTGCATCTCTGCAAGATTTTGGCATCAGGATGAATAAGTTAGGAAGGAATCCCTCCTCTTCAATTTTTTGAATAATTTCAGCAAGAGTGGTACCAGTTCTTCATACATCTGGTAGAATTCAGCTATGAATCTGTCTGGTCTTGGGCCTTTTCAGTTTGGTAGGCTTTTTATTATTAATTCAATTTTGGAACTCATTATTGGTCTAATCAGGGATTCAATAACTTCCTGGTTCAATTTTGGGAGGTTACATGTTTCCAGAAATTTATCCATTTTTCTGGGTTTTCTAGCTTGTGTGCATAGAGGTATTCATAATAGTCTCTGAGTGTTTTTTGTGTTTCTGTGGGATCAGTGGTAACATCCCCTTTGTCATTTCTAATTGCGTTTATTTTTATCTTCTCTCTTTTATTTCCTTTATTAGTCTGGGTAGCAGTCTGTTGATCTTACTAATTCTTTCAAAGAATTAGCTCCTGAATTTATTAACTTGTTGTATAGTGTTTTTGCCTCAATTTCCTTCAGTTCTGCTCTGATTTTGGCTATTTCTTATCTTCTACTAGTCTTGGAGTTGGCTTGCTCTTGTTTCTCTAGTTCTCTAATTGTGATATTAGGTTGCTAATTAAAGCTCTCTGTAACATTTTGATGTGGGCATTTAGTGCTATAAACTTTGCTCTTGACACTGCTTTGCCTGTGTCACAAGGATTCTGATATGTTGTATCTTTTTTCTCATTAGTTTCAAGGAATTTCTTGATTTCTGCCTTAATTTCAGTATTTACCAAAAGTTATTCAGGAGCACGTTGTTTAATTTCTACATAACTTTATGGTTTTGAGTGGTTTTCTTAGCACTGATTTCTATTTTTATTGTGCTGTGGTCTGAGAGTGTGGTTGGTATGATTTTGATTTTTTCAAATTTGCTGAGGATTATTTTATGCCTGATTGTGTGGTTAATTTCAGAGCATGTGCCACATGCAGATGAGAAGACTATATATTCTGTTGGTTCCTTCAGCCTTTGAAGTTGCTATCCTTTGGATGTGTTTTTTTGCTTTTTTTTCATCTTTGATGCCCTTGGTGGTTTGATTATGGTATAAGGTGAGTTTGATTGACTGACTTTGATTCTAGTCTGCTCCTAAGTCTTGGAGGAACGATCTCTGATTAGTCTCCATGCCCACGTTTCTTTTGTTGGGTGTTCTGGTCCATGGGGTCCCTCAGGCAGGGGTCTCAGTTAGCAGACAAGTCACATGCTTGCTAGGTTGGCCCTAATCTGCTGTCTGTGTGTTTCCTGGGGAAACATTGAGTTGTGCCTGCCTGCAGAGTTCAGGCAGAAGCAAGGCCACTTGGTTGGAAGCTGTAGCAGGTATGGCCCATCTGGCTATGAGGGGTGGCAGTGAGTGGAGTTGCCTGTCCTGCCATCCAGGTGTTTCCATGGCAACAGGCAGCTGCACCCCTTAGGAAATTTAGGCAGAAGAAGGACCACTGTGCCTAGCAGGCATGGCTCACCTGGCTACCAGCAGTAGAGGTGGGTGAGGATGCCTGCCCTGCCATCTAGGTATTTACTGGGACAACGGGAAGCTGTGACCTCTAGTGGAGTTCACATGTAAGTGGGGCCACTGAGCCCGAAGCTCTAGCAGGAGCTGCCTGCCTTCCTGCCTATCAGTGGTGGGAATGGGTAGGGTCATGCGCCCTGTTGTCCAGGTGTTTTCTGGGACAACAGGAGGCTGTGCCCACCAGTTGAGTTCCCACAGAAGCAGAACAACTGGGCTGAGAGCTCTAGCAGGTGTTGCCTGCCTGGCCATCAGCAGCAGGTGTGGGTGAGGTTGCTGGCTCTGCCATCCAGGTGCTTCCTGGGACAACAGGAGACTGTATCCACCAGCTGAGTTCAGACAGAAGTGGGGACCACAGGAACAGAAGCTCTAGTAGGTGTTGCTCACCTGGATACCAGTGGCAGGAGTGGGTGGAGTGGCTGGCCAAGTTCAGGCCAAAGAGAGACCATTGGGCCAGAAGCTGGCACCATTCTCCATCTGGCCAGGACGGGTAGAGCAATCTTGCTGCTCACAGGCACCACAACTGCAGCCTCTATTTGGGGATATGGCTCCTGTGATGGTCTGCTCTGGGTCATGAGGCTTATAGAGGTCCCCTTGGACTCAAGAGTTGCCTCTGCAAAACAAATGGGTGGCTCTCGGCCTCAGTCTATAAGTCTGCTGGGGAGGGGGTCGGGGGAGGGGTGGCCAGGGAAATTCTCCCATTTCTAATCTTGCACAGGTGGAGAGCATGAATCCCCTGAGGGCTCTCACTCACTCAGTATTTCTCATGTTAGAGAGGTCCTCCTGGCTCCATGTTGAGCCTAGACAGGCTGATGTCCAGCTTCTCTCCTCTCTGCTCTCTGTGTCTGCCTGCTGTCTTGATGTATCCCAGTGTGGTTTCTCAGCTGATTGACCTGCAGAGTCGCTGCTCACTAGCACTTTTGTTTCCTCTCTCTGAGAGTGGTGCACATGAGCTGCTTCTAGTCTGCCATCTTGGAGTTGCCCCCTCCACTTTCTTCTGGATTGCATGGTTTTTTATTAAAAGTCTACTGTAATGCTTATCATTGTTCCTCTGTATGTCATGTGTTACATTTCTCCAGCTGTCTTCAATAATTTCTCTTCATCTTTTTTTAACAGTTTAAATACATTTATATTCCTCCTTTCCCCTTGGATATTTATGTTACTTTACATTCTCTGGGCTCCTTGGCTCTATGTCAATATGGCTAATATATCTTTAAATATTTCTTATATTTTATTCTCTCTGCTTCTCCTGAAAGTCCTATTACACATAGGTTAAATTATTTGGTGTTATCCCATAGCTCTTGAGTGCTTTGTTCTAGATTTCTTTAAACGTGTATTTTTCTCTTTGTATTTCAGTCTTGGTAATTTCAATTGACATATCTTTCTGTTCACAGATGTTTTCCTCAGCTGTCTCATGTCCACTGATGACCTTCTCAACAGAATTCTTACTGGTTTTTATTTCTAGAATTTCTGTTTGATTCTTGCTTTTAGTTTCTATCTTTCTGATAATACTCTACAACTGTTCATGTATGTTTTTCACTACAGCCTTTAACATATTCCCTGTAGATTTCTTAAAAATTCCCTGGTTGATAGTTTAAACATCAGGTTTATACTTGAATTTAGTTTCATTGATTGATTTGTCTGTCAACAGTAGCATTGACAATGGTTTATTTGTTCATGCTATTTTGTGTGTCTTATAATTTTTGGTTGAAGGCTGGACATTGAGCATAAAACAGTAGGAAATGAGGTAATTAGCATTTATGCCTGAAAATTGGCATAGCTCTTCTTCTTGGTTTTAATATTGGGAGTGGAAAAGAGACTGGATCAAATTATCACAACTTTAACTGGGTTACATATTTTGTTCTTATGGTTACCATCAAACTATCACTGGATTCACATTCCTCTAGTGTTAACTCAAGCTTAGCATGGGAGCCAATTTATCACCTTCAGGTTTAGAACTTCCTCAAGTACCTGATCCTCAAGGGGAATCTCTCTCCACAGTCTCACCCTCTCCTCTGACTGTGGAGTGCTATATTGTCAGTCCAGAATGTGTTAGGCAAGTCCTCTATCTCTGGGTCATAGTGGTGGAGCTTTGTCAGTAGCCCTGCCCTTCTGCCAGCAGTAGGCAATCTCTAATTCCCTGAGCCCAGGATGGTTTCCTACCTCTCCCCAGAATTAAAAGGTTTCATTTTTTCCTACTTTTAACCTTCAGCAAATTTTCACCTTTGTTTTGGGGGCAACATGTTTTTCCTGCTCTTTGACCAGTGGCCTAAGGCTTTTGCACTGTAGGGATGATTGATACAGGTGAGGCTATCTGCATTTCCTGCAGTAGCAGATCCTCCCTTTTTTTCAGACCTATACCTCCAAGGGAATCTCCCTCTGGTTTCCTGCCTGACTCAAATTGGTTTTTATGAGGACCATGGAGAAGAGCCTGCAAGTGAGTGTCTGAGACTCTTAAGGTCCTATACTCTCATGTTGATCTGCTGTTGGCCTTTAACAATTCATTAAAAATGTTGGTTGCCATCTTACCTGCTTACATATATGGCTTGCATGGCAGTCCTGTCTACCTCTGCCTCAAGTAAATGCTCACATATCATCAATCCTTGGAGGTGCTTCTCTTTCCTTATATCTCAGGCTGCTTGATTGCTCTGCCACCTCAGCAATCTGATTGATTCTAAAAACATTGATTTTGTCAATATCTAGATTTTCGTTGTTGTTAGAGTAGAAGTGTAACATGGTTTCCATTTATTTTACATCCTCAAATAAGCCTGTATTCTCTCACTATATTTTAATAGAAAGTAAAATTTCATTTGTCAGATCTCTTACTTAAAAGTTGTGTATAAGACTTTGAAATATATTTAGGTCAGCTATATAATGGCATACAAAATATTATCAGTCTCAGAAAGAAACATTGTAATCATGTCTAATAATATTTACCAAAAAAAAGAAAGAAAAAAATAAAGAAAACTTAAAACTTAAATAGAACAGCCATACCAGCTTGCAACAATTTGTGAGAAGCCGTGTTCACACCTTGGGCTAGAGTATAAATTTAGAATATTCCTAATGTCTCTTTGCCTGTTCATCAAGTTCAACAAAATTAGATCTGTATAAGTGACACATTTGTTGAGCATCATAAAAAATGTGCCTCGCAATAGTCATTCATTCCTTCATGTGACAGGAGGGAATGCAAAAGAAGTTCAGCAGAGTCAAGATATGTTTACTCAATTGTACTTTCTGCAGCCTACCAAAACTCATAAGGCAAAAATAAAAATAAGAAAAGGAATACTAATTTCCAATATTATTTGCCAAGAATTATATCTCCAAGCTTAAGACTCTAAAAAATATCTGCCAAATATAAAGGCTCCTCAACATGTAGAATTTCCACTAACAAACTCTCACAAATATGCATTGTACCAACTCTGCAGTTTACTGATAGTTGGAAACAACCTTCTCACCATTGCTCAGTGTTCAGAAATTTTGCTCTCTGTGTGCCTTTTGGTCTCACAAATCAAAAAGCAATGGGAATGTTAAAAGGAGAAGAGGGACATGATTAAAATTAACATGAAAATAGATCTACACAGAAATTTAAAAGAGAAAGGAAATAAGAATATTTGATGTATTTATGGAATTAATTATTTAAAAGTAGAAACAATTCAGAGGTCAGAATGATTCAGATACCACATGAAAACGATTGTTAATGTGCACTCAGAAGAATTACAAAATACAAAACAAACTGACCAACAAAATGAATGTCAAAAATTTAAATATATTTTCAGATCTTTGGTTAGTCTAGCAACCAGGGGTTGTTGGATGTCTTTTGGCCTAATATTAATTGAAGAGTTTATACTTTTAAAGATGGGCTTTCAGTGAGCCTTTCAGAACTTACTTTTTTTTTTCTTTTTGGTAAGAAGATGCTCTTCCAGATAGTTAAATTTTGAGCCATAGTGGTGGGGTTGCTGAGAGACAAAGTGCAGCCTTCCAAAATGTGAGCAGGATGCAGCATATATATACACATATGTCACACTACCAGGTAAGCCTCAAACAGCAGTCCTTCCTGAATACAGTGAGATACAGCAACGTGAGTGGGGGGCCTGAGAACATCCCCCTAAGTATTGAGCTAAATACCACAGAATGGCAGAGGAAATGGGGTCACAATTATAAATTCTGCAGATAAGCAACATTTTAACTTCCTGTGACCTGACTTCCTTGCCTGTAGAAGTGGATTAAACAGTGGTGAAAAGAAGAGGGGAAGAAATCAAATAGATACAAGTACATGCTGCTATTTAGAATCAGATAAGCAGAAAAAGCAAGTACTTAATCACCCAACAGAGACCTGGGCTGGAGGGGTATGACTATGGATCGTGTCAATCTCATCTCACTGCCAAGCATGGACGGGAATTGTGAGGCAGAGTGAGTGCCCTGGGCTGCGCTCGCATCACATGGGGAGAAAAATGAATCAAGCACAATGGAAGTCGCCACTGATTCTGTTCATTTTGTCTCCCTCCCCATCCATACCACACATGGTTACCTTAGAGACAACAGCCAATGTCAGAGAAGCAAAGGCAGGCACACAGTGACCTTCTGTAAACCAGTGTAAACATGTACCAGTGTAAACATGCGCACATACAAACACACACAAGAAGAAAGAAAGAAAGGTGTAAAAACAATAGTAGAAGCCCAGCACGGTGGCTCACGCCTGTAATCCCAGCACTTTGGGAGGCCAAGGAGGGAAGATCATGAGGTCAGGAGTTTGAGACCAGCCTGACCAACATGGTGAAACCCCGTCTCTACTGAAAATACAAAAATTAGCTGCACATGGTGGCGGGCACCTGTAATCCCAGCTACTCAGGAGGCTGACGCAGGAGAGTCACTTGAACCCAGGAGGCGGAGGTTGCAGTGAGCTGAGATCGCACCACTATACTACAGCCTGGGTGACAGCGAGACTCCATCTCAAAAAAAACAAAAAAAAAAGTAGAATATGATTCTGAAGAATCACAATAGGAAACAGAGATTTTGAAATAAATATCCCTTCCCTTTAGGCAATTAAAGTAAACATGAACTGTGTGAAAAAATATGACAAATATATAAAATCAAAAAAGAAAATGTGGGCAATTGAAGATAGTATGCAAGCTAGGAGAAAGAAATGTAAAATAAAACTAAAAGCATTACAGAAATGAATGCACTGAAATCTCAGTCAGGGTCAGGGAGACTAGACTTAGGTGAATTGCAGAGGAAGAACTAGAAAATGGGAAAAAACGAAGAGAGAAAATATTGCAGAGAAGTTGATTGATATGTGAGTCTGGCAAAAAAAAAAAAGCCAGTTCCATATAACTAGTGTTTTCAGAATGAAGAAACAGAAAATATATTCCTTGTTTTAAAAATAAACTACAATTTCTTTAGTTAAAAAAAATCACTTCAGTCTTGGTTATTTAAAAGTAACAATAGATCTGGATAATCAACATTAAGTCATATCCCCATGAAGTTACTGAATTGGAAAGATTAAATAAATAAAAACAAAAATTCTTTGATCCTTTTAGCTAAAATCTCAGTCATCTCTAAGAAGAAAATATAACTGACCTCATACTTTTCCACAGAATTTCTTAATAACCGAGTGAGGACGGTGATATCTCCACAGGGGGTAGGGAAAGAATATACAAGGAAAGAACATTCTTTGAATTCCTCAGTTCGCTGGCCAGATATGTTCTTTTTATTTTCCAGTCTGACTCTTCTGTTTGTGGGAGAAATCAGAAGATGTAGGAGGTGTCAAAACTAGTTTTCTGGGCAGGACACAGCATGAATCAGTGAAACAAAAGAAAGCAGAATCGTTTCAAAGCAACCCATGGTAACAACAGCAAAAAGTGTTTGTGGGGTTGGAACAGAGATCATTTGCATAGAAGCAGCACACTCTGTGGCCTTTCCACTTATCTGACTTATGCTTTGCCTGGGAGATGGACTCAGCCAAGCACCCATTTAAACAACTAGCATCATTCATGAGGCTCTGATGGAATTAAGTGACCATATCTCCTCTTGAGCTGCTCTGTCCTAGGAAAATAGAACTTGGCCAATCCTTCCCCAAATGGATCTGCTGAGGAATGATGATGGGGAGAAAGTGAAAAGGATGCAGCAGAATTTGTCCATGGATTAAAATTTAAAATTGGAATTTTATTTTACATAAATGGAAAATAATGAATCAGCTGGGAAAAATAAGAGTCTGTTGAGCAACTGCTTTTCTTTAAAAAATGTATTTTGGAGCTTAGGAGTTGGATTGATTGGAGTTGGAGGGAGGACAGAGAAGAGTAAAAGAGACAGAGATAAAGGCTGAGAACAAAGAGGCAGAAAGGTCAGTACATTGGACAGCAACAAAGGAGTGTTAAGGGCAGATGTTTGAAGGCGAATGGAGCCAGAGTTGGTAACCAGTTTAATGATCAGTGAAGACAAAAGCTAGTGTCTGCAGAGAAACTTAGTAATGACACTTAAGCTAATTAGGCCTGTAGATTCTTTGAAATGGTCAGGGGTTTGGCTTAGGCTCACAGAAGGCTGAGTTGAGAAATTGGACTGAAAGCAAATACTAATGACTTGACTGAAAGTCAATGAATTAAAATGGCATCTCTCTACACTACTACCCCATTGCCATCCTGGGAAGGAGGCTGCAGCTGGCCTGGTTTCCGATGTTTAGAAAATGAGTTGGGCCAGGCGCAGTGACTCACGGCTGTAATCGCAGCACTTTGGGAGGCTGAGGCGGGTGAATCACCTGAGACCAGGAGTTCAAGACCAGCCTGGCCAACATGGTAAAACCTCATCTCTACTAAAAATACAAAAATTAACCTCATCTCTACTAAAAATACAAAAAAGTGGCAGGCACTTGTGATCCCAGCTACTAGGGAGGCTGAGGTGGGAGGATCATTTGAACCTGGGAGGCAGAGGTTGCAGTGAGCTGAGATTGTGCCACTGCACTGCACCCTGGGTGACAGAGTGAGACTCTGTTTGGAAGAAAGAAAACAAGTAAGGGAAGGGGAACATGAGGACCAATTACTTCCTAGGTAGACCTGTATTGAACTATCTTATTTTCAGCCCTGTGCCTCACTTCTGCTCTCTGCCACAAATAGTGTCCTCATGTCCCCACACTTCTCTTTCCCATATCTTCATAGATCAACCTCCATATTCTGCCCAACTCAGAGAACATTACTGGTGGGGCTTTAGACCCAAACAGAATATAGAAGAGAGTTCTCTGCTATAACTCAACAGCTTCTCAGAATAGACTTCCATATCCCGATATTGGAGCATTCTGCAAAGAAAGAGTTGACTCCTCTTCCGATACTTCTAGAATGAATCTTAAAAGTTAATTAAATGTGTCAACATATTGACAAACAGAATATAGAAGAGTGTTCTCTGTTATAACTCAATGGCTTCTCAGAATAGACTTTCATATCCCAATATTGGAGCATTCCGCAAAGAGTTGACTCCTCTTCCAATACTTCTAGTATGAATCTTAAAAATTAATTAAATGTTTCAACATATTGACACACTTTCTGTTTCGTTCTTTAATGTCTTACTCTTAAATATGTAAAGACAGCTGAAGATAGCCTCATGTATTGGGTTTGGTTTCCCGAGAAACAGATGGAGATCTACATGCAGAGAGTTGATTGAAGAGTTCCCTTGCAGTCCACAACTGTAGGAGGAACAGGAGGGAAACATTGGGCAGAGAGATCAGTCAGACTCCCATACATGGTATAGGGTACTCTCAGATGATCCCACAGAGAGCTCTGGGCTAGGGAATCTTTAGAGTCATTCCAAGTGGAGAAAAGAGGGGCAGACTTTTGACCCCATTTCCAGTGATTGGAGGTCAATTGCCCTGGAGTGGAAGTATAACTTTGGATGATGTGGGTCCCTTCAGCCGTGTCCACAGAAGTCAGAATTCATCTCCTCCCAAAAAGATCCAAGGTTATGTTGGAAAAGTTGAATCAGCTGTCAACACCATACAAAGATGTTCTTCGATTGGTGTAGTTCTTAAGTTATCTATGCCTTCTCACTGAGGCTCCTTGGTCCCAGGAATGCCACTACATCACATTCCCATCTTGCTGAGGCTTCTAACCCCAGATTTGCCATGATTTTGACAAGTGTACAAGTGCCATGATTTTGAGGTGTGTACTTGCATTATGCATCTTGATTGGTACCTCAGTTTCTCAATTTTGATGGAGACCACAGAGGATTTCTAAGCATGCAATCTCCTGAACATTGTTGCTCGATCAGTGTTTTCTGAGTGCAAGGGCAGTCACTCAGTGCCATTACCAGAAAATCTTCCTGTGCTGCAGTGATAAACTCCATTTAGTTTTCTCCTTTTCTTGCTCCCATCCAAAAGTTAATGAATCAGACCATGGTGTACTTTAAAAAGTTGGAATTATTTGGTACTGCTGGCAAGGGAAACCCACTAAGGGGATGGCTTGTATTCATTTAAGCCTCTAAGAATTACCTTCTAATTTGGAATTTTAAGTCATCCCCACTGGATAATATACTTTGATTCCTTGGCTCCTCAGTAAATAGGTGCTTTATCTCTTTTATTTATACAAGTTCTCTTTAGAGTATACAGGAGGAAAAACAGATGGCAGAGACTCCAGACATTTGGGGTTGAAGAGTAACATTTTGGGACTCTTTCAGACGAGTTGCAGCAGCTAGTAGCAAGAATGCTTGCAGGAAAGCAAGTTAAAGTCAATGTCACATCTGTTTTCACGTCTTTTCCCTTCATAGAAGTGCTTTCCTGTAATATTTCTCTCAAATAGTCATATGCAAAAGTATAGGAATTATGTAACAGGAAACTTGAGAATAGTCTATGCAGGACAGCCAATAAAAATGGTACTCTGGGTATGTATTTACTGGAGTAGAACAATGTTCATATAAGGTTCAGTGAATAAAGGAGGTTTAAAGAAGAGGAATTAATGAATGCTGAATAAAGATTTGCATTGTCTTCTTAGATTCAAAAAAGAGTATTTCTGAGATAGAAAAAAAAATAAGCTTTCACCTGTCAGAATCCTGCAGCAAGTATTTCAGAGGGAATGAAACCTCCGAGATTAAAACTCAATATTTTAGAATGACATTTAACCTTCCAAAATGGTATTATGAGTACAAGCTTAAATTCTTATAACTCTTGCAAAGTGAGGCATTTACAACCCTGTTAGAGATCCTAATGAAATTTTGACTACATCTTCATTTCAAGATACCGTGTAGACTCTGGGGCCAGACTGCCTGGCTTCAAAACTGGGCTCCTGCACTAGCTGCTTATGAGCCACTGGGCATTTTCTTAATTTATAAAAGAACAAAAATAACAGTTGCACCAGATGCTATTGGCAGCCTGCTTGTATTGCATCAGCCTCTCTGAATGCCCCCCATCCTGAACCCTCTTCCTATATTACTCTGCCTGAAAGTATTCTCTGGCCACAGGCCATGCTTGCCCTCTCTCTAGGCAGGCAGAAGTGCAGGAATCAGTGCCTCGAGAACACCATCAATCAACAAGAGCTGGAGTTTCAGCAGGGAGACCCCCTGTCTTAATGGAGGAGGTGTGAGCTGTGTTTCAAACAGTCTTACAGAGGGTCCTCGAAGGATTTGAGCCCCGTCGCTCACAGCGGTATTATGCTCATTATTGCACTTTTCCTTTCTTTTTCCTGTTTCACTTATAATTCTTCTTCTCATCACTTTTCAAATAATCTTTTTGCATCCAAAGCTCTTCTACAAGGGGAATCCAATCTAAACCTTATGGAGTTGTGGTGAAAACTACACGAAATGATGCACATTTAGAAATAAGCATGGTACCTATCCAAAGCGAGTGGCCAATAAATATTGACTATAATTATCACTATAAATATTATACAATCAGTATTTCACTGGAATTTCTAACATAAACAACTATAGGAAAGAAGTTTGTAAAAATATACATCCAGGCTGGCCGTGGTGGCTCACACCTGTAATCCCAGCACTTTGGGAGGCCAAGTGGATGGATCACGTGAGGTCGGGAGTTCAAGGCCAGCCTGGCCAACACGGCAAAACCTCATCTCTACTAAAAATCCAAAAAATAAAAAATAGCTGAGCAGGGTAGCAGGCACCTGTAATCCCAGCTACTTGGGAGGCTGAGGCACAAGAATCGCTTGAACCCGGGAGGTGGAGGTTGCAGTGAGCTGAGATCGCACCACTGCACTCCAGCCTGGGAAACAGAGAGAGACTCCATCTCAAAAAAAAAAAAAAAAATGCAACCATTATAAAACAATTTTAAATGTATTTACTAACAATTTTAAAATGCAAAATTATTCAAATTCCTACATGGCTGTAGATGAGATGAAATATAAACACACTTATCCTTTAAATTATATTAAGTTTTTAGACTCCAATTTTTACAACCACGAAACCAATCCCTGTATTTCAAACTTCATCTACTTCAGTCTACTGATTTTACAGATCAAAATCCTGAGGCAAAGAAATGAGCTACAGTTTGGGTATTTGACTCCTCCAAATGTCATGTTAAAATGTGATCCCCAATGTTGGATGTGGGGCCTGATGGGAAGTGTTGGGTCATTCCAGTGGATCCCTCATGAATGTCTTGGTGCTGTCCTCACAGTGATGAGTTCTCACTCTATTTGTTCCAATGAGAGCTGATTGTTTAAAAAAGCCTGGCACCTCCAGCCTTCTGGCCCCATCATATGATCTTTGCACATGCTAGCTCCCCTTCCCCTTCCAGCATGAATGGAAAGAGCCTGAATTGATCACCAGATGCAGATGCTGGTACCATGCTGCTTATACAGCCTGCAGAACCATGAGCCAAAAAACCTCTTTTCTTTATAAATTACCCAGCCTCAGGTAGTCCTTTGTAGCAAAACAAATGAGCCAAGATAGGGTGTTACATAGTTACTTGTCTTAGACCACACTCCTAACTGGGTTTTCCAACTTTCAGCTCCTGGTCAAGTGTCCTTGCCATCATGCCACATCCCATACACTTTATTAAAAAGATAACCAAGAAAGATAAAAACATCAAATAACCAGGTCATGCTGATCCTGGTGTGGATGAAGGGGTAGGGGGATAAGCTCTTGATTGACATTGGTTCATGGACAGTAGCTGTTTTAGTTCATTTATGCTGCCATAGTAGAATACCTGAGGCTGCATAGTTAAAAAGAATCGAAATTTATTTCTCATCATTCCAGAGGCTGAGAAGTCCAGTGTCAAGGTGCTGCATCCTCTGGAGAGGAGAAATATCATGTCCTCACATAGAAGAAGAGCAGAAGAGAGACAGAGCCCAGTCTTGCATGCCCTTTTTATAGGGGCACTAACCCTTTCATGAAGGCTCTGCCCTAAACACCTCCCATTAGGACCCACTTTCCCAAGTCTTGCGTTGGGGATTAAATTTCTATCATGTGAACTTTGGGGGACACATTCAGACCATAGCAGTAGTTATTCATTTGATCAATTGTTTTAGGACTTAGAAATAGCATAATTAGAGTATTTGTAATAAAGAGGCCTGGGGAAGAAATGGGTGGACAGATTCTTGGGAGGGACACCAATTTGTGAAGATACCCATTTCAGAGGAGGCACCAGATAAGTAGAGGAGGCATCAGATGATGAACCTGATTCTGCGATGAACAGTAGTCATCTTCTTTCCTTATCCACCCCCGCACCTGCTCAGTGGGTTCTTTGGCAGAAGGATAGAGGTTATACATGGAAATAACTCCCTTCCCAAGGCTGATATAGCTGCCATTACCATGGAAATCAGTGCTGAGCTCCTTTGATGGTGCTGGTTCCTTGGGGGTACCACAAGTGAGTAGTAAGTTGGTTATATGGGATTCCACCTGTCCTATGTGGATAATACATGTGTAGTGATATCTAATTGTTGTTTAAACTTGCAATTCCCTAATGACAAATCATGTTGGCCATATGCTTATTTGCCTTCTGTATATTTTCTTTCTTTGGTGAGGTGTGCCTGTTCAGATCTTTTGCTCATTTTTTACTTGGGATTTTTTTTTTTTTATTCTTAAGAGCTTTTGCATATTTTAGATATATGTCCTTTATCAGAAATATGTTTTGCAAATATTTTTCCCAGTCTGGGTTTGCCTTTTGACTCCCTTAAAAGTGACTTTCACAGAAAAGAAGTTTTCTATTTTAAGAAAAATTATCAAATCTAACTTTCATGGATTGGTGGAGTATCTAAAAACTCATCACCAAACCCAAATTCACCTAGATTTTCTCTGCTCTTTTCAAAGTTTTGTAATTTTGCATTTGACATTTAAGTTCATTATATCTTTTGAATTAATTTTTGTGAAAAGGGAAAAGTCTGTCTGGGGTTTTATTGTTTGTTCATATAAATATCCAACTGTTTTAGCCTCATTTGTTGAAAAGAGAATCCTTTCTTTGTTGAATAGTTCCAGAGTCTTTGTCATAGATAAGGTGACTAGTCTGTTCCTTTGATCTATCTGTCTATTCCTTTGCTAATATCATGTTGTCTTGATGCTTGGAGCTTTATAACAACCTTGAAATTGGGTTGTATGCATCTTCAACTTATATTACTTCTTCAGTATTGTGTTAGCTATTCTAGGGTTTTTTGCCTTTATGTATACTTTAGAATTAGTTTGTCGATACATATAAAATGGTTTGTTGAAATTTTCATTAGGATCGTGTTGAATTTATTAAAATTGAGAATAATTGACATTTTAATTTGAGCTTCAGATTAAGAAATGTGAACTATCTTTGCATTTATTTAGACCTTTCTTGATTTCTTTCATCAGTTTTATTTTTGTATATAGACCCTATACATATTTTATTAGGCTTATACCTTAAGTATTCCATGATTTTTGGTGCTATTGTAAGTGGTATTTTTAAAAAGTAATTCTAATTCCAATTATTTATTGGTGGTATATAGAAATGCAGTTGCCTTTACTATATTAACATTACAGTCCACAACCTTGCTACAGTTACTTATCAATTCCAGAAGTATTTTTGTTGAATCTTTAAGATTGTCAACACATATAATTGTTATCTGTGAGCAAAAGTAGTTTTCCTTCCCAATCTGTATGCCTTTTATCTTCTTGTTTTGCTCCCTTCACTAGGTCTTCCAGTGGCAGGCAGAATAGGAGAAATGGAAGTGGACATCCTGCCAGTTCCCAATATTTGGGGGAAAACAACCAGTTTCTCACCATTAAATATAATGCTAGAAGTAGAATACTTATAAGTATTCTTTACCAGGATGAGAAAGTTCCCTCTGTTTCTAGTGTGCTGACTTTTTTTTTTTTATCCTAAATAGGTATTAGATTTTGTCAAATGCTTTTTTTGCATCTACAGATATAATAATACATTTTTTCCTTTAAGCATGTTGATGTAAAAGATTAAATATACTGATTTTCAAATGATAAAATAGCCCTGCGTACCTAGAATAAATTCCTCTTGGTCATGATGAATAGATTTTTTGATACATTGCTGGATTTGATTTGCTTATATTTTGTTGAGAATGTCTGTGCCTGTGTTCATTGAAGATATTGATTTGTAGTTTTCTTTTTTGGATGCGCCTTGGTCTGATTTTGGAATCAAGGTAATCCCGGACTTATAAAATAAATTAGGAAGTATTACCTGTGCTTCCATTTTCTGGAAGAAGTTGTAAAAAATTAAAGTCATTTGCTACTTAATTCAATGGTAAAATTTACCATTGAAACCATCTGGGCATGGTACTTTTCTTTTTTGGAAGATTACTAATTATTTATCCAATTTATTTAATAGATACAGGGCTGTTCAAATGTTCTGTTTCTCCTTGTGTGATTTTGGTATTTTCTGGCCTTTTTTTGGTATTGGCCATATATAAAAACTATCAATTTGTGGACATAAAGTTGTTCATAGTGTTATTTTATTCTCCTTTTAATATCCATGTTAGAAGCAGTAATGACCACGCCTGCATTCCTTGTGCTCTCTCTCTGTCTTTCTACGCTAGGCTAGCTAGATTTTATCAAGTGCATCTGTCTTTTTAAAGAACTATCTTTTGGTTAGTTTGATTTTCTTCTTTTTTCACCTTTTTGATTTCTACTTTAATTTTTGTTATCTTATTTACTTCCTTCAGATATAAATTGTACTTCTTTCTCTTATTACTTTAATTTTTGTTATCTTATTTACTTCCTTCAGATATAAGTTGTACTTCTTTCTCTTATTACTAAGGTGGAAGCTTATATTATTGCTTTTAGTTCTTTATTGATTTGTAACATATGCATTCTAAGCACTCCTTTCTCTACGTCTCCCAAATTTTGAGAAGTTGTATTTTCAATTAGGTCAAAATACTTTCTAGTTTATCTTCAGACTACTTATTTGGCATGTATCATTTACCAGGATATATTTACATTTTTTAATATTCGTGGCTTTTTTAGCTATCTTTCTGGTATGTATTTTTAGTTTAATTCCATTTTGGTCTGGGAACATACTTTGTATGATTCTAATTATTTTAAACTTCTTATGATGGGTGTTAAGACCCAGAGTATTATTTATCTTGATGAATATTCGACATAAGCTTAAGATGAATGTGTATGCTGCTGTTGTTGGATGGAATATTCTATAAATGTCCATTTGACTAAGTTAATTGATAGTGCTGTGCAGGTCAACTACATCCTGAGTGATTTTCTGCCTGCTTGACCTGTCAATCAATTGCAAAAACAGGCATGTTGAAATCTCCAACTGTGACAGTGCATTTGACTATTTTTGTTTTCAGTCCTATTAGTTTTTGCTTTATGTATTTTGATGCTCTATTGTTAAGTCACACATACTTAGATTGTTACATGTTTTTGGAAAATTGACCTTTTTGTTAGTACGTAATACCTCTCTCTATCTCTAATAACTTGTCTTGCTCTGAAGTCTTGTTTAATATTAATATACACACTCCAGCTTTCTTTTGGTTAGATTTACCATGGTAAAATTTTCTTTACTTTTTTACTTGCAACCTATCTGAGTTGTTATATTTAAAGTAGATTTATTTTAAACAATTTTATTTTTTATTCATGATGACAATTTTTATTGGTTTATTATGAGTATGATTGAATCAGTTTCTATCATTTTTATAGCTAGTCTCTATTCACTACATTTGTTCTTTGTTTTCTTCCCCTCTTCTTATGCTTTATCTGGCTTTAATTAAACATTTTTATGATTCCATTTTATCATCTCTCTTGCCATATCAATTATACTTTTTAAAAAAATATTAGTTGTTTCACTAGAAGTGCAATATATGTTTTAAACTAATATAAGTCCACCTAAATTATCACTATGCTGCTTCAAATATAGTTCAAATGTAACAGAGTTTTCACAATTGCTTCTTCTTATCTAGTACAGCATTGCTGTCCTTTTGCTTAGCCCTTGGCAGTAATAGCCCAATACATTGTTGCTACTATTACCTTAAACAAAAACATACATATTAATACATTAATTGTATTAATACATTTGTATGTGCTAATACATTTGTATGTGCTAATACATTTGTATTAGTTAATACAATTGTACAATTATGCAATTAATCATTAATTGTAATAAATTAATGTATTAATTGATACATTAATACATACATTAATATGAATAAGAGAAACAAAAGATTTATTCTCATATGTTACTTAAGCGATGATCTTCCTTCCTTTATATAGATCAGAATTGCTGAACTATATAATTTTTCTTTTCCCTGAAGAACTTCTGTCAGCACTTCTTGAAGGGCTGGTCTACTAGTGAGGAATTCCCTGAGTTTTTGTTTGTCTGAGACTGTTTTTATTTCTCCCTCACTTTTGAAGGATAATTTTTCTGGGCGTAGACATTCTTTTTTTTTTTTATTATACTACACGTTTTAGGGTACATGTGCACAATGTGCAGGTTTGTTACATATGTATCCATGTGCCATGTTGTTCTGCTGCACCCATTAACTCGTCATTTAGCATTATGTATATCTCCTAATGCTGTCCCTCCCCCCTCCCCCCACCCCACAACAGTCCCCGGAGTGTGATGTTCCCCTTCCTGTGTCCATGAGTTCTCATTGTTCAATTCCCACCTATGAGTGAGAACATGGGCATAGACATTCTAAGTTGGTGATTTTTCTTCATCTAGTATGTAAAATATTCACTCCACTCTCCCTTGCTTGCATGGTTTCTGATGAGGAGTAAACTGTAATATTTATTTTGTTCCTCTACTTGTAAGGGGTTTTATTTCTCTAGTATTGTTTCAAGATTTTCTCAGGTTTCAATTTTTTTTAAAAAATTTATTATGCTCAGTGTTTTCTGAATTCTCTACAGCTGTGTTTTGGTGTCTGTCACTAATTTCTGGAAATTCTCAGCCATTATTTCTTCAAATATTTTTTCTGCTTTTTTCTCACTTTCTCCTGCCATTCATGGTGCATGGTTTATGTCTTTTCAAGTTGTTTAACAATTCTTGGATCTTTTGTATCTTTTTTTTTTCACATTTTTTCTCTTTACATTTCAGTTTGGGAATTTTTTATAGACTCTATCTTTAAATTCCTTTCTTGGCTGTTTTCAGTATGCCGATGAGTGCATCAAAAGCATTCTTTATTTCTTTTGATTCGTAGCGTTTCCTTTTGATTCTTTTATGTATCTTTTGTCTCTGCTTACATTATACATCTCTATATGGTGTCTAATTTTTTATTAGCATCTTTAACATATTAATCATAGTTTTTAAATTCCCTGTCAGATAATCTATTATCTGTATCATATCTAAGTCTGGTTCTGATGCTTGCTTTGTCTCTTGGACTGTGTTTCTCTTGTCTTTCAGCATGCTTTGTACATTTTTATGGAAATATGAACACAATGTACTAGGGAATAGAAACTGAGATAAATAGGCCTTTCCTGTGAAGTTTTATGATAATCTGACGAAGAGTTGGGCTATGTTTAATGTTTGCTGTAGCTGTGGGTGCCAGACCCTTCACATTCCTTCAGGGTTCTTGTCATTGACTGCACTGTTAACTTTAAGCTTCCTTGCATACTTCTCAAAGAGAACTTTTATCTTGCAGCTCTTTTTGCTGTAACCCACTGTTACTGGACTGGAGCCCTGTTGGTGAGACGGTAAAAAGTCACTGTATAATCTTATGATTAAATCCCACTCTTTTAGTAGCCTTCCTGGTATGTGGCCTCCTTGGTATGCAGCCTTCATAAATATTTTCTAGTTTTGTTTTGTTTTGTTTTTGTTTTGTTTTGTTTTTCTCTCTCAGATGACACAAGAAAGCTAGAGGGGTCTGGAGTCAGAAAAATATCCTCCCCTGAAGTGGGATAATACTCGGTTATCCTTCACTATGGAGAGCAGGCCTTTGCTAGGGAGAAAGTTCTAGGAGTATTTCACAGTGGTGACTCTTCTCCCCCTGCCAGAATCTAGAAGGGAATTTTCTTCACCTTTCTCTGTTGAGAATTTCTTGCTACAGTTTATGCAGTATTTCTAGGTGTTTTTTAAGAAAGATTTTTAGATTATCTAATCTGTAATTGTGCTAGAAATGGAAGCTTCTCAGTTCTTTCTCTAACACATATGTATTGAGCATAAGCTCTGTGCCAGTCATTGTGTTAAGCTGTGAGAAAAAATTAAAAAATAACTTATATATTTTGCTTTTCCAAAATCTATAGTCTTAATTAAAAAAAAAGATCTTGCACAAAAACTATAATGGGGGAAAATAAATGCTTATTGGATAAGCATCCTTTTGTGGCCATCTCCTAATGTAATCACAGTAGGTCCATTTTTCAATACATACAGCAAGTCAGGATGCTGAGACACCGAGCTGCCACAGAGAAAGAGGTTTAACATAAGGTTGCCAAATGAGAAGATAAGAGGAAATCTCAAAAATGTCTCCCCCAGGAGTTGGGGCTAGGATTTTAAGGATTTTGGAGTGGGCTGAAGTGTGGAAATTATTGATCGGTCAGAGTGCAGGGTGGAGTCATGGGACAGGGAAATAAACTCCACTCTCATGCTGATTCTATTTTTCTGTGGATGTTTTCAAACTGGTTTGCATCAGCTGTTTCACTGGAATTCAGAATCAGAAAAACATCTTAAGCAATCTTTAAACAAAAGCCTCAGGATTCTAATGTCAGGTATTTTATCTATAGGAGCAATAGGCATGCAAATCAATTTTTAAACAGAAGTCTTATGATCCTAACATCAGAAAGCCTGTCCAGAGAATCAGTGAGGAGAGAGGCGGTCTGCATCGAGTGCTACCCAACTTTTGGTAACAAGGACGTGAGCCAAGTGCAGCCTGATTAATGCTTAATTAGAGCTATATTTTTGTCCAGAACCCAGCAAGCAATTCTTGATAACGCTGTGGGGATGGTTTTACTAACAGGCTCTATATTCTTTAATGGAATTTGCTACATACTCAGAGTACTCAAGTTACTTACATATCCCAGGTCATTTTCACTCAGCTATGTTAGCTCATGTCGACAAGAGTCAAACTCTGTAAAATATATTAAGAGATTTATTTTGAACGAAATGTCAGTGACCAGGGCCCATGACACAGCCCTCAGGAGATCCTGAGAACATGTGCCCAAGGTGGTCGGGGTACAGCTTGGTTTTACACATTTTAGGGAGGCGGGAGGCATGAGGCATCAATAAAGTACATTTAAGAAATGCATTGGTTTGGTCCAGAAAGGCGGGACAACTCAAAGCAGGGGCTTCTGGGCTATAGGCAAATTTAAACATTTTCTGGTTGACAATTTGTTGAGTTTTTCGGAAGACCTGGGATCAGTGGAAAGGAATGTTCAGGTTAAGATAAAGAGTTGTGGAGGCCAACTTTTATTGTGCAGAGGAATCTCTCAGATAGTTGACTTCAGAGAGAGAGCAGGTTGTAAAATGTTTCTTATCAGACCTTAAAAGGGTGCCTGGCTCTTAGCTGATTATTTTCTGGATCTGGAAAGAAAGGCAAAAAAAAAAAAAAAAAAAAAAAAAAACAAGGGGGAAAGGGGGTTAACTATAGGATGTGGATTTTTCCCACAAGAGACTTTGCCAGGCAGTTTCAAAGTATGGCAAGGAAATATATTTTGGGCTTAAATATTTTTTCCTTGTCTCGCAATGTTATTCCAGAGTCAGACTGAAAAGTAAGTCACGATACATAGGGTCAAATAAAACCCATCTGATGAGAATTTTTGGTTTGTAGGGCATGACTTCCTAGACCCCTTAGATAGGAATTTGGGCAAAATAAAAAATCAGAGCTTAGTCCTCACTTGGAAATTTCAAAGATTCTTTCCAGTTCTCAATCTCCTGACAGGTATCCTCTATCTTCCTGCCACTTCCTAGGCTTCATAGGCTTAGCCCCTTTTATGCGTAGATTTAAGGCTTTTGATTAATTAAAAATAAACTTTATAAATCATAATTCATTTGGATATCAGTTTTTCTATTTATGATATATATCATGAAGTAATATATATTTATGATATATATTTATGATATATATGATAAATTTAAATTTTTTCTCACATACATATTTGTTTATATTAAGAAATGAATTTAAAAATAAAATGAAACTTTTGTATAAATTGTATTCTCTCCAGTTATCAGAAATATAGTCTGGTATATGACAAATATATTCCAGAATACTTTTTTTGCAGCTACTCATTACATCTCCTGACAATCTGAGCTGATTTTTACGTATCAAAGGGATTTTCTTTTTTACAATAATAAATTCAGATATACAAAGAAAATTAAGAATCGAGAGTTTGTCTTTTTTTATTCAGAAAATTACTTTTCAGCCTTCCTTTAATTAGTAGAAAATTATATTCTTTCCATTTTATGCATTTTACTAAATTAAGCGAGCAAAGTGATAAAAAGAAGCCACCTAAAAGCTTTGGTTCCAGTTCATCAAATTTAATTTTAATTATGAGTGGTTAATCAAGATAAGGCCCTGGAGGGAAGGCTCAAGCAACTGGGATTGCTTAGACAGAAAATAGAAGCCTCGGGAAGGTGTGGGGACAGAGGATGATGACAAGGCCATCACCGCCTCTGCGGGAAGAGTGGACTGGAGCCAGAGCAGCAGAGATTTTAGATTAGAGTTATAAATGGTTTATCTGATGTTCTTACTGAATTATAAAATGAATGTATTGGTCAGAAAGTTGCTTTAAGTTTCTTACAAGAACTCTGTAAGGTGAGTGTTTTTACCTTGTAAAGGCAAGAAAAGCAGAGAAAGTTTCCAAAACTCACACAGCTACTCTATAACTTGGCCAGGATTTTTACCTGGATTTTCTCATTCCAAGACCTAAGGTCAGTGGGTCTTACTAAACTTCCCACCCTCATTCTGCCCAAGGGCCGGTGAATAAACTCGTGGACTTACCCAGTGCACTAGACTCTGTTCATTGATGAGAGTCCACCAAAACCATCCCCAGGAACCTTTGCGCAGTTCACATGGTTCTGGAAAGTTGATGGGATTGGGGACCCATTTTCACCCCCACATTTATAACCCTTTGTGAAAAGACTGGTGGATGTTCTCATGGATCATGGAAACCCTCAAGAAAAAAAAGTGAAAATCTGCATATTTCATAAAGTTTCTGACCTCTTTATAATGCAGAGTGATCCATTTCTAGAGTAATAGTCAATGGATGAAAACACCATTTAACACCCAGTATCAGATTTTCAGGGTAAAATTACCGCCAACTGATTAATAGAAATAAAAGAAATGGCCTGTAATCCCAGCACTTTGGGAGGCCGAGGCAGGCAGATCACCTGAGGTCGGGAGTTTGAGACCAGCCTGACCAACATGGACAAACCCTGTCTCTACTAAAAATACAAAAAATTAGCTGGGTGTGGTGACGCATGCCTGTAATCCCAGCTACTCAGGAGGCTGAGGCAGGAGAATTGCTTGAACCTGGGAGGTGGAGGTTGCAGTGAGCTGAGATCGTGCCACTGCAATGCAACCCAGGTGACAGAGTAAGACTGTCAAAACAACAACAAAACAAAACAAAAACAAACTTCAAAAAAGCCATTTTTTATGTTTATAAGATTCTTCAAAACTGTAACATCATCTATCTTATAATTAAATATTTATTGAGTGTCGATAGTAAATACTAAAGAGTAAATTTCAGAGTGTTTTATTTTCCTCAGTATGTGACCTGGCTTCCTAAATTTCACAGTGAAAATAGGATCTGTGTAGCAAATGAGGGTTTGGTTTAGTTTTATCATGGTATATTTAGGCCATAGCAGTAATGAAGTGGAGGTTCTCTCTGTCAGTTTTATATGGCAGTCATTAATTCCAGGGCAGAATATGTGAGTGGTCTGAAGGTGGAGAGAAAGAAGCACTATTCTTTCCTGCAGGTCATGAGGAAATGCCAAGTTGGGGACACAGGCACACGGCTGCTGCCAGGAAACTGCTCTAATGTTAGTAGCATGGCATCATTCACTCAGCAAATATCAGCTATAATTCAACAAATTTCTTTTGAAGCCCTGCCATCTTCTAGATATTGGGATATAACAGCAAAGAAAGCCAGGAAGGTCACTGCCCTCATAGAGCACACATCCTGGTATGGGAAAGGGAAGACAAAACAGATTTAGAAAAGCAATGCAGACAGCAATGGCACTATAAAGAAAACAGAATAAAGTAATGACCTCTGTGCATCGGATTTGGGAAAACCTCTCTGGGGGGTGACAGATAACTGAGTCCTGAGCAGTTCGAAGAAGCCATAGAGAGATCTTGGGAAAAGAGCCTCCCAGACAGAAGGCATAGCAATGGCACAGGCCCGCAGTCAGAACCACGCTCAGGACAAACCACAAGAAGCAAAAGGTCAAATAGCTCCACAGTGTTGAAGTAGAGACTGAGTGCCGGGAGACTGAGTTGGAGAAGCAGACAGCAGCCATTCTAGATGCAGCTTTGCAAACCAGAGCCAAGAGACTTCATGCAGGAAGTCACTCTGGCTGCTATGTTCAGAATAAATTGTAGGTGAGCAAAATTGGAAGCAGGGCAACTTCTAGTGACTCAAACCCCTTAAGGAACACAGAAAAAGGCACCAGTCACCACCTTTTTGGGATCTTTTGTCTTCCTGTGGAGTCTGAAGAGTTATGGACAGGTTCTTCTCAAGTCTAAAACTCTTGCTCTCTTTTGTATTGCATTACCTGATCTCTTTGGCTTTTGGCGGTACCAGAGATTGCAATTAAAACTGGTGAAATCTGCATAAAGCCAGTAGGCTGTACCCATGTCAATTTCCTAGTCTGATGTTGTAGTAGAGTTACATAAGATGTTACCATTGGTGAAAACTGGGCAAAAAGTACAGGATATCACACTGTACTATTTTTGAAACATCTGTTATTTATGGTTGTATCAACATTAAAATGTTTTAAATGTCATAGAGGCACTGAAATAAACACTGTATAATGTGTATATTCATTGGCCTGCCTTTAGTGAATCTACAAGTTGATAATGCCTACATAAGGCAACCAAGTTATATGTTCACTGCTAGCATACTGAATAGTGTATTCTTGGCCTTGGGGTAGTTTTTAGAATGGGGGTGATGGATAGCAATATTGGTGGTACTAGTATGAGAATCCATGATAATGGAACTGATAGTGGTGGCCTAGGCCCTTGGGCAGCCCCAGGGACAAGTTGAACAATTGGGAGACTCTGGGGATGGTGGTGTTCATAAGAAAGGTGATTGTGTCTTAAACAGTGGCATCTTTAGAGATGAGCTAAATCCATGGGGCACAGGTGGCTGTGAAACAGCCTCACAGATTGCAGTGGTCTAGGCGCTGGCTGTAGCAGACAGAGAGATGCTATTGAAGGTGGTAGTTGTTGTAGTATGAAGGGAAAAATACAAACTATAGCCTCATTAAAAATTCCTTTCATGTAAAATAAAACAATTTTTTTAAATGTCTTACCCAGAGGTTAGCTAGTTTGCGAAAGCCAAAAATTAACCAAAACCATATGTTAGAAAGAAGACAAACACTTAAGGCTTAAACTGTGATTCTTGGAAAATAACGCATATTTTAAAAAGTGCAGATGAAAAGGCAATCTGGAGAATGGAAAAATATTTTAAATAATATTCCTGAAAAGGGTCTAGTATAAATAATATATAAAGAACTCTTACAATTAAAAAGACAAATAATCCAATTAAATATATAGGCAAAGAATTTGAATGAGTATTGCTTCAAAAAAAGATATACAAGTGGTCAATAAGTGCATTAAAAGGTGCTCAACATCATCAGTTATCAGGCAGATGCAGACCAAACCCACATGAGATAGCACTTCACATCCACTAGGATAGGTATGATTATAATGTTAAAAAGAAACAACGAGTGATAGCGAGGATGCTTTAAAAATGGAATTTTGAAAAATAGATTGGTGGTGGGAATGTGAAATGGCACAGCCACTTTGGCAGTTCCTCACAGTTAAACATAGAATTTTATATTCTAAACATAGAAATAAAAGTTTAAAATAGAATTACCACATAATCCAGCAATTCTGCTCCTAGATATATGTCCAAAGTACTGAAATATATGTTCTTACCAAAATTTCTACATGATTGTTTGTAGCAATTACTTATAATCACCAAAAGTGGAAACATTCCAAATGACCATCAGCTGATGAATAACAAAAAATGTGATAAATCTACATGAAGGAGTATTATTCATCCATAAAATAAAGTACTGTTACATATCGGTCCTTGGATACAACATCAGTGAACCTTAAAAGCAATATTCTAAGTGAATGAATAAAGACAAAACAGCCACATACTGTATGATTCCACTTGTATGAAATGTCCAGAAAAGGCACATGAATGGAAAGTAGATTAGAGCTTGTTAGAGGATGAGAAGTGAGGTGTCTTTTGAGGTGCTAAACATATTCTGGAATTAGAAAGTGGGATAATTGTATAATGAATATACTACAACTCTTAAGATGAATACTTTAAGGGGATAAGATTTATGATATATGAATAATAATAAACTACAATGGTTCATTTGTTTTTACTAAATGGATGCTAAAGTTAAGAAATATGAAGTCACATTAGTAAATAGCTAAGTCAGCTACAGGAGAAAAGTAAGACAATTTAACATTGTCTTTTGCTTACTTGGTTTTTTTAAGCCAAGCTGTACTTTTCTAAAGAATAGAGTACATTGGCTGGGCGCAGTGGTTCACGCCTGTAATCCCAGCACTTTGGGATGCCGAGGCGGGCAGATCAGGAGGTCAGGAATTCAAGACCAGCCTGACTAACCTGGTGAAACCCTGTCTCTACTAAAAATACAAAAATTAGCCGGGTATGGTGATACATGCATGTAGTCCCAGCTACTCGGGAGGCTGAGGCAGGAGAATTGCTTGAACCCGGGAGGCAAAGGTTGCAGTGAGCCGAGATTGAGCCATAGCACTCCAGCCTGGGCGGCAGATCAAGATTCCATTTCAAAAAAAAAAAAAAAGAAAAAAAGAATATAGTACATTCTTAAATATTTCATGGTTTATCCACTTTGGGGATTTTTTGAAGTCTTTATTTTTCTTCTCACTATGTCTCAGTTGTATAGTAAAAGAATCATGCCAGAGGACAGACAGCAGACCATGAACATCAAATCAATTAATTTGGCTTTTAAGTGTTGTCATAAAAAATTCAACAGTAGAAACTCAAGTTGACATATTTTGGAGAAATTTGTGCTTCTCTATTCGTGCAAGCTTTAGTCATTGTGATAGATTATACACAATTACACTGGACATTTGGCATCTTGCCTTGTTAAAACATGAATCCCCCAGGTGCTATATAAAGGACCTTCGATACTGTTAGTTCCATTAGGAAGCCATGAAATGAAAACACTGAACTACTGACTGATCCCACGCTAAATGTGCTGAGTCACAGTGTTTTCATTTTTTATTTTTTCTCCAAGTGTAAGGACTTATGGGCTAAGATGTTGGCTTGACAACTCTATCAGAGAAGTCCATCCTAAGTTATGAACAAAAGATCTATGGAAGTACATTTTTAAAAAACCTTCACAATTGCATTCAAACAAGGAAAACTAAATATCATATGCTACAATCAGTGAATAATTTCTATAGACTTTAGCAAAAGGAAAAAAATCCTTGAGGAATGTCACTGTGGACTACGCATATTCCTCCTGGGACCCAAATGATCCTTCCAGCTGACGTTGTGTAAATACAGATGCACTGGGCTAGACTTACCCCGGGAATGGCATCACATTCCTCAGTTGCAATATTTTCTGAAGGAGTATTTGGATGGGAATACGTGTGTGTGTGTGCGTGCGTGTGTGTGTGTGTGTGTGTCCTACTAATGCTTTCATACTAGTAGATTTTGTACAGAGGCCATAGAATGCTGAGAAACTGAAGTTAGAGACTCAAACACAGTTTATACTGGGGATATACTATAAATCAAAACAAAGCATTAGCTGAAAAGCAGTAAAGATTTCGGATAGAACAGATAAAGTTATCTTCTTTTTTAATCAGAATCTCATAGGAAAGGCAGAAAGTGTCTAAGATAGGGAATAGATTCATAACAACTTGAAAAATATTTTAAAAAATCATCAGTAGCTGCCAGGCGTGGTGGCTCATGCCTGTAATCCCAGCCCTTTGGGAGGCCGAGGTGGGTGGATCACGATGTCAGGAGTTCAAGAACAGCCTGGCCAACATAGTGAAACCCCGTCTCTACTAAAAATACAAAAATTAGCTGGGCACAGTGGCGTGTGCCTGGAGTCCCAGCTACTCGGGAGGCTGAGGCAGGAGAATCACTTCAACCTGGGAGGCGGAGGTTGTGGTGAGCCGAGATCACGCCACTGCACTCTAGCTTAGGCAAGAGATTGAGACTCTGTCAAAAAAAAAAAAAAAAAAAAAATCGTCAGCAGCATTTTTAGGATTTTTAAAAAATATGGGATGAAATAGAAACTGAGAAAATAAAACATTACTGAAAACATATATGAGCCTATCAATTTTATCAGCAAAGCCCAGGAAAAAGTCCAAGATAAAAATTACCAGTATCATGGGAAAATTACACTATTTTTCAACAAATGATGTTTGGAGAACTAGATATACACATGCAAATAAGAAAAGATAAAAATAGGCTGGGCACGGTGGTTCAGGCTTGTAGTCCCAGCACTGTGGGAGGCTGAGGTGGGGTGATAACCTGAGGTCAGGAGTTTGAGACCAGCCTGGTCAACATGGTGAAACCCTGTCTCTACTAAAAATACAAAAATTAGCCGGGTGTGGTGGCATGAGCCTGTAATCCCAGCTACTTGGGAGGCTGAGGAAGGAGAATCACTTGAATCCTTGTATCCGGGGGGTGGAGGTTGCAGTGAGCTGAGATCGCACCACTGCACTCCAGCCTGGGTGACAGAGTGAGACTCCGTCTCAAAAAAAAAAACAAAAAACAGAGAGAGAGATAAAAATATACCTTTATTTTATACCATACACAAAAATTAAATCAAAATAAACTGAAGCCCTAAATGTAAGAGGTAAAGCTATAAAACTTTTAGAGGAAACCTCGGAGAAATCTTTGTCTTTAGATTAGGCAAACATTTCTTAGCTATGACACCAAAAATAATATATAAAAATATGATAAACTATGATAAACTTGATCAAAATTAAAAATATTTTCTCCTGGACAACTGTTAAAATAATTACAAGATAAGCCACAGACCGCGAGCAAGTATTTACAAATCACATGTCTGACCAAGGACTCATATCTACAATATATAAATACCTCTGAAAAACCCAAAATAAGAAACCAAACAACCCAACTTTCAAAATTGGGCAAAAGATCTGAACACATACTTCACCACAAAAGATATATGGATGGCAAATAAATACATAAAACACTCAATGGCCAGGCGCAGTGGCCCATGCCTGTAATCCCAGCACTTTGGGAGGCCAAGGCAGGTGGATCACACTGTCAGGAGTTCAAGACCAGCCTGGCCAAGATGGTGAAACCCCATCTCTACTGAAAATACAAAAAATTAGCCGGGTGTGGTTGTGGGCACCTGTAATCTCAGCTACTCAGGAGGCTGAGGCAAAGAATTGCTTGAACCCAGGAGGCAGAGGTTGCAGTGAGCTGAGATCACGCCACTGCACTCCAGCCTGGGTGACAGAGTGAGACTCCGTCTCAAAAAAAAAAAAAAAACAAAACAAAAAACGCTCAACATAATTTGTCATTAGGGAAACACAAATTAGTAAATACCTTGGTGATACATCACTACACTTGTCGGAATAGCTAAAATCCAAAAGAAGAACTGATGACACCAAATGCTGGCAAGAATGTGGAGCAATAAGATTGCTCATGGGGCTGCAAGATGATACATTGCCTTTGGAAGACAGTGTGACTGTTTCTTATAAAGTTAAATATGTAGTTACCGTAGAATTTGCCAACTGAAATCCAAGATATTTACTACAGCAAATCAAAAACTTAAATTGGCACAAGCTCTATATTTGAATATGTATAGCAGCTTTATTTGTAATTACTAAAAACTGGAGAAAAAATCAAGATACTGTTCAACCGAGGAATTGATAAAGTGTGATACATGCATAAAATGGAATATTATTCCATGATGTAAGAGAGAACAATGATTGATTCATTCAACAACATGAATGAAACAAACATATTTTGCTAAGTGAAAGAAACAAAAGGCGATATATAGTAAGATTTTATTCATATGATATTTGGGAAAACAGAAAAACTATAGGATGAAAAATATATTGCTCATTGCCGTTGGTTGTGGGAGGAGAGGATGGCTGACTACAAAGGAATTGAACAGGAGGAAATTTCAGGGTGACAGAACTGTTCTGTATGGTACTAGGGTAGGATACATGACTCTATGCATTGAACACAAAAGTGAACTTTAACGTAAGCATATTTGAAAAAAATCAACCAGGATGTTCGGGGATACCAGGATGAAAATCAGACCGTGGCAGATAAATCTAGCTACATTACAAATGTATGGCACAACTTAACTTCAGGAGAGAGTGGAAAATGGAACTTTGGAAAATAGTGTTTTGACTGGAAACTACATAACTAAAGACAAAAAGAACTGTACATAAGCAATATACTCTAGCTGATGAATATTATTTCATATAAATGCAAAGATCTAGCCAAACAATCCTGAAAAAGAAAGAAGCTGGAGGACTCATATTTCCCAACTTCAAAAGTTATGACAAAGCTACAGTAATCAAGAGTGTGATACTGACATAGAACAGTTGTATAAAACAAAGGAATCAAATAAAGAATTCAGAAATAAACCCATACATTTATGACCAATTGATTTTTGATAAGAATATTATTTAATGGGGAAAGAATAGTATTTCTAAGAAATAATGCAGGGACAACTAAATATCTGCATACAAAAGAATGAAATTAGACTCCTGCCTCACACTGTATACAAAAACTAACTCAAAAGGGATCAAGACCTAAATGTAAGAAAGAAAACTATAAAACTATTAGAAAGAAACATAAGTCTTTGTGACCTTAGGTTAGGAAATATTTCTTATTTACAACACCAAAACACAATGCACTAAACAAAAAAAATCTATTTCATCACAATTTTTAAAAAATTGCTTCAAAAGACACCCTTAAGAAAATAAAAAGACAAGCCATACACCAGGAGAAAATATTTTATTTTCTGATACTATATGTGATGAAAGACATGTCCAGAATATATACAGAATTCTTATAACTCAATAACAAAAATCAAAAGGGCTAATGAAAAGGGGCAAAAGATTTGAATAGACATGCCAGCTAAGAATATGTACAAGTTGCCAAAAGGCACACGAGAAGATGTTTAACATCATGAGTCATTCAGGGAAGGCAGATTAAACTGCTATGAAATACAGCCTGCAACCTCTAGAATAACTATAATCAAAAAGACAGATGGGAACAAGTGTTAGCAAGGGCATAGCGAAAATGGAACTGTCATACATGCTATTAGGAATGTGAAATGGAAAACAGTTTGGTAGTTTCTTAAAAGGTTAAGCATAAATTAACTCCACAAACCAGTGAATCCATTCCTAAAAATCTACACAAGAAAAATGAAAGTATATGTTCACATACAGATTTACATATGACTGTTCCTAGCAGAATTATTGATATTAGTCCTAACTTGAAAAAAACCAAATGTCTATCAACTGCTGAATGGAGAAAATACATCCATTTGGTATATCTATATGATGAAATATTATACAGCAATTTAAAAATGCACAAAATAGTGGCATATGCTCAAACATGGAAGAACCTCAAAATCATTATACTAAGTTAAGGAAGGTGGACATAAAAACTTACATATTATACGATTTCATTTATATGTACAGAAAAAGCAAATCTATAGACACAGAAAATGGATGAGTGATTGTCTGGGCCTGGGGCAGGATGGGAGGTTTGGGGAGCGACTGCTAATGGGTAGAGACGGGGTTTCACCATGTTGGCCAGGCTGGCCTTGAACTCCTGACCTCAGGTGATCCGCCCACCTTGGCCTCCCAAACTGCTGGGATTACAGGCATGAGCCACCATGCCCAGCCCTTTTGTCAGATTTTTAATGGAAATGTTTGCCTTTTTAACATTGAGTTGTGAGAGTTCTTTATACACTCCAGGTATGAGCCTCTGTCAGATGTGTGATACACAAATATTTTCTCCCACTCTATAGCCTGTCTTTTCATCCTTTTCACAGGGTCTTTCTCAGAGAGGAACATTTTGATTATGATGAGGTCCAATGTGTTGAGTTTTTAATAGATCATGCTCTTTTAGTGTCATGTCTACACTTTATCAAGCCCTAGGTCTGGAAGATCTATGTTATCTTTAAAAAATTTATAGCTAATTCTTTAAATCTGTGATCAACTTTGAGTTTATTTTTTTTTTTAAAGTTATGAGCTTTATGTCAGGGCTGCTTTTTTTATTGCCTATCTATATCCAATTGCTCCAACATGATTTGTTGAAAATACTATCCTTCCTCTTTGCAACTCTATCAGAAACCAATTAGCCTGGTGCGGTGGCTCATACCTGTAATCCCAGCACTGTGGGAGGTCAAGGCGGGTGGATCACCTGAGGTCAGGAGTTTGAGACCAGCCTGGACAACCTGGTGGAACCCCATGTCTACTAAAAATACAAAAATTAGCTGGGTGTGGTGGCAGGCACCTGTAATCCCAGCTACTCGGGAGGCTGAGGCAGGAGAATTGCTTGAACCTGGAAGGCAAAGGTTGCAGTGAGCCAAGATTGCACCACTGCACTCCAGGCTGGGTGACAAGAGCAAAACTCCATCTCAAAAGACCAATTAGTCATATTTGAGTTACTCAATTTCTAGGTTCTTTATAATGTCCTGTTGATCTCTGAGTAGCTTTCTCCACCAATACTATACACTCCTGGTTACTGCAGTGACAAAACGTCTTGAAATTGGTAGACTGATTCCTCACATTTTATTCTTTATTCTTTTTTTTTCTCAGGATCTAATTTCTTTGCCTTTTCATGTAACTTTTATTTCCTTTTAATATTTTGTATTTGCCTTTTGATATTCCTGAAATATCACCATGTAACTTTTAAAATAATCTTGTCTATATCTACAAAATACATTTTTGAGATTTTGATAGAAATTCTGTTAAATTGTATACTAATTTGGAGAGAATTGACATCTGTACCATATTGATTCTTCCAGTCCATGAAGGCAAAATGTCTTTCTGTTTATTTAAATATTTGATTTTTTTGTCAGCACTTTGAGTTTTTAGTGTTCAGATCCTGCACATCTTTTATTAGATTTGCAACTATTTTTTAATGTTGTCTGCCATCACAATTATATATGCTATTGGCATGTTTAATTTCAGTTTCCACATGTTCATTGCTAGTGCATTCATCTCATATATAGATCATGTATCTTATAAAATTACAGAACTCATTTGTTGTAGGAGACTTTTTTTTTTGTAGATTCCTTGTAATTTTCTATGTACATCATTATACTGTTTGCAAATAGGCTGTTTTATTTATTACCTGTAAGTAGAAAAAGTTATACGTCATTCATTTATTACCTAATCACCTCCTAAAGGCCCCACCTATTAATATTATTGCACTGGGGTCTGGACATCAACATGTAAATTTTTCAGGAACACATTCAGACCATAACGCAGTTAAAAAAAGAGAGACATCAATTTAAAAATTCTTGATAATAGAAGATTGAAGAGATATTATTTAACTTTGAAAAGGAGTAATTCCACGTCTGCCAATATTTTAATGAGGTTCACCAATTGTCTCATCCTTGGTTCCAGGTCAGAGGTAGGAGCTATTGGTCCAGTTTCAATTGTGTGAAATTGGCCAACTACTTTCACTTTCTGGGCCTTAGATTTTTTTATCTGTAAGTTTCTCTAAGATTGTAAGAAGGTATTTTTTGAGATTATAATTGGAATGTGTAAATTACAAAGAAAACATAAAGCAAGTTTATGTTACACCAGCAGCTTCTTTTTGGTAAAAAAAGAACATTTTGATCAAGCTGTAAATACTATGATTTCTCTATTCCTAAATTTGTTTCATAAGTTTGCATTTTACTGTAAATTTATTGTATAGGTTTGCATTGGCAAAGTGTAGGTTAGTGACAAATTCCAGTGTACTTTCCAGGATAATGAAAGCTGTCATTTGTTGATGGAAGCCAAAATGAAAAAGGTTAAGCAGGGATTTTCGAGGTCATTCTATTCTTTTCTTGTTGAGATTGATTCTAATTTTAATGCATTCTCTGCCCAGCTTTAAATATGGAAAGGGATTAAACAAAGTAATATTGATTGTTGCATCTGTGTCCAGGACTTTTGCACTGAATGTCCTGGAACCATGAAAACCACCTTGGGTTAGGACAGCTCACCCGGGACAACCTCTCTTCTGTGTATGATTATTTTATCTTTTGAGATGACTCTAATTTTTTTTTTTACGACACAGTAATAACAATAGCAGGGACCTGTGGCAAAACTGCATGGGCAGGCGACCAGGGCCCCACTGACAGTGATATTTTGTTGGACCCAGATGGTTTGTAGCCACTGTGATATGGCCTTGCTTTGTTTTACGAGCGTGGAGCTCAGCGCCTCACCCTCCCTGATGCTACCCACCTCTGCTTCCTAATCACAGATATGCCTCCTCACCTCTCCCTACATAGAGTATCTTAAGGCTGAGTTTGCTTTGATCAAGTCATGCTTATAATTGAGCAGACACAGCCTATGTTCTAATAGGGTGGCCCTTCAACTTTAAAGATTTCTGAGTCACTGCTATTCCTCGGCTCAGATCAAAATGAGTAAACTCAGCCGGTCAGCAAGGAGTTTAGAGTCTGATGGTGAAGAAGCAAGTGTTCAGGGCATGAAAGAGTCAGAAACAAAGGCGAGGACTCTGCCAGAAGGCCCACAGCACACTTGCCCAGTCTCTCTGCCACTGCTGGCCTCCAGGCAAGGGAACTCTGACTGGAGTTTCTTGGATGCTACTTGAATGTGGATTTGGCAGCTTTAATTCAGAGCAGCCTCTGCTTACATGCTCAGCTCCACACTCCACCATCCACCTTCCAAATTCTTTTTTTTTTTTTTTTTTGAGACGGAGTCTTGCTCTGTCCCCCAGGCTGGAGTACAGTGGCGCAATCTCGGCTCACTGCAGTCTCTGCCTCCTGGGTTCCCGTGATTTTCCAGCCTCAGCCTCCCAGGTAGCTGGGATTACAGGCACATGCCACCACGCTTGGCTAATTTTTGTATTTTTAGTAGAGATAGGGTTTCACCATGTTGGCCAGGCTGGTCTCGAACTCCTTACTTCAGGTGATCTGCCCTAATGGACCTCATTTATTAGCTTCTGATCACTGGGCACCCCCTGCTGGAGGCAGTCAGGACCATCCTTCACACCCTGGCAGCTGGGAAACAGCTTCCATCCTCCAGCAGCCAGTAAGGACCTTAGTCGTGGGAAGCCCAACAGGTATGTTAAATTCTGCACTCTGTCCTGATCCCAATTATCCAATTGTATCTACTCCAGATGAAGAGACAATGTTTTTACCCAAAAGACAAGGGCATTGGCACTTTACAATGTTTCTAGAAAAATAATTAACACTCAAACCAGTTATGCAATTTCTTAAAACTTACATTAAATTTACAACTGATGAAGCTCATTGCATTTCCTTGAATGTTTTCGCTCATTTTAAATTCTAATATTTAAGCTATGATAGATGATTTTATTAAGAGCTGAGTGAGCTTACATATTTGGAGAATCAAGATCTTTCCTCATCTAAGATCTGGTAGCAAAAGAAAAAAAATAAAGTAAACATGCACAGCATCCATTTGTTAATGCAGGCTCTATGGTCCTTGTAGCAGGAGAGGATGTTATGGGAGCTCTTTTGTTTGTTTCACAGGTGAGTCCTATGGATGTGGCAGAGCTATAGTCTAGCCAGAAGCAAAATTGTTCCTACACCATTACATTCTTCCTACATAGTTTTAATCTATGTTGATTCTACAAAGCACATGTTTCCTAAAAAAAATTCTACCATATTTTGAATAGTTATTTCTTTGTTTCTCCTACTGCACTGGGCTATGTTATGAGGCTCATTTTCTCTGGGAATATGTGAACCCACCTTATTTCAGCATGTGAAATGCACAAATATAAAGGTTGTTCATCTCTGACAGGCAGTTGGTCAACTAGCGCTGGGTGCTGGAAGTTCTGTGTACCACCTGCTGCATCCCCACGAGGATTTTGACACTGAAGCGGGTAAATGGGTACCAGCCAACATGTGAGGAGTCTTGCCATAATCATCAGCCGCAAGGAATTTATGTCTGAAATCACTGGGCTAATGTGTCTTAAATAACTTACAGAAGGCTTTCTTGGAGCATTTCTCTGGGATCTATGCATGCAGGGGCATTCGTGATGCAAATGATACATTCCCAAATACATGAGAATTTGTGTGCAAGTTAAGAAACCTCAGTCAAAATCACTTCCTTGCAGATGGTTTAAGTCGAGAGTAGAAAAAGAATGAAGAGGAAATGAAGGTAGAGAGGCCTGCATTTTGTCTGGGAATGAGGAGCAGCTTTTGTGGAGGAGGTTTTGTGGTGGGAGAACACCCTGGAGCCCAAAGGAGAGGGAAAGAGACCCATCTGAATGGCAGATGGACCAGAAGTTATGGAAAAGGTTGAATCTCACCTGCAGGTGCAGAAGAGGAACCAAGATAGTTGATCCCTTGATGAACTAGAAATAAAAGACAGACATGGGAAAAATGAGACTGTGTTAGAAGCGAACAGAAAACCCCCAGGCTCCTCATTTGAGCTGTGACAGAATTCACTGTAGGGGATTTATAGCAGCTGAAGTTGCAGAGATGCTGCCTGTGTTGGGTACAGAAAAGGACTGATTCCTATTTATTTATTTTATTTTTATTTTTTTAGAGATGGAGTATCTTTCTGTTGCCAGGCTGGAGTGCAGTGGCACGATCTCATCTCACTGCAACCTCCGCCTCCCGGGTTCAAGCAATTCTTCTGCCTCAGCCTACTGAGTAGCTGGGACTACAGGCGCACGCCACCACGCCCAGCTAATTTTTTGTATTTTAGTAGAGACAGGGTTTCACCATGTTGCCCAGGCTGGTCTCAAACCCCTGAGCTGAGGCAATCTGCCCTCCTCGGCCTCCCAAAGTGTTAGGATTACAGGAGTGAGCCACCACACCCGGCCTGATTCCTTTTTAAATGGTGAGAAAATAATTATGATTGAATGATGTGATTGACAGTCTGCTGATAAAATTGGCTCCCTGCCCGGGCGCGATGGCTCACGCCTGTAATCCCAGCACTTTGGGAGGCCGAGGCAGGCGGATCACGAGGTCGGGAGTTCGAAACCAGCCTGACCAACATGGTGAAACCCCATCTCTACTAAAAATACAAAAATTAGCTGGGCATGGTAGCAGGCACCTGTAATCCCAGCTACTCAGGAGGCTGAGACAGGAGAATTGCTTGAACCTGGGAGGCGGAGGTTGCAGTGAGCCAAGATTGTGCTATTGTACTCCAGCCTGGGCCACAGAGCAAGACTCCATCTTAAAAATAAAATAAAATAAAATAGGCTCCCAAGTCTACCAGGTTGTCTGTGAAGACAATAATGCCTCGAATCTTATTTTCAGTCATTTAAATATAAAATGGGCATAGTAGAAGAGTCACGAAGCTTTATTATTTAGGGTAATTTAAAAAATTTTGCTATTCTAATTGTGACATCCCTTTTGGATTTGTCCTTTTGGATTAAAATACAAAGCATCTAAATTTTGCAAAAGTAACAATGCAATCACCTTAGAGACAGAAGAATGAATTGATAAGACCTCTGATTAAACATGGCAGATTGGGCTTCCAAACCTAAATCTGCTTAGATCAAGTAAGGAGGGGAATGTGTAATGCCCACAAAGACAAAGAGCAGGAGAGGAGACTACACCAGGAAGGTGTTCAGAAATTAGAAATCAGAGGGCAGAATGGTTACTATCCTACCTGACAGACAGGACTTGCAGAGAGAAGCCCTAAAGAAAGCCGACTCCAGGGACGGGCGCAGTGGCTCACGCCTATAAGCCCAGCACTTTGGGAGGCCGAGGTGGGTGGATCACGAGGTCAAGAGATCGAGACCATCCTGGCCAACATGGTGAAACCCCATATCTACTAAAAATACAAAAATTAGCTGGGGGTGGTGATGCAAGCCTGTAGTCCCAGCTACTCGGGAGGCTGAGGCAGGAGAATCCCTTGAACCTGGGAGGCAGAGGTTGCAGTGGCTGAGGCAGGAGTATCATACGCTTGAACCTGGGAGGCAGAGGTTGCAGTGAGCTGAGATCCTGCCACTGCACTCCAGCCTGGGCGACAGAGCGAGACTCCGTCTCAAAAAAAAAAGAAAGTTGTCTCTATGAAAGAAAGTTGACTCCAACCATGGGCTGGAGATGCCCAGCAAGGAAAGCAACACTTCCCGTGCCTTGCACTTAACCAGGGAGATAACCAGAGATCAGCAGGCATTTGAGGAAGAAAGACCAGCTGAAAGGACCAGAGTGGAGAAACTCAGAGGAAACAAACTGCATGAAACAGAACAAAATGACTTTTTAAAACTGTAACTAATATTCTCAATAAGAGCAGATTGAATGCATGAACCAAGAACATGTAGCTATAAAAACATGCAAAAAATACATATTCGTTTTTTAAAACCCATAAATTAAAATAAAATCTAATTGAATAATTGCAAGCTAAAGTTAAGGAAATCTACCAGAAGTCAGGGCTTAAAGAAACAGACGTGGAAAATATGAGAAAAGCAGTAATATTAGATAATAAATACTTCTAAGCAGTTCAACTAAACACTCAGTATTTCATAATGTTAAAAACAACAAAAAAGGAAAAATAGAAAAGCAAACATTAAAGAAAATTCTCCACAATAAAAGCATATGAGTTTCCAGATTTAAAAGGATCCCTGAGGCTGGGCGTGGTGGCTCATATTTGTAATCCCAGCACTTTGGGAGGCCGAGGTGGGAGGATTGCTTGAGCTCAGGAGTTTGAGACCAGCCTGGATAACATGGCCAAACCTCGTCTGTACAAAAAATACAAACATTAGCCAGGCGTGGTGGCAAGTACCTGTAGTCCCAGCTACTTGGGAGGCTGAGGTGGGAGGATCGCTTGAGCCTAGGAGGTCAAAGCTGCAGTGAGCTGAAATCACGCCATTGCACTGCTGCCTGGGCGAAAGACTGTGTCTCAAAAAATAAATAAATAAAAATAATAAATAATAAATAAAAGGACTGCTGAAAAAGACAGAACAAAAAGTCTAAAATTATTCCATACAAAGTACCCCATGTGTAATTTCAGACCATTAGTGGTAATGACTGGATCATAAAATCTTCCAAAGAAAAGGAAAAGAAAGGCTCACATAGATAACTTTGTAAGAATCTGAATGACATAGGACTTCTCAACTGCAACTAAAAAAGACAATAGTTCAACATAACTATATATAGGTCATTAATTAGCTCAGTTGTAAATAATATTTACAAAGCCTCTGTACTATAAACCTTGAATATTTACGTAGCAACAACCAAAGTATATATAATGTTGTATTAGTCCATTTTCATAGTGCTATAAAGAACTGCCAGAGGCCGGGCGCGGTGGCTCACGCTTGTAATCCCAGCACTTTGGGAGGCCGAGGCGGGTGGATCACGAGGTCAGGAGATCGAGACCACGGTGAAACCCCGTCTCTACTAAAAATACAAAAAAATTAGCCGGGCGTGGTGGCGGGCGCCTGTAGTCCCAGCTACTCGGAGAGGCTGAGGCAGGAGAATGCCGTGAACCCAGGAGGCGGAGCTTGCAGTGAGCCGAGATTGCGCCACTGCACTCCAGCCTGGGCGACAGAGTGAGACTCCGTCTCAAAAAAAAAAAAAAAAAAAAAAAAAAAAAAAAAAAAAAAAAAAAAAAAAAAAGAACTGCCAGAGACTGGGTAATTTGTAAAGGAAAGAGGTTTAATTGACTCAGTTCCACATGGCTGGGGAGGCCTCAGGAAACTTAGAATACTGTGGGACGGGGAAGCAGGCACTCTTACATGGCAGCAGGTGAGAGAGAGCATATGAGGGAAGAACCATCAAACTCTTACAAAACCATCAGATCTCATGAGAACTCACTCACTATCGTGAGAACAGCATGGGAGAAATCCTCCTCCCCATGAGCCAGTCACCTCCTACCAGGTCCCTCCCTCGATACATGGGGATTATGGAAATTACAAATCAAGATGAGGTTTGGGTGGAGACACAGAGCCAAATCATATCAAATGGTTTGCTAACTTAGGACCTTAGAACTAAGACATACAAGAAATAAGTTTTTGGAGATGTATTTAGAGGACTGGAGTATGTTCACCTCTCACAGGGAGGAAGTAGAATGTCATATCCACTTGGCTCAGCTTAGAGAGACCTGAAGTCTGATCAGAGAGATCTGAGTGGCTTCCTTGAATCTAAATGGAAGCAATTGGCCAGTGTTGAGCTTATACTTGAAAAAATTTCAGAGTGAGAAATTGTGGACATTCAGAGAAAAGAAGCACGTTATATGGGATGTGTACACTTATAGATGCAGGTGATAGAATATAATTTTTAAATGGTCCAAAGCATGACTTCCATAGAAACACATAGATGAACATACATCAGAGATTTGATTCAACTCAGTAATCTGTGAAGGAGCCAGTGAGATGATAAGGCTGGCACAAAGAACATTTAAGGAGTGGAGTGTACCTAGAAAGCATGATAAATGAGCATGTGGATAAGATGACTGGGTGCACTGAGGCTCGTTTGACATTGACAGAACATGCTACCCACTTAAATCTAATTTCTATATTATTAGTAGAGATGGGGTTTCACCATGTTGGCCAGGCATGTCTCTAACTCCTGACCTCAGGTGATCCACCCACCTCAGCCTCCCAAAGTGCTGAGATTACAGGCTTGAGCCACTGCGCCAGGCCTACTAAAAATACAAAAAAATTAGCTGGACATGGTGGCTCATGCCTGTAGTCGCAGCTACTCAGGAGACTGAGGCAAGAGAATCACTTGAACCCAGAAGGCGCAAGTTGCAGTGAGCCAAGATGGCACCATTGCACTCCAGCCTTGGCAACAAGAGTGAATCCATCTCAAAAAAAAAAAAAAAAAAAAAAAAAGGTCTTATTTCTAAGTGTAAAACTGTTTTTTAAAGAGACAGAGTCTCCCTCTGTTTCCCAGGCTACAGTGCAGTGGAGAAATCATAGCTCACTGTAGCCTCCAACTGCTGGGCACAAGCGATCCTCCCACCTCAGCCTCCTGAGTAGCTGGGACTACAGGTGGGCACCACCATACCTGGCTAATTTTTAATTTTTTGTAGAGATGGAGTCTCCTTTTGTTGTCCAGGCTGGTATCAAGCTCCCGGGATCAAGCAATCCTCCCGTCTTGGCCTCTCAGAGTGGTGGGATTATAGGCATGTGCTATCACACCTGGCTTATTTTCTTAACATAAATGTACATTTCCAATGGACTAGATATGAGCTACTCAACAAGAAGGAAGTCTAATGATGGTTTCAAGTGGGACTCACCCAAGAAGAAAGTTATTTTAGCAGAAGAAGCTGAGGGCATTAAATGTGGGTGAAAGGAGCTCTGAGCACGAAGCACCACCCAGGTCAAGGGGCTGAGTCAGTTATTTTCAATGGGAAAATCCATGAAGAAGTCACCAGAGGGACTGACAGAGACAGGGAGAGAGACAAAGACAGAGACAGAGACACCTGCCAAGCTTGGAAATCAACTGAACAGTTCTAGCAATGGCAGTACAGCAAGACCCTCATCTATCAATTAACCTTCTCCAAATGATTAATAATGTTTTACTCTGCAGAGGAGCTGTATTTTTTTCCTGGTTGGAGGGAGAGGGGCAGAAAAAGGAAAGAAAAGGACAAAGAGAGAAAGTGAGGGGTCAGACCCTGTTTTCCTTTCCTACTGCAGTCTGGCTGTCCTGGAAGAGGAGGCATGGCTTAACTCTATTGAAGTTCTGACTACTATAGTGAACTAAACATTTTCATCGTGAAATTTATTGGGTGACATAGAGTAACCAGAATTCTTTTTGTTACCTAAAAATGATGTGAAATATTTTGTGGTTACTCTAGAGTCCAAGGAGGAGTAAATAGGAGCAAATTGCAGCGTGGGTTGAAGGAGCAGTGAGGGAGTATAAAGTAATTTCCTCCTGCCTTCCCCGGATGGAGGCCCACTCATTCCATACAACTCCCCTTCTTATGCCATAGAAATGAGAAGGTTGTGGGCAAAGGAAGAGTGAGGGTTTAGGGGTACAATGGGGTGAACAGTATCAGACAGCAAAATATTCATCTTTAATGTAAGGAAGTCAGCTGATAATATCTACAACGAAAAGATAGGAAATGGTGAAATAAGAGAAGCAAATAGCAGAGGAAACACTCAAGATTATTTCTGGAAACTGAGGGTGGCAGTGGAGGTGAGAGGAACCTCTTTCTCCTTGTAGACTCATTTGACTCACTTAACCAAACGGTCACTGCATGTGTTTCAGCTGAAGAATGTCACATTTAGCACATAGAACACCTGCAGGAGGAGGGGTGCGGGGGGTGGGGGAAACAATTTCTAATATAAATTATTTTTTTTTTTTTAAGATGGAGTCTCACTCTGTCACCCAGGCTGGAGTGCAGGGGCACGATCTCGGCTCACTGCAACCTCCGCCTCCTGGGTTCAAGCAATTGTCCTGCTTCAGCCTCCCGAGTAGCTGGGACTACAGGCGCGTGCCACCACACCTGGCTAATTTTTTGTATTTTTAATAGAGACGGGGTTTCACCGTGTTAGCCAGGATAGTCTCGATCTCCTGACCTCGTGATCTGCCCGCCTCGGCCTCCCCAAGTGCTGGGATTATAGGCATGAGCCACCGTGCTCGGCCTAGAAATGATATTCTTCTATCAGTAAGTTTTAAGATGTTAACTAAATGTCAAACTCTTGGTTTAGCTCCATCATCTAAATCACATAAGTTTAAGGAAGAAGGGAAAAGAAAGTGTCATAGTATGGGAGGGGCAGGCTCTTGGATTTTGTTTGAACAGTCAACTTTTTAATTCGTGAACAAAACAAGTTAGATGCAGACATAAATTTACTAATGTAATGCGACATTAGAAAATCGCTTAACACCTATTAACAAAGTACCATAGACATTAGCTAAACTATTTACCATTTCATTTCGTGCTTTGACTTCTAAAATCTAAATCAAATTTTATGAAACATTTTGAGTAAACCTCCTCAACTCATCCACGAAGGTTTGGTATGCCAGGCAGCTTTTCAATGTAAATGATTTTAACATTTCCAGGAAAGATTTTTTTTTTTTAAATTTTTTAAACTACCAGTCTTTCTTCTCTTCAGTCTTATAATGAGGTAGAACAATTTATTCAAAAGTACAGATATGGCTTTGTATAATGTTGATAATTCAGAAAGAAATTACCCAATTCATTCTTTCCAGTGCTGGACAAAGTTTAACAGCAAATAAACAGGGTATCATAAACTGTAACAGTGGATTCTAGAACTATATGGCAGAAAATAATATGTTTCTGCTCCAAATGGGCTGTGTTCTCCATTCAGGTGAAAGTGGAAAATAGCTATTTTATAGGGGGAATTTGAATGCCAAATCTGTTACTTATGACACAAGTTCTCACTCATTGTCTTCTGCTCAAGCACAGCTTAGGCCTTGCAGATGAAGTTACATTACATGCAGAGGCTGCCCACTGTAGATGGTGAAGCCGCCATCACCAAGCCATGTGTGCACAGCTGACTCTGACCTGCTGAAATCGGTCACATCAGCCACTTCTTCCATTACAGTGGATACAAGAGCTTTGCCATGATCTGTTCTGCTGCTGTGAACGGTCGTGGGCTCCCTGTTATGGGCTGTTTATGGCTTAATTCTATGAGTGCTTTGGCTCTGAGGTTCTGTTAATGATTATGGTTCTATTCCTTTCTCATGAGTAAATGTGACCCAGCCCTTTGGAGACATGTAATGGAGCTGAAAAGATGCTGAAGATAGTATTTTCACCACTTTCCTCAATCCATGGAAATCAAAATAAAGCATTAAACATTTACTAGCTGAAGGGTAGATTCTACCCCCACCAAGGTATTGAGGGAATCAACAGCTGCAGCACCAACAACACGGCTACTGTTCAAAGAGCTTTCTCTGTGCTACACGTCGTGTTGGTGTTTTATATATATTACTTCCTCTAGTGCTCATAACCACACTGTTAGTTCAGCCTCATCAGCTCCAACAAACAGAAATTAAGAATTGCCAAAGTGACACAATTAACTGAGGGCAGAACCTGGATTTTTATTTACATCTGTATGAAATCATGAGAACGTATGGCTTATACACAGTGCTATGGAGCCCCTGGAAATCGCACGTCAAGACACTCCATTTCAAAGAGCTAACCATTACTTCACGTTCCCATAGGAGGTCTACATTTGCACCAGGACTTCTAGACATAAAGATTACAAGAGTAAAAGGGGGCCAGGCGTGGTGGCTCACACCTGTAATCCCAGCACTTTGGGAGGCCGAGGCAGGTGGATCACCTGAGGTTGGGAGTTCAAGTCCAGCCTGACCAACATGGAGAAACCCTGTCTCTACTAAAAATACAAAATTAGCTGGGCATGATGGTGTATGCCTGTAATCCCAGCTATTTGGGAAGCTGAGGCAGGAGGATCACTTGAACATGGGAGGCAGAGGCTGTGGTGAGCCAAGATTGCACCATTACACTCCAGCCTGCGCAGCAACAGCAGCAAAACTCCTTCTCAAAAAAAAAAAAAAAAAAAAGTAAAAGGGAAAAGATAGCTGTAGCTGTAGCTCAAAAAAATATATACATCATACACAGTGGATATTTCTTGCTATGCCTAGCAGTCAGGGTTCAACCAGAGAAGAAGAACCTGCAGGGTATATGTATTTATGTACATGTGTATGGTAAAACATTAAAGAACTTATTACATCAACGGATTGATGACCAGAAATGAAATGATGCAGTTGTGGTCCCAGGACAGGCAAGGAGGGAATGCCATCAGCAATCTACACCCTGACAGGCAGGTGCTAAGCGTGTTGTCCACAGGCAGCAGTCAGCAAGGAGAATATGGAAGGATGGAAGAGCAATTTCAGATGCAGCTGCTTTTCAGAGTTGCTAGATTAAGGAGCTTAAACTCTCTTTTAAAGACTCCAACTGATTCTGTCAAGCCACTTGGATGATCTCACTTTGGATTAACCTTTGGTCAAGCCATGAGGGATTTTAATGGCACTTGCGGAGTCCCTTCACAGCAGCACCTAGGTTCATGTTTGATTGAATGCCTGGGAGAAGATGCCTGCAGGCTACACGATGGGCTGCTTCCTCCAGGTCTCACAAGGGAATATCCCTTGGAGCCTGCCTTAACTAGAAACATACTAGGAGGGAGTTCTGGGACTGTATTGTAGCTACGCCAGGATGATACACCAAAAAGTCTGTGCATGATGTGCTTAGAGCTGCTTAGCACAGCTCACGTGTGACCTAATGTTAACCTCAGAACAATCCATGAAGTAGGAGCTATACGCTCATTCACTTTACAGGGGAGGAAACTGAGGGCTGGAATGATTAACAGTTTGTCCAAACTTCCACCAATTTGAAATGATTAAGCCGGGAATAGAACAGAGCTGTGAACTCTGCTGGGCAGGGATTGGCTTCTCAAGACCTGTCTAAGATTGACCATTGGTCTGTCTTCAATATCAGATTCCTTTCAAGGCTACACACAATACTTACCTGGTCTCTATCTTCAGACCACCACTTTGGAAAAAGATGTACAGCCTTCATATAAAGAAAATAAAGATTTCTGGGATTTACAAAGAGGGAAATAATCTAGATACACATGTTGGAGTTTAAATTACTTTCTTCTAACTCTTGGAAAAGGATCAAAGAAAAAACGTTTTCCACCTATTTCCATCCATTACTAGTCATTTTCTGTTTGTTTCAAAAAAGCATTTCTTTTACCTGAGCATGGTTTTGTTTCTAGTAAACACTGTGTGTGGGAGTAAGGGCTCTGCAGAAAGACATGCTTTACAGACTGAATTCCAAGGCCTGTTCCCTGCCTGCACTTCATTTTATAGCTCTGTATCTGTACTAATAGTTTTGTTCTGAGTGTAACTCGTGAGTGGAGAGTCAGGCAGCCCACTCATAATACACGCTGTCAGCCTCCTGTCAGAACACTACTACATTTTATTTTTTATTAGCCACCAGCTTGACTTTTTCAAGTCCTGATATATATTTTTTAAAATTCCGTAGATGGTCAAAGCCTGCAGCAACCATTTGGGAGTCCAAGTGTGAGGTTTTTATTTTAATGAGGGGTTTAGGGTAGAGCATCCTTCACTAAGGCTGTTAGTAACAGGGATGATGAGAGATCATTTTCACCATGGAGGTTTTACCTGGCAGTTTCCTCAGCGGCTCTTATAGCCTGGGGTTGAACAAATGTCCTCAAGGCAAAAATGTCAGTGGCCTTGTCAGCATCTCTCAGCTATGTGTCCTGGTGACACGCAGCCTCCAGGCTGTGTTTGTTGATCCCGGGTGCTGAAGAAGCACTGATTCTAGGAAGCAAAGCTCTTTTCTAGGATGTATTCTAACTTCAGTGTTCTGCAATGTGCTGCCTGCAGCTCCATTTATTGATGACTGTACAGACCCTGCTGTGTGCGATTCAGAGCAGTCCCTTGTAATCGCAGGAGAAGAGGCTAAATGGAAAAATGTCTGTATACCCCACCCCAAGCTGTCACTTCAACATTTTCCTAAGTGGTTCCTAATGGCTTCTCCCTCCAGCAAATCAGCTACATGGAGCTGAGCCAGGGTTACTGCTTTGTCTGCAGCTGTTTGGGGTAATGCAGAGGTCACCACAGAGAGGGGATGTGAGAGGCAGCCAAGCACCAATGTGCATAGGTCAGACCTGGGAAGCAGAAAGCAGCCCCAATTCTCCAGTCCCCTTGGCACAGAGAAATCCTGATGCCCCCTAGGCATCACCATTGGACCTGAGGACCTGCAGGCAGAGCTACAGCAGGAGACAAAGAATAGAACATTGGGGATGGCTATGTTGATTGGCAGATTTCATTATTTCACAATGCATGTATACATCAAAGCATCATGTTGTATGCCAAAATGTATACATTTTAAAAATTTGTCAACTATACCTTAATAAAGCTAAAAATAAGGAAATGGAATCCACAGTGCTTGCAAATGGAGTGGCTGTGAAGGGTGTAGTGAAGGAGAAATCGACGTTGACCTCTTGGCTCCTGCATTCTGATCTGTCTTTCCTGAGCCTCCCTCATCTCTTACAGGGACTGCTCTTCAAAAATTCCAAGCTGGCCAGGCACGGTGGCTCACGCCTGTAATCCCAGCACTTTGGGAGACCGAGGTGGATGGATCACGAGGTCAGGTGTTCAAGACCAGCCTGGCCAACATGGTGAAACCTGTCTCTACTAAAAATACAAAAATTAGCCAGGCTTGGTGGTGGGTGCCTGTAATCCCAGCTACTCCTCCTACTGGGGAGGCTGAGGCAGATAATTGCTTGAACCCGGAAGGCGGAGGTTACAGTGAGCCGAGATCGCGCCACTGCACTCCAACCTAGGTGAAAGAGCGAGACTTTGTCTCAAAAAAAAAAAAAAAAAAAAAAAAGCAAAAAAAAATACAAACTCCAAGCTGGTCCTGTCTTTTGTCATTTGTTTCTCTATAATTCAGTTCCCACAGAGAAGCTAGGGCTATTGCTTACAATGTACACCCAATCCTGTCATGGACTTGCTGAAAACCCTGCAATGGCACATCCCCTGCAGCCCCCTCGCCCCCTCGCCCCCTCACATTTGACACACGCTCCCTCTGCCCAGCCATGCGGCTTCCCTGGCTCCACAGGCCGTCCCCAGAGCAGCATGGGGCTTAGCTGTGGGAGCCTCCAGCCAAGAGGAGACCACTGTTTTTGGCAGCCAGGGGACCAAGGAGAAGGGTTCTGTGCTTGCTGCCCACCAATATTCATGCCAGGTGACACGGTGCCCAGGGAGTGTCCAGGAGAAAATCAGGGAAGAAGTGAAGAAAAGAGTGGCCAGAACCTGAAGCAGCATTGTTTGAGGGTGGGGAAGAAACTGGAAAAAAATTGAACTCAACCTTGTGTCCGCTCCTGGAAGTAGGTGGGAAGGGAGGTCAGGCCAGCTTCTGCTTGAGAAGGCTGCAAGGAGATGGGTCCTCAGAGGAGAGTTAGGACCCGTGAGGGCCAGGAGGTAAAGCCTGGGAAGTGTTGGGACATTGGGGAGTTTGTTAATGACAGGAGTTCAGAGGTCCTGGTGCAACAATCTGGGAGTCACTGGAGAGCAAGTGCATTGCTGTGTGTGAAGAGGGAGGGCCTGTCACCTCCAATTCTACCTCAGGCAGGAAAGGAAGTTACAGAGACCCCATGAGAGCCATTTCTCCCCAGAGCAACGACAGCACGAAGGGCATCTGCTCCACTCTGAGGGTCGGAGTCCACTCGATGTCACGGTGTCTGTGAGCTATACCTGAGGGTTGTGACAATGTAGCTTCAGCAGCATCCGTGCAGACCACTGGGAGACATGTCACCCTGAGCACCAGGATTCTTATCTCCGCTGTTCCAGGGAGCTGTGTTAGGTGACATTTTTGGTTTGGTGAGCCTTGCAGTTCCTCTGTTTCAATGAGTTAAAATAATAAAAAATCAGTCGCCAACTCTCAAAATAAAGTAGATATTGGTGTAGCAGGAAGTATGCTTTCTGAAATGTGTCAGCTGTGTTTTCATGTCCTGTGAATATTATTTTCCTGAGGTGGGTTCCCACCAATGGAACCATGGCCTTCATTTGGGAAAAGCTGGATACCAATGAGAATAACAGAGCCATTCCCCAAGCTTGAGGGATGGAGAATTTTGAGTGTCTAGCAGGACAGTGAATTAAAAATCAGCCAGGATTTGAAGTAAAAAGGAATTCTACATGTCCAAACTCGGCCTTCACATACCAAAAACAAAGCTTTCATGTTGGAGCAATATGTGCTGGATGTGCAGTGGGTAGGGGGATTCAGGATTTGATGTGAATGAGGAAGAGGAAAGTGGATACTTGGCAGGGAGCACATAGCGGATACATGTGTCCTGGGCACCACTCTCTGGGGCAGAACCCTGGGTCCAAGAAGTAACAGAAACATCAAGGGAGGCTTGAAGGAATCGGGAGCTTCAGGATCAAGGCCATGTTTCTGCCTGCACGGCCTGGGCAGGCTTGGTGTTTCTCAGTGGGTACCTTCACCCAGTGCCTCCATTCTCTGCCTATCCAGGAGCTGTAGTAATGTTGGAGGAGCAATGTCCCTAGAGAGACCGACAACTGGGCTGGCTTCCTGCACATGGTGTCCCAGGCACCCAGAGGTTTCTGTGTACCACCTGAGGGATGTGCTAGTTATCAACGTTGTATAACTGCCTCCAAACTTAATGAGCTAAAAAGACAACTGAACTTCTTTTTCTCATAAATCTGCAATCCGGAAAGAGCTTGGTGGGGACCGCTCATCTCTGCTATGGTGGCTGGGCTGTTCTGGAAACTCCCTTGCTCATTCATGGGGAGCAGTGGGGCTGGGTCAGTGGGTACCTTGGGTGCCCCTCCTGTCTCCATGTGGTTTCTCCTGCCTGGTGGCTCCAGGGTGGCTGGACTTCTCACATGCCAGCTCAGGTCATCCAAGGCACATTTCCCGAGAGAGAACCAGGTGAAAGCAGTCTTACCTTGGTTGGCCTAGCCTCTGAGGTCACATCGTGTCGTCCCCTGCACATTCTGTTGGATGAGGCACTTATAAGGTGCACCAGCCCAAGGGGAGGAAGACAGACCTCATCTCTCAATGGAAGAGTGCCACAGGCTCTTCATCAACAAAGAGCTGTGGGCTGGGATATATACGGACGTGACCTTTTTGGGAAAATACAACCTGGCACAGAGTGGTGGGGTGGGATGTTGTGGTGTTGGCACAGGCAATGGACAAGACAGGTCTGGGGTTAAACTGACAAGTTATAGGCAGGGCAGAGCTGTGACAACTGGAGGCAAATGACCAGACCATGAATTTCAGCAGAAGATGCGAACCACAAAAGCCAGTCCCTCAGGGGACATTGACCCAGTGACAGACCAGCGGAGCCTTCCTGGCTCTCCATAGGAGCCAGGCCCAAAGTGAACTCCCTCATCTTCCCACAGACGATAAAGGGAATGCATGAAAACGCTTTGAAAAATAGAATTGTTACCTTAAGATGAGGCACCTTTACTTGAAAGACCTTGGCACGGGAGGAAGCTTGATGCGGCAAGTGCAGTTTCCTGCTTCCTGTGGCTGTGAAGGAGCACATAGGTCCAAAGGCTAATAGTGACTGCCTATAACAAAGTACAGATCAGAAATAAAAAATAAAGGGTTACACTTTCCTGAGCACTTGGATGTAGGTGGGAATCACAATTTTTATATATGGCAGGAAGAACTGATATCTCTCTCCCACCCACAACTGAAAGATACAAAAAATCAAAATAGATTAGTGAAGACTGTCCCCACAACTCTGGCCACAAAGAGAGGGTCTTTAGAGGCCACGTGGTTTCAGGTGGCTGTCACATCCCAGGTGGTCCCTCGGCAGGGGATAAGGACCCACTGCCTTAGCACAAATGGAAGCTCCACTGTTCCTCGAGGTCAGGACAGAGATGGAAAATAAAACACTGTTCCTTCTTCAACACATAAACAGTTTTGATCGTGCCTGTTAACAACATCTGAGGCACAGGACAGGATAGGAAGGTCCTAAATAAGAATGTGAAGTTACTTAAGAGACTGGTTTAACTTCTGCAGGACACCAACCCCATAGCAACCTTAGGGACCCCGTCTCCACTAGCCTGTGAAAGGGTAATGACTCACCAGCCTCTGCATCCACCTCTGCCCTGATGGGCCTGTAAAGCAACTGTGCTTTCTGGTTGTTAATAGTTAGTCAAATACACTTATAGTTCAATTGTCTGTTCCTCAAAATCCTACCACTAAGTCAAAAGCTGTATGAAAAAATAGGTCCACTCATTTTAATGGGAAAAATTATGAGATATCCTAAACTATTTCACGTAGAGGAAACATACATTGATTGGCCATGGAAAGACATTCACAGACATAGTAGACTCCAGTTACAAGTACTAAACAGCAACATAGAGTCTGTTCAGTGCTGTAATTGAATGACGGTTGATCGTATTCTACACAGGAAGAAGGCATGATGGTGAGTGGGGCATGGTGGAGAAGGGCATGGGGAATTTTACCCTTTGGAAGGTAAATACTTTTTGCACCATTTCTTCAATAATTTCCCATCTCCATGCAGTTTATGGTTGTCTTACACCCAGACAGCATTTAAAACTAAAGTTAGAGCAAAGAAAAACGTCTTCAGTGCCTGAAAACATGCAAAGAACACACTTTGTACACATACTGGAAATTGTAGCAGATCCTCCTCCTCCATCACTGTCCGGGCTCACGTAGGCAGAGCAAAACACCTTGTGTTCATCATGTCATCACACATGGCACAAATGCAACCATGTGATGCTCTCTGGCCAGAAAATGCTGGGTGGAGTAAATTCATAAGTGTGTCCTTGCCTGAAACTGTCGTGTTGAAATAGCACTTTTTATAGAGTATTCATTTAGTATGTTTTTGTATGAAAATGCCATTATATTCCCCAAAAAGTAGTCTTCCAGAAAGTGGTATAATTTTTCAAGAGCTGCTATGCTAAAATGTGGTTATGTAAGCTGGTCTTTATTTAAAGGCTATTGTGTGCCCTGACAGCAGAGACATTCCCTAGGGGTGTTCAGTGAGAGTCAACCAGGCTTAATGAAAAATCATGGAATACTATACAGCCACAAAAAAGAATGAGATCATGTCCTTTGCAGGGATGTGGATGAAGCTGGAATCCATTATCCTCAGCAAACTAACGCAGGAACAGAAAACCAAACACCTCATCTTCTCACTCATAAATGGGAGTTGAACAATGAGAACACATGGACATAGAGAGGGAACATCACACACCGGCACCTGTCGGTGGGTGGGGAGCAAAGGGAGGGAGAGCATTAGGACAAACTCCTAAAGCACTGGGGGCCTAAATCCTATCTGACAGGTTGGTAGGTGCAGCAAACCACCATGGCACATGTATAACTATGTAACAAACCTGCACAATCTGCACATGTATCCTGGAACTTAAAGTAAAATAAAATATAAAATAATTTAGAAAAGAAAGAAAGAAAAATGCCCCCATGGTAGGGGTCCCGGTTTTGCTCAAGAGGAGGATGGACGTCTGACTGAGGAACATCCAGAAGGGGTCCTGACTAAGGCTCAGACTTTGAAGGGTCGTGCAGTGGTGGAGGCAAAAAAAAAAAAAAAAAAATGTGCCTTTGCTAGAACTTCAGACTTTCTTCTTTATGCCCATAGGAGGTGGTGTCTCTGGAGCCGCCAAGCAGCAGCCTCATTGCTCAGAAGATGAAGATGCTGACAAAGACCCAGACAGGAAAAAAGGAAGAAAAAGCATCCTGATTGTTCCATTAGCAAAGCCACAGTCCCGGAGAGCAAGGGGAGGGGCACAGCAGGCACCGCACCCATGGGATGCATCTGCAGCTTGTGAGCAATGCATGAGAGATGAATCACACAACAGCAATGCCTTCAGCTTCCGTGTGCTACGGCTCACTCAGCACCAGCTCTGCAGGCTGCCTAAGCCAGAAGTCAGTCTCTGCCTTTAGACTTGCTCACTTCTTTTAGGAACGGAGATATCCTCTGATCCCTTGTCCCTACAACCTCGATTAATGTCTTTGCAACAGCCATCCGCCAAACTCAAGAAGACCTTGGAACAACCTAATTGGAAAAGTTTCCCTCTTATCCCTTGGAAAACTATAGAAAAGCAGTGTCACACAAATGTTTAATTTCTGATTTCTACAATTTCAGATACCAGAGTTTATCTGTTACCATGACAACTAAGAGCTTTATAAATGTTTTCTAGCCTCGGCTATTTTCTGGAACTTATCTACATTTCAGTATTTGCTTAATAATTTTGAGCTGACACTAGTAACATAATTGTGTCTGGATTGTTTATGTCTTGTGTGTGCTGGCAGGGGGTGGGTATAACCTATGTCAATGTTTTTCAATGTGAGGAAATTTTAATAAACTTTTATATCTAATGTGAACATTAAATGTCACATTCCCTCTGCCTGGATTCTAGTTAATTCATTGCCTGCCCGTTTATTATTCCCTCCAAGCTGAGAAATCATCACTAATGTGATTGTTCACTCCAGGCATTATTAGGCCACGGACACTTGTGGGGAGAGGCATTGTCAAAACGACTACCAAACTGAGTTTATCAACACTAGCTGGGTTAATGACAACTTGTGGGAGACAGTACAAGCAGCGCTTTAGGTGAAATTTACAGCCTTAAGTATTTATAGTAAGCAGTAGTAAAGCTAAAAATTGATGGGCAAAATGACTAAACTAGTAATGAAAAGCAAAATAAACTCAAAGCAAAAAGGAGGAGGTAAAATTGTGAAAATAAAAAGCTATAATAGAAAATCAACAATCAACTTTCAAAAAAGTAATTGTCTCTTCTGACTTGCCCAGGATAGCCCCAGTTTCCCTGCCATCTGGCGTCATGTTCCAATTAGCTTACTTTGTGGATTGTTATTGAAATATTATTAATAGTTGAATTCTACTTATCCAGGCTGAATTTGATAAACCTCTCTTTTGTATTTCTAGCTTGTTTCGTGGTCTCATCTCGCAGTGTGTGCAATTAAGCACAAATCTCATTGTAACATGTGTTTTTAAGTCTGAGAGATGACCTGTGACAAACTGTCTCTCTTTTTATAATCGTTTCCAGAGGGGACATGACTAGCACCTCCCCCAGAGGAACAGCATGCATGCAGGGTTAGCCGATCAATCGTGTGTGCCGAGACACAAACAGTTAGGGACAGATAACTTCTGATGGTGGGGACATGCTTGGCCCTGCCACTTTTGCCACACATTTGGTGTACCAGCTAGTTGGTATACCAGGCTGCTTCCTAGTGAGGACAATCATTAAACATGGGAAATTAAGGGTCAGGTGTATGTGAAATATACATGGGAAATGGAAGTAGATCAATTCTTTTATAGAGTGTAAATAGCCTGAACATGCTTGTTATGGCATTCTTCTCATCTTATGTAGGGTAAATCTATAATTATTTATTATATTGTTTGGCAACACTATCTCCTTTTGCAATTAAGTACTTTGTTTTGCAACAATGAGCTAACAACTCCAAACATTTATGTTCAATTAAAAAATATATACAGAAATTCTATTCCTCAAGAAGATTCATGATGGATAGTTAGTTACCTTGCACAGAATATTCAGTGGCACAGACCTCCCGCCATGGGGTTCATGGTGAACACATGGAAATGAGAAGTGACAACATGGGAATCAGAAGACATAAATAATTCAAAGGTTAAGAGTTATTACAAGAAGACCATACCTGAAAGTGAAAATTGAACATATCTTCAGAAATGTGTTAATATAGCATGCTATGAAGGAAGGCTTTTCATTTAGATCAGATAGCTGTTTTCACTGTCATGTTGAAATTTTCATAGCATCTATAAAAAGTGAAGCTATAGCTGTAAATGTTTTGTCTTCTTCTTTTTGTTTTTTATTTTATTTTTTTTTGTTGTTGTTGTTGAGATGGAGTTTCACTCTTGTTGCCCAAGCTGGAGTGCAATAGCACAATCCTGGCTCACTGCAACCTCCGCCTCCCGAATTAAAGCAATTCTCCTGCCTCAGCCTTCCAAGTAGCTGGGATTAGAGGTGCCCACCACCACATCTGGCTAATTTTTTGTATTTTTAGAAGAAACAGGGTTTCACCATGTTAGCCAGGCTGGTCTCGACCTCCTGACCTCAGGTGATCCACCCACCTCGGCCTCCCAAAGTGCTGGGATTACAGGTGTGAGCCATCACGTCTGGCTATGTTTTGTCTTCTGTTAGCAGAAGAACATGGTCAACAATTGAATAATGCTAGATTTCTATCGATGAATTGGATTCCTCAAATAGATCATGTATTTCATTCCAATACTGGCTTTATCGTTTAATCTATGGAATCAAAGTAGGTCTTTGGAATTTTATTTTGTTAAAGGTGAAACATCTGATATTATGTGAATGTTATCAGGACTTTAGTTAAAAAGTTCAATCATGAATATGAAAGTATTTGTATCCGTGATAATAATAGAATTTTGTTGGTGCCAACGTTCATGGAAAAAACAATTTGTTGAGTTAAATCTTACAGCAGAAATACACTAGAAAGTGATTGTAGACACAAAATTCATAATTTGTTCCAAATAAATTGCAGTGTTCTGCCAATTGGAATAAAAATATAGTTCACAAAATTTACAAATATTTTATATATCCACAGCTCAGAAGCTGAACAACAAAATGTGTGAAGAAGCTGACAATTACATTAAAAATAGCATAATGGAATGTGCTTTATTCCTCTTTTTCACTCAACACAAATCTTATTTTAAATCATTGAACCTTTGAAGTAACAATTTTATGGAGTAATCCAAGTAATCAACAATGATATTTAATTTTTATAAATGAGTCTTTCAAGTTTAGTTTTGTATTTTATTCCAAATGAGTGAAAAATCTTAAAACACAAGAACATCTACAAAAAATACTCAAAGAAAATGGTTTGACTGACAATTTTGCAGCATCCAAATTTGGCAAAATATTCCCAAAAATGTATAGAGACAGTTTGATAAGTTTATCTTGTAAGATATTTGTCAATGAAATATATTCTGAGGGGAGGCACATTGTAGTACCGTACCTAGAAAAATACTTGAACTAAAATATTTACATTTTAATTTAAAAATTGGAACTGTGAATAACTCCTGCCAAACTCTGCTGACACTTTAATTTCAGCCTGTGAGACCCTGAACAGGGAACCCAGTCATGCTCTGCCAGATTCTGACCCACAGAAACTCAGATGAGACATCTGTGGTGTTCTAAGCTGCTGAGTTTGTAGTAATTTGTCATGCAGCAAATTAAGCAATAAAATTACATGATTTAAAAAACCCCTAGAAATAAATACTTAACAAAATACTCCCAAAGACAAAAATGGCATTTCATAAGGAAAAAGACATACATGGCCAATAAATATATGAAAGATATATTTAAATTTAACCTCTAACAAGCAGTGCAAGTGAAGCTATGATGAAATAATATTTTATATCTATTAAATTGCCATTAATTGAGAAAACCATCAATACCAAGATTTGCAGATGATATAAATCAAGAATCTTGTATATATTGTGCATAGAAATGTAAATTAATATAGCTACTTTGGTAAATTATGTAGCATTATACAGTAAAGTAGAATATTTGCGTATCTTATTATGACTAGGAAATTCTCTTCCTGGGAACATTCCCAAGAATGTTGCAAGTGTGCATTAGGAATGATGTATAAGTTCAAAACAGCACTGTTTTTGTTAGACATACCTTGGAAATAACCAAACTGGCTGTTAGTGGAAGAATGGATAAATTAACTGTGGCACAGTCACACATGAAATATTATGTAGTAGTCAACATGGCAGCCACACAGAGCCATACGATTCAATCTTAGCAATATACGGTAATAAAATGCAGCACATTTCCGAAGGTTAAATATAGCAGGATGTCATTTTGATAAAGTTAAGAAATTAATTATCATAAGAACCTTTAAAAAGGTTTCTAGAAACTTTCATGCTAAAATAGTATTTTGCAAAAGCATCAGAATGATAAACACAAATTTCAGGAGAGTTGTTACCTCAGATGGCAAACAGCAGGAGTTTGGGTAGCGAAGGAACACAGTGGAAGACGTAAGTAGCAATTGGATGTAAAATTAATGTGGCCTCTGGGAAATTTCTAGTAAATAGAATATTCAATTTAGCTTTCATTTTTTTCTATCTAATTTGCTTATAGTTCATATATAGCAATATAAAAACTTTCAAGGAAATAAAAACTAGTTATCCCACTATGAAACAAAATACTTCATTTTCTTAATTTTTCCATGTTTTTTTCATTATGTCCATCATATGTCAATAGATATTTTTTAACAGTTTAATTATGTCAGTAATTTATTGCACATTTTCTCTCTCTTTATAATTGGCTTTTGGATATAAACTGAGCGCCACAACCTCTGATGATTTATAGTCACAGATGCTCTAGAGGATTAATGCAGTATCATGCTGTGCGTCAAATTTCTTGGAAGAAATCTACGAGGAAATCACTGAGTATTATTAGGGGATCAATCATGGGACTGAGTCTAGCTTTTAGCACACTGTTACTGCATCAGTCAATTGAAGAAATAAAACTAGTACATCACATCTGTGTTTGCAAAGACGTTGGATTTGTCTGTACTGTGCGTGGCTCAAAATACTGGGGAAAACCTGCCTGCAGTCATCTGCAGCGACCCAGCTGCGTGCACTGAGACTGACCACATGTCCTCCAGGGCAAGGGCTTCCTTATGGATGAAATGAGAAACTGGATTTGATGAGCGCTCATCTCCTTCTAACATCTCAGGTTTTGTAAACCTCAGAATGAAAAAGAGCACTTCCAAGCAAGTTAATGCAAACACTGTCACTTGGAGATGTTTTTACTTTTGTGGTTAAATTTTTGTTGCTAGAAAAACAACACACAATTCTAACTCATTGCATTTTGGAGGCACAGAATATTAAACATTGATAGTAAATGGAAGCCTCTGTTACTCGCTCTTAAAAATGAAAGAAGGAAAGGCTAAGACAACATTGGCAAACTGGACAGTTACAGAAGGAGTGTTTAGCCACTAAGACAAAAATATGAGGACATTATGTGAATGAGGGAACTGGGTGTGCTCCTGAAAAAGAACTGGTGGTTGGGGCAGAGACGTACAGAGTCTGCCTTCAAACATTTGAAATATTGTCCATAACTAAGCAGGATTAAACCTTCCCTATGCAATTACAGAGACAGAATTAACACAAATAAATAGAATCAGACAGGCAAATAACAAATATCCAAATAAAAAATAATCTTTTAAATATTAAACTTATTCAAAAACGAATTAGTTTCTCATGAAGCAATGTAATTAGTTGCATAATTATCAGAATTTATGGAGAAATATTCTAAAATTGGCTTAGAAGTTTAATGACCCTGAATTCCTTCCAATGTTAAGATTCTTTATATTATTTTGATATTAGAACGTTATAAAACAGTACATAATCTTTTAACTCTCTTTATTTTTGCATATGAAACTTAAACACATCTTTTACGTAATCTCACAGACAACATTTATATTTTGTGTTTGAATTTTGAATGCCGACCTATTTTCTGGAAAAAAAATCTGAAAGGGTAAACATTTCCCTTCAATGTAACACTGAAGCAGAATTAGTATGTTAAACAAACGTGTGTTCATTTGGTTCGAGATATGTTCTAATTTTCCTTGTGACCTCCTCCTTAACCCATTATTTAACAGTGTGTTACTTTCCACATATTTGTGTTTTTTTCAGTTTTCCTTTTGCTATTGATTTCTAGTTTTATTCCGTTGTGGTCAGAAAAGATACTCAGCATGATTTTAACCTTTGTAAATTTGTCAAGACATGTTTTATGGACTAAGATGTGGATAATCTTGTAGACTTATTTGGAAACTATAAAAAACTCTTACAACTTAATAATATAAGGACATATAACCCAATTAAAATGGGGCAAATAATCTAAATAGATATTTCTTTAAAGAAAATATACAGTGGGCCAATAAACCCATCAAAAGGTGCTCAACATCATTAGTCGTCAGACAAAAGCAAATCAGAAACACAGTTCTACACCACCTCACTCCTACTAGGCTAACTATTAAGAAAAAAAAATTAAAAGTGTTGAGAGGAAGTGACGAAATTGGAATCCTCATACACTGGTGGTGGGAATATAAAATTGTGCAGCCACTTTGGAACACAGTTTGGCATTTCCTCAAAAAGTTAAATGAAATTTAGTAGAATTCTAGAAATTCTACTCTTAGGTTTACACCCCAATAGAAAAAAACTTGAAGATATATGCCCCCACAAACACTTGTGCATGAATGTTCATAGCAACATTACTCTTAATAGTCAAAAATTAGAAGCAACCCAAATTTCCATCAATGAATGAATTGGTAAGAGGTGGCATATTTATATAATTAAATATTATTCAACAATAAAAAGGAATGATATGCTGATAAACGCCACAATATGGATGAACCTTGAAAACATAATGCTAAGGAAAAGGATGCAAGCCAAAAAAAAAAAAAAACAAGCTATATATGGTATGATTCAACATATAAAAAATATCCAGAATAGGCAGATCTATTAATGGCCGCTTAGCACCGAGGAGAGGGGTTGAGGAAAATGAGGAGTAACTGCTAAATTGTTACTAAGTTTCTCTTTGGAATGATGAAAACGTTTGAAAATTGATCATGGTAATGGTTGCAAACCTGTGGATATCCTAAAAACCATTGAATTAACAATTTAAATGGGCAATTTATATATGAATTATATATCAGTAAAACTGTTACATAAATATTACGTACAAAAATACTCACAGGCATTGAGAAAAAAATGAAAAATCAATAAAAATGTCCATTAGTGACAACTACATTGAAGAGCATCTTTTTAATGGAATATTATGTAGTCTCCCAAAAGAATATGGCAGAGAATACACCCACTGATGTATTCTGAGTACACTCACTGATGAGAAGAAGCAAGCTCTGTGCAATGAAAAGCCAGTTTTCTAAAAATGTATGCATACCATATTCCAATTTTTAATTTAAAGTGTATATATTTAGGCCAGGCACGGTGGCTCATGCCTGTAATCCCAGCAGTTTGGGAGGTCGAGGCAGGCAGATCACCTGAGGTCAGGAGTTTGAGACCAAGCTGGCCAACATGGTGAAACCCCATCTCTACAAAAATACAAAAATTAGTTGAGCGTGGTGGAGCACGCCTGTAATCCCAGCTACTTGAGAGGCTGAGGCAGGAGAATTGCTTGAACCTGGGAGGCAGTTTGTGGTGAGCCCAGATCATACCATGGCACTCCAGCCTGGGCAACAGAGGGAGGCTCCATCTCAAAAATAAAAATAAGTAAAGTGTTTATTAACTATTTGTGTAAGAGCACTACAAAATAAACAAAAGACAGATCTATTTGTCAAAATCATCTTTGGAAAGTATGGTGAAGAAGAAGAAAAGAAGAAAATACGAGAATGGGAGGCCATCTGAACCTTTTGTTTATTTTACATACTCTGAAATTGCTGAAATGCTTGAGGATGAGAATGTATTTTTGTATGATGTGGATAATGAGTTATAAATAGATAAACAAATAGTTAAATAGAAACACTGAGTGTGTGGAAATTAAGAGTTCGACAAAGGCTTACCATTCGTTTAGTGTCCTCTGACCCAGCCAAGCAGGGCCACTGCTGCCGGTACAAATGGCTTCTGCCAGGGACTGTACCTGCAGGCTAGTCAGAATCATGGTTTTGAGGAGGACAGAGTTTTTATTCTGAGAAAAGAAAAGAGGTGCTATCCCAAGGTTTTGTGTTATTTTGTTCTCTTTACATTTTATTGAATTATTTTCTTCTTCCTTTCCATTTTTTTCATTTCTTGTCATTCATTTCTAATTTCTATTTTCATAATTCATTTCTATTTCTTGTGATTTATTTCTGCTTTTTGTTTTTGTTTCTGTTTTTTGTTTTGTTTTTGTTTTTTGTTTTTTTTAAGACGGAGTCTCGCTCTGTTGCCCAGGCTGGAGTGCATTGCAGCAATCTCGGCTCACTGCAACCTCCGCCTCCTGGGTTTAAGTGTTTCTCCTGCCTCAGCCTCCCAAGTAGCTGGGTTTACAGGTGTGAGCCACTACACCTGGCTGATTTTTGTATTTTTAGTAAAGATGGGGTTTCACCATGTTGGTCAGGCTGATCTCAAACCCCTGACCTCATGATCCATCCGCCTCAGCCTCCCAAAGTGCTGGGATTACAGGCGTGAGCCACCATGCCTGGCTCTATTTCTGTTTTTAATTGTTTATACCTATTGATAAAAGAGAACATACCAAAGTCTATTAGTCAGGTGCCAAATTAGAATTAGTTAAGGAGGATTTATTCCTAAAGAGAGCCTTTGATGTATGCAAGAAGATTATAGGGTTGCCTCAGGGATAGTGAAGCTGTATTGTATATCAATATGTACATTTATCTATGTAAGTTTATTTTACTATATTGGCTTACTTGACTACAATGGCTGAGAAGTTCCATGATCTACCATCTGCAAGCTGGAGACCCAGGAAAGCTGGTGGTGTAGTTTGAAGGCCTGAGAGCCTCAGAGCAGATGTTATGGAGCCCAGTCCAGGTCTGAAGGCCAGAGAAACAGCTGAGTGCAGGACAAGATCAATATTCCAGCTCAAGCAATCAGGCAGAGAGTTGATTCAACCATCCTCTGCCTTTTTGTTCTATCCACATCCTCAACGGATTGGTGATACCTATGCAAATTGGGGAGGGCCATCTGCTTTACTCCGTCCACCAATTAAAATGCCAATCTCTTCCAGGAACACCCTCACAGACACAGCCAGAAATCCTGTTTAAGCAGCTATCTGGGCATCCTGTGGCCCAATCAAGTTGACTCATAAAGGCAACCATCACAGCAGTGTGAGAGCTATGACCACCCTTAGATCTAACAGGACTCAAGGAAGAGCTGGTTCAGAAACTGAAATGAGAGTTTGAGGAACAGTGGTGTTCAGCAGAGGAATCCATCCTTCAAAGGTTACCTCACTTTGTGAACACCAGAGAAGTACCTGATCTCTCTCTGCTCTCCCTACAATCTCTTGCCAGAGGTCCCCACTGGGAAATTCATGGGAATCCCACAGACATTGGCCTAGCCTCCTGGGGCAGAGAATAGGATAAGAAGAGTCCGAATTTGGAAAGTAGTGTAAAGATCTGGATAGAACATTTTGACCTCTATTTGCTGTACAGTGTACCAACTTGCTGTGTGAACTTGACATTTCTTGCAATTCTTCTGAATTGCAGTCTATTCTGATTGGCACTTTAAATGTCAAGAATAGCCTTAAAACAGATTCAGCCCAATTGCTCCACAATAGAAAGTTGTATTTAGTTTAGGCAAGGTCTCTTGTGACTACAATTTGCACAGTACTTTCTTATCCAAAACTGCTTTTGAGAGAACTCGTGTAGGTTTAATTTAACCTTTATCTCAATAGTTTTAGAAATGAAGCACTCTTTTTCAAATACTGCCCACAATTCATTTTTAATTGCTCTTTCAAAAGCAATACTTGAAAATATTCCCACAGCAAAGACCAAATCACTTTTTTTTTTCCTTCTCAGAAGATGGAGAAGGGAGGAGTCCATTGGCAGAAGGGACACATTCAGTCAGCCACGTGATTGTGAGTCTTCAGGGAGACCTTGCTGTAGCTCTGTCTTTCCAAACCAAGCATGTTCCTTCTGGTGGGCAAAACAGGGCTGTGCTTTAGCCCACATGGAAAATAAACATCCTCCTCATGGCCTCCACACGAGTGATACAAGAACGGTTTACGATATCTACTTCATGTCCATGTGAGGTATAGGTGCAAATCTAATTAATTTTGATTAGATTGTTCTGATCTTTTTAGATTTGAATAGCTGGTTTCATTATGCCCATTCACCAATGCCAGCCATACCCAGGCTATCTATGCATATATCATTGCCTCACATATAAGTAAATTTTAGGAAAATGCATATCTCTTTAGAACCAGCATGTAATTCATGTGGTCAAGATAATGCTTGACTGGGATTCAAGTTATGTGGGTCACATACAGTGTCTTTTTATGTTGCCATAAACATTGAAATCCACTGCAGAGTCCCTTAAGGCAGGCTTTTCCAAAGCAGAGGACTTGTCAGAATCACCTGAGAACCAGATTTACTCCAGGCTGATTGAGCCAAAATGAACCTAGAATCTATCTTTTTAAAGAGCTTGTCATTTGATTCCAATGTGCAGCATGTTTGGAACCCTGCAGTATAGAACACTTTTTTTAATCAGTAAAGAAGACATTCTATTTTCTACATGATAAGTACCATGGAAGTATATGTGTGCATACACACACACACTTACAGGTGTTATGTCGGGGCAGTAATTGGTGAGGCTTCTGTTAGGAAAACTTTGGAGGGTATTTTTCTGGTGCTTCCTCACATAATGACCTAAGGCAGGGAGAGAGATGACTGGCAGTAGGTGGGTAACTGCAGAATAATTTTTAATATTATTTGTTAAATGACTAATTTTAATTTCAGGGACCTGAAGAAAATGTGTTGACCCTATTTAAGTCCTCAAACTTTTTCTCTGGTAATTAATCATAACTTCCAATTTTATTTGAAATCAATTTACATTTTGCCCCCAAGATGATAATAGTACCCAGAGAATATAAAACAGGTAGGGCAGGATGGTAGATGTAACCCCCAAATATATCACTAATTTCATTAGCCCTAGAGAGGATAATCTATTATATTAAGTGAAAAGTGAATACTCCAACTAAAACTAGAAGATTTTCAAACTAGATTTTTTAAAGTACCTAGTTATATATGGCTTACAGAACATATGCTTTAAATATAAGGCTGTATGCAGTACCTGTTAATGGGATGCCACATTTATAAACTAAAGGGTTTTCTCCAGATGAAATGGGAGTGTTCCATTATCCCCCCTCACAGGGCGTGTGGCAGGAGTATGGCTTGCTTCTTTGGTGCCCCGCTGCTCAGACCCCTAGGGGGAGCATGCAGACAGGCAGGTCTTGGGGAGCATGGGCTCCAACCCCACGGCAGCATCTAGGGTTGAGTGTTTACAGCTCCTGGAGCCCCAGTAGGTGTGTTACAGTGCACTCTTTCAGCTTTGCTGTCTGCAGGTGGCTTGTGTTAATCTGCTTAATTAGACCCTCTGCCTTATCACAAAGACAGAGGGCTTTCTATATCCTGCGTTCTTGCCCTAGTGTACAAGAAAAATTGGATCACATGTGGGCTTGGAGGATGGGTGCAAGGTTTTATTGAGTGGTGGAGGTTGCTCTCAGTAAGGTGGATGGGGTGCCAGAAGGGGGATGCAGTGGGAAGGTGGTCTTCTCCTGAAGCTGAGCCACCCAGTGGCCAGAATCTCCTCCAACCGCCCCTGACTGAATTCCGCATCGTCCTGCCATTGATGGCCTGCCAGTGTGTGCTGGTGTCTGTTGGTGTGTTGTTCTGCCCCTCTTGACATCCAGCCACTTGTGTCTGTGCCCACTAGGGTCCTGGGATTTTATGGGCACACAATGCGGGGTGTGGTGGGCCAGAGTGATCTTGGAAAATGCAACATTTGTGAAAACAGGAGTGTCTGTTCTCACTTAGGTCTGCGGGCACAGGTCCAAGGGTGGAGTCCTTGCCATGGACCCTGCCCTTCTCTATGCAGCACTTCCCTGCCTTCCTGCCGTATCAAAAATATGTAGATTTCTAGTTTAGTTTAAAATTTCTAGTTTTAACAAACTAGAAATAGCAGGAAACTTTCTTAATGGGATACAGGAGATCTAAAAAGCAAACAAAAATTAAAGCAAACATAATTAGAAGGTTTAAAACTTTTCCTGTCAGATCAGAAACAAGATAAAAATGCCTGCTATTTTCCATTTTTATTCAGTTCTGTAGTGGAGATACCAGCAAGTACAATAAGAGACATAGGAAAATAAAAAAGAAATAAAAAGAAAATAAAAATTGAAAAGGAATAAATAGAATTGTCATTATTCTGTATGTGGATTACTCCATGCAGAAAGTTCAAAATAATCTATAGTCTACTCAAATTAATAAGCAAATCTGTTAAGGTTATATAATATGAATATATGCAAATCTACTGTGTTTCTATATACCAGCAACAAATCATTAGAAAATACAATTTAATGCAAAGATACCATTTATAAAATTATCAAAAACTTGAAATACAGGAATAAGTCTAAACGAAGCCTCGCTAGTGAACTCAACTCAGGTGGTGAGAAGCTGTGTTTGTAATCCCTTAGCCTGGGCTGCCTCCAAAAAGGAACAAGCTCACATAGGCGCCTCCAGTGGTGTTTCTTTGCTGGATCCCATCACTAAAGCCTCTTAAACTGGTGCTACGGACTTAGTGAGCCTATTTTCTCCCCTGCTGCAAATCCTCAAAACACAATAACCAATTGACTTTCGCCTAGCTAGGACAGCAGTTTGCTTTTCTCATATCATTTTCAAGGATATGTCACCTCTTTAGCTTGGTGTGATCTTGATTACGTCATCCCAGTTTATCATGTTGATATGCTACACTGATAAAATTGAAGATTTTTTTTAAGAGGGAGCATCCAAATCACACGAAAAGAGTTAGTGAGTTTATTGGGAGTCCTGTGGTCTGGGACTTATACCAATATCCTCTGCAAAGGTAAGAATCTTGTATGCTTTCTGCCACAGAGAAGGTAGCCTGATACAAGGGGGCCTCTGGATTTACTAGGCAGCCAATTCCACATTTGCAGGCTGCGCTGTGGTCTGGCTGGCTGAAGGGTTTGAGCGTCTCCCTGGGTAAGAAAGAGCTCCCCAGCTGGTCAGACTGCAGTGCCACTCAGCCCTGTCACTTGGCCCAAGCAGACCCCGAGGGAAAGAGTTCCAGTAGAATAGGATGCTGTCTCTGTGGCTGGGGCAGGCTCTAATGGGAAAGCACAGTGGAGGGCCCCAGAATGTTTTTTTTAACAAAACTCATTGTTATGGCTATTTTCCTTCTGAGAAACGCCTCCTAACTTATCTAGTGGAGAGTGTGTGTTTAACTATGACACACGAGGTGACCAGGGGCCCCTAGAGGCCCTTCATGAACTGCATTCTGCCTGACTCAGCTGCCATAACGTCAGTAGGCTCAGATGCATTCCAGTGTCAGGTGGAGGTGTCTATTGTGTAGGGGACCTGCCTCAGGCTGGCCCTGAAGCGCTAGCATGATGTCCTTACAGCACTGCAGGCTGCCCTCAGCCCACCCCTGAGCCTCCTGGGGATTCCCTATGATGGCTTCACAGAGAAACTGAAACTTCGGGTCTCTTTTACAAATGGCTCAGGTCGATATCCAGAGCAGCTGGAGAGCATCCTGATTCTGTAGCCTTCCCATTTCAACTCAATGTCACCTTCTCGGAGACACCCCCTTTTCTTAACTTTTCTGTCCAAAGAAGCACCAACCCCATACCTTTCCGTCATACCACGCAGTTTTATTCTCATCATACAACTTAGTATATTAAATGGTCTAGCTTGTTAATTTCCTTTGTTTTTGTCTGTTTCCTTTGTTTAGAATATAAAACACCTAAATGTAGGGAGCTTATTTGTCCAGGCACATAGAAAAGTGTTTGAATTCACACTGTTCAACCCCAGATATGTAATTTTAAGGTTTCTACAAAATATTTTTTAAAGTTTTTTTTAAATCAAATTATTTAAATAACATATCTTATTTAACCTAATATATATCAAAATATTATCATTTTAACATGTAATCAATTCTTTAAATGAGATCCAATGTGTATTTCACACTTACAGCTTATCTCAATTTGGACTCTGTACATTTCTGGAACTCAAACGCTGCAGGTGACCTGTGGCCGCTGTAATGCACAGGGCTGATCGTCGATACTCAGTAAAACATGCTGAATGCATTAAGGCATAAAGCATTCAGCACTGTAACCCGAATAAGAAGAAGCCTTGAGGCAATGTGACAACTGATACCCTTAGTTGGTCCATATGATTCTATAACAACAGTTATGCTTTGTTTCCCTTTTTTCTCCCATGCCCTATTTTTGCTGGGTTCATTGTGTTTCTTTTCCCTCCTCCTTTATATTTTGAGTCTAACTCTGCTTTTCAGTTCCACCAGCGTTAATATTTTCATTCTTGGCCGGGCCCAGTGCCTCACATCTGTAATCCCATCACTTTGGGAGGCCGAGGCGGGCAGATCACGAGGTCCGGAGTTTGAGACCAGCCTGGCCAACATGGTGAAACCCCGTCTCTACTAAAAATACAAAAATTAGCCAGGCATGGTGGCAGGTGCCTGCAATCCCAGCTACTCGGGAGGCTGAGGCAGAAGAATCACTTGAACCCAGGAGACGGAGGCTGCAGTGAGCAGAGATCGTACCACTGCACTCCAGCCTGGGACAAAGCAAGACTCTGTCTTAAAAAAAAAAAAATTCTTTACAGTCAATTTCTTTATAATCATATAAAATTAAATAATTATCAGACCACTCACTAAGATGCCTTATTACACATTTCTGTTTCCACCAAAAGGCAGCATTCAAACTCTATCCCTTCTCTATTCTTCCCCACACAAGAACTCTGATTAGGAGCCCTCCCTTATTCCACCATGAACATTTGTAAATCTTGAGATTGGTTGAAGAGGTATATTTTTGTGTCAAGCCACTATTCAGATTCTTTTATCATGTAATATGTTTCACTTCAGAAATCCACCATGAACCTTTCCCCCTCAATCCCAGCCTCATCATCACCATCTACTAACTATACCTATTGTAACAGTCTGTGCTCATCACTGCTTGCTAATCAACCACTGCTGTTTTGACATATTTGTTCTGCTCCAGTTAACATTTGGGTTAAGAGCTTCAAGCATCTTTCTCGGATAAGATTCACAAACTGAATTCTCTCTGAATCCCTACATTAATAAAAATGCCTTCATTTTGTCCTGACAGCTAAATGATATCTTTTTTTAAAAGCTTCATTGAGTTATAATTAACATAATATAAAATTCATCCTTAAAATTACAATTAAATTGATTTCATTATATTCACTGAGTTATACAACCACTACCCCAATCAATTTTAGATCATTTTTGTCACCTCAAAAAGAAACACTTTATTTATTACCAATCTCCATTTCCTCAGGCAAACATTAATCTACATTCTGTCTTAGAAGATTCGTCTATTCTGGAAATTTCATATAACTGCAATTATACAATATGGTGTTTTTGTGACTGGCTTCCCTACATGGCACATTTTTCAGATTCACCCATGTTGTAGTTTGTATCGGTACTTTTTCAAATTGATGAATAATGTCCATTGCATGAATATACCACATTTTCTTTAGTCATTCCTCAGTTGGTAAATGTTTCAGTGGTTTTCTACTTTGAGTTATTATGAATAATAATGCTATCTTGAACATCTGTGCATAAGTTTTTGTGTGGACATAAATACATTTTCCTTTCTCTTAGGGATATACCTAGTAGTGGAATTGCTGGGTCATGTGGTAACTCTATGTTTAACCTTTTGAGAAAACACCAAACTGTTTTCCAAAGTGTTTGCACTATTTTACATTATAAGAGGATTCCAATTTCTCCAAATCCTAACCAATCCTGGGCAACAGAGTGAGGCCTTGTCACACAGACAGACACACACACAGACACACACACACACACACACACACACACACACGCAAACCTCATTATGGCTTTAATTTTCATCTCCCTGATAGCCAATGATTTGAGCATATTTTTGTTGTATATATAGGTCATTTATATACCGTCTTTGAAAAAAAAGTGTCTATTCGAGTCCTCTGCCCATTTTAAATTAGATTATTTACATTTTAGCATTGACTTGTAAAAATTCTTTATATATTCTCGATTATAAGCACCTTATCAGATATATGATTTGCAAAAATTTTATTCCACTCTATCAATAATTTTTTCACTTTCTTAATGGTATCATTTGCAGCACAATTTTTAAAATTTTGATAAATTTAATGTACGTAATTTTTTTCTGTTAATGCTTATGCTTTTTATGTCATATATTGCCTAAACCTAAGTTATTAAAATTTGCACCTAAATTTTCCTCTGAGAGTTTTACACGTTTAGTTTCTGCATTTAAGTCTAGGATCTACTTTGAGTAAATTTTTGCATATGATGTGAGAGAACAGTCCCAAATCTTTTTTGTGCATGTGGATATCCAGTTGTTCCAGCACCGTTTGTTGAGAAGACTATTTTTTCCCCATTGAATTTTCTTGGCATGATTGTCAAAAATCAATCGCCAGGCCGGGCACAGTGGCTCATGCCTGTAATCCCAGTACTTTGGGAGGCCAAGGAAGGCAGATTGCTTGAGGTCAGGAGTTCGAGACCAGCCTGGCCAAAATGGTGAAATCCCATCTCTGCTAAAAACACAAAAATTAGCAGGGTGTGGTGGTGCGTGCCTGTTATTCCAGCTACTCAGAAGGCAGAGGTAGGAGAATCGCTTGAACCTGGGAGGCAGAGATTGCAGTGAGCCGAGATTGCACCACTGCACTGCATCCTGGGAGACAGAGGCAGACTATGCCTCAAAAAAAAAAAAAAAAAAAACACAAAATCAATCTCCCATAAGTGTACTGCTTGATTTCTAGGGCTTCTCTCAGTTCAATGATATATGTGCCCATTGTTATACTATAGTCTTGCTGACTGTAGCTTTGTAGTACATTTTAAAATTGGAAAGTATGATTTCTCTAGCTGTTTTTTTTTAATTTTCAAAATTGTTTTGGCTATAAGTGCATCTAGCATTTTCATGCGATTTCAAGTGCATCTAGCATTATTATTAGCTCATCAATTTCTTCAACAAATATTAGCTGACTGGAATTTTTATAAGGATTGTGATAAATCTGTAGAACAAGTTGAGGAATAGTACTACATTAACAATTTTTTTCAATCCATGAATTTAGAATATCTTTCCCATTTATTTAGATCATATTTAATTCTTTTAACAATGTTTTGCAGTTTTCAGTGTATGTTGGGCCCTTCCCTTTTTAATTTGTTTCTAAGTACTTTGTTCTTTTTGATGCTATTGTGAATTAAATTGTTTTCTTAGTTTTACTTTCAGATTTTTAAAAATTGTACAAAAATATAATTGAATTCTATAAGCTGATTTTATCCTACAACATTTATAACTAATTTACTCACTATAATATTTTTTGGTGGATTCCTTAGGATTTTCTGTATACAAGATGTCTTGTATACATCTTGTATACATCTGCAATTAAACCTAATTTTACCTATTTTTTTCCAGTCTAAATACAGTTTTTTCTTGCCTAATTGCCCTGAATAGAAATTTCAGTATAATGTTGAATAAAAGTGGCAAGAGGGCACATCCTTGTCTTTTTCTTCAGAGTAAAGGAAAAGTATTCAGTTATTCACCAAAAGCATGGTGTTGTCTGTAAGTTTTTCATAAATATACTTTATCAGGTTAAAGAAGTTTATTTTTAATCCTATACTGTTGAGGACTTTTACCTTGAAAATATGTTGAATTTTGTCAGATCCTTTTTCTGCATCTACTGAGTTGATGTGGCTGTTTTCTTTTATTCTATTAACATGACATATTTTACTACTTATTTTTAATTGTGATAACACACATAAATGTATTATTTATAGATTTTTTAAGTGTAGAGTTCAGTAGTATTTTTTCACATTGTTGTGCAACCAATCTGTAGATCTTTTTTATCTTGCAAAACTGAAACTCTGTACCCATGAAGCAACAATCCCCCAATTCCTCCTCCCTGAGCCCCCTGCCACCATCATTCTACTTTTGATTTTTATGAACCTGACTCCTCTAGATACTGCATATAAGTGGAATCATGCATTATTTATCTTTTTGCAATTGGCTTATTTCACCAAGCATAATATCCTCAAGATTTATCCATGTTGTTGCATGTATCAGGATTTCTTTAGGTATATTCACATTTTGCTTACTCATTCATCTGTTGATGGATACGTGAAGCCTTCTGTTTCTTGGCTCTTGTGAATAATGCTGGTATGAAACTGGGTGTACAAACACCTCTTCAGAGCCCTGTTTTCAATTCTTTTTTATATGTACCCAGAAGTGGGATTGCTGGATTATACAAGCTTAATTTTTTGAGGAATCACTATACTGTTTCCCACAGTTGTACACCATTTTACTTTTCACCAACAGTGCACAAGTTTCCAATTTCTATGCATTCTCACCACCACTTGTTATTTTCAGAGTTTTTTGGTGTGTGTGTGTGTGGTTTTGTTTGTTTGTTTGAGACAGAGTATGCTCTGTTGCCCAGGCTGGAGTGCAGTGGCGCAATCTTGGCTCCACCTCCCAGGTTCAATCAATTCTCCTGTCTTGGCCTCCTGAGTAGCTGGGATTACAGGCATGCACCACCATGCCCATTTAATTTTTGTATTTTTAGTAGAGACAGGGTTTCACCATGTTGGCCAAGCTGGTCTCGAATTCCTGACCTCAAGTGATCTGCCCGCCTTGGCCTCCCAAAGTGTTAGGATTATAGGCATGAGCCACTGCACCAGGCCAAGTTTCTGGTTTTTTGATAGTAGCCATTTTAATGAGTCTGAGGTGATATCTCATTGTGGTTTTAATTTACATTTCTCTAATAATTAGTGATGATAATCTTTTCATATGTCTATCGGCCATTTGTTTATCTTCTTTGGAGAAATATCTATTCAAGCTCTTTGCCCATTTTTAAAATCAGGTTATTTGCTTGTTTGTTTTATTGTTGTTTAGTTGAAGTTCTTTAGGCATTCTGGATATTAACCCCTTATCTGACATACCGTTTGCAAATATTTTCTTCCAGGCCAAAGGTTGCCTTTTCAGTTTACTGAATGAGTCCTTTGATGCATAGAAGTTTTTAATTTTGATGCAGTCCAGTTTATCTATTTTTAGTTTCTTTGTCTGTGCTTTTGGCCAAAAAAATTATTGCCAAATTCAATGTCATGTTACTTTCCCCCTATGCTTTCTTCTGAGTTTTATAGTTTTAGTCTTATGCTTAGGTCCTTGATCTATTTGAATTCGTTTTTGTATATGATCGAAGATAAGGGTCCAGCTTCATTTGTTTACCTATGAATATCCAGGTTTCTCAACACCATTTCTTGAGGAGACTCTCTTTTCCTATTGAATGATCTTGGGATCCTTATGGAATAGCATTTGACTATTTAAGTGAGGCTGTACTCTGGGCTCTCTATTCTACTCCACTTGTCTATATGACTCTTCAGGATAGTACTGCACTGTTTTGATTATTGTGGCTTTGTAATAAGTTTTGAAGTCAGGAAAGCTGCACATTTTTTCCTTTTTCAAGATTGTTTTGGGAGTTCAAGATATTGTGGAATCCTTCAGATTCCTTAAGAATTTTTTGATGATTTTTTTTCTTTCTTCAAAAACACATCTGGGATGTTAACAGGGATTGCTTTGAATCTGCAGATCACTTTGGGTGGTATTGCCATGTTAACAAAATTATGTCTTCTATTCCATAAATACAGAATGTCTTTCCACTTATTTGTGTCTTCTTTAATTTCATCAGCAATGTTGTATAGTTTTCAGTGTACAACTCTGTAGCTACCTTAGAGTTCATTCTATTTTTATGTTGCTGTAAACAATCATTTTCTCAATTTTCTTTTCTGTTCCTTGTTAGTATATTGAAGCAAAACTGCTTTTATGTGTTGATTTTATATCCTGTAGCTCTGATGATTCTGTTTATTAGTTTCAACAAGTCTTTTGTGGAATTTTTAGGGTTTTCTATATGTAAGATCATGTCATCTGCAAACAGAGATAATGTTACTGTTTCTGGCTAGGACTTACAGTACTGTGTTGAATACAAGTGCTAAAAGCAGGCATCCTCCCCTTGTTTCTGATCTTAGAGGAAAGACTTTCAGTTCTTCACAACTGAGTATGATGCTAGCTGTGGGTTTTTTTGCATAGCCTTTATTATGCTGAGATAGGTTCCTTTTATTCCTAGTTTCTTAAGTTTTTTCGTCATTAAAGGATGTTGAATGTTGACAAATACTTTTTCCGTATCAATTTAGGTGATCATGTGTTTTGTTTTGTTTTTCTCCTTGACTCTGTTTTTCTTCTTGATTCTGTATTATGTTGATTAATTTTCATATGTTAAACCATTTTTGCATTCCAGAAATAAATCCCACTTAGTTATGATGTATAATTCTTTTATACATTGCTAGATTCAGTTTGTTAATATTTTATTGATAACTTTTGCATTTACATTCATGATATTGACCTGTAATTTTCCTTTCTTGAGCTGTGTATCTAGTCTTGGTACTAAGGTGCCCCCTACAATGTGCTAGGAAGTTCCTCTCTACTTCTATTTTCTGGAAAATATTGTAGATAATTTGGTGTTTTTTTTTAAGTAAATGTTTGGTACAATTTACCAGTAAAACCACTGGACCTGGTGCTTTCTTTTCTGAAGTGTTATTAATTATTGACTCATTTCTTAAACAGATATAGGCTTACTATGATTATCTATTTCTCCTTGTATCAGTTTAAGTGCATTGCATTTTTCATGGAATTGCATCTTTTATCTAAGGGTTGTGGGCATAGTGTTGTTCATGACATTTTTATTATCCTTTTAACAGTCATGGGATCTGTAGTAAGGGTCCCTCTTGTATTTATGATATTAGTTATTTGAGTCTTCTATTTTTTTTTCTTGTTAGCCTAACTAGAACTTTATCAATTTTATTTATCTTTGCAAAGAACAAGCTTTTAGGCCGGGCGCGGTGGCTCGAGCCTGTAATCCCAGCACTTTGGGAGGCTGAGGTGGGTGGATCACAAGGTCAGGAGATCGAGACCATCCTGGCGAACACGGTGAAACCCCGTCTCTACTAAAAATACAAAAAAATTATCCGGGTGTGGTGGCTTGTGCCTGTAGTCCCAGCTACTCGGGAGGCTGAGGCAGGAGAATGGCGTGAACCCGGGAGGCAGAGCTTGCAGTGAGCCGAGATCGCGCCACTGAACTCCTGCCTGGGCGACAGAGAGAGACTCCGTCTCAAAAAAAAAAAAAAAGAACAAGCTTTTAGGTTCATTGGTTTTCTCTATTGTTTACCTCTTTCTATTTCATTGATTTCTGCTCAATTTATATTATTTATTTTCTTCTTGCTTGCTTTAGGTTTATATTATTTGTCTTCCTCTAGGTTCCTAAGTCTGAAGCTTAATTTATCAATTTTGAAATTATTCTTTTTTTTTTTTTTTTTTTTTGGAGACGGAGTCTCGCTTTGTCGCTCAGGCTGGAGTGCAATGGCACAATCTTGGCTCACTGCAACCTCCATCTCCTGAGTTCAAGCAAGTCTCCTGCCTCAGCCTCCTGAGTAGCTAGGGCTACAGGTGTGCACCACTGCACCTGGCTAATTTTTGAAGTTTTAGTAGAGATGGGGCTTCACCACCTTGGCCAGGCTGGTCTTGACCTCCTGACCTCAGGTGATCCACCCACCTTGGCCTCCCAAAGTGCTAGGATTACAGGTGTGAGCCATTGTGCCCGGACTAAAATTATTTTTCTTTTCTGATGTATGCATTCAATGGTATGTTTCCCTCCAAACACTGCTTTCTGTGATGCAAAATTTTGACAAATTGTATTTTCACTTTCATTTAGTTTAAAATATTTTTTAAAAATTCTCCTGCCACTAATTGACTGTGTGCTATTTACTAGTGTACTATTTAATCTCTAAATATTTTTTAAATTTTTCTCTAATTATTTTTTAATTTTTCAGCTTTCTATTACTAATAGAAAGATTTTTCTATTTTTGCCATTGTGGCCATCCTGCATTCATAACCAGTGGGCCTTTCGAAACAAAAAGAAATAATGTGGTAGCAGCTCAACCTGCAGCGGTGATGAATCTGCATCTCATACCAAGCAGCAGAAGCCAAGTGAACTATGCTAAATTTCTCTTGTTTTTCTACACTATGCTGCAGTGGAACAGAAAGCTTGGGTTTGCGAATTACTCTCGGTTCCTCGGTTACATAACTCACTTGAATAAGGTAATGTAGGCAGAATAATTGTCTCTTTAACATTAAATACTTTCCTAATGCATTTTTAGTGTCAGCATGGACCAGCTTTTCCCCCACAAGGATGCAGGGAAGAGGGACAGAGGTGTGCGTGAGGCTGGGATTCCCCACTGATGACATGGAATACCTCACCAGCAGTGCAGGGACTGTCCTCATACAGTTCCAATGGGATGCTTCCCTCCACTTTCCTCTCACATCCACTCCATCTCATCTATGTTGAATGTGTCTTCCAGGAAGCATACTCAAGACAAAGTCACACACACACACCACACACACACACACACACACACACACATGTGACTGGTAAAGGGTAGGGTGTGGGAGAGGCAGGGAGAGCCATTGGCATGATGTGGGTTGGACAGCCCTGAAAGGAGAGTGGGAAGGAAAGAAGATGGGAAAAGCCTCAGCCCACAGCGGAGCTCTGAGAAAGTCCTGGCCGGCTCAGTGGTGAGCTCCAATGCAAAGGTTGTCTAGAGAAGAATCCCACATTGCATAGAAATAACCAGACCCAAGGACACAGCCATGCTAAGTCACCAGTACTACAGTATGTTCTCAGCTCCAATGCTGCAGCCAACAGCTCTCCTAACAGCTGAATGGCAGGTCATTTCTTGATGGTGAACCCACATGGCACATGCCTGGGGCTGCACAGCCTCCTGTGGAGTCCCTCGTGGAGTGAATACAGCACTTTCTACCCACTTCCTGCTTCCCAGAGCACCTAGGATTCTCTAAGATACTATGCACTTAAAGTGTTTGTTGTTTTTGCCCCTTTCCTTCACAAACACTAGAACAGCAGTTCCATGAAGGAAGAATTTTTTTCGGGGTTACACTTTCCCCTGCATCAAGAACTGTTCTTGGCAAACAGTAGGTGCTCAAGAATTACTTATTAAATAAATACAGAGAAAATGCCTGTTACTCAGTTCCTACAAGGTTCCTGGGCACGTGTTAGATTCTCTGTACACATTTCTTATGATCACAAGTACTATGCAAGGAAAGCACTGTATCCATGAAACAGAAGAAAAGAGGAGGTCATAGAGTTTAAGTCCTCTGCCCGAGGCCACGCAGTCCCGGATCACAGGTGAACATTGCCTCTGAGGCTGGCACATTTCCCATATTCCAGGCTGGCACACCATCAATCTGCTTCAAGACAATTTGGAAAGAGATTTTTCTCTTAATGGCACATTTCTTTGGGAGAGAAGCTATGTTATGTATTCCTCACATCACACATTGAGGAAGCACTCAGTTATTTTCTTTTAATTTTACAGGCTAGTATTTGCTCTCAATATATTCAGAAGCCACGGAAGCAGTTTGCCTGCTGAATCCAGAATGCTGTCTTATGTTGTTATTTACTTGCCAATCGTCTAAGAACTACACTTAAGCAGTTTAATTTTCTGCCACAGTTTTACTTTGCCTCTGGGTAAATCCTCTGGATTCTAAACATGAAGAGTTTTCCAATTTTCAGACCTGTCAAATCCACATGACTTATTTTCTCATCTAGACAATTGCTGATTTAAATAATGTTTCAAGCTACAAACAAGATAAAAAATGTATTTAATATCGATTTAAAACTTCAAATCTAAAACGCTTGTGTCAATACCTACCTAAAGAGATTTTTCTTTAAACATATAACCATGCTCCACAGTTTCATAATAAAATGAACTTAAGAAGTAATTCAAGGCTAGTTACAGATATTAGCAGATATGTGACCACAAAAGGTGAATGTGACTATATTCCAGCAAGTGTAATAATCATGAATCATCACCATGGTCTATGAGGGGCAATCTGGCATCAAGGAATATGTTTAGATATACTCGGAAGGAATCATTTGTTTTCTCTCAAGTCTTTTAGTAAAAAATTTTCAGTTAATGATTCCTCATCTTATTTCCTGCTTTCCCACATAAATTTCAATCTCCAGCGCCCCAAATATTTTTACCACCTTCTAGCAGCTTTTAAAGGTCTCTTCACAAAGAGGGAACACTAGCCACCTGCTGGAGGGTGGAGGTTGGAAGGAGGGAGAGGATGGAAAAACTATCTATTGGGTACTATGCTTATTACCTGGGTGACAAAATAACCTGTACACCAAACCCCCATGACACATAATTTACCCATGTCACAAACCTATACATGTACCCTCGAACCTCAAATAAAAGTTAAAAACAAATAAAGATCTCTTTATCACTATTCCTCAGATAACCAGCCCTTAGGGGCCCCTTGCTTCTATCAGACATTGGTCTGTTCGGCAGTAAGAGCCTGAATGAATATGTGCCCATGCTATGACTTAGCATGCGCATCAACCGTAAATCATAACAACACACGTTAGTCATAGTAGCCCAAAACTCAAAACCACTCAAATGTCAAACAAACAAACAAAAACTAGGCAATAGACTGTGAAGTGTTCATACTATGGAATTCTATTCTGCAATGAAAACCAACAAGCCACTGCTGATACCACAACACAGATGAATACAAAAAATACTGAGTGAGCAAAGGCAGACCAGAAGAATGCATATTTTAGGTTATCATTACAAAGTGTGTAAGAAGACAAAACTAAAATGCAATGTTTGAAAATGCATGAATGGTACAAAAACTATTGGTTTTAAAATGTGATCATTAATAGCAAAACAGAGAGAGTAGTCACCTTAGGAAAGAATAGTCCTTTTTGTGTTGCTACAGAGGAATACCTAAGACTCAGTGATTTATAAAGAAAAAAGTTTTACTTGGCTCACAATTCTGATATCTGGAAAATTTCAAGATTGGGTGTCTGGTGAGGGCCTCGGGCTGCTTCCACTCCTGACGGGAAGCCGAGGAGAGTCAGCATGTGCAGAGATCACACAGCAAGTGAGGAAGCCAGAGAGAGGGGAGGTGCCAGGCTTTTGTCTTTTGTCTTAAAAAGCTAGCCCTCATGGAAACTGAGTGAGAACTCACTGACCCCAAGAAAGATCATCAATCTATTCATAAAGGATATGTCCCATGACCTAAACGCCTCACATTAGGCCCAACTTCCCACATTGGGGATTGAATTTCAATAGGAGATTTGGTGGAAACAAGCAAACCATATCCAAACTATAGTAGGGAGCAAGAGTGGCTTCTTCTGCAAGGCTGATGAAGCTTATTTCTGGACCAGAGGCTGTGGCTACATGTGCACATTCACTCTGTGATAACTTGTGGAGGTGCACATTGGCAGTTTGTGCAGTTTTAGGTATGCATCTTTTACTTTCTGTATGCCGAGTTTTACAAACTCTGACACTTGCAAACTCCACTGTGCTTACTCTCTCACTCTCCCTCCCTCCCCTCCCCTCCCCTCCCTCTCCCTCCCCAGTTGTTTCTGTAACAATTTCCTCATCACGACATAAAGGAGGTGGATTAGATGATTTCTAAACCCAACTTCAGTTTTAGCATTTTATGATTCCAATATGCTGACGATTATTTGTAAGATATTATTCTGCAAGAAAACTGCATCTGTTTCCTAATAGATACTTAAACTTTTCTGGGGATTTATTTTCTTGATTTTTGTCATGATGCTGCTGAGGCAGTTTTCAACTGCTCTTTCAGCTTGCTTGACAATTGGTGAGATCATGCACAAAGGTGGTGGTGGCAAGGGAGAAAAGCTATTTACTTCATTTTCTTCTAAAAAAATGTCAATTGAGACAAACTGGTGGTGAGGAGAAAGTAAGAGGGTGCTCTCTCCTTTCAGTATCTCAAGTGAACCAGGACTGTTGGGAGAGGGAGCAGGAACAAGGGTCAAGTTCAAAAGGTGTCCTGAAGAAAGTAGCTAACAAAAAACACATGGGAAAGTAGTTTTAAATTCTGCTTTGTTCTTTAATTCATTCATTTATTTATTTTGAGTTCAAGAAAGGCTCTAGTTTTATTAAGGAAAGAGTCTGCTGCCATTTGATGAAGACAGAGAAAGGAATAGGCTAGGGGCCATCAGGAAGGTCTGAGGGTGCTGAGGCTGAGGCTCCTTGGGAGGAGCCACAGTGCAGGGTCCCAACCTTAGACTTGGTGGTTCAGCACCGATGGTCTGCCTGGCTCCATCTCCAACAGTGGACTCACACTAACATGGCTTTCAGAGGCTGACATGGCAAAACCAGAAACCTTCCCTTCCTTTCCAGTGAGAACTGCAAGTTGTCAAATGGACTGAATGGCCACATCTACAGATGCCACGTGGAAAATCCAATATCAGCACATTAGAGCACAGGGATTCAGGGAGACATCAGAAGTTTTTCTCAGTTGTGCTACTTGGAGGTCCTGCAGTGACCTTGGAGGCAGATAGGCAAACTATTTAGGGAGGTGTCAGCTTTGTTGAGGGGCTTGCTTCTAAGACATTCTTGATTCTCTGCATCTCCTTCTCTTGACTCTCTCGTCCCAAACAAGGATAGTGCAATTGATCGGGTCTCCACTAAATCACAGCCAGATTCTGGTCTTGGCCCCTCAGCCTCCTCATTGGCATGATTGGACTTTGGGTCCCACCTTATAGTAGTGCCTTAGCTTGCACTACCAAAAGAAAATATCTTAGACTGGGTGGGTTACACCACACACAATTTTTTTTTTTTTTCCACAACTCTGGAAGCTAGAATCTGACATTAGTTTCTGGTGAGAGCCCTCTCTGGCTTATAGACAGCTTCCTTCTTGCTGTGTGCTCACATGACAGAGAAAGAAGGAGCAAGTCTTTCCTGTCTCTTTTCATAAGGACACTAATCCGATCATATCAGCCCCACCCTCACAACTTCCTCTAAACCCATTGCCTCCCAAAATCTTTGTCTCCAAATACCATCCCACTGGGGATTAGGGCTTCAATACAGGAATCTGGAGGGGTGGATACAACTCAGTCCTTAACAAGTAGTTTATTTTGCAGAAGGCCCTGGAAAGGAGAGTGGGAGGCATCTCGTTGGCCAGTTCCAGCCCCCATCTTCCTGACCCTGAGCTGGTCTTTGCAGACAGCTTGAGGAGAATGCTGGGGATGCCATCCTGACCCAAGGAGATGGGTCCAAGGGCTCGTGCTGACATTTTAAAAAGGGATGGCCCTTCATGGAGAGAAGCCAGGGCTGACTTCTTTCTCTCAGCCAGAGATGCCGACGGGGTCCTGGTCTACCAGCCTGCCTGGGGGCCTCTCCTGAGGAGGACTTCCAGGGTCTTTCTCAGCTCATGCCTGAGGACAAGTCCAATGAAGAGGCACCTTGTCCAGTGAAGAGGCTGCCCCACCATTGTCCTAGGCCTGCTGGAGAGCAGCCAGTGCAGCCACTGAGGTTGTCTGTGGTCTCCTACAAGAGGAGGGAGAGCAGGAGTGGGGAGAAAAAGCACCGATGAGGAATTTCTCTTATGTTTTTCTATAAGTTTTACAGTTTTGTGTTTCATATTTAAGTCCTTGATTCATTTTGAGATTTTGTGTGTGTGTGTGTAAGGTGTGAGAATTAAGTGAAAGTATTTGCTCTGCTTGTTTTTTTGCCTGAGTATGTCCACTTCCTCCAGCACCATTTGTCAGCAATGTTATCTTTTCCTCTGTAAATTCCCCTATCAATTCATGTGTACCTCTGTCAAAAGTCAGTTGCCTACGTTACTGACTACCCTAACTCTACCCTAAATCCTATTTCTGGACTTTCTTTTCTGTCTTTTTGGTCTATGTGTCTCTCACTCTTCTTTTTTTTATTATTTTTTATTATACTCCAAGTACCCACAAAAGGGACGCCCATCAGACTAACAGTGGGTCTCTCTGCAGAAACCCTACAAGCCAGAAGAGAGTGGGAGGCAATTTCAGCTTTCTCAAAGAAAGAATTTTCAACCCAGAATTTCATATCCAGCCAAACTAAGCTTCATAGGCAAAGGAGAAATAAAATCCTTTACAGACAAGCAAATGCTGAGGGATTTTGTCACCACCAGACCTGCCTTACAAGAGCTCCTGAAGGAAGCACTAAACATGGAAAGGAACAACCGGTACCAGCCACTGCAAAAACTCTCACTCTTCTAATAGCCACACCTTCTTGGTTGCTGTAGTTAAATAATAAGTGCTGAAATTGCATTGACTGGTTTCTTCCACTTTATTCTTCTTCAAAAACATGCTTTAGCTATTCCAAGTCCTCTGCCTTTCTATGTAAATTTTAGAATAATCTTGTCTATATCTACAAAAAATTTTGCAGGCTTGTGTATAAGAATTACATGAAATCTATTTATCTATTTGAGGGAACTGGCATTAGAGGAGAGTCACTATGTTGACTTCCAATGCATGAACACTTATTTCAGCCTCCTCTGATACAGCCCCAGTGGGAGTATTAGGCACTTCCTTCCGGCCTGGCAAGGCTGAAAATCTCTTTGCTGGGGCAGGTGGCATTGGGGGCCATAGATTATACATTATTTTGTGTTGTATTTGGCTGGAGTAGAGTGATTACCATATAAAAGTGTTCTGTCTTGCTGGGCTGCCCCTTTCCTGGTCCTTTGGCTAGAGAGAGAGAGCGGGCTTTTCTTGCCTGCACCTGGTAACATTTCTAGCTTGCTGGATTCTCTATTATCCAATCTAGAACATATGAAGCAAAAGAAAAAGAAAAGAAGGAAGGAAGGAAGGAAAAATGGAGGGAAGGAGGGAGGGAATGAGGGAAGGAGGAAAAGAAAGAAAGGAAGGAAGGAGGAAGGAAGGAAGAAAGAAGGAAAGGAAGGAGGGAGGCAGGAAGGAAGGAAGGAAAGAAAAAAGGAAGGAAGGAAAGGATGGAGGGAGGGGAGAAGGAGGGAGGGGAGAAGGGACGGAAGGAGGGAGGGGAGAAGGGACGGAATGAGGGAAGGAAGAAAGGAAGGAAGGAAGGAAGGAAGGAAGGAAGGAAGGAAGGAAGGAAGGAAGGAAGGAGAGGAGAGGAGAGGAGAGGAGAGGAGAGGAGAGGAGAGGAGAGGAGAGGAGAGGAGAGGAGAGGAGAGGAGAGGAGAGGAGAGGAGAGGAGAGGAGGGAGGACCCAGTGAACTTACCACCAAGTCATTCCTCAGGTCCCAATGTCTTTAGCTGGTCTGCCGTCTTCTCTCCACCTTTCAGAGTCTTCTTAAGTTGATTAAAATACCCAGGTTATTTATTTGTACTTAGTAGGAGCATGAGGGAAAAGTACATCTACCTCATCTTCCTGTGTAGTTAAATTTTATTGTGTAAATGGGATGTATATGATTTAGCTAAAAGACAGAGACTGAAATAAAACTTGCTTAAGATAGGCAAAGATGTACAGAAGGAACTGCAAATAATTTATCCTAATTAACAGGCAATCATAATGCATATTAAAATCTATGATAACTTTCTCTGGTCTGAGTCACTTTTCTCCTCGAATGTGCTTGATGTTTCCTACTCTAATGAATTTGACAACTGTAAATCCCTAACTGGATATGACATACACTGTTGAAAAATCACACAATGAAAACCTGATCACAATTGTGTTTTAAATGGAATGCAATTGGCTTCACCACTAATACGTTTTGTTTAGAAAAGGACATTTACAAACAGAAATATGAACTTGAAAGCAAACCTGTCTTGAAATCAAGATTGTGTTCATTCAAAAGCTACGGTTTATGTGTTCAGAGGCGAGTTTTATCACAAGCCAAGAATGGAGAATGTGGCATGAGGAACATTTCTACCACACAGGAAGAGGGGACACAAAGGATAGAATTGCATGGGGGATATTTGGAGGGTTATCAGGGTAAGGATGGAAACTGGATCCCTGAAAAGGGATCACAGACTCAGTCATCCTCCAGATTTTATTGAAAGCAGAGGTGGTGAAAAGCAAAAGCTCTGATAGAAACCTCAGAGAGATTAAAAAAGAACCCAAGAATCCTGGCCAAAGGATTGTGCTTCATTGCTATATCTAGCCTGGAGCAGGAATAAGACAGTAAATAAGGGAAAAGCTAGTTCCTGCTGTCATGAAACTCATGTTCTAGTGAGGAGCGAATCACAAATGACTAATAATAGATGTATAACATTTTAAGACACATGATAACATACACTACCAAAAAAAATAAATTATAATGATTAGAAGGTAATGAGGAGTGTGGTGGGGGGAACAGGTCAAATTTGAGCAAAAGACCTGACAAAAGTGTATAAATAAGCTAAGTGAAGACCCACAGGAAGTACAGCAATTGTAAAGGTGCTGTGGTAGGAACATTCTTAGACATTGGAGGAATAGCAAAAAGACCAAGGTAATGGGTGCAGTATAAGTGATGGGAAGAAGGACAGGAGATGGGGCTGGAAAGATAAGCAGGCTAAGTCACATCGGGCTGAGTGGATCGCAGTGAGAAAGAAGGCTGATGATTTTTGTTTCACTATAATGGGAAATAATTGCAAGGTTTTGGGGGGAGGAAGTGGATAATCATATTTGCTCTTTTAAAAGGCCACTCTTTCAAGAATATAGAGTGAATCAAAAGGTGTAAGGAAGGCCGGGCGTGGTGGCTCACGCCTGTAATCCCAGCACTTTGGGAGGCCGAGGTGGGCGGATCACGAGGTCAGGAGATCGAGACCATCCTGGCTAACATGGTGAAACCCTGTCTCTACTAAAAAATACAAAAAATTAGACGGGCATGGTGGCGGGTGCCTGTAGTCCCAGCTACTTGGGAGGCTGAGGCAGGAAAATTATGTGAACCTGGGAGGCGGAGCTTGCAGTGAGCCGAGATCACACCACTGCACTCCAGCCTGGGTGACAGAGCAAGACTCCATCTCAAAAAAAAAAACAGAAAAAACGTGTAAGGAGTGCCCTTTGGAGACTATTTCCAAGCCCAAGTGAGACAAAATGTAGGCTGGTTAGGTGAGAATGGTAAAGTTGGTGAATGGTAGTTGGGTTTGAGACATATTTTGAAAGTGGAGCTACTAAGACTTGCTGTTGGATTGGATGGGTGTGAGCCTGGATAGCCAAGTGAAAATGATGCCATTAACCAAGATATAAAGAAATGGGGTGTGGATAAACCAAGAAACCATCTAGATGGAGCTGTTGAGTGGTCACTTGGCAAAATGAGGAGAGGTAGGGAGGTGATAAAATTTGGGAGTCATTAGGGCATTGTTGGTTTTTAAAGGCATGAGACTGCATAAGATCACCCAGGGAATGTATGTCAAGGAAAAGAGAAGAAGACAAAGGGCTGCGCCCTGGCGCCCTCCAATATTCAGATGTCAGATAAGGAAATGGGTATGCAGCAAAAGAAGCTGCTAAGAAGTTCTATTTCAGAAGCCAAGAGCGAAAATATGTTCAGGAGAAAAGCATGATCCATTTGCTCCAGGTCTTATGGTACAGCTTATGTAAGGTGAGACCTAACAACTCACCACCCAGGAGTCATGGGCCACTGGCAAGGGGTGATTTCCGTGATCTGGTGGGAATTCCTTACTGGAGTGAATTTAACAGAGACTGAGAGCAGACAATGGGTATGTAGAAAAACGGACAACTCCTTTGAGAAGTTTTGTTGTAAATATGAGTATAAAGAAAGTGTGGTGGCCAGGAGGAGATATGGAAATCTAGGAAAAGTTTGAGAGAACTACTGCATGGGAGAACTACTGCGTATTTTTTGTTAAAGTCTCCAGTGGAGACTGAATAACTTATTTCAAGTGAATAAGGAGAAGATGCAAGAGCAGAGGGTCCTTGAGAAGGCAGGAGGGGTTAGAGCCATTCCCATTGTTAATGGGGCTGGCCTCAGGGCTAGGGTTTATCTGTCTGCATGGGAGGAGAGGTGGCACATAGGAGTGCAAATGGAGAGGAAATGTGAGAATGAGAGATGATTCTGCTCTGATTGCTCCAAATTTCTCAGCAGAGATGAGGGGAGCAGTCATTGGAGATGTGAGCAAAGGAGAGAAGGCATGAAATAATTATTTTAGCGGGGTAGCAGGGAGAGGAAAATGTTTAGGGAAATGTAAGTCTGTTGCTGGACGGCACCATGCTTTCTTAACATTTGGTGATAAACAGAATGTGAATTTGATCAGCATGGGGTTTTTGCTTGTCTTTCATTATATTCACTTGCTTGAGTGTAGACTAAAGTGGATGGGAAATTGCATCTAATCAGGGTTGAAGTTATGTCAGGGAAGTTTAATAGAGGTTTGGAGGATCTTGAGATTTGACAGTATATTTAAAGGAATGATTAGCAAAATAGATAAAAGAATTTCCTGTGGTTAAAAAATTGAAGGTGTAGTGGCAGAGATGAACAGTCAAAAAGTAGAAGGAGGCCTATGAATTGGAAGTCTGAGTGTTTTTGAAAATTGTTGGAGTAGAGGTTTTATAAACAGTGAACTTGAATACATTGAGATTTTTGAGGCGATTAGATGATTGTAATGACAAGTTTTTGTGGCATTTCTAAGGGAGTGGATGGTTAAGGTGGTGTAGAGGGGAAAATTATTAAAAATAAAGAAATCAAAGTGTTTGGTGAATTGTCCATTGGATTTTTAAGGCACCAAAAATGATTTTCAAGAAGAGGCCCAACCATGATGATATTTTTATAGATGACTCGTGAAATAGCAAATATTTATAAAATAATTTGCAAAGTATTAATTATATAGTATTGGAGCTTTCTTACCCTTGCCATTTAATAAAATGCTTCTATCATTTTGGATAACATAATTGCCCCAAGTGAAACCACCTTTGCAAAATTACAACAGTGAGAGAAATCTAATATAAATGACTCCATTTTGCTTCTAGCCGCACAAGCTAACTGTACTTGCTCATTCTTGGGCATAGGCCAACCTAACTATGGGAGACATTTTGTTCATAGTTTAACTCTAAAGCAAGGATGATAATAGATTTTCCTGAAATTCACACCCTCCTTGTTTGGGGACAGAAACTACCTTTGTAAAACAAGTGAAAGACCATTAGGTTAGAAATATGGCACGGGCCTGAGTTCTGCTAAGATACAGGCATAGTTGAGTAATAACCAGCCATTGTTTCCTAGCTTGCTTTTCTATAATCACTTACCGCTCAGGAGTCATGTACCTGGAAGTCACAAGATTTGTAACTTCCCCTATTGTTCCTATAGGTAACATCAGTACTGTGAAACCTAAGATTGGTCTTTGAGCTATTTTTCAGACTACTGCATTCTGGCAGACCAACAGGCAGCACCCAGGCCTGTGACTCATACTGAGCAACAGACTCAGCCCATCCTGTGCCCCACCACACCCCACCTAGAAACTGACTCAGCACACAAAGACAATTTAGACACTCGTATGATTTCACCCCCAACCAATCAGCAGCACCTATTACCTAGTCCCTGCCTTAGCTTCCAAGCTCTTAGAGGGGTGGATTTGAGAAATATCTCCTGCAGTTCTACTTAGCTCCCTTGTGATAATTAAACTCTTTATCTATTGCAACACTGCTGCGTCAGTGTATTAGCTTTTCTGTGCAGCAGGCAAGAAGAACCTGTTAGGCTGTAACGCAAGTAAATACTGAAACCGTAGGTCATGTTTTATTTTTATTTCCAGTCAATCTTCTCTATGATCCCAAAAAAGAGTTTCTCATATAAAATTAAGAAGGATATAAACACATAAATTATTCACTAGCATTCTGACAAGAGCCACAATATTGATATTATTGAGCATCCTTTCATCATCATAACCAGCGTGGGCTCACATAGGAGAGATTCTCCATAGAAGACAAATGCTGAAACACCACTGAGATGTTCAGAACTGAACGAAGTGGATATAGAAAGATTTCTTGAGAAGGGATCATATGAAGACCTTTCTCAGGGGCTAGAAAAAAGCCAAAAAAGAGGGAAGAAGAGAAACAACAAAGTTGAAGATTCTATAAAACCACTGCAAAAAACCCCCTGAATGTTGGCAAAGGCACCTTCTTTTTTCTCAGTACTTTCATATTTCCTTTTGTGGATTTATGGGTAGATTTTTGTTACCCTTATTTTCTTGCTCTATGGAATGTCTTCTGTGTTCAGGAACTATGTCCAGCTATACAGAGAGCATGTGGGTGCTGTCCAGATTTCTATAGATGTGGAATAAATGTTATAGAGTGATAACATCTCACATCCTGTGCACCCAGTTCCTGGACAGTAGTTCACAATCTCCTTCTTCTGGAATGCTGGCCTCATGGGCTAGAAACACCTAACTGAGAAAAAAGGCAGAGATGGTTAGCATAACAAAAGACCTCAGTCGTGTGAGAACAGGGAACCCTGGCGATAGAAAGGTACCATTGTCTTTTAGCTTCTCCACTTTGAAGCTGGCCTTGAAAGGACTACTTCTTTTATCCCTTATGCACTGGACTTCAGGACTCATCTTTCCTACACCTCCAATCCTTACTTCATTAAGGAGCAAACCATGCACCTAAATGATCTTGTTTCTCTCTACTTTTCCAGGTAGCCAATGCTGACCTTCAATTTCCTAGAACAGGTCAAGCTATTTGCCACTTTTGGGCCTTTGCTGATTTTCTTTCCTCTTCCTAAAACATTCTTCCTGGTGCTCTTTGCTTATCCTCCAGCTTCTTCTCACTTTCTGATCTCATTCTCAATCTCAGCTTCCATGTCGCTTCTTAGAGGAGTCTTCCCTCACCCCCCAGTGTAATGAAGATAGCCCTGTGTTTGCCTTTTCTCCAGCACACAGTTTGTTTCCCTCATTGTCACTCACTGCTTCTGCAATTGTTTCCTTGTGTATAGTCCTTCTAACCAACTGGAATACCATAGCCATGAGGGTCAGGCTCACATCTGTTTTGCTCATGTTAGGATCTCACTTGAAACAGAGCCTGTCACACAAAGTCAACGGTTGATAAATATGAATAAGTTATAGGTTTCTAAAAGAAGCTCCTTCTTTTAGTGATATTATACACACATGCTAACTCAGTTTTTCCAAGGCAGAAACCTTTTCCTCCCCAAGCCACTTCACTTTATTTATAGCTGAATTCTACAGTCCACAACAAACCTTGGTAACTTACAGTGTGACTTCCTAATCTGTCCAATCCTTCACAGTCTTCTTTCATTTCACATCACATACATCCACCCCCAGAGAAATCCTAAAATATCAAGAAAGCTACATGCTGTATACTTTAGACTTAACACCCATGTCTGTGGTGACAATGACCGTAGAAGTGCATGCTTTGGATAAGTGCCTTGCATGGTTAGTGATCAATGCCGGTATGGCTTTAAATGTGTTTCTCTATGTCACACCCCTGCGAAGAAACAAATGAAAGAGAATGCAAAAATCAGAAGCTTTCCCTTTCCAGATGTTCAAGAACTACTTTTTGTTCTCTTTCGATTCGAGACAGAAACTGCGTTTTAAAAATACTCTTTATTACTCTCTATTTCAATGCTCTCTGTTCTTCACATGATTCTTAGAATAAGCCAGTGTCGTACATAAAATTATCCTGTTTTTGGCAGGAAGGAAACTAAAACTCAGAAGTTAAGTAAATTACTCAAGATCAGAAAACCAGTAAGTGACACAAGATTTGAAACACAGCCCATCTGATTCTAGTTTTGAGAATCTAAACCTGGAATGCACTTTGTTTTAGTCACTTCATCTGTCCCATATTGCCTGCCCCTAGTACTTTAGGCTCTTTTGTATGAATTACCCCATCATATTATTTACACCGATAATGTTCAGGAAGATCATGTCTAACACTTATGAAAATCCCAACCACCAATGTCAAAGCTTACTGCTTTTGCTCTCTTAATCATCTAGTTTGGAATCATCTTGACAAAAAGTCAAGATGCTCAATGCGAGTCACTTTTGGGGTCAGGTGAAAGGAGACATTCCCATAAGCCAGTGCACATCACAGTCTCTCTGCTCACGAGTGTGCATGTGATCTCTGACATCTTCCAAGCCCACATGGTATATTTCAAAAATGGTTGGTTCAGTGCGGGCTTACTCCCTCTGTTCCAAACTGGAGCACAGAAACCTTTAGCTCAAGCTACTTGACAATGATGTTTAAAGGGTTCAGCCCTTCCTGGGCAGCTCACACAACTATCCTTCCATCCAGATTGCTGGGAGGCAATGATGCTGAGGTCTAAACTTTTCTGGTCTTGAGCAGGCAGCACACCCCCTTACCATACATTGGGCCATTGCCATCTCTTATCCTCTAAACATTTACAACTATCAGATTCTTATTTGGAATGATCCATTAAATTTTTCCCAGGAGAATGGGATGCAAAAAGCTAAAAGGGGAGGAACATAAAGAATTCCAATATTTTCAGGCGTGGCACGGTGGCTCACGCCTCCAATCCCAGCGCTTTGGGAGGCTGAGGCAAACAGATAACAAGGTCAGGGGATTGAGACCATCCTGGCTAACATGGTGAAACCCCGTCTCTACTAAAAAATACAAAAAAATTAGCCAGGCCTGGTGGCTCGCACCTGTAGTCCCAGCTACTCAGGAGGCTGAGGCAGGAGAATTGCTTGAACCCAGGAGGTGGAGGTTACAGTGAGCCAAGATTGCACCACTGCACTCCAGCCTGGGCGACAGAGTGAGTCTCTGTAAAAAAAAAAAAAAAAAAAAAAAAAAACTCCAATATTTTCAAGGAATGTAGGTGTTCTGTTCTGGAAAAAGTGTGGGAAAAGAAGACATGCTTTATTTTGACATAATAAAGACATAGTATTAAAACTTACAGTAGCAACAGCAAAGATCTCAGATTACCACAATAAGTATGATAATGATGAAAAAGTTTAAAATATTGCCCAAATTACCAAAATTGTGACACAGAGACAATGTGAGCACATGCTTTTGGAAAATGGTGCTGATAGACTTGCTTGACACAGGATTGCCACAAACCTTCAATTTGTAAAAAACAGCATCTTCAAAGTGCAATAAAGTAAAGTGCAATAAAACAAGATATGTCTGTAACTGCCCAAAGTTCCTGTACTTCTTTTCCTTTTAATCATTTCTCACCTTGCCCCAAGTAAGTTTCTGTTTCCACTGCTCAACCTAGAAGAAATTACTCTTGTCTGAAGAATGTGTCTGTGTCACAAATGATGTCCATGCAGCTAAGCACAATGGGCCTTTCTTCATTGTTATTTTATTTGACCCTCAGAAACATTTGTCACGCTGACTACTCCCTCCTTATTAAACTTTCATTATATCCCCAGGAAGCTACCGATTCAAAGGTGTCTGATTTCCCCAGCTCCCTTGATTTTGTCAGGTTTGTCAAAGATCAGATAGTTGTAGATATGTGGCATTATTTCTGAGGGCTCTGCTCTGTTCCATTGGTATATATCTCTGTTTGGGTACTAGTACCATGCTGTTTTGGTTACTGTAGCCTTGTAGTATAGTTTGAAGTCAGATAGCGTGATGCCTCCAGCTTTGTTCTTTTGGCTTAGGATTGACTTGGCGATGCAGGCTCTTTTTTGGTTCCATATGAACTTTAAAGTAGTTTTTTCCAATTCTGTGAAGAAAGTCATTGGTAGCTTGATGGGAATGGCATTGAATCTATAAATTACCTTGGGCAGTATGGCCATTTTCATGATATTGATTCTTCCAACCCATGAGCACGGAATGTTCTTCCATTTGTTTGTATCCTCTTTTATTTCATTGAGCAGTGGTTTGTAGTTCTCCCTGAAGAGGTCCTTCATATCCCTTGTGAGTTGGATTCCTAGGTATTTTATTCTCTTTGAAGCAATAGTGAATGGGAGTTCACTCATGATTTGGCTCTCTGTCTGTTACTGGTGTATAAGAATGCTTGTGATTTTTGTACATTGATTTTGTATCCTGAGACTTTGCTGAAGTTGCTTATCAGCTTGAGGAGATTTTGGGCTGAGACAATGGGGTTTTGTAGATATACAATCATGTCATCTGCAAACAGGGACAATTTGACTTCCTCTTTCCTAATTGAATGACCTTTATTTCCTTCTCCTGCCTGATTACCCTGTCCAGAACTTCCAACACTATGTTGAATAGGAGTGGTGAGAGAGGGCATCCCTGTCTTGTGCCAGTTTTCAAAGGGAATGCTTCCAGTTTTTGCCCATTCAGTATGATATTGGCTGTGGGTTTGTCATAGATAGCTTTTATTATTTTGAGATAACGTCCCATCAATACCTAATTTATTAAGAGTTTTTAGCATGAAGGGCTGTTGAATTTTGTCAAAGGCCTTTTCTGCATCTATTGAGATAATCATGTGGTTTTTGTCATTGGTTCTGTTTATACACTGGATTATGTTTATTGATTTGCATATGTTGAACCAGCCTTGTGTCCCAGGGATGAAGCCCACTTGATCATGGTGGATAAGCTTTTTGATGTGCTGCTGGATTCAGTTTGCCAGTATTTTATTGAGGATTTTTGCATCGATGTTCATCAGGGATATTGGTCTAAAATTCTCTTTTTTTGTTGTGTCTCTGCCAGGCTTTGGTATCAGGATGTTGCTAGCCTCATAAACTGAGTTAGGGAGGATTCCCTCTTTTTCTGTTGATTGGAATAGTTTCAGAAGGAATGGTACCAGCTCCTCCTTGTACCTCTGGTAGAATTCGGCTGTGAATCCATCTGGTCCTGGACTTTTTTTGGTTGGTAAGGTATTAACTATTGCCTCAATTTCAGAGCCTGTTATTGGTCTATTCAGAGATTCAACTTCTTCCTGGTTTAGTCTTGGGAGGGTGTATGCGTCCAGGAATTTATCCATTTCTTCTAGATTTTCTAGTTTATTTGCATAGAGGTGTTTATAGTGTTCTCTGATGGTCGTTTGTGTTTCTGTGGGATCGGTGGTGACATCCCCTTTATCATTTTTTATTGCGTCTATTTGATTCTTCTCTCTTTTCTTCTTTATTAATCTTGCTAGCGGTCTATCAATTTTGTTGATCTTTTCAAAAAACCAGCTCCTGGATTCATTGATTTTTTGAAGGGTTTTTTGTGTCTCTATTTCCTTCGGTTCTGCTCTGATCTTAGTTATTTCTTGTCTTCTGCTAGCTTTTGAATGTGTTTGCTCTTGCTTCTCTAGTTCTTTTAATTGTGATGTTAGGGTGTCAATTTTAGATCTTCCTGCTTTCTCTTGTGGGCATTTAGTGCTATAAATTTCCCTCTACACACTGCTTTGAATGTGTCTCAGAGATTCTGGTATGTTGTGTCTTTGTTCTCATTGGTTTCAAAGAACGTCTTTATTTCTGCCTTCATTTCGTTATGTACCCAGTAGTCATTCAGGAGCAGGTTGTTCAGTTTCCATGTAGTTGGGCGGTTTTGAGTGAGTTTCTTAATCCTGAGTTCTAGTGTGATTGCACTGTGGTCTGAGAGACAGTTTGTTATAATTTCTGTTCTTTTACATTTGCTGAGGAGAGCTTTACTTCCAACTATGTGGCCAATTTTGGAATAGGGGTGGTGCTGAGAAGAATGTATATTCTGTTGATTTGGGGTGGAGAGTTCTGTAGATGTCTATTAGGTCCGCTTGGTGCAGAGCTGAGTTCAACTCCTGGATATCCTTGTTAACTTTCTGTCTCGTTGATCTGTCTAATGTTGACAGTGGGGTGTTAAAGTCTCCCATTATTATTGTGTGGGAATCTAAGTCTCTTTGTAGGTCTCTAAGGACTTGCTTTATGAATCTGGGTGCTCCTGTGTTGGGTGCATATATATTTAGGATAGTTAGCTCTTCTTGTTGAATTGATCCCTTTACCATTATGTAATGGCCTTCTTCGTCTCCCTTGATTTAATATGTAAAGCTGTATCATTAGAACTTACTATGTATGTGAGTCTGAAAAATACTTCTCCATGCTTCTTAAAACAGAGAGATTTTATTTTTCTATTGTTTTATGTTATGGTGAGCATATCACTAACTTGAGAGGACTTTTGGCCATAAATATTACCCTTGTAACATATATTTCTTGACCATCTTAAGGAAAACCTTATTACACATCCGTAGATGCCCAGCTCTAGTCTGAGTTCAAATCCCAAGCCTACACCACTTTTTCCTCATGTGTGAAATAATAGTAATAATAATCTACATCTTAAGGCTGTTTGAAAATGGAATGCATCCACACAGATGAGGATCTGAAATGATGCGTTACTAAATATGAGCTCTATAGTTACTATCAGTTTTCCTTGGCAATTTTATTACAGTAATTGATTTTGTACCAGTGTCTCTTGATTTCATGATTATATGAGGAATGTATAACCATAGTTTTCTCCATTGGAACCAGGTTCTCATAACTTAAAAAAAGAGATTGTGGTGAACTCCAAATTCCTCAGTTAGTAAAATGATAAATCAAAGAAGAGATTAAAAGTGCTTGCCAGTATTGTTACGTGGGTATCACAAGTCACCTTTATTTGTGCACATTTACTACCAGGCAGTGTTGACTTTTTGGTGTTTAAAGAGGCCTTTAGATAAAGCAGCACAGAAATCAAGATCATCAAAGAAACTGGGTGTGGTGGCTCATGCCTGTAACCCCAGCACTTTGGGAGGCCAAGGAGGGAGGATCACCTGAGGTTAGGAGTTCGAGACCAGCCTGGCCAACATGGTGAAACTCCATCTCTACTAAAAATACAAAAATTAGCCAGGCATGGTGGCATAAGCCTGTAATCTCAGCTACTCAGTGGGCTGAGGCAAGGGAGTTGCCTGAACCAATAAGGTGGAGGTTGCATGAGCCGAGATCATACCACTGCACTCCAGCCTGGGCAACAGAGCAAGACTCTGTCAAAAAAAAAAAAAAAATCAAAGACTCTCTTCCATACATAACAATATGTCCGTTGATACATCATATATTAGGTGTACAGCTGCATCAAAGAGAAAATCTAATTGCTGCATATATAAAGTTTTAATGTAGCCATAAAAAGGAAATGCGTATCTTCTTATATTTTGATGATAATAAAACAATAAAAGGCTGGGTGCGGTGGCTCAAGCCTGTAATCTCAGCACTTTGGGAGGCCAAGGCAGGCAGACCCCCTGAGGTCGGGAGTTCGAGACCAGCCTGACCAACATGGAGAAACCCCATCTTTACTAAAAATACAAAATTAGCCAGGCATGGTGGCACATATCTGTAATCCCAGCTACTTGGAAGGCTGAGGCAGAATTGCTTGAACCTGGGAGGTGGGGGTTGCAGTGAGCTGAGATCGCGCCATTGCACTCCAGCCTGGGCAACAAGAGCAAAACTCCGTCTCAAAAAAAATAAAAATAAAATAAAATATACTGAATACTGTCTGCAGAAGTAATACGGAGAAATGAGCTGATGAGAAGCAAATGCTGGCAGAGTGGGCTGTAACATATATTACACATCAGTGGGTTATCTACTGTTGGTGTCAAGTTAAGAATTCTGCAATAAGTATGAAACAGCAGAAGATGTCTCACAGGCCCATAAGCCTCCAGGCTGCACTGCACTGTTTCTGGTGGGAAGTCTGAGTTAGTGTTTGCTGTGGAAACAGATGCCTGAGCTCTGCCCTCCTCCTCCTTCACCTCCTCTTCACTATTTCACCATGTTCTGCTTGTCAATGTGCTTCTCTCAGATAAATGAAGCCGCAGAAAATACAGAGGGCACAATTTCTTGCTTGACATTGAGAAAGCAATCTTCCTTATGATTAAATAATAAAGGCTTTAATTGTAAAGCTAAATGAAAATAACAACTCTTGGGACAGAAAACCCAAAGTGCATTTCTTAACTTATAGGTGGCCAGATTCAAAACAACAAACATTTCAGACTGGGTGCTGTGGCTCACGCCTGGAATCCCAGCACTCTGGGAGGCTGAGGCAGGTGGATCACTTGAGGTCAGGAGTTTGACACCAATCTAGCCAACATGGTGAAACCCCATCTCTACTAAAAATACAAAAAAATAGCCAGGCGTGGTGGCACATGCCGTTAATCCCAGCTACTTGGGAGGCTGAGGTGGGAGAATCACCGGAAACCTGGAGGCGGAGGTTGCAGTGAGCCACGATCGCACCACTGCACTCCAGCCTGGGTGACAGAGCAAGACTCCGTCTCAAAACAAAAACATTTCAAGTCATTTTTTTTTTTTTTTTGCCATGAACACACATTTTTTTAAACAAGAGGGAACACCTTGCTTCTTCCCCTCAGAAGCTGCAATGTGTGAGGACCGCGACCTGAAAGTCCACCACCAGCTACCTATTTAGCAATGGGATAAACGGTGACCCAGTTCCTTCCTGTGTGACACCCTTTGAGGAAGAAAGTCAAGTTAAAGTAAGGTACTAGTTAAAGTAAGCACTAGCTGAGACTGTGCATTATTAATGCTAATAAATTTTAGACCCCACAAAGTCTGGAGCCATCCCTACCGAAAACACGCTTCTCAACAACCACATGAAAGTTCAAATGCCACTGAAATGTCTTTGACATTGAAGACATTATGTTCCACATAAGAACTGTGCCCCTTGCGTATCTATCTATAAGTAAATTTAAGTATTGTTTGTATACAATAAAAAAGAGATAATAATGATATCTAATCCATGGAAATTAAAAGTACAGAACTAAGCACTGGAAAATAGTATGCATGTGAGGAAATAGTTGGAATCAAATTTTTTTCTAATTTTCTAGTGCTTTAGGGCAGGGTTTATGGTACTGATTAATTTTAGAATAGCTGAGAATGCCTCATATAATTTGAAAGATAAGCACTAAAGAATATAAATAATATTGGGTTAACTTCCAAATAAGAAAAGGGAAAATAAACTAAAACACAATTCTAGTTGTATTAAAGACTTAATGGTTAAAATTTTTAAACTTGCCAATATTTAGTGGAAAGCATAGGGGAATATGATAGTGGGGTAAGGAAGAATTTCTTAAATAAAATACCAATAATAAAAACTATTTGTAAAGTTGATTGAATTCAATTTAAAACTTATCTTCTTAAAAGACAGAATGTGCTGGGCGCGGTGGCTCATGCCTATAATCCCAGCACTGTGGGGGGCCGAGGCGGGTGGATCATCTGAGGTCAGGAGTTCAAGACCAGCCTGGCCAAGATGGTGAAACCCCATCTCTACTAAAAATACAAAACTTAGCCGGGCGTGTTGGTGGGCGCCTGTAATCCCAGTTACTCGCGAGGCTGAGGCAGAGAATCGCTTGAACCCGGGAGGCAGAGGTTGCAGTGAGCCAAGATTGCGCCACTGCGCTCCAGCATGGGTGACAGAGTGAGACTCTGTCAAAAAAAAAAAAAAAAAAAAGAAAAAAGAAAGAATATGAAAAAGAAAAGTCACAAATAGTGATATGTTTGCAACATAATTCAAAAAGAACGTTTTAAAAAGTTTACGACTCAATAAGGAAAAGAGAAACCCAATAAAAATTGCACAACCACGAACAGTGATATAAATGATAAAGAAACATATCAAAAAATGCCTAGCCTCGTTTTTACTCAAAGTCTTACTAATGTAAATTACTGTGAGATGCCATTTCTCATCTATCAGAGCAGCTGGATTGAAAGGCCAGTTAATAAACCTGAGAATGATAATGAAGCAATAGAAAACCTTGGGCCTAGGTGGTAGATGTAAAAAGGCCGGATCCCTTTGGAAAACAATTTGCATTGCATAATCATCCCACTCCTGAGTTTTTGTCTTGGCAAACTCTTGCACATTCCCACTAAGATTAAGAACAAAAATGCTCATATATCTGCATATCTTCTGAAGAAAAACAGAATCTGCTCTGGGTAATTTTGACTGAAGGAAGATAAATCACAGAATATTTCAAAGCTCGGTGAACCTAGGAAAGGCCTTCAGAAGCAGACTAAATCAAACTTCCAAAAATGTTGGAGAGAGACATACTGCAGAAACAGTCTGCGGAACCAGCCAAGGCAGAAGCTGAACCGGCTGCCACAAGCTCCAGAAACCCACAGCAAATGGCCTGGGGAAGGGCTGCTGCAACCTGCGCTCCGCTCCGACAGTGACAGCAGAAATTGCTACCTCCTGCAGAACGTGCACCTTTCTGAGCTCACTTCCTCACGGAAAACTGCATGGATGCCTTCTTGACCTGAACTGTAGCTGCATGACATATTTGCGGAAAACAAAGCTAGCAACGTGAGAAATTTCCAAAATATGAAAAAGGGAGAATGTTATTAACAACATTAACAAAATGAGAAAAAAATCATATGATCATCTTAATAGATGGAAGGAAACATTTGACATAATCCAATACCCATTTATGATAAAAATTTTCAGCAAAGTAGGACTAGAAGGGAACTCTACCTGAAAAAGGGCATCTACATGAAAAGCCCAGAGCTAAAAATCATACTTAAAAGTAAAAGGGTGAATGCCTGCCCCTTGGGATTGAGGCATGGATATTGGCTGCCACTGCTTTTATTCAGTGTCAATGAAAAGAGTCAAACTCTGTAAAATATTTGAAGAGATTTATCCTAAGCCAAATATGAATGGCTGATGGCCTGTAGCACAGCCCCAGGAGACCCTGAGAACATGGACCCAAGGTGGGCAGGCCACAGCTTGGTTTTATACATTTTAGGGAGATATAAGACATCAATCAATACATGTAAGATGTACATTGGTTCGGTCCAGAAAGGCAGGACAACTCAAAGCAGTGATCAGGGGGCTTCCAGGTCATAGATGGATTCAATAATTTTCTAATTGGCAATTGGTTGAAAGAGTTAAGTTATATGGACCTAGAATCAACAGAGGGGAATGTCTCGGCTAAGATAAGGGGTTGGGGAGGCCAAGGTTCCCATTATGCAGATAGAATCAATAGAAGGGAATGTTTCTTATCAGACTTAAAGAATCTTCAGATCTTCAGATCTCCATTTTAAATGTTAATGCTAGCCAGCTGTGCCTAAATTTCAAAGGAAGGTGGGTATAATGAGGCATGTCTGACCCTCACTTCCCATCATGACCTGAACTAGTTTATCAGGTTAACTTTAGAATGTCCTTGGCCAAGGGGCGGGTCCATCAGTTGGTTGGGGTGCTTAGAATTGTATTTTTGGTTTTTATCAGTATTGTGCTGGAAGTTCTAGCCACTGCAATAAAGCAAGAAAAAAAAAGACAAAAGGATTGAAAAGGATAAGTTAAAATGTTTCTATTTGTGAATGGCTTGAGTGCATAGAAAACTCTAAGGACTCTTTGAGGCAGCTACCAGAACAAATATGCAAATGTATCAGGGTTACAGGATACCAAATATACATACAAATAATTATATTTCTACCTACTAGCAACAATGAACAGAAATTGAAATTGTAAGAAATACCATTTACAATAACAACAACAACAACAAAAGCCCTAAGATTGAACTTAACAAAACATTTGCAAGCCCTGTAAAATAAACACCACAAAGTATTGTGCAGAGACATTAAAGATACATAAATGGAAAGATATAGTATGTTTCTGGTTTGGAAGATACAACATTATTAACAGGGGTTTCAATGATGATTGGGGTTTCAATCACCACAAATTAATCTATAGATTCTTCACAGTAGGCATTTTTTGGTAGAAATTGGCAAACTGATATACCAATTCGTTTGCAAATGACCTAGAATAGCCAAGACAATCTTGAAAAATAAGAACAAAGTTGGAGAATATGCAGTACCTGATTTCAGACTTACTGTAATGATAAAGCAACCATGACAGTGTGGCATTGGTGAAAGGATAGGCAAGTAGGTCAATAGAATAGAATAGAAAGTTGAGATATACAGGATAGCAAGCAAGTCTGGGAAAAATAAGTAAACATATAATAAATTAGTACTCTATAACTATACATGATAAAATAATTATACATGTCAAAATTTTACAGAAACCCTATGAGTCTACGCATGTGCAATGACTAGATTTTCAACAAATACGACAAGCTAGCTAACTAAAAGAGAAAAATATTTTTAAAAACTCATGCTGGAAAAATTAGATATCCACAAGGAACAAAAGAACCTTAAACTAAAGACCAAAGATAACTTCAGGTCAATCATAGATGAGTTAATGGGTGCAGCACACCAACTTGGCACATGTATACATATGTAACAAACCTGCACGTTGTGCACATGTACCCTAAAACTTAAAGTATAATAATAATAATTAAGAAAAAAAGTTAAATCAAAAAATAAACAGTTGTTAAAAAATAGAAAATATAACTTTGTAATCTTTTATGAAGTAAAGATTTCTCAGATGAGAAAACACTAATCATAACATTAAAAATAGAATTTAAAATATAACTTTGCAATCTTTTATGAATTATGGATTTCTCAGATGATAAAAACACTAATCATAACATTAAAAATAATAGAATTTAATAAAATTAAAAATTACTGCTCATCGAAAAAAATCATCATTGAAAGAATTAAAATACAAACCAAAGAGTTGGAGAAAATACTTGCAATACATACATGCACTAGGAATTGTATCCAGAAAATATATTCTTATAAAGCAATAATCAAATGAAAAACAACTCAACTGAAAAAAAAAAAAAAAACGGCAGGGGAAAGTGTGGGCAAAAACTTAAACAGACATTTCACAATATAATCAACATCATTAGTCATCAGTAAGACAACAATTAACATTACAATGAATAACCACTTCAAAGGTACTAGAATGGCTCAAATTTGAGAGATGGATAATCCAAGGTATTAACATGCAAGACAGAATTTTCATGCAAACTCATGGAATTCATACACCGCTGGTAGATTCTACAACTGCTTTGTAAAACTACTAGCAGTTTTTTTCATAAAGTTAAACATATACTCATCTTTGAGTTAGAAATTTCACTCCTGGATAAAGCATGTGTTCACAAAATGGTTTGTATAGACATTTATAACAGTCCACAACTGGAAACCACCCAAATGTCCATTATATTCCATTATATGGGATTGAAAAAAGCCACTAAAAAGATAAAAAGATATTTCGTATTGATAAAAAGCTACACTCTACTAGTAGATATAGGAGCTATAAATATATCTGCACCTAATACATAGCTTTAGAATATATTTAAAAAATTAGGTTCAGAGTGAAAATAAAAAATGTGTAATTCTAGTGAGATAATCCTTTTAGTCTGAAATGAACAGACGAGATAAACAAAGTAATTATACAGTACAGAGATGTCAATAACACAATTAAAATACTTGATCATAAGTACTGTTTTGATAAACCATATGCATACTTATAGTCATCAATCAACTGGAATACACATTATTTTCAAACACAAAATTACATGCTGGGTTGCAAATTTAAAAATCAAAAAATTATGTAATATAAATTGTGGCAAAAGCAATGCTTTGCATCAATGTCAACTATGTAGATGATTAATGAGTTAGTGCCAATTTCATGCTCATGTAGGGGAAGAGTTATATTCCTACATTATACTCTGTACAAAATTAAAATCAAATGGAAATAGAGTAAAATGTAAAAATATGGTATTAGTAGAAAATACAAGAAAAATTTTATGGTCTTGGTGTAAGAAATACCTTCTTAAGCAAGACACACACATACAACAACACAAGTAGTTAATGGAAAGATTTAAATTCAAAACTCCCTTATGGAAAGACATGATATACATAAGAATAAAAGAAGAGCCACATGTCACAGACATTAAAATATTTACAACAAATAAACTATCAAAATATGAACACTGAAAATTTGTTTAAAATTTCATTCATTCAACAAATAGTGGGAGATTTCCATATGCAAAGCAATGTCTGAGGAGCTAAGCATTAGTAGTCAATGGGAAAGCAAACTTCTTGTTTTACTGCACCTTTCATGCAAGTGGGAGAAATAAGAACCAAGCAGAAAAGCAAATTATTATAGTATATTATTAGGAAGTTGTGAGTGATATAAAAGTAATAAAATGGCTGGGCACAGTGGCTCTCACACCTGTAATCCCAGCACTTTGGGAGGCCGAGGCAGGTGGATCACCTGAGGTCAGGAGTTCACGACCAGCCTGGCCAACATGGTGAAACCCTGTCTCTACTAAAAATACAAAAAATTAGCTGGGTGTGGTGGTGGGCACCTGTAATCCCAGCTACTTAGGAGGCTGAGGCAGGAGAATCTCTTGAACCTGGGAGTTGGAGGTTGCAGTGAGCCAAGATCACACCATTGCACTCCAGCCTGGGCAACAAGAGCGAAAATCTGTCTCAAAAAAAAAAAAAAAAAGAAAGAAAGAAAAAGAAAAAAGTAATAAAGTAGGGCAGGACAAGACAACAGCAAGTGAGAAGAGATACAATTTTAGATAAAATGCATCTCTAAGTATTGATTAAAAAAATTAAAAAAGCAGAGCCACCGAATGATTTGTAGTAAGAGGCCTTTATAGGATTGGACCCTGTGCAATTGTGCAAGCTGGAGGAGAAGTCTAGACAAGACCTGTGGCTCTGGTGTCAGGACTAAAATCACCAGAGGTCAGTTGGGGTAACCTGGACATGGAGTGGGAGAGGACAAGGATAGACTAGAATCCCTGAGGACAAAGTGAGACCCAGGAGGACAAAGCAAGTTTCATTACCCCCAACTTCAATGAGGCAGATGGCTTGCAGGAGAAGCTGAAGCTCCTCACCGTATAACTGCAGAGTTACAAAGCCCAGAAACTGCAAGAACTAAAGCACTGGCAGTGTGGACACTGCCTCACCAATGACATGAGACATAATGTGCAAAACCTGCAGCAGCACCTGGGGTCTTACCCCAATCTTTAGAGCATTGAAATAGCCTCTGCTTCCCTTCAGCCTTCCACACTTCGCATACATTTCTAATGTATGTAACCACAGCCTGGAAGGATACAGGGAAGAGAATCTGGAGAATATAGCTCCTGCTTATCTAAGGTGACACAGTGCACAGTCACCGTGCAGAGTATCTTCCTTCCTGGGAAATCTGATATGCAAGCAGAAACCTGGATGAACAGAGAGTAATTCATTCTGAGGTCTGAGAGAAGAGAGCAGAAAGAGGGTGAAGGCCTGAGATGAGGCATGCTGATAAAGTATCCAGGACAGGAAGGAGGCCAGTGTAGTGGCAGTAGGATGAGTGGGAGAGAAAGATGTCATCAAAAAGGTGCCCTGGGGATCAATTATTTGGAAACTTTGATCAACATCAAACTCCAGTTTCTGTGCATAGAAGACATCCAATAAATACATGTAAGTAACTAATATATAACTAAATATTTTTCTTCAATAACATTGAGAGCTAAAGAAATTCAGTTGGTTTAGAGCAAAGCTCTAATGTAGAATATTCAAGTTCTTGAATTGTGACTTCAGGTGTTTGTATGTGGCAGCTACAATATATTTATATTGTATCTATCTTTATCATTGTAATATGAGGGTTGCCTTATTTGTTTTTCCACAAAACTTAGAGAGACAAGGGTGCAGATGACAGGGCGAACTTCTGTACAGTAATCCTATCCAAGACCAACATCTTAGATGATATAGACAAGGACTATATGAGAAGGGTTAATTGAATCTATATGATAGATTCAATTTAGACCTAATGCAAATCCCAGGTAGTTTCTGAGATGAATATTTACAGGATGGAGAAGCAGAAGTTAGCCTCAGACAACAGCTCAATGGCTAAACCATGAGAAGACTATAAAGAAGCAAAATAACCTACGTAGTTAAGAATGAGAGCAAGGGCCTATACTGATTCACATACAGAATATAAATAATTATCTGACTTATGTGTGGGTGATATTCTTGTTAGAACCCATATAAAGGCAGCACTTCTCCAGGAAAGAGCTACACCGACTGGGGAACCCAAGACTGCCATTAAATAAACTACTCGAAGCAGTCGAAACCCTAGGGGAATGTTCATTACATAGAAAATATAAATTAAAAGTACAGGTGAGGCTGGGTGTGGTGGCTCATGCTGGAATCCCAGCACTTTGGGAGGCCGAGGCGAGAAGATCACCTGAGGTCAGAAGTTCAAGACCACTCTAGCCAACATGGTGAAACCCCATATCTACTAAAAATACAAAAAATTAGCCGGGTGCGGTGGCGGGCGCCTGTAGTCTTAGCTACTCAGGAGGCTGAGGCAGGAGAATAGCTTGAACCCAGGAGGTGGTGGTTGCAGTGAGCCGACATCATGCCACTGCACTCCAGCCTGGGTGACAGAGCGAGACTACTTCTCAAAAAAAAAAAAAAAAAAAAAGTAAAGGTGGGAAACTATCATATTCCAAGCACTGTAAACCAGAATAAATTTCTACTTTTAGGACCTTAAAAACCTGATCCTAAATGGCTGAGGATTCAGTGAGCTGCAGGGAAAGCTCTTCACTGATAAAATAAGTGATAAAATAAGCTCTTTGCTGATAAAATAAGTGAATAAGTAGGACAGCCCGCTACCCTTATTTGAACAATGGAAACACCTGCCATGTGGACAGGTAAGCCCCGTAAGACAGAACCACAGACCACACCTGGATAAATAGCACAATTCAGGTCACACACTAAGTAACCTCCAAAACAGAGGCAAAGGGAGGAAAAGAGACTCTCTTCACCAAAGAGAAATTTCGCAGGCAGGTAACTGAGAACCTAGGACTTTGGATGAGCAGGTAGATAGCAGATATCCTTGATGGACTGAGGAGAGCAGGCAAGTCAGTTATGTCAAAAGTAACACAACCAAGAAAGAGGCATCACATGCAGAAAGGCACTCTGAAATTATCAATTCTTGTTCGCGTGAACAACATTCAATGCCCTAACAATTTGGTCCTCAAAGTGAAAAATAAATAATAGGCTAATGGACAACCAATGTGGAAAAAGCTAACAGGAGCAGAAATACACCAAATAGAACCAAGTAACCTACCAATCAGACATGTTCCAATGCCCCAGAAAGATGACTCAAAAATCAAAATAAAGAACTAATGAAACTAACTAGAGTTATAATATAAATTAACCAATTGGTAGAAATACTAACTAGATAGGTCCATCCAAAATTGGACATTTGCAACAAACTTACCAATTGCATGGTCAAGGGAGAGTAGTATTCATAACAGCAAAGCATGTCATAGAAACAGTGTGAGATATATCCAGTATCCAAGGAATATCTAATAGAAAAGGTACCACAAGGAAGATACACTGGGGAAATACGACAGACAGACTAATTTTAACCTGTGATTGAATCACAAAGACAAAAGTATATGCTATGACTGAAGACTAGGATTTGCACACCTGATTGCACCCCAAAACACTATAGTCATTGCTTAGAACATCAAAGAAGCCGACCAGGAAACATTTTTATAGCTAGGGAAATGGAGGAATGAGCTCATTAGAAGGTATATTATGGAAATTTCATAGTCTTTAATCCAGCTACAAAAGAATAAATAATTGAAAGGTTTAATGGCTATAAAAGAAACAACTACCAAAAAACCAGGAATTGAAATAAATGGAAAATGGAACAGTGCCAGAGCCTCTCCACAATCATAAAACTATTAACACAGTCAAAAATATAGTCCCATACCTTTGTTGTATGACATAAAAATTGCTTACAAAGGTGAAAGGGTAGGGATTCATTAACCCAAGCAAAGTTCAAAAAAGGGGCAGAAATGTATAGAAATGAGGGATAAAATTTTCTTGTTACCTCACAAATATCTCAAACTAAAGAGACTTGGAGGAGAATGATAATGCATGCAGTGACAAATTGTTAGCAACTATCTTGACTTATATAATCAATTTTTATTGTAAATTGAATTAAAAAAACATAGTATGGAAAGGAAGTTTAGTGCTATGACCCACTCTCTTGACAGTAGAGGACACCATGAGGATTATGGGGACCCAGCTATCCTGATATGGCAGGTCACTGCACTAGCAGTAGACCCAATAAGAATGATAAGACCTTTTAACGTCCCAAGGACATGAAAGTCCCGCTAAAGCAACATTGCTGAGAGCCATTGTAAAAGCAGAAGAAAAGAACAGAGGTAACAAAGAATATCTAAATCTTCATAAACATTGAACATGGACTCATCAAGCTGACAAGACACTTGGAATGACTGAAACAGAGATGCAATGTATAAAGTTAATGCATTTTTTCAGGTTTAGGGACTGGGTTGGGTATATATGGGTCTCTTTTCTCTTCTCCTTCCCTCCCCTCCCCTCTTCTCGTCTTCTTTTCTCATCTCTTCTCATCTCTTCTCTTCTCTTCTCTTTTCTCTCTTTTCTTTTCTTTGAGACAGAATCTTGCTCTGTCGCCCAAGCTGGAGTGCAGTGGCACAATCTTGGCTCACTGTAGCCTCCGCCTCTAGGGTTCAAGCAATTCTCCTGCCTCAGCCTCCCAAGTAACTGGGATTATAGGCACATGCCACCATGCCCGGCTAATTTTTGTTATTTTTAGTAGAGATGGGGTTTTACCATATTGGCCAGGCTGGTCTCGAACTTCTGGCCTCAAGTGATCCACCCATCTTGGCCTCCCAAAATGCTGGGACTACAGGCATGAGCCACCAGGGCCTGCCCCATATGGGTCTCTTAACAGGAATAGAGTTGAGTCCCTGGACAGGTTAGAAAATTAGACACACTTAAAAAGTATGTGATTATGACAATATGGATTTGGGTCTAGGGTATGGCATAGCATACTGGATTGACTTCGAGGCAGGACTGAGTTTTAGATTGAGTTTTAATTGTGAGTCTGAGTCCCAGTGTTTGGCAGCCACAATACTTTCTCAGCATCAACATGTGGGAGCTGTCTAATTTTTATTTCTGTAAAAGCTAAAGCCAGTTCGGTGAGAGAGGCAGAACTTTTTCTATTTTTTCTATTTTTATAGACAGGGTCTCCCTCTGTTGCCCAGGCTGGAAAACACTGATGTGGCCATAGCTCACAGAAGCCTATATTTTTTAAACAGGCTTTTTTTTTTTTTTTTTGTAGAGATAGGGTTTCACTATTTTGCCCAGGCTAGTCTTGAACTCCTGGCCTCAAGCAATCCTCCTGCCTCAGCCTCCTGAATAGCTGGGATTACAAGCCCAAGCCACTATGCCCAACCTTTTCCCTAGAGACTTGCTCATGGGTGGATTTGCATAACCCACCACAAATTGCCAGGATGTCGTATTTTATTGATGTTACAACTTCAATATATTAGAGATTGGCTGCATTTCATGAGTCTGGACTAGTACTTTGCCAGTTATGCTTTTTGACTCTCTCCTTTTTTCCCTGATGTAAAAAGCAAGTTGTATGGCATCCATGTAGACAAAAAGTAAGGTTAACTTTTCCAGGGAACTCACTGAATGGTTCTGAAGAAGCTTCTGGAATGGCTTATAGGTGTGCTGAGCTCTTACCACCCCTGACAGCTACATAGCATATGCCACTGAATACTTGGCATCTGCTGTTTGGAGATGGCCGGTAGTTGAAATGTTATCCATTACCAGTCAACAAAGCCAATATAAAAACTCATAGAGATTGTGTAGTTTTGCCTGCCATACAGGTGTGCTGTTTGCCAGCAGCTTTGAGAGAATGTATATAAGTACTAAAAAATAAACAAAAACACAGCTGGTTATATACGAAAAATATATATAAGAATCAACAAAACTATCAGCCTCCCTGCTTATCCTGCCTCCCCTTGGAATCCTGCTACTGTTCACTTGCATCATTAGATAAAAATCAACCTTTAAGTAATGAGATTTTCTGCTGCTTCCCTATGTATCTATGGTTATATTACTTTCCCTTGGGGCATGGATTTTGTTTTACATCTTCTTGATGGCAAAAGTTTCTGCTAAGGAGTATTCCAGGAGGCTGACAGGCATCTTTTCAAGTCAATACCTTGGTCATGTATGTCATGATGAGAACCCTAGAGATTCAGCAGATGGTGTGTTTAATTTGCACTTATTTGCATATCTGTTTTGCGATCATAAAGTTCTAATGACATAGTCATGACAACCCAAAATGGAAGCACATTTGTGTGTTGGTAAATTTGGACGGGGTGCTGAGAGATGCATGGGTGTGTCTGAGGTGAGAGGAGATTGGTTCAGATGGCCAGAGCCATACCATTATGAGGGCAAGCGTATGAATCCTAATTCTGGGTTTCTGGTATATGCGTTAGGAGCGTCAGATATCAGAGATCTAGGTATATAAGAGGAACAAATCAAAGAAATGCTTTAAGTCATGGATCAGGAAGTATCTGAACCAAGGTGAGGGAAGCAGGGGCAGCATTTTAGGAGACTGAAGACTTAATGGGCAAGGCACATGCAAAGGGAAACCCTAGGGAAGATTTCCAAACATATAAGGTAGCGTTCAGCCCTCTCTCTCCCAGATGGCCAGCCTGGGCTGACGGCTTGTAGGTGTTCTTTTGTCCACGAAGACTGAGCACTCTTGACTGAGGGAAGGGGTATGCTCTGGAGGCCTATTTTGTGTCACTCACCACAAAGAACTGATGTCGTCCTGGGAGGAGGTCCCAACAGGATAGCAGAAAGAGCCCCCACTGCTGAGTGTCTCCAAGTGCTCTTCAGCTATAATCAGAAACAACTGAGAAGCTCATTGCAGATGCGAATTCCTAGGATCTCATCCTTGACTAACTGGATGCAACTCTCCAGGCCTGTGCTTGGGGTGACTGTCGGTTGCACATAAGTTTGCAAACCACTGAGCTCTGGGTGGATGTTGCACTCAGCTTCCTATCTAACCCACTATCTGACATTGTGCTGCAGTTGCATCTCCAGTCAAACAAGGATGATAATGTATATTCCAGCTACTGGTTAAAATAACAGGAAATTCTTTTTTAAATTTGAAAATCCTACCCAGAGATGATTATTCTATTTTTTTACTGAACCAAGGGAAGCTTGTTTCTGGCCTCCAGCTGGGAATGTCATCAACATCAGTATTCTTCAACGTATGGCAGATATGTCAAAAAATGGCTTCGTAAGAGTTTTGGGTTCATTCTCTCCACCACCACCATCACTACTACCACAAATTATGGAGTATATTCTTTTTTTTTTTGAGACGGAGTCTCGCTCTGTCGCCCAGGCTGGAGTGCAGTGGCGCCCTCTCGGCTCACTGCAAGCTCCGCCTCCCGGGTTCACGCCATTCTCCTGCCTCAGCCTCTCCGAGTAGCTGGGACTACAGGCGCCCGCCACTACGCCCGGCTAATTTTTTTGTATTTTTAGTAGAGACGGGGTTTCACCGTGGTCTCGATCTCCTGACCTCGTGATCCGCCCGCCTCGGCCTCCCAAAGTGCTGGGATTACAAGCGTGAGCCACCGCGCCCGGCCGAGTATATTCTTATGTTATTCACTATGCAGGATCAACATGTGAACAAAATGCACTTCTCCAGGAATGTCTGTCTAAGATCTCTTAAAGCACACCATATAATTGCAGGCAGGGTGTGTTCATGGACAGAACATAGGCTTTGAACAATACAAGACAAAGAGAGCACCTCTGTGACAAAGGAAGTCAGGAAGGCTCCACAAAAGAGACAGGGATGGGCTGGGCCTTTCATGGTATTCAAACATGTGGAGTAGAGGCAGGAGCAAAAGGCCTTCTGGGATGGTGTACCTAAAGGCTTGCTAGTAGGAAGAAGCAGATGTGTGTTCCAGTTATTCATAATGTCCAATGTGACAGTTATATTAAGTGCAGGGTGGCTGGCAAGACGATGCTATGGTTTAAATATGGTTGGTTTGATTTGGCCAAGTCTCATGTTGACACATATTCCTAATGTTGCAGGTGGGACCTACTGAGAAGTGTTTGGGTCATGGGCCGGATCCCTCATGAATGGCTTGGTACCATCCTCATGGTAATGATTCTTGCTGTATTCGTTCCTGCAAAAGCTGATGGCTAAAAAGAGCCTGACACCTCCCACAATCCCCTCTTGCCTCTTCTCTCATGTGATCTGCACGCTGGCTCCTCTTCACCTTTCACCATGAGTAGAAGCTTCCTGAAGCTCTCAACAGAAGTAGATGCCAGTGCCATGCTCCTTGTACAGCTTACAGAACTGTGAGCCAAATAAACCTCTTTTCTTTGTAAATTACCCAGTCTCAGATACCCCTTTATGGCAACACAAACGGACTAAGACAGATGAAGCTACTTTCCTCACACATAAAAAATAAGAAGTTTGTTTTTTGAATAGCCTTTCTTTGAAGAAAGGTGAGCATACCATATACTTTTACAATTCACAACTGTTTTACATTTAATTATAGCTCAGTTTATTAAATCAAAATAAACTAAGTCAAATAAGATATAAACAGAAAACATTGCAGATTCTTTTTATGTGAACAGAACTTCAAATAAGTTACCTGTGCTTGGGTTTTCCACAAGACTGACAAGACTGCACTTAGTCAAATGCAGGAGTTCAGTCCCATTCCTGGGTGCTTCCCTGAACCAGCCCACACTGGCCTCAACAACAGAACATATGCTCAATACACATCATACATGACTATGCCCGAGAATAAGCAGGTAGCCGTGGCAAAGCAGACCAGCACTCATAACTGCTCATGGGACCACTGCAACCTCCAGAGAGAACAGCTTCTCACACCCTCCTCACCTGCAAGGGATGCCCACATTCACCACCCACCACATGACCAGAAAACTCCCAAGCCAATCTTAGGAGACTAACAGCAGAATCTGCCCCCAGCTACATGATCTGGATTTTGAGTTACATTTTTCTAAAAAGAAAAGCCAAGCTATACTGATGGTTTCAGGTTCTATTTATTTTCATGGGAACATCTCCAAGGCAACAAACTATTGGTTGCACCCAATTTATAAATTGTATTTTAATAACTCATTGGAGAATTAATCTTATACACACTCTGCATTTGTCCTTAAAATCCTGGAAAGAGAATAGAGAGGGAAGGTGGAGGTAGAATACAAGCAGAAAAATTAAGAGAGAACACAGTCTTAGTCTCCTGCTAATGAGGCCTCACATTCCAGAAGAGCTTCAGCCACAAGCCTGATTGGTCCTGAGGAGTATTTCCCCAACTCAAGGCAAGGTTTCTTTCCTTCCTCAGCCTGGGATTCTGAGACCAGAGTATCTGCACTGTTTACCCACCCACACTCATCCGCCCCTACCCACCAGACTCACCCATCTCCCCATCCCCCAGACACTTCCAACTCCCACCCTCCAGATACACCCAATCCCTACCTTCCAAGGCTCATCCAACCCCAACCTTCAGGCACAGCCACCCCATCCCCCAACCCAAGTGCAGATGGTTGAAGTAAGATTGAGGGATGATTAGTGTAGGTATCATTGAATAAGCAATGCAGAGCTGTGGGAAGTTTGCTGCCCCATCCTCCTACTTGTGGTTAGAAAGAACAGGGCATGTGGAAGGTGCTGGAGCTGAGCTGGGGACACTGCCAGGGTCAGCAGAGAGAGAGAGCAGCAAGGAGAGGAAAGGAGCTTCCTACTTTGGGAGAGGTGGCCCGTCCTATACTGATAATCCAAAGAGAGAAATTCTTTTTTTTTTTTGAGACATAGTCTCGCTCTGTTGCCCAGGCTGGCGTGCAGTAGCAGGATCTTGGCTCACTGCAAGCTCCACCTCCCGGGTTCACACCATTCTCCTGCCTCAGCCTCCCGAGTAGCTGGGACTACAGGCACCCGCCACCACGCTCAGCTAATTTTTTTTGTATTTTTAGTAGAGATGGGGTTTCACCGTGTTAGCCAGGATGGTCTCAATCTCCTGACCTCGTGACCTGCCCACCTCGGCCTTCCAATGTGCTGGGATTACAGGCATGAGCCACCGTGCCCGGCCTCCAAGGAGAGAAATTCTAATGAAGACTTTGCTTTAATAAAAATTGCATTAACTTTAGTAGCTGTCCAGCATGGGTCGGTAATAGAAAAATAAATTAGAAGGAAGTTATGTACTTGATGAAGTGACTTTTACATCTGTAGCATATTTCAGGTTTCCTGACTTTTTATCCATCCACACACCCCTGATACATTCACCCAGTGTGGACTATCAGCGATCCTGAAACCGAGAGCCATAAATGTAACACCTCATGCCATCAGGCTGCCAAGTGAGTACAGGCTCTGCCTAGTTTCTCTTTGGTTGGTGAGCACCTTCAGAAGGAAGTAGGAGGTGGAGGCTGGGCGCAGTGGCTCACGCTTGTAATCGCAGCACTTTGGGAGGCCGAGGCAGGCAGATCACCTGAGGTCAGGAGTTCAAGACCAGCCTGGCCAACACGGCGAAACTCCATATCTACTAAAAATACAAAAATTAGCCAGGTGTGGTGGTGCATGCCTGTAACCCCAGCTACTCAGGAGGCTGAGGCAGGAGAATTGCTTGAACCCAGGAGGCAGAAGTTGCAGTGAGCCAAGACCATGCCACTGCACTCCAGCCTGGGCAACAGAGCAAGACTCTGTCTCAAAAAAAAGAAAAAGAAAGAAGTAGGAGGTGGTGCTGGCAACTGCCTGGAAGTGCCTGCATCCTGACATCCATCAGCTCCAGTTCCTCTATGCACAGGGGTAAACCCACCTCTGGACAGAAGCTCTAGTCTGTAGAAATGACAAACGATATGCATATACTATTCCATTTCTTCCAGGAATTAAATGACTGTCTCTGCAAACCTCACTTAAAAGTGTGTGCATCAAAAACTTGCAGAGAACAGATGTCTGAATACAGCCAGCCCACCTCTCTGCCCACTCCACTACCCACCAAGCAAGGAACTCTGGGAGGACTCTGGAGGCCAGCTTCATGGCCACGATGAATCTTCTACATAGCAATAAGGATACACTGGCAGCCAGGCGTGGTGGCTCACATCTGTAAACCCAGCACTTTGGGAGGCAGAGGTAGGTGAATCACCTGAGGTAAGGAGTTCGAGACCAGCCTGGCCAACATGGTGAAACCCTGTCTCTACTAAAAATACAAAAAAAAATTAGCTGGCATGGTGGAAGCACCTGAAATCCCAGTACTCGGGAGGCTGAGGCAGGAGAATCACTTGAACCTGGAAGGCAGAGGTTGCAGTGAGCTGAGATGGTGCCACTGCACTCCAGCCTACGCAACAGAGTGAGACTGTGCCTCAAAAATAAAAACAAAAACAAAAATAAAACAAGAGAATACACTGGCTTCTCTTCATACCATATTCTACATCACATATAGCCATTATTCTCTAAAGTTCTAATTAGAACAAGTTTCTAAAGGAATTTTCTCATCCATGAATGAACTGAAAAGTAAAGTGGCAAAGAAAACCGTTTATGCTGAAGGAGGGTTCAACTTATTTTCTCCTGGATCCAGTACCTAAAGTTTTATAAGGCAGTCTCTGTGTTCTGAGACTTCTCTGAAGAAGAAAAAAAAAAAAAAAAAAAAAATTGGATCTCCCCTACATACTTCTTTGAATTTCATGTTTGCTTTTTATAATCAGATTTTAGATGTTTCTTTTCTCCTTTGAAAGTATTTCTCTATGAAAGTCTTAAAGGCAATTGAACAAGATTGAACATATCAAATTAACCAATACCTGCGTGATTGATCAGCCATCTGGAACAACTAATTAGGCCCTTCAGAGAATAATCTTCCAGTGGAAACATCAGGCCTGATCTGTGCTCCTAAATGCTGCATTTATCTAGGCTACTTTGAAGCCTAGATAGCTCTTGTCAAGGATGCATCTTCTATACAACCATTTTAATCCAATATCTGAGTGCACAATATTAGGGCAAGAAATCAGCAATAAACGTTTCTTCTTAGTTAAACAAATGCCCTTTTCATTCACAGACGGAAAAATTTTTTAAAGATTTTTTTTTTTTTTAATATTCATGACCTGAGGATAACATATCTAGGTCATTACAGTAAATATGTTAATCATATTATTATTTGGCATTTTTGTAAAATTGAAGGTCAGGCTAAAAGGAGTGCTCTATGGTTGTATTTATCACTGGATGTCTAACCCCAGGCAGGACACAGATGGGGCTCAAAAAGTATTTGTTTGCTAATCGGTAAAGTTACATGAGACTCTGAGAGTCCTAAGCCCCATCCTGAAGCTTGCTGCCAGGTAATAAAAGAGCAAAGTCTGGAACTGGAATCCCACTCCTCTTTGCCAGGTTTGACTTAATGGCTCCATAAGCCTAGCCCAGTAGACTAGAAAGCCTACCAGGACCCAAGCTACCCTGCCTGTCTTTGAATCAACATGATTGTTTACTGACCATACGGATACATTGTTTTATTTTACTGATTCCTCAAAGTAATTTTTGTCCAAGTATATTCGTTATTTCTTTCTTTGATTTTCATTGAAGACCTAACCACTATTTTTTAAATGTTAGCCTTGTATTTGAAGAGTAGCTTCAATTTTTTTTAACTGCATTAAGACAAGACCTTCCCCAGGTATTTGCTGAGGTCCATACCTCTCTTACTTCACTCAGGATCCATGTTTCTTTCTATTTCAAAGTATAAGGAAGTGTCACCATGTCAGCTTAGACTCCATTCTTTCTTCTGCCCACCAAAAGATTGAGGAATACATTGCCCTGACCAAAGACAGTCTTCTACTCTACCAGAGTGTCTTCTAAAATGTTGGCAGCCAGACTTATTATCAGTTTTACCCCTACATACAAAAACACACTCCAAGAAAAAGTGATGAAACAACGAAAAGAAATCCCTGCAGATTAAAAAATCTGACCTGTCTCATTACTGCCACGCACAGAAGTTCTGCAATGACAAACTCACCCATGCCCATGGAGTTAAGGATTGATGTTTTAGTGCCTTACCCTTAAATAAAAACCAACAAATAAGAGTCACCAGAACTTGAGGAGAACCTTTAACAAAACCTCTAACAAAAAATATGGAAATGAAGACAAACAGAAAAACAAAATAGAAAACTCAGAAGACAGATATTGTAGGGAGCCAAAGAAACCTTCAAATTAACAATAATTCTACTCTTAAGCAAGGCAAAATAAGATAATGTGTCCTTGGAAAAAGAAAGATAAAGACATGGGTTTTGGGAACCAGGATCCAATGTAGGAGAGTGGAAAAGGGAATTCCCAGGACGAAACTGGGATGTCCAGGATTGAATCTGTGCAGTAGGCCTGTGACATCAGAGAAGGGAAGAGAGGCTTTTGAAGAAATGTCTCCAAGGGCCAAAAGTAATCTGACAGCTTAATTAATATGTTTGACTTTATTTGAAGGAGGCTTTCAGTTTAATCAGAGGGTTTAGGAATGATAGACACATTGGGATTCATAGACTGTAAGTGTTTCTGTTATCTACAGTTGCGTAACAAACCCCAAAGCTCAGTGGTTTAAAATCATAACTTATTGTTACCTCTCAAGCTCCTGTGGGTTGACAGGGCTCAGCAGGGCTCACTTGAGGGCCTCTCCTGTGATTATAGGCAGATATTGCTGAGGCTGGAGTCACCTAAAAGGTCAATGGCTGAAGGTACCAAATGATTCACTCACATGTCTGTGCCTGGGTGCTTCCTGGAACAGCCAGAGAATGGCCAGTCTTCTGTTTCTGTTCACACAACCTCTCCACATGCTGACCTAGGCTTCCTCACAGCATGGCTGCCAGGCATCTCTTTCTGTGCACACAGTCTCTGGACATGGTAACTTAGGCTACCTTCCACTATAGTCATAGGTGGGAGGGTAGTCTCAAGGTAGTCATAATCCATCGCAGCAGCTTCCTCCAGAGTATTCAAGGCACCTGCAAAGTGCCTTGTGATGTAGCCTCAGAAGGCCCGGAAGGTCACCTCCACTACACTCTTTGGTCAAAATCTAGCTCTGATTCAAGAGGCAGACTACACAAAGGCAAGAAAACCGAAAGGTGTAGTTCATTGGAGGCCATATTTGTAAACAAGCTCCAGTATTAACTGAATAATCAAATAATACAATTACCCCAAAAAATGTAATGTTAATGTGAAAGCATATGTACACATGATTGCATAGATTAGAACAATTTTCACAGGAACTAAGTAAACACTAAATATTGATTTAACTTAAAAAAATGCTGTGGTTATACTGACAGAATGGGGTTAAGGATGGCACCTGTGAGGGAGGGGAGGTGGAGTGCAGCATAGAGGACCCAGAGAGGATGATGCCAGGGAGACCAGCAGGGCCCAGAATTGAGGGGGCTCATTCTCAGGTTCACACAGGGGCAGGGCTAGCACCGAGTGACCCCTCCTTCCATTCTGCTCCCTCAACACTGTACCTGCCCCGTACTAGTCCCTGCCTAAGAAGCAAGAGAGGAGTTTATTTCTGATTTTCACCTTCCATGTAAGAAATCAGTAGGCCATAATAAAATTTAAAAATTAAGGAATATGGGTAGAGGGTTTCAGTTTTAGAAGATGAAAACGTCCTGGAGATGGAGGGTGGTGATGGCTGTACAACATGTGAATGTACTTAATGACAATAGGCTGTATGTACACTTGAAAATGGTTAAAGTGACCAATTTTATAGTATGCATATTTCACTCTCTATATAAATAGCATCTTATCTAGAATTAAGTAAAATATTAATATATTTAAATTAATCTATTTGAATATTTTTAATGGTTTTAAAAGCTTCCAACAGAAATAAAGATACCATGGTGAGAGGAAAATCAAGGAATATCTAATAAGATATGTTATCTAAGTAAAAGAAAAAAGGTAAATAGCTAAAATGGTTGGAAATTGCCTTCTCTAGAAAGAGAGAATCGGTAGTATGGCAAGAGATTACTGTTTCTTGTTCCAACATTTGTGGCACTGTTTAAGAATTTAATCCATTTTCATGTACTACTTTGATAAAAACAAGAACTTACAATGAAAGTTAAAACTAAATCATTTGAATAGTAGGATAAATCATCCTGGTTTCTATACTTTATCTCTAGGAAAAACAAATGACCTGGATAATCTAGAAAGGGTTAATTTAAACTTTTGACTCCGTTATCTCTGCTATTTACTTTCACTTACATGGATGCTACTTCAAGGGCCTACTCCAGAACAATGACCTTCACTCTCTGGAAGACACACCTTGGTAGATGTATAATAATTCACAGAAACAAGCAAGTTGAAGAGCACAGTACACGATTCATAAGAGCAATGGGCAGCACTTAGAAAAATAAATAAATCCTTCATGGTAAAATAAGATGCTTTTCCTCATGAATTTCAAGGTTTTTTTTAATGACAGTTATGGTGGATACATGCATTTTACTAAGAAAAAAAGATAAAGCTTCATAAACTTGCTGAAGGAGACACCAATTATTGTGATCAGTCGTATGCCAAGAATCAATCCCTAAATATCATAAATCCACTCAATAAAATGGAAGTTTACCCTAATCTAGTTCGATTTTACAACATTTGCGTGGCTTGGTGAATTATACCCGAAAGAACTGTGGAGGATTTTATTACGAACAATGTTTCTAAGTGTCACACTGGGGGAGAGCACATTCTTTCCAGAGTTGATTTACCTCATAAAAGTCTATTATCTGGGAAGAGGATTGTCAATCACAAGTTGCACTTTATTAATTACTAAGTCAAACTGAAACTTTATTCACTTAACGTGGTCACAAAAACATATTCCTACCTGAAATTGAAAGGATTTAAACAAAATATAGCATCCAAATATATACATTTTATAATAGTCTATTACTATTTATCATTGTCAAAAGAACGTATTTCCAGGGAAACATATAAACAAATGGTACTAAACTAAGTTATATTTGCCTGGCTTGAGTATCTGTATAATCTGTTTACAAGCCTGTGTAAATTTTCAATTCCAAAAGTTATATGGTTTTGATTCATAAAGGGAAATTCTACTCTTTTTTTCACAAATTTTAACTAGTAAATCTCAGTACTGTTATTCCCCTGATTAAAATGGGACAAACACATTCCAGTCTGTCTCTCCCACTGAATACAGTATTGACAGTAGCAAAGAGGAGGAAGCAACTCAAATGTCCATCCAGGGATGAATGTATTGCAAATGTGGTATAAACATGCAACGGAATGGTATTCAAAAAGAAAATCCTATTAACTTTCTCCAAAATGAAGGAACCTGGAGGACATTATACTAAGGAAAAAGTACCAATCACAAAAAAGCAAATACTATGTGATTCTACTTATACAGAGTATCTAAAGTAGTCACATTTCTAAAGACAGAAAGTAGAATGGTCATTTCCAGAGGATGGAGAGAGGGGTGAATGGGGAGTTGGTGTTTAATGGGTACAGAGCCTTAGATTTGCAAGATGAAAAATTCTGGATATTGTTGCATACTTATGTAAAGATACTTAACACTGCTGAACTATACACTTTATTATGTATGGTTAAGATGATAAATTTGATGTAATGTGTTTTTAACTAAAATAAATAAGTAGTAAAGGGTAGCTGGCAGATTGAGAAAGTAGACCAAAATTCCAAGTACCACAAAGCTGGTGGAGAGTTTCCCATTTTTTCTCTAATATTCCCCAGCCTAAACTCAAGGGATCCTTAAGCTCAGAAGTGGGAGCTAGAGCATGGAAACAACAAGCTCCAGGAAATGCACAGCAGAGTGGTATAACTGACACTCCAGTTTCTGGCTAGGGTGCAAGAGGACTGTTGCAAAACCAGAAATTACCAGGGAGATTGTGGAGAGGAAGTAGCATGAGAAAGGATTCCATAAACTTGTTTATGAACTCTTGGCCGCATCCTCAGGAATTGCACAAATATGGATCTGATCCTAACTGGCAGAACAAAGCCTTTGAGAACTAAACTACAGGATAAAACAACACACAGGTCCTCAGCTGGTCCCTGGGTGGTGCATGCACAGGAAATGTCTGAATGTAATGCAAAGTCTCTGATAACTGGACTGGCATAGGAATCAAAACCCAGAGGAGACCAGTAGGAACCTGCAGCCTGAACCCAAACATGTGTGATGTCTACTAGAACACATATATGAACAATCCTGATAAGATATAAATAAGATCCAGAGTTTCATAACATAATACCCTGAATGTCCAGGATACAATAAAAACTTACATTGCCTAAAAAGAGTCAAGAAAATCTCAACTTGCATGAGAAAAAGCAATCAACAGATATTCACGTCAACATAACATAAACATTGAAATTATCTGGCAGTTACTTTAAAACCATTAATACAAATGTTCCAGTAAGAAAAGGTGAACATTCTTGAAACAAATGGAAAGGGAAAATGGCCCAGCAAAGGAATAGAAGATATAAAGAAGAACCAAATGTAAATTTTAGAACTGAAACATATGATAACCAAACTTTAAAAATATATTGGATGTCAAACAACATGGAAGTCAGAAAGAAGTTGATGAACTTGAAGACAGAGCAAGAAAATTACAAATCTTAACACCACCAAGAAAAAAGATGGAAAAAAATAATAGAGCTTCAAAAACTTACGGGACTGAAGTAGGCCAGCCCCTCCGCACCTGTGGGTATTTCTCATCAGGTGGGACAAGAGACTGAGAGAAGAAATGAGACACAGAGACAAAGTACAGAGAAAGAACAGTGGGCCCAGGGGACTGGTGCCCAGCATACAGAGGACCCGTACCGGCGCCAGCCTCTGAGTTCCCTCAGTATTTATTGATCATTATTTTTACTATCTTAGTGAGGGGAGCGTAGCAGGGTTTGTTGATCATTATTTTTACTGTCTTAGTGAGGGGAGAGTAGCAGGGCAACAGGTGGGGAGAAGGTCAGCAGGGAAACATGTGAGCAAAGGAATCTATATCATGAACAAGTTCAAGGAAAGGTACTGTGCCTGGACGTGCACGTAGGCTAGATTTATGTTTCTCTTTACCCAAACATCTCAGTGTAGCAAAGAGCAACAGAGCAGTATTGCTGCCAGCATATCTTGCCTGCAGCCACAGGGCAGTTTTCTCCTATCTCAGAATAGAAAGAATGGGAATGGTCAGCTTTACATGGAGACATTCCATTCCCAGGGACAAGCAGGAGACAGAAGCCTTCCTCTTACCTCAACTGCAAAGAGGCCTCCCTCTTTCACTACTCCTCAGCACAGACCCTTTACAGGTGTCAGGCTGGGGGATGGTAAAGTCTTTCCTTTCTCATAAGCCATATCCCAGGCTGTCTCAGTGGGGGGAAAACCTTGGACAATACTCAGGCTTTCTTGGGCAGAGGTCCCTGCGGCTTTCCGCAGTGCATTGTGTCCCTGGTTAATCGAGAATGGAGAACGGTGATGACTTTTACCAAGCATAGTGCCTGCAAACATATTGCTAACAAGGCACATCCTGCACAGCCCTAAATCCATTAAACTTTGATTCAATACAGCACGTTTCTGTGAGCACAGGGTTGGGGCTAAAGTGACAGATTAACAGCATCTCAAAGCAGAACAATTTTTCTTACTACAGATCAAAATGAAGTTTCTTCTGTCTTCCTTTTCTACATAGACACAGTGACAATCTGATCTCTCTTTTCCCCACATGGGACAACAATCTAAAAATGGAGTCATTGAAGTCCTACAAGAAAAAAAGTGGAGTGAAGGAAATAATATTTGAAGAGATAATGATTAAAAATTTCCCAAATTGAGCCAAAGGTTTGAAAATTACAGGTAAAAGCCCAGCAAACACCAAACCAGATGAACTCAAATAGTTCCACATCTAGACACGTCATAAAAAACTACTGAAAAATAAACATAGAGGAAATGGTCCTAAAAGCAGCCAGAGACAAATAATGCATTATTATTTTGTTTGTATGACCTTGGATTTCACACCAAAAACCAGGAAGGCCAGAGGAAAGAGGAACAGTTTTTGTTAAGTGTTGAAGGAAAATGTGTGTGTGGTGTATACGTTTGTGTTGTGTATGTGCTATGTGTTGTGGTGTGTATTTCTGTGTGTATGGTGTAAATGTGTGGCATGTACGGTGTGGTGTATGTGGTATGTGTGTTTGTGGTGTATGTGTTATGCTTGTGTGTGGTGTGGGTGTTGTGTGTATAGGGTAGTGTGTGTGGTGTGTTTGTGTACATGTGTGGTATGTGGTATATATGTGTGTTGTGTGTATTGTATGTGGTGTTTTGTGTGTAGTATGTATGTGTGGGGTGTGTGTGTGGTCTGTGCATGTGCGTTGTATGGTGTGTGTGTTGTGTGTGATATGTTGTATGTAGTGTGTATATGTGCATGGTGTTTGTGTGTGGTGTGTGGTGTGTGTGTGGTTTGTGCATGTGTTGTGTGGTGAGTGTATGTGGTATGTGTTTGTGTGTACAGGATGCTCCTGTAGAGGAAGAGTTGGACCCATGAACTCTGGGGATAATCCTCTAGCTCATGGATGGCTTTTTGTTGTGCTTTGCCGTGTATTTCCCTTCCACTGATGCCAAAGACCCCTTAATGTTTTTGATCAGTCAGGTGTTAGCATACAGTGGAGGGCTCAGGAAGGGGCCTGTGTCTACTACTGATGTGGTACAGGAGGCTTCCTTACGTCTGACACCCTCCTCTACAGCCAGTGTAGGAAGCCATGAAGTGGAGGAAACATTTGCAAGGCGACGATGTTCCAGGTGTCTCACGACTCCCATCAAGACTGAGGAGAGGGCCAGGGTGCACGCCGTGGTTTGGGCAGCTGGAGGAAATGCATGACTTCCTTCCATGCCCACCTCAGATACAAGAAGGAGGAAGCAGCTGGCCAGATTGGAGACAGGCTGTAAGGTCCAGCCAGCCGACTATAAGCTGCCCACACAGGAAAACAGCAGTTCGGAGGTGGTTAAACGTACCTGGGTTCCAGTAGCTAAACGATCTTGGCCAAGTTAACTACTTCTCTGTGCTTCAATATATTCATTTGTAAACAGAGACGGTAATGAGGGTCCACTACCTTTTTAGGTAGTTATGAAAAATAAGTGGGTTAACGTGCAGCAAATGGGTCAGAAGAGTCCTGACACTCTATTACTAGTATTATTGTTTTGCAATCATCACTCTGATTTTAAATCTTTTTTTTTTTTTTTTCTTTTTGAGCCAGAGTCTTGCTCTGTGGCCCAGGCTGGAGTGCAATGGTGCAATCTCGGCTCACTGCAACCTCCGCCTCCCACGTTCAGACGCTTCTCCTGCCTCAGCCTCCCAAGTATCTGGGATTACAGGTATGTACCGCCACGCCTGGCTAATTTTTTTGTATTTTTACTAGGGACAGGGTTTCACCATGTTGCCCAGGCTGGTGTCCAACTCCTGAACTCAGGCAATCGGCCACCTCAGCCATCCAAAGTTCTGGTGTGTCCAGAGTTTGTTCCTTCTGGTGGGTTCATGGTCTCGCTGACTTCAAGAATGAAGTGCTACAGCTCTTAAAGATGGCACAGAACCAAAGAGTTAGCAGCAGCAAGATTTATTGTGAACAGCAAAAGAACAAACCTTCCACAGCCGGGAAGAGGACCTGAGCTGGTTGTCAGTGCTGGCTGGGGTGGCCAGCTTTTATTCCCTTATTTGTCCCCGCCCATGTCCTGCTGATTGGTCAATTTTACAGAGTGCTAATTGGTCCATTTTACAGAGCACTGATTGGTCCATTCTATGGAGCACCAATTGGTCCATTTTACAAACCTCTAGCTAGCTACAGAGTGCTGATTGGTGCGTTTTACAATCCTAGCTACAGAGTGCTGATTGGTGCATTTTACAATGCTCTTGTAAGACAGAAAAGTTCTCTAAGTCCCCACTAGACCCAGGAAGTCCAGCTGGCTTCACCTCTCAATGGGATTACGTTAACTCTTTATTTATACTCAGTTTCTCAGTCTCCCCTTACTAACTTGTGGGCTCCTTAGAGGAGGAAACAATGTGTTCTTTTTCTTTGTGTGTCCAGACTTTTAATTATTGCAAGCATTTGGAAGGTGATGAGTAGAAATGGACTAAGTGTCAATTGTATTATTGTAATATGCATTGTACGGGCATCTATGTATATGTGTAATGTGTGATGTGTACATATTACATATATGGAATATGCATTGACTGTTATATTTCAATAAGGGATGATTGTCAACAGATTAATCTCACACTGCCTTTGTCTTTTTAAATGACGGGCTCTGAGTTAGCCAGTGCGGTGGAAACATACCCCCACCTCCAAAATCCTGCTGTCACAGGGGTGTTCACTCTCTGAGATAGGATGGGCTGGTCTGACCTACCAGTTTCCCATGAATGATGAAAGCTGTGGATCCTTCATTGACATTTTCTAGGTTCCAACCCAAGATCATTATCTCTCGTGCACTGCAGTTCATCCCTCATTTATCAGAACAGCAAGGACTAAACCAGGAGGAAGCAAAGACAATGAGATAGGCAATTCTCTCTCTCTATGAGATGATGCTAGAACCTTGGGTGCAGAGTGCACATTTATTAATAATATTTAAATGTCTGTAAGTGTGCAGCTGTTTTTTCTCACAAAAATGGGAATGAAATTTAGAGCTTGCCACTGAAATGCAGCTGTCCTCGTTGTTCCCTTAGCTCTTTGTAGACTCCCATGTTTTAAAGTCAGCCTCATTGACTTTTCCTTGCCTACCACCTGCTAACAAATTCTCTAGGAGAACTAAGAATCCGTTGTTGTACTGCCTTGGAAATCAATCCAATTAGATCATTCAGCAACTCTCAGAGAATAAAATACTGAATGCTTTTTTAAAATTTATTTTGAATAAACAAAGGTTTTATATCTTTATGGTATACAATATGATGTCTTGATAGATGTATACCTTGTGGAGTGGCTAAATCAAGCTTATTAACATATGTGGCGCATATATTTATCTTTTCCTTTTGTGGTGAGAACACTTAAAATTACTCTCAACCATTTTCAAAAAATATAATTTTTATTAACTATAGTCACCATAATGTACAGTAGATCTCTTAAACCTTACTAAAAATGTGTTATCTTTTGACTATCTCCCCAATCCCCCCAGCCCTCAGAATTTTTGCAATTCACATTTTTCATTACTACTTTTTCTTTTCCTATGCAATAAAGTGATTACAGATTTTTAGACAATCATGCATGTGTGCATTTGGCTCTAGTTCTTACAGAACTAAAAAAAATCAGAATCTCTGAGGATAGAACCGAAGGTGGATGGATAGACAGATAGATGGATGATAGATAGACAGGTAGGTAGGTAGATAGATAGATAGATAGATAGATAGATAGATAGATAGATAGAATGCTCATTAAGTGAGTGACTTGCCTTAAAGTCTGGGAAGGAAAAGAGGGAATTCATGTGTTGAAAAGACTCTTGGAGTCCCTCATGTGGAATTTAAAATTAATTTCCTACATAGATACTTTTCCTCATGGAAACAGTTTTTTTCATAAGTCTCTCAGGTCAACTTAAAAATCTTGTTTTTCTATTCATAAAGCTAATAACTGTTTAAAATAATAGTGATTTATTTTTCTGACTAATTAATTTATATAGCTATTTAAGAAATTAAGTTCCCCTAAACAAGTAACCTTGATTATGAAAGTTTTTAATTAAATTTTCTTAAAATATTAAAACCATATGGACGAGTATTTTGACCCTGTAATGGTAGACCCAGATAGTTCATTACTGATATCTTGGTATGGCATCCATGGTTTTTCTGTCATTTGGGGGTTTTAGAGATGTCATTGTATAATATAAGATTCAGTTCTGACCATTTCTAAGCCACCACGCTGCCCTCCTATTTCATTTCAGACTCTTTCCCCAACCCCTCACTGGTGTGGATGGGGTAGGGTTGCTCTGAAGTGGCCATTCCTTCTCCCTCTAGGTGCCTGCTCCTCCAGGCCGGGAGCAGGGAGGAGGGCTCTGGAAGGAGGCAGTGAGTGCCTCACATGGCTGCTCACCTGCTAGGGAATGGAGGTAGTACTAGTCCTTCTCTGTTTCCTACTGGGTCTGTGTGATGCCACAAGCGTCTGCTGATGTGCAGTCTGACAGCACAGTGCTGACCCCCTCCCCGCTAGGATGCCCTCCAGAGAGGCAGTCATGGCTCTCTTTGGCCTGACCACAGCATACACACCCCAACTCTTTCTCCTAGTTGGATACCCCATTTGTGTGTTCAGTTCTGAGTTTCTCTTCTGCACTCTCCTCTGCTTTTGTAGAACTGGGAAGGGGAGGAGTGATACCCCCATCTTCTTCCCTGGCACATGTTTGTCATCCTTCAGACCCTTCTAACACAGCCTCCTCCAGAACACTCTGACCTTCAGCAGTCTTGAGACAGTGCATTGTCAGTAGCCTTAGTGTTTGTGTTGAATGCTTGGTGAAGCCCTAAGCGATGCAGGTGAAGCTCTCCCATGAACTCCATCACCGGGCTACTTCATGTCTTGGCACCAGAGACTTACAGATCCTAGAAGTCAGCAAGAACTCAGCTGAGGATGGAGGTGCCAGTCTCTGCTTCTTGCAGAACACTCCAATGTTGACAAGTGATTTTCTCAATGTTCCAACAGGGGCCACAGGGAGAAAACACTTCCCTTCCTTCCATGACATGGAGAGGAACAGGAATGGCCTCCAACTGTGAACACAGCATCCCCCTCACTGTAGCCCACTTCCCAGTCTCCCTTTTATTTTGTCTAGAAGCCAGGCATGAAGCTCTGATCTATAATCTGTGAATAAACTCTCAGGAAAGCGGCTGCTTCTATGCACTGGCTGTTCTTGTGAAATACAGAGTGGTTTGTGCCTTTAGCCTCAGCCTTACCTATCATTTCAAGACAACATGAGAAATCCCAGTAGACGTTATGCTAACAAATTGAGTCAAATTCTTTTATAGCTTTCAAACCGATATCGCAAATCTAATATCAATTACATAGTTTACATTTAAGTCACAATTCTAATTTGACAGATTATCCAGTAGCTTTGATACATTCAAATAATGTAAGTAACAATTTCACAGATAGTATCCCAATGGAGATCATTCATGCCCCTAAAGTTAACACAGTGGAAACAATGCCTTTAATTGGAATAACTTCATCAGTTCCACATTCTTATGCCTTCTGAGAGTTATAAACTAAAAAGAGACTTGCCATCTTATGTGGGCTGAGGTTCCTACTCCACGGGCTGATGATAAGGTTATTTACAGACAGATTTTGTGCTGCGATGAACTTGGAAGCTTCTCACTCTCAGTATAATTCTTCCTAAGCTGCAGATGGACGTGCCCCTTCTTATAGCTCACCCTTCTGTTCTGTCAAAGGGAAACCCTCAGCTCATGCCTTTACTCAGGATTTAATTTCACAACTCAATGCATTTTGTACACCAGGTAACATTCTCAACTTCGTGCTTATCCAGTTTTTATTGTAATCTCTCCTGAATTTGGTTAGATAAAAACATGCACCTCTATCTAAGGTGCAGTTATCCTCCATGACTCGATGCAATTCAACTGACCTCTTTACTGCAGTAATTACAGGTTGCATTCTTCTTTCTAATTTCTTGTCTAGTATCATTCGTTGTCATCTTGTCTATTGCTTGCACACCACAGTTTGATAGAAATCACATTAGATATTTTGTGTACCTATTAAACCATTGATTAAAACTGATATTTAGGTAGTGGCAATCTGAAAATATCAGTAGCCCTTGGTTCACCTTCTTATCCAAATTAATTCTATTTAGTCAGAGTGTGATGCTAATAGAGACAGGCCCATGGCCAGATCTTGCTGCTACACACAGCTTCCTCTTGAAGAAAATAGTATAATAGTTCAGTCATAAATCTAGCCTGTAAACATGTTTTCTTTCACCCACCTAGTGCTTTAAACATGTCTAAATTGGACCCCAGGTGACCACAGTTCCCTTCATGGCATTTTTGACTCTTTTAAGTGTCTGGCAGCCTGCTATTTACAGGAATTTCACTTTGTGACTCTCTGATTATGACGGAAAGTAGACATTACTGGTTTTCACACTTCAATGTATTTAAGAATGACTTTGAAGAGCTCTTCATATATAAATTTTCTGAATTCTAAGGCAGTAGATTTGGAGTGGGGCTTGGAAACACATTTTTAAACTGATGCCAGTTGTCAACAGAGCAAACTGCAGAAAAATTCTGCAGCACAGGCTTTGGACTTGAACAGATCTGATTAGAATTTTTATCTTCTGAATTATTTGCTTACTGTCCTAGTGTCCTTGCGTGTATGATTTCAACATGAAACAGAAGCCACTAATTTCTTTGGAACTACGTAGGGCAACATGACCTCTCCATCCTCATTTTAAGAGGATGATGCTTGCCATTTTACAAAGTAGGAACAATTTTAGGAAATTTTCTACCTCCTCCCCATCGTACCCACTGTTTTCTGCTGCCTTAGAATTAAACTCCTGAAAGACTTAACTATAAATGCAGTCTTGCTTTCCTCTCCTTCTATTCTCTCCTAAACCCACCATGATCATGTTTGACAATGGCATCAGTAAAAATCTAAAGAATGGTTTTTAGTATTCTTTTACTGTTTTTAAGCAGTATTTGATACATTTAATCATTTCATTCTATTTTTAAGTATAATTTGGAGATATATATATATGTAAGTATATATGTCAATATAATACACACACATACATATATCTTTCCTAGAGACATATATTTTTTACATAAACATGTTTTAAAGTATGAAAGAATGTATAAAACACAACAATTACCTTGGTTTTCTTTTAGGAGTGGTTAGCATTGACAATTTGGGAAAAAGGCACTTTGGCTTATCTGTAACTTTACTTCGATAAAGAGAATAGGTTCATACATTATTTCTGCAATTAAAAATGCTTTTGATGCTGAGAAATGCAAAGCTTTCCCACTAAGATCAGAAACAAGGCAAGGATACCCCCTTTCACCACTGCTTCTCAATATCATACCAAAAGTCCTAGCTAATGCAATAAAACAAGAAAGGGGATAAAAGATATACTGATTGAAAAGAAAGAAAGAAAACCCTCTTTGTTTGCAGATGACATAATCATTTATGCAGAAAATCTGAAAGAATCAACAACAACAAAAAGCCTGGCAATAAGAAGCAATTATAGTAAGGTGCAAGATTACTATACAAAAGTCAATCACTTTTCTGTGTATCAGCAATAAATACATAAAATTTGAAATTAAAAACATATTACTATGTACATTTGTACCCCTAATAATGAAATTCTTAGGTATAAGCTGTAAAAAATATGTATAAGATCTATATGAGAAAGACTGCAAAAAGATGATAAAAGAAACCACAGAATGACTAAATTAATGAAGCGATATTCTGTGTTCATGGAAAGAAAGAGTCAATATTGTCAAGATGTCAGTTCTTCCCAACTTCTTTCTAGAGACATATTTTGTACATAAACATGTTTTAAAGTATGAAAGACTGTATCAAACACAACAATTACCTTGGTTTTCTTTTAGGAGTGGTTAGCATTGACAATTTGGGAAAAAAGGCACTTTGGCTTATCTGTAACTTTACTTTGATAAACAGAATAGGCTCATACATTATTTCTGCAATTAAAAATGCTTTCTATAGATTCAATGCAATTTTCATCAAAGTCACAGAAAGTAATTTTGTGAATATCAGCAAATTAATTTTAAAGTTTATTTGCTTTAAATTTTAATTTTAAAGTGTATATGCTTTAAATTTTAATTTTAAATTTTATATGTTAAATTTTAAAGTTTATAAAGTTTATATAAAAAGGAAAAGTACTCAGAATATTGAAGGAGGAGAATAAAGTTGTGGGACTGGCACTGCATAACTTCAGGACTTACACTGATCAAGACCATGTGGTACTGGCAAAAGAAGATCCAAATAGATCAATGGAACAGAATAATAACAAGCCCAGAAACAAACCCACACAAATGCAGTCAAATGATCTTTCACAAAGGGGCAAATATAATAAAGCAATGGAGAAAACACAGTCTTTTCAACAATTGGTGCTGGAACACTTGGACATTTACATGCAAAAAAATAATGAGTCTTGACACAGACACTCTTCACAAAATTAACTCAAAATGAATCACAGAAATAAGTATAAAAGACAAGACTATAACACTTCTCAAGGGTAACTTAGAAGAAAATCTAGATGACTTTAATTTTTGTGATAACTTTTTAGATAAACCACCAAAAGCATAATCCATGGAAGAATTTATAAGCTGACTTCATTAAAATAAACAAAGTCTACTCTGTAAAATACACTGTCAAGAGAATAAAAAGACAAGCCACACACTGGGAGATAATACTTGTAAAAGAGACATCTAATAAAGGAGTGTTATCCAAATGTACAAAGAATTATTAGAACTCAACAATAAGAAAACAAACCTGGTTTAAAAATGGGCCAAAGACCTTAATAGACACCTCATCAAAGAAGAAATAGAGATGGTACATAAGCATATGAAAAGATGCTTCACGTCATATGTCATTGTGAAAATGCAAATTAAAACAACAATGAGATATCATTATACACATATTAAAATAGTTAAAATCCAGAATAGTGACAGCAAATGATAATGAGGATGTGCAACAAGAAGAATTCTCATTGGTGGTGGGAAGGCAAGACAGTATAGCCACTTTGAAAGATAGTTTGGCAGTTTCTTACAAAACTATATACACACTTACCATAAAATCCAACAACCATGCTCCTTGATATTTTACCAAATGGTCTGAAAACTTACATCGACACAAAAACCTTCACACAAACGTTTATGGAAACTTTACTCAGAATTACCAAAACTTGGACACAACAAGATGTCCTTCAGCAGATGAATAGGTAAATAACCTGTGGTATATCTAGACAATGGAATATTATTCAGCACTGAAAATAAATAAGCTATCAAGCAATAAAAATACATTGCAAAACCTTAAATACATATTACTAAATGAAACAATCCAATCTGAAAAGGCTACATGCTGTATGATTTTAACTGTATGGCATTCTGGAAAAGGCAAAACTACAGAGACTATAAAAAGATCAATGCTTGCTAGGGTTGTGGGAAAGGAGGGATGAATCAGCAGAGCACAGGCGATTTTTAGGGCAGTGGAACTACTCTGCCTCTTAATGGTGAATAAATGTAATTATACACGTGTCAAAACTCAAATATACAATACCAACAGTGAACTCGAATGTAAACTGTGGATTTCAGGTGATAACGATGTGTCACTGTAGATTAACCCATAGTAACAAATATTACACTCTTGGTGCAGGACATTGATAGTGATAGTGGGGGTGCAGGATATTGATAGTGGGATATTGATACAAATATGTGGGGAGGGGTACATGTGAAATCTCTGTATCTTTTGCTCAATTTTGCTGTGAACCTAATCTGCTCTAAAAATAAAGTCTATTAAAAAATATATATGGAGAAACCTTAAAAACATATGCTAAGTGAACAAAATCCCATGTAAAAAGACAATGCACTGTATAATTCCAACTATATGACATTCTGGAAAAGGCAAAACTATGAGGAGAGTTAAAAAAAAAAAAAAGTTCAGCCTTTGCCAGAGGCTCGTGAGAGATATAAATAGTGAAGCACAGGGAATGTTTAGGGCACTGAAACTGTTCTATCTGATACTGCAATGATGCACACATGTCACTGCATATTTGTCAAAGCCTATCGAATACACAACACGAAGAGTAAACCCTAATGTCATCTATTTACACTATTTAATAACGTATCAATGTTAACTCATCAATTATTTTAAAAAGTACCACACTAATACAAACTGTAAATAATAGAGAAAACTGAGTGTGGGAGGGGATTAGGAACTTTCTAGACATCCTACTTATTTTTCTATAAACTTAAAACTTCTCAAAAAATTAAAGTCTCTTAAAATTATCTATAAAAATAAAAATAAGAATAGAAAGAAGCAGATAAGCATGACAGATAATGAAGAGAAAAATCAACCAATCAAAACTGATGCAGGTATTAGAATTAGTAGACAAGGACATTGAAACACTTACTGTAAATGGATTGTATACATTCAAAATGTTACAAACATGAAAGACACAAGAACCACTCAATCAAACTTCTAGAGATGAAAACAGCATTGTGTAACGAAATTGTACTGAATTAGGCTAATGTGGATTAGATGTTGCAGAAGATTGACAGGTGAACTTGAAGAAATGAAAACAGAAATCAGGCCAGGTGTGGTGGCTCATGCCTGTAATCCCAACCCTTTGGAAGGCCGAGGCAGGTGGATGACCTGAGGTCAAGAGTTCAAGACTAGCCTGGTCAACATGGTGAAACCCCATCTCTACTAAAAATACAAAATTAGTTGGGCACAGTGGCACATGCCTGTAATCCAGGCTACTCGGGAGGCTGAGGTGGGAGAATCACTAGAACCTGGGAAGTGGAGGTTGTAGTGAGCAGAGATCATGCCACTGTACTCCAGCCTGAGTGACAACAGGGAAACTCCATTTTGAAGGAAAGACAGAGAGAGAAAGAAAGAGAGAGAGAGAGAGAGAGAGAGAAAGAAAGAGAAAGAAAGAAAGAAAGAAAGAAAGAAAGAAAGAAAGAAAGAAAGAAATCATACAAAATAAAACACAAAATGAAAGAAAAAAATAAAAAATATATAAAGCATCTATCAGCTATAAGAGTGTCAAGTAGCCTAGTATACATGTAATTGGGTCCCACGAATGACAGAATAAATTGCAGAAAGAGACAAAAATATTGTTTAAAAATCCCTTAAAATCTTATATATATATACATATATATGATAAAAACTAAAATTCCACAGAAGCAAACAAACTTCAAAAACAAGATATGAAGAAAATAATAGGAGTTTCATTTCTTTGACACCTTTTTTGAGAGGCCTGAAGGCCATTTCCCAAGGAGGGAACTCAGATAAAACAAATAAAAGTTTCAAGCTTTGAGATCAGGGAATCAATTTCTATGATAAAACAAACAAACAAAAACTATCTATGGAATATTGGGTTGGGTTTCAAAATCAAGGCAAGACAGGCGTGTCCACATTCATAACTTCTATTCAACATTATACTTGAGGTATACTTGAGGTTTCAGCCAGTGTAGTAAGATAAGAAAAATAAATCAAATGCATTTATATTGGAAAGAAAAACATAAAACTATCATTATTCACAGAAGTATGATTATCTATGTTAAAAAAGGTAATGAAATATACAATTCTAAGAAAGTAATAAGTGATTTAACAAGATTCAGGATACAAGATACAAAAATCAATTGTCTGGAAATACAAAGAATCCAGACCATCCAAAACAACCTGAAAAAAGAATAAAGACAGAAGAATCACAATATAGAATTCAAAGAATTATTATAAAACTGCAGTAATCAAGACAGTGTGGTTTCAGCGAAAACATGAATAGTCTTTTCAGAAAATCATGTTGGAATAATTTTATATCCATACACAGGAAAGAAAAATTGGCCCATACTTTGCTCCATAAAAAAAGAACTCAAAATTGTTAATAGACCAAAACTGTAAACCTAAAACTATAGAACATTTTAGAGAAAAAATAGGAGAAAACCTTGTGACTTTGGCTTAGACAAAGATTTCTTAAATATGACACCAAAAACAACATCCATAAAAGAACAACTTGATAAATTTGTTTTCATCACAATTGAAACTGTCTGTTCTTCAAAGGATACTCTTATAGATACTGTGAAGAGAATGAAATGACAAGCCATAGACTAAGACAATACATTTTCAAAACATATATATAATAAAGAAGTTTACTCAGTAAATATAAAAAACTCTCAAAGCCAATACTAAAAAACAAACTAATTTTTTTAACGGGCAGAAGATTTAAACAGATACTTCACCAAAAAAGATGCATGTTTTGCAACCAAGCAAATGAAATATCATTAGTCATAGGAAAAATCAAATTAAAACCACAATGAGAGGCTACTATGCACCTAATACAATGGCTCAGAGTAAAATCAGTGGCCACCACACGTATTGGAAGAGGTAAAGGAGCTGGAACTCTCCTGCTGGTAGAAATGTGAAATAGTGTAACTGCCATCAGAAACTTTCTGTTGATTTATGAAAAGGTTAAATGTTTCACATTGTTAAAAAGATTCTACATGTAAGTGAGATGTAATGTTTTTCTTTCTATATAAAAAAATGCAAGTATACAGAGACAGAGAACAAAATAGTGGTTACCAGGGGCGATGGGTGGGGGGCAGGGAGATATGGGGGTGGGGGGAGTGGTAATGGGGAGATGTAGGTCAGAGGATACAAAGTAGCAGGTATGTAGAATGAACAAGTCTAGGGATCTAAGGTAGAACATGAGAACTATAGGTAATAAAATCGTGCTATATATGGAATTCATGCTAAATGAGTAGATTTTAGTTGTTCTTGCCATGCACACACAAAAAAATGGGTAACTATGTGAGATGATGGGCATGTTACTTTGCTTCAGTACAGTACCCTTTTTACTGAATATATGTGCCCCACAATGTCATGTATATCTTAAATATACACAATAAAATTTATTTTTAAAAAAGTTGAATGTGCACTTAATGTATGATCCCACTCCAAAGCCTTTCCCTCAAGGGCAAAAAAAAAAAAAAAAAAAAAAAAAATGAGTATGTACAAAGACTTTCACACAAATACTTATGACAGCTTTTTGTAAATGCTAAAAACATTAGAAGCTATCTAAATGTTCATCAAAAAGTGAAAGGATAAACAAAATGTGCTCTATCACACAATGACACAAAGGAATGAAATATCAATACATGCAACCATAAATGAATCTCAAAAGCGGAAGAAGACAGACATAAAAGTATATATGTAAAATTCTAGAAGAGCAAAATTAATTCATAATGAAAGAAAACAGATCAGTAGTTCCTTGGCCATGGAAGTAGGAGAAAGGAGGGAGGTACAAGGGGTACAAAGAGGTACAAGGAAAGTTTTTGGGGTGTAGTTATGTTAGCAGTCTTGATTATGGTGATTGATTTATAGGTGTGTACTTCTGTCAAGACTTTTTAAATTGTACACTTTAAATATATGCAGTTTCTTGCATATCAATTATACCTCAAAAAATTATAAAACCATAAAAAAGCACTGGGAAATTTTCATTTGCTAGTTTGTAATAATCACATTTTGAAGGCAAGGGTACTCACCAACAGGGATTTTGTAAAACAGCCACAAAAGAGAGCACTATGAAGCTTTAAAGAATGATAAATATCTCTAGACTTCCACTTGTAACTGTTATAAAATAGGTTTATCAGATCACCATTGCCACCAGGAACAACCAGAAAACCTAGAATGAATATGTGTGGTTCATATATTACACAGATGTTGATATATAGATTCTATCCATCTATCTCTATATATCTATCTCTAGACAATGATGATCTGATAAAACTTATTTTATCATGGTTACTAGTGAAAGTCTAGAGCTATTCATCATTTTTAAAGCTCCATAGTGCTCCTTTATTGGATCCTACCATACCTTTAAGAAGGGAAATTGTCATTTTAATACCTGTACTACAGAGAAGACATACTGCAAACACAGATCTTAGATTTTCTACTTAGTATATGTGTAAGCCCTGGGGTCATGGTAGGAGGAACAATGCCTCACAAAAGACAGAAAATATGAGGTTGAGGAGGCCTGACTAGGAATAAAGACCTCGACTCATCATTGCTCTCGGGTCCTCACTAGGAAAGCATTCAAACTCCTACCTAAGCCGGCAAATATAAACATAGCACAGCCAGTGTTAAATTTTGAACATTTTCAACTTTCTGTACTTCCATGGATGGATTCCTGCTAAACCATTGCATTTTCTTAACTCTGAGCATTGGCTGTTTTTATTCTTAACAACTTCCTTACAGCATACGTATGTCATATTCAACCATTGCTTAGAGAGAAATCATGGCAAGAAAAATCAACATTTCTTCATCTACCTCTGTTTTATTCTGGGGCGCCATCTGCTGGCCAATATCTTTCTTCTTACTTTTAAAAATTGTTCTGATTAATGACACTGGGCAAATTCATAATGAAGAAAAATTAGTTTGGTTGAGTACATCAGCGTCCATCCAGGAATCTGGCCAAGCTGTTTTATCATTATACGTTTGGAAGTAAATTTAGAAGACTAAGACTCCTTAACAAGAAAAAGACACTGATCTAGATTTGGCGAGGGTGGCAGGGAGAAGAGGGGTGGGAATGAGAAGCAGGGACCTCTCAGATATAGCTGTGACAAGCAGGTACGTGCTTCATCCATTCTGTAAACAATGCAACAGATCAAGAGTCCCAAAAATATCCATTCCTTTTGATCCTCAAATAAAATTCTGTGAATCTGTCTTTCAAAGGGCCAGAGATGTGGGCAAACAGGTACATGTATGACTATAAATGGCTTATTTATAAAACCTTCACTATATCTATGGAGATATAGAGGCATATACAATATACATCAATTATAATTTTATATTACAATTTTAAATTCTTGAGAATAATGTAGAAAAATGTCTAGGACACAGTGGTAGGTAAAATAAATTAGGGAACTAAATGATTTTTTAAGTATGATGCCAATTAACTACAAAATATATGAATTTAAAATAAATTGCAGAGAAAGAGTGGTTAGCTATGAATGTGGTATAGGCACTACAGTTTGATTTTAGTTTCTTTTTCTCACTTTTGATATTTCCAAAAGGATATATAATAAATATCTTCCACTTTTATAATAACTCATATATTTAATGTGAGCCCGTTTACATTTGAAACGCGTTGCAATGGTATGGGAAAAATAAAATTACATACTTTACTTCCACCTAGTGGATTTAGGAGAAGTTGCAATCAGAAACCCAACGCTTTCTTTAAAAGGTAAAACATTTAAAAACAAAACCAAATGTAAGAGCAGAGAGGAGAGGAGTGCAGAAAAGGGGAGAGGAGGGGAGGGAAGGGGAAAGGAGACTCAAGGTGGGCAGGAGAGGGGAGGGGAACAAAAAAGGTCATGTGCGCAGCAGCTGTATAGAAACATGCAAAATCTAAAAACATTTAACATTTTAAGCAAAATGTCACCACTAATATTTATACAGATTAAACAAGCTCTGTTTAAATAAAAAGTCTCAATACATCTTCTTTAATATGATACTAGATTACCTCTACTTGTTCCATCCGCAACCCCCCAGCCCCCACTATCCAGCAACTGCTCCCTACTGGCTGCCCCAGTTTGCCCAGGCCTAAACAACAACGCCCTGCTGCCTCTGTCCTGACCTGTCACTTTTTGCTGGGGTGCCCGGCTTTCTTCACATCTCCTTTAAATATCCTGCTGCCCGAATGAGTTTTCTTTTGAGAGTTCTCTGCGCCCTTAAAAAGATGAAATCTATATTCTAACACGAATCCTTTCAAGTCGTTCCCTTGTTATAAATCCTCAAATGGTTCTTGTCACTGAAACTAACATTTAAATTCCTTAGAGTACCACAGGGGCACGGGATGACCTCAGCCTTGTCTCCGTTTGCAGATCCATCTCCCTTTACCCACAGTCCCCATCACAGCAGGCTCTCTCCGGCTTCAGGCGCTTGCATGCGCTGTGCACTTTGCCTGGAACGCCTTCTCACTTTACCAACTTGTCATATCCCTGTGCACAGGCACCTGCTCCTTTGTGAAAACGAGTCACCTGGAGAATTGTAGATGTATCTATAACGATGGAACCCTAAGAAATGATCTTTCCAATGACTGGTACTAAGGGAAATTTTATGCGCATGTCTGTATCTAAAGATCTATATCTAGATCTAAATGTATACTGACAGAACTAACTTTGGAATTAGAAGCTATGCTGCTGACAGCATACCAGGTTACATATTTCTGGAAAGTTATTTGCTAATTAGTGCCAGATATGATGTTAAAATATCTGACAAAAAATAGTGGTTTTTTTTTTCTTTATACCTGTAGGTCTTACACGTGGCTTAGAGATGAAAGCCAAGGATATAAATTTGAGTTATGAGTACTTGACTGGGGAGAAAAACACAGATGTGTTCAGAGAAGAAGGATGAAAACCAGGAGCTCGAGAGTCCTGAGAACCAGGAAAGGGTTCCATTAAGCGGAGAGGAAGTGGTGACCCATGACAAAGCCAGGGCCCAGGAGGTAGGGCTGAGAACTCTGCACTGGGCAGCTGGTGGCACGCACAGAAAGATGAACCTGGCAGAGAGATCGAGGCAGGCGCAGATTCGGCAGGGTAGGAGAGCGGCAGCTGAGGAAACCAAGGCGGCCAACGTGGGTCCCTCGCTCAAGAAGCAGGGTGGAAGGAAACACAGTTCCCTTCCAGGCTGAAAGGACTATCTGAAAGATCAGGGAGAAGAGCAGTCTCTAGCCCGACTCCACTCCTCTGTCAGGGTGGGAGGTGCAGAGCTCAGTGTCCCCCAGCCCTGGCTTGCAGGGGCAGGGGCTGTGCCAAGGTCAGGGCCACAGTGAGTGGAGGCAGCTCCAGAGTCCAGCAGCCCCAGCCGGCTGGGCCTCAGCCCTCTGCCCAGACCCAGGCACAGCCCATAACTTCCTTGAGATTTAAAAAAATAAAAGGCCCCTGAGGGACACACAGAGTGTGTGAGGTACACTTACTACCACCACTAAGGAAAATCAGTGAAAGAAAAAAAAATACTTTTACCTCTCTACCCCAAAAATGTCTTCCTTCCTTAGTATTCTCCAATCTTCACTCCCTTCACCGCTGAATAAGAGGAGTGCAGACAGCCCCAAGAAGCTGCACATAATCTGTTTAAACAAGAGCTCGCTTGAAATTCAGAAAGAAGCCAATGGCCTTTAAAAAGCCAAACAACCGGCCAGGCTCCGTGGCTCATGCCTGTAATCCCAGCACTTTGGGAGGCCGAGGCCGGCGAATCGCCTGAGGTTGGGAGTTTGAGACCAGCCTGACCAACAGGGAGAAACCCCGTCTCTGCTAAAAATACAAAAATTATCTGGACATGGTGGTGCATGCCTGTAATCCCAGCTACTTGGGAGGCTGAGGCAGGAGAACTGCTTGAACCCGGGAGGCAGAGGTTGCGATGAGCTGAGATCATGCCATTGCACTCAGCCTGGGCAACAAGAGTGAAACTCTGTCTCAAAAAAAACAAAAAACCAAAAAATCGAACAACTAAAACACCCTATCCTGTCCCTTCTTACCTGAGCTACTTCCCTGTATTAAGCAACCACATACTTTGAAAATAATGGCTTAGGAGGAAAGGAAGAAAAGAGCAACCCACGTTTCTTTTCCTTGAGTGCTTTCTCACTCATTAGTCAGCCAAAGGTAGAGAGTTGGTAGAATGTGTGCATATCATGAAGTGAAATAAAAGCAATTGACTTCATTTTGTGCAGCATTTCCACCATTCTGGTAAGAATGAAATACGTATGCATGTATGAGCTACAAAATGCAACTGCCAATTTTATGTAAAGATGAATGGTAAAATGCATGCTAATAATTAATAATGGTAATTTGTCTTTACTTATTATGACATTAAATAGCACATGTGAAAACATGATAAGTCAAGAGAAAGACTATGGAAAAAATGTAAAAACAGGATACGTTAGCACCTTTAATGGCACTTTTATCCATGTATTTTGTAAAAGTGTTCATATTTTCATTTTGCTCTGAATAAGTTATGCATTCAGTTCTGTCCACAATCAGCTTCTTACCAAAGCCACCAGGAGCCGTACTAGGTTCTTTTACGGAAACAAACACAGAGCATTACAGACAAATCCTTACTCTTGCCACATGAAATATTGGCCACAAATCCCTATCTGTTCTCTTGACTGTGGATGAAGCTGCACTATGGGTGACTTTGAGAAACTCTTAGATTAAGGCCCGCATTAAAACATTCGTGCATGCAGCCTGCTCCTTGCTACTTTATATGGAGCTCCACCGTTCCCACTTAGCTTCCAAAAGGTGAGGGCATCTTGAAGATGAGAGGCATCTCCAGGCCCCATTTTATCACTCAGCTGCAAAGATGGCAGGACACACTTCAGTACCCAAATGACAACCCAAGAAAGAAGTTGCCCTTGACCATTTCTATTTACAATCTCTTTTCTCTGTTCACTAAAATTACCACCACCTGCCACATCAGCTACATTATATATCCTTTTTAAATATTAATGTTATGTATTTTGGAACAGATAATATATAAGCATGATTCAAAAGTACTGATTTTAGTGGAAATTTTCTCTGACCACAGTAAAAGTAAGGTAGAAATCACTAATTTCAAAAAAACCTGAGTTTCTTTATAATTGGAAATTAAGTAATACAATAGTTATATTTTGAATTCCCCCAAAAGCAGATCTGGAGATAAGAGCATAGTATAGATAGTCTATTTGGAAGGTGCTCTCCGGAAGCAGCAATGAGAGACTGGAAAAATTCAGACAAGGAAGCTGGGAAAGCCAATGATGTAAAGTATCTGGTTTGTCCAATGATGACTTGATTGCTTAGGGACCTGTGACAGGCATAAAGCACCCCAGAACCTTCCAGTGAAGGAGAGGAGGCTGAGACATTTATATACCAGCTCCAGTTGACCATGGATTGAGTGGCCTTGGAGGTCAATTTCCCTCCATGGAAATTTGAAAAAGGTAAACTCCTCCAAGGAGTTTGAAAAAGGTAGATAGAAATTGACTTCCCTGTATTGGAGAAATGGATTTGTGCACAAGTCAAGCAGCCTCCCAGAGAATCTGAGTTGTCCTGGAGCAGAAGTAGAGAGTTACACGGATCACACTTGAGGTGGGAGGCTGTCAACAAGAAAGGAGCTCACCGCAGCTGCAGCTGAAACCAGAGCAGACTGGGAGATGAAATGTTGGCACCAGAAGCATCAGATACACCTTCTAAATCATCTACTGGTCAGAGAAAACAGTAACAAAGGAAACTAGAAATTCTTTCAACTGAATGGTGATAAAAATACAGTGCAGAGCTTGTGAGACACAGCTAAAGCTGTATTCACATGCATATATTATAAAATTAAAAATTTTAGAAATTAAGGAGTTTAATATCTAACACTGAAAGTTATAAAGTGAAGATCAAATTAAATCAACGATAGTAGAATAGAAGGGAGGAATTAATAAAGATGCAAACTTACACTCTGGTTTCTCTCCAGATCGTATAAATTTCTCACCTTTTCTAAAGATGCAAACAAAAAATAACAACACAGAAAATAACTGCAATAAAATAGAAAATAACTGCAAACAAATTCAAGAAGAGAAAGAATGTACAAATTACCAATTTGGGGATTAAAAATTGAATACTACTACAGACCCCACATACATTTAAAAGACAAAAGGATTGTATGCAAAACTTTATACCAATGAGTTTGAAAAAGGCAGATAGAAATTGACTAATGTCCAGAAAGCCTAAATTATAAAATTAACACAAGAAACATAGAAACTCTGAATAGTACTAAATCTATGAGAGAAAATTTATCAACAATTAAACATTTTTTTCCACAGGAAAAGAAATTCAGGCCTAAATGCTTTCACCAGTAAATTTACTAAAATTTTAAGATAGAAATGATACCAAATTATTCTCTATTTCTTTTATGCAAAACATAACTTGATATCAAATCTGACAAGTACATTACAAGAAGGTGAAATCACAGATCAATCTTCTTCATAAACATAAATGCAAAATGCAAAAATCTTAAAATATTGGCATCATATAGACATCATAAGAAAGCTGAGTTTATTTCTAAGACTGCAATAATGGTTGAACATTGCTAATCAGTCAATGTAATTCATTAATGGAATGACAGAGATAATTCATCATAATTATTAGATGCAGAAAATACATTTGAAAAAATTCAACATCTGTTCATCATTTTTAAATTAATAAAAAATAACCTAGCAGACTGGTAATAGAAAAGAATGCCCATAATCTGATAAATGGTATCTACATAAACCTACAACAAACATCATACTTAAGTATAAAAAGTTGAAAGCTTGCTCATTTGAAATAAAGAGGCGATAAAGATTACTTCAGTTTGACATTATCTTTGAGGCTTTAACTTGTGCAATATGGCCAGGAAAAGAAATTAAAATTGCAAGAATTAGAAAAGAAGAAACACAACTGTCATTATTTGCAGACAATATGTTTGGGTATGTAGAAAACAAAAGTGACTCTACAAGCAAATTATTAGAATTTAGAAGTATATTTAGCAAGGATGCTGAATACAAGAATAATTAGCAAATATCAATTGCATTACTATATACTAACAAAAACATTAGAAATTAAAGTAAGCTATTACTTATAAACCATCCTACACTTGCAAACAGATCCAGTGAAGCAAAATTGCCTCACAAGCTATAAGGTATTAGTTGTAATACCTTACTTAAGTAAATGGCAGGCTATACCATATTAATGGATTTGATGATTCAATTGTATATAGAGGCCAGTGGTCCCCCCAAATTATTTATAGATTCAACACCATCCAAATTATAATATCACCATCCAAATTATAATATTAATAAATAATAATATAATACTATAGTGTTATATTATAATACTATTATATTATAATAATATAATACTATAATCATATTATATTATAATATAATATTATAATAATAAAATAATATAATAATATAAAATACTTGCTATTATATTTAAAAATATAAATATATATTTTTATAGATATTATCTAGCTGATTCTAAAATTTGTATGTATATAAAGTGTCAAGAATAGCCAAGGAAATATTGAAAAATAATAAAGTTGGAAAGTTTCTTCAAATATCAAAATGTATAATAAATTTACCTTAGTTAAGAAAGTACAGAAATTGGCACCAGGAAAACCAAATAGATGAATGGAAGAGACCAGGGAGTATAGAAACACATCTGCGCATATGTAAACTTAATTTACTTTAAAAAAAAGAAACTGCAATTCAGTAAAGGGATGATATGTTTTCAGTAAATTTGATGAGTCATATGGTTATCTGCACAGAAAAAAAAAGAAAACATGACCCACCTCATACCATTCAAAAATCAAAATCAACTCTAGTTAATTTGCAGGTCTAAATGTAAAATGTAAAAAAAATGAAAGTTCTGAAACACAACATGGAGAAATATCTTCACAATATTGTTATGAGGAAATGTTTTAACCTGACAGGAAGCAGTGAACGTAAAGGAAAAGATCAATAAATTGGATTACTTTGAAGATTAAAAAGTTCTGTTCATCAATTAAGAGAATGAAAAGGCAGGTCACCAAATGGGAAAACATATTAGCAACATATAATACCAAAAAAGACTGGTATCCAAACTACATAAATTGTTTATAAATCAATAAAAATACAACTAAATAGATAAATAGGCAAGAAATTTGAACAGGCGCATGACAAAAGTGAATATTCAAATGTCCCCAACAAACCTTGTTAATCTGTAAGGAAATGAAAACTAAAACCACAATGAGATACTGCTACATACCTAAGGCAAAGTTTCAAATTATAAAGACTGAAAATTGTCAAGGATGTAAAGCAACCAAAACTCCCATAAACCTCTGGTGGTAATGTAAATCTGTTTAACCACTGGAATTGTTGGAAAAAAATGGAATTACCTTGTAAATTTGAAGAGTAACATACCTTAAGCCACAGCAATTTTATTGCTTGTAATATACCTTAATGCTAATTGAATGCCTAATATATGCCAGAAATTCAGTTAGAGTTTCATAAATGTATACTCATTTATACATCCTAAGAACGCTTTACCATGTATGAAGCAGCTAAATAGCTTGTTTAATGTCACACTGCTAGTACCAATAGGAGAGAAATTCCAACTAAAATCTGTCCAACTTCAAAGCTCAAGCATTACCCTGCATTCACTCCATGTGTGAATTTAATTATATGAAACAAGCATTTTCTTAATATGTTATATGTAACAGGAAGCTATGATGCTCACCTATATCCCCGCTCTACTCCACCTCGAGCCTCTGCAGCTCCACCCCTGAGGGCTTCCTCTTGGCCTTCAGGCAGAGCACAGCAGAAGAGCCACAGAGCTGAAGCCTTGCCAGCAGTCCGCAGCCAGTGGTATGGGAGTTGGAGGATGATCTTCCTGCTTCCTTGTCCCGGGGGTGGGTTAAGTCGGGTGTGCTCCACAGTCTCCCTGAAGTACCTAACAAGAAAGAGTCCCAGTGGCCGGGCGCAGTGGCTCACGCCTGTAATCCCAGCACTTTGAGAGGCCGAGGCGGGTGGATCACGAGGTCAAGAGATGGAGACCATCCTGGCTAACATGGTGAAACCCCGTCTCTACTAAAAATACAAAAAATTAGCCGGGCGTGGTGGTGGGCGTCTGTAGTCTCAGCTACTCCGGAGGCTGATGCAGGAGAATGACGTGAACCCGGGAGGCGGAGCTTGCAGTGAGTCGAGATCGCGGCACTGCACTCCAGCCTGGGCAACAGCGGGAGACTCTGTCTCGCGAAAAAAAAAAATGGAAGAGAAAGAGCCCGGGTTACTTGCTTCCCTCTCATCCTTGTCTCACCCCTCCCCTACTGCACTTTCCGGGTATCACCTACCAAATCAAACCCTTGACTGGAATTATTGTCTCAAAGCCTGTGTAGGAACCCAACCCAAGAAAACAATCTGACTTAAGGATAGTAACCAACTCTTTAGATTAACACATTAAGTATTTTAAAATGCTGCACACCATTTTGTATTAACGGATATCAAGACCACATTACTCATTATACATTGAAAGAATAAGAGTAATCTGTGAATTATCTCCCTTTGTTCCTGTAATAGCTCCTCCAGAAGTTTGTCAACATGCCTAAAATTTCTACGAAAATGTATGATGTTGGCCGGGCACCATGGCTCACACCTGTAATCCCAGCACTTTGGGAGGCCAGGGCAGGTGGATCACGAGGTCAGGAGATTGAGACCATCCTGGCCAAAATGGTGAAACCACATCTCTACTAAAAATACAAAAATTAGCTGGGCATGGTGGTGCATGCTTGTAATCCCAGCTACTCGGGAGGCTGAGGCAGGAGAATCGCTTGAATCAGGGAGTTGGAGGTTGCAATGAGCCAAGATCGCACCACTGCACTCCAGCCTGGGTGACAGAGCAAGACTCCATCTCGGAAAAAAAAAAAAAAAAAAAAAAAAAAGCCGGGCGCGGTGGCTCACGCTTGTAATCCCAGCACTTTGGGAGGCCGAGGCGGGCGGATCACGAGGTCAGGAGATCGAGACCACGGTGAAACCCCATCTCTACTAAAAATACAAAAAATTAGCCGGGCGTGGTGGCGGGCGCCTGTAGTCCCAGCTACTCGGAGAGGCTGAGGCAGGAGAATGGCGTGAACCCGGGAGGCGGAGCTTGCAGTGAGCTGAGATCGCGCCACTGCACTCCAGCCTGGGCGACAGAGCGAGACTCCATCTCAAAAAAGAAAAGAAAAGATGAAAAAGTAAATGTATGATGTTGCCCTTAAAGAAGTAGTTTTTAAAGTTTTTCAAAGTAACACAGACCTTTTAAAAAATGTAAGCAAGGCCGGGTGCGGTGGCTGAAGCCTGTAATCCCAGCACTTTGGGAGGCCGAGGCGGGCGGATCACGTGGTCAGGAGATCGAGACCATCCTGGCTAACACGGTGAAACCCCGTCTCTACTAAAAATACAGAAAAATTAGCCGGGCGTGGTGGCAGGCGCCTGTAGTCCCAGCTACACGGGAGGCTGAGGCAAGAGAATGGCGTGAACCCGGGAGGCGGAGCTTGCAGTGAGCCGAGATCGCGCCACTGCACTCCAGCCTGGGCGACAGAGCGAGACTCCGTCTCAAAAAAACAAACAAACAAACAAAAAAATGTAAGCAAAATCTCGATATATAATTCATAGAAAAGCAATGATTCTTTCTTTTTTAGAAAAGAAAGTGAGGGCTCAGCATTTCAACCACTAAAGCCTCATTCTCTTAAAACTCCTCTATTCCAGGGTATAAAGTCAGAACACCTCTGTGCTTTGGAATTACATGACCAAGAAACTTTTGTTTTTAATGTGATACTTCTGGAAGAGTTAATGCCTTTATCTGTTAAAATGTAAAACTCCAAAGGAAAGAGAGAGAACACTGACCACTGTGCTGGTGGAATTATTACCACAATCTTTGTTCTTTTGCACCTAAAAACTGTGCAGGATTAAAATTATCATTAAATAGTTACAGATAAGAAACAAGTCTGGGAGGGATTAAGAAACATGCCCAAGATAACACGGATGATAAAGTGAGAGTGAGACTTGGATTCTATTCTTTGCAGTTTCAAAGCTTATCTGCTTGATATCACACCACAAGAAAGCTAACTATTGTATTAGCAAAAACGTGGGGAAAAGAGACCATTAGACTTAACTTGTTATTGGGGTGATTGAGCAAACATGGAGCCAGAATTGAGCTGAAATGAGAAAGCTGAGAAAGGAAAAGGTGAGAAGGCTGGACATCAAGAGTTCTATTTTGTCTAGATGCCCCCAGGCAGACACATGAGATGCGGGATAGGCTGTTGGCAGCAGCTGTGGAGGAAGAAGGGGTCAAGGAAGATTTGTTGTTACAATGAACAATACTTAACCCAGTAGAGGAGCAGAAATGGATGATGCAGGGCAAACAGCAGATAATTGTTTGTAGAGTCTCACTTGAGAAGCTGAGGATGTAGGGCAGCCAAGATGTAAGTGTGCGTTCAGAAAGGAGCAGAGATGGATCCATCATCACAGGAAATAAGTGAGAAGGCATAGCAGGCACTGATGCAGATAGGTTGGTGGATGAACAGTGCAAGTAGAGGGAGTTTTATCTTATTGCTTCATATTTCTCCTATGTAAATAAGGCAAAGTTATCAGCCCAGAATCAGCAGCGGAAGGGAGGTGGTGTTGAAGGATAGAGGAACAGAGGGGTGTGGAAAGTTGTTTTGGAAACTGGGTGAATGAGCACCCTAGGGTTTGTAGCAGAATGGCTTGGCAGTCGGAGAACTTACTTAAATTTGAAGTAAAAAATTTGAAAATAAAACCATCGACTACTGATTTATTTTTTCCCAAAAAGTCCAGGTTGTTTGGTGTATATCTGCAATAGTTAGTCAACAAATACGACAGAAGGAGAGTGGAGGGAGGAGGTTAAAGGAGTTTTTCAGGAGTGGATTAAGGACAGTACCATAGACTGATCTGAGTAAGGAAGAAGTGAATATCTTGATGAGGCTAGAGATAATAAAGCCTAGCCGTCATCCCACTTAGATCTCCATCTCCAAGGGCTGGAGATGGAAATGAGGTCTGGGAACTGCTGGTGGAAGTATGAGGGAAAGTGAGCTGGAGACTAAGAGAAAAGGTAACAGAAGGGGATTGGAGCTCTGATCTCAGGAGTGGTGATGTGATGGAGTGAGTTGTCATACTGGAGTGAGGAGCTGATGTGGGCCGGGGAAGAAGCACTGGGAAATTATTGTGTGGGTGACTGAAGCCTGGGGACACTGAGGTTATGAAGCATGGTGGCCACAGCTGAACAGAGAGGAAGATGCTGATTCCAACGTCTTCCTTGTGTGGTGAGCAGTGACCGGGCTGTGTGTGCGGTGAGGAAAGAGAGTGGGAGGGGATGTGTGTGTCAAGGAAGCTGTCATGTGAAGGGGTGCAGAGGAGGAAATTGTGGACACTTACCTGCCTCTGTGACTGGAGGGATGTGGGGTGGAATAGCAAAAATATCTCCACTTGCTTGAGGGGACGCTACAGTTTCAGCTGACGTGAAAAAGAAAATCTGAAAAGAAACTGAGGATACCAGATAGCTGTTGTGGACCACGTGGAATTCCAGGCTGTACAGCAGCATAGCAGTTGGCAGGGAAGGGTAGGGCATGAAGTCTGATGACCGTATTTCAGAATAGAGTAGGTTAAGTTCTCAGTGGCGATAAAGGTGACCCCCAAGGTTTAGATTTATGGTGGGGACTGAGGTGAAAGATGCAATTAGTCTCAGAAGCCTCATTTTGAGAAGGTGGAAGTCTGAGGTTGGAGCAGCGAGGTCTCCTCACTGGGATGGCCCTCCTCTCCTCCTTAGGCAGACCAGGGAGGCAACTGGGAGCAGGAGGGCTGCCGTGGACACTTGCATCCTGCAGAGAAGAGTTAATGGCTCTCAAGAGCCACCACCCTGGAATGAGGCAATTTTGATACCTCACCTACATTGTACAATGTGACAGCCACTCACTACATTTGTTTTTTTACTTTTTTTTTCTTTTCTTTTTTTTTGAGACAAGGTCTACCTCTGTCATCCAGGCAGGAGTGAAGTGACACAATCTCAGCTCACTGCAGCCTTGACCTCCCAGACTCATGCAATCCTCCCACCTCAGCCTCCTGGGTGACTGGGACTATAAGTGCATGCCACCACACTCGGCTAATTTTGGTCATTTTGTAGAGACAGGGTCTCACTATGCTGCCCAAGCTGGGCTTGAACTCTTGGATTCAAGCAATCTTTCCACCTCGGCCTCCCAAAACACTGGGATTGCAGGCATAAACCACCTCACATTTAAAATAATTTCAATCCTCTGTCTCACTAGCCTCATGTTGAGCACTCACTAGCAGCACACGGTGCTAGTGGCTACCACACTGGGCAGTGTAGAAGGGACATTTCCATCACCCCACAAAGTTACACTGGATAGCACTGCTGTAAATCTGTGGGCTTCTTTATCATTCCAGGGATGTTCAGAAGTCATCTAGCTGTCCTCATTTCTCTTTTCTAATTTAAAACTGCATATGTGCACTGTGGAATACTGTACAGCCATAAAAAGGATGAGTTCATGTCCTTTGCAGGGACATGGATGAAGCTGGAAACCATCATTCTCAGCAAACTAACACGGGAACAGAAAACCAAATACCACATGTTCTCACTCATAAGTGGGAGTTGAACAATGAGAACACATGGAAACAGGGAGGGGAACATCACACACCAGGGCCTGTCAGGGGTGGGGGGGCTAGAGGAGGGATAGCATTAGGAGAAATACCTAAAGTAGATGACAGGTTGATGGGTGCAGCAAACTACCATGGCACGTGTATACCTATGTAACAAACCTGCACGTTCTGCGTATGTACCCCAGAACTTAAAGTATAAAAATAATAATAATAAAACTACTTTGCACTCATTCATTTGTTTTTCATCCCCCCCTTGCTTTTCCAAGGTTGGCATACATGCTCACGCTACTTATTTCTGGCCTCTCGATCCCGGGTGCTAATGTGTCAGGCCAGGCTGCCTCCCTTCCCTCTCCTCCTTCGTATGTTATCTTCATCTTGGGTTTCTCCTTCTCCATTGTGCATTGGTGTCTCCTGTGTAAATTATGCTCAGGATTGTTCTAAAAGGCCATGAAAGCAGTGCTAAAGTGAACATTTTTCACGTCCTGGTGCCTGTCTCCTGACAGCTTCCTGGCCTCTCCTTCCTGTCCAAATATTAAAGTAGTTATCTGCATTCATTTCAGCTTCCTCCCAATCTGTCCTCCAGCTCTGCAGTTTGATTGAAATTCTTCTTCCAGAATTGGGCAGAAACCTCAACAAGGGCAGAACTTTCCCAGCCCTCCTGCTCCTTCCCTCCTTTGGTGACTAGGCACACACGCAGCCTCCACAGATCTCCGTTTTGCGGGTTCTCCTCCATTCTTTCTGCCTCCTTTCTTGACCTGCTGCCTCTTTTGGTCTTCTTATTGCATGGTCCCGAAAGTCTCTTTCCCTCATTTCCTGAATATTCTCTAATGGAATCCTGCCAAATCCCTGCCTTTCCCTGGATTTCACTCCTGAGCACCCAGCCAGAACTTTCCTATTGGTTTAATCATCTGGATGTGCCAGAGTGCCACCAGGTCACACACCCTCCTCTCCATGAATCCACCTTGCATTGAATGGGCCACTCCCCAGCAATGCCAGCCTCTTTTCTCTCAGCAAACATGCCCTCTGCTCTTCTGTTTCCAGAGGTGAGCCATCTGTCCTTCAGATATGGAAGCCAGAAGATCACTTCTATTGGCACAATGTCCACTTTACTGCTGACCATAAGACGAATGGTCTCTGTGTTCGTTAATCTGTGTTATCAAGCTGTTCATGCATAAGGACCTCCATGATACTAGATTCCATCCATTTGCACACAGTTTACCACTCCCTTACTAGTTATTACTGCAGAAAGAACTTGGTCCAGGTTCTATTCCATCTGGAGCATAACTTTGAAAGACCTTCATATTCCCAGAAAATCAGTCCTGAGGAATGAACAAATACATGCCCTCTATGGCCTGAGATGGCCACTAATAAGGGTCAACCCCACATGGCTGGCCCCTAGCTACAAAAGAAGTCACACTAATCAAGGCCAGGTAGTGTTCAGGCAGGAGGGCCCAGCCCTTCTTGGGGAAGGACATGCAGACCTCTGGAATTAGGTCAGAGTGAGAGAACTAGATTGTGGGTTGTTATACAACCACAAATAAAGAAGAACGATTCCTAACCTGTCGTAAATAGCAACTGAAAACAAATATGTCAACTTCGATTTCCTGGGAAATACTGTCCTTTTTATCTGCTGTTTATTGTGTGCTCCAAAACGTAGCACGCCTGAAGACATTTTTAAAGGGATGTTTTTAGAGTACTATAATCGATGTAAAACTGAATACATTCTATTTTTTCAATCCCTATGCCAATCTTCAATAGGAAAAAGCTTTTGGGTTAATCAGCAGGAATGTTCCCGATTCAACAAGCGATTCAGTGACTGTTTATATGGGTTGCTTTTTATAGCACACGGCTTACTATGTACATGGGCAGTGGGAACAGCAGTCAATACCAGGGATAGAGCATCCTGTGGCTGGCACTGAGAAGCCTCCTCCAGGAGAGGAGAAGGGCTGCCTTCCCACCTAGCTCTTCATGCCTTAGGGCAGGATGTAGGATTTGAGTTGCTTCTCCATTTATGGAGACAGGTCACACCAAACTTTGTGCACCCTCTTGCCCTGCCCTGTTTGTGATTGAGGCACTGACCGGAATCATGTACTTCATCACACCCAAACCCTTGGCACTGAGGAGCTAAGGGACCCTCTGGGCCCCCTCCTTTCATGTGTGCTGGGCGATGGGGAGGCTGCTAAACTCATTCAGAATAGAGAGGCTGAAAACCTCCCAGAATGGCACTGTGAGATCCCTCACCCACATAGAAATCATAGGTAACACAAAAAATAAGGTAAAAACAGGCACACATAGTTTCATGGTTCAGAAATGGGTCAGAAACACAGAGGGAAGCTTGAGGCCTGAGACTGCAAGCTGCAGCCTCATAGCCTTCAGAAGTGGAAAGAGACAGAGGTGTGATCTCTTACACTCCCGAGAGACAGCCACACTGAAAGCACACTGTTTGTGTGGAGGATGAGAACCAGGCATACTGCATAAGGCTGCAGAAGCTAGCGCTGGTGACATGGGCCATACCCGAGGGTCAGAGGGCACAGGCTGCTCAGCAGACACATGCATAGTGCCAGGACCTGGCCAAGCCATTGCTGCCTCAAGAACTTGATCTCAGATGTACTGAGTGTCACTCCAGGACAGGAAGCTCAGGCTGTCCATACAGGAACTGTGGCCTTTATGAAGCCATAAGGATAAGGTGATGAGAGCAATAACTAAGCTTTTAAAACATCTGGGGTGATTATAGAGAAAAAAACTAAAACTTCTTCTTCAAGATGCATTTGCAAAATAAAATTCTGACCACACAGCAGAAACCAATACTAAGCAGGCAGCAAATACAGCAAAGTATTCACTCAGGACTAGTGAAGTAGCCCAACACAGCTGTAATATAATTTTTTCGTATCTTCTGAAAGACAAAAGAAGGATATATCTGCATTGAAAAACGTTATGAAGGAAAGCAAGGGGAACATGTGACCTAAAAAGTAATCAATTAGAAATGTTAGAAATGGCAAATAGAGTCGATGAAATTTAAAAAACTCTTGAAAGACAGTATAAACATTATCTATCATTTTTCTCTTTAAAAGAGAATATTCAGACCAGGTGCGGTGGCTTACTCCTGTAACCCCAGCACTTTCGGAGGCCAAGGTGGGCGTATCACAAGGTCAGAAGATCGAGACCTTCCTGGCTAACATGGTGAAACCCTGTCTCTACTAAAAATTCAAAAAATTAGCTGGGTGTGGTGGCGGGCACCTGTAGTCCCAGCTACTCGGAGGCTGAAGCAGGAGAATGGCCTGAATCCAGGAGGTGGAGCTTACAGTGAGCCGAGATTGGGCCACTGAACTCCAGCCTGGGCAACAGAGAGAGACTCCATCTGAGGGAAAGAAAGAGAGAGAGAGAGAGAGAGAAAGAGAGAGAGAGAGGAAAGAAGGAAGGAAGGAAGGAAGGAAAGAAGGAAGGAAGGAAGGGAATATTCAGTAAATAAGAAGATAAACTAAATAATTTCTACCTAGAACACAGCACAGAAAGAGAAAACAGTTGAAGATATAAACTCATGTTTGAAAAACTCACTGACAATTTTTCACACTGGAGGAAGAAATGAATAACAAGATAAAGAAAAATTAGCCTAGTCATATTGGGGTAAAGCAAAAGACTAATAAAGAAAAAAAAAGTTTTTAAAACTACCAGAGAAAAAAGACCCACAAAGGACTCACAATTAGCAGATTTGTCATTAGTGGCAACAGATACCAGAAAACGATAAAATCATTTCAGTCTTTAAATCACCACTTCCCATCTAGAATTCTGTATGTTGAATAGAAAGCATTAACCAGAGAAAAATCTGTTGAACAGGAGAAGGGAAAATGCATCAGCATTAGAGAAGAGAAACTGAGAATTAAAATACATAAATTCAAGAGAAGCCAATCTAGGAAAGGGAGAAAAAAAACAAGGAGGGAAAACAGGCGAAACTGGAGTGTGCCTCTCATTCTTTCCATCACTATAGTGATGTTCCCCAACAGCATACAGCATCTCATGAAGCTTTATTACACATTCATGTGCCTTTTGACTTTGTAGCTTGACCCTGCACCTTACTATAAAAGCATTATAATAATAATATATCCACATGAAAATGAACCAAACAATACTTGGGAATTAAGCAGCACTCTGGAAAAAGGTCTAATTTGGAAGACGTTCATATCGTAAACCCAGAAGGAGATCATAAGGAAATGATATAATGTATGTGGCAAAAGGGGTAATTGATTCTCAGTGCTTGCTCACCTGCTTCATGTTTAGACAGAAACTTCAGGGCTCAGGGATAGGAAAATTCAGCTGCTTCTCTCCTGGGGCTTTGTGGAGGATTCAGAGCAATGCAAGTAGCCTGTTGTTTGAATTGTGTCCTAGGGTCAGGGTTTGTCAAGAAATACAAACGTAGAGAGTGTCATTGTTAACCCTATACCTACTTAAACTATCTTTCAAGAATGAGGATGAAGTAGAAACATTTTCAAACATAGAAAGATACAAAGTAGATTAACATCCAGAAAACCTTCCTAAAGAGAGCGTAGACAGTTCCAGAGAAATGAGTGAAATATAGGTAACATAAGAAAGAAAATATTTTGTAAACCTTTTTATAACATCTAATGAGCTCATCATAGTTTAAAAAAATAGTAATAACAGCAATTTTGTTTTGAAGAAACAGTAAAATTAAAATTTTATGAAGTAATAAGAAAGACGGGAACAGAAGATTCAGTGCATAGTAAAAGCACATAAAGTTCCTTGTTTGTTCAGAAGAAGGATCAAGGATCTAAAATAAAAATATGTTTCCCCATTTAGGCATGCCTTAAAATCTCATCAGTGACTGTTTTCTAGGTAGAATATTTAAATTTAATAGAATGAATATCTATCTGTATCTATATAGATATATATCTCATACTTTGGTTAATGTTTATATGAATAAAACTTGTATTTAGATTCCCTAAATTCAACACAGTATATTAACCAAAATGATATATAGCAAAAGCATGGGTTCCCTTCCAAATACAGTTGGTCTAACATGATAGTCATCTTTAGCCATTTTAAAAACCCTTCAATGTGCACTAGAGATGTTGCAAATGCCAAGCAAAGACGTAATGCTGAATTCAAAGCAACTGTTTGCTAATTATCATATTAATTAGTAATCCAAAAGCAATACTTTAACAATTTTGCATCTTAACACCAACTTCATTATTTATTGGATGTGTGTGTGTGTGTTTGTGTGTGCACTTTGCTTTAGGACATTCACTAGTGGTTTTAGTTGAAGTGTAACATCTTATACTTTTACCGAATGGAAATAATGAAAAGGCAAATTTGGAGAAGATGAAAGAGTAGGAAGTGCCAGAAATCTGTCTTCTCACTAGACAACAATTTCACTGGCAGAATCTGTCTGATGTAACTATCTTGCAACTCTGGAATCAATTAGAGGCTTGCAGCTTCCAGGGGAAGGCTTGGATGGTAACTTGCAGTTAATTTATGTCAACTGTAGCTCTTAGCACTGTAGCAGCTACCCATCCTCCACCCCACAGCTGTCCAAGTGTTTCTCTACCAATTTGCACACAGCTTGCAGAAGCCAGTGTGGCCAAAAAGGACCCTGTCCTCCAAATAATAAGATTAAGAATCTATGATCTGATCACTAGTTGCTGCTTCTGATTACCAAAGTGCAGACAAAGAGTCCAGTGGCCATGGTTGTTGCACCTTCATGATTTGGGTCATTTTTCTCCATGGCTGAAGTGACTTTCTGGGAATTTAAAAGACCAAGTCCCCTTGTACCTCTTTATTTCCTCTTTTGGTAGACAGATACTGAAGATTAGGAAATTAAAAAGTCTCCGATTGTATGAGGGAAATTAGGGAATCACCACAAATCTCCAGAGGAAGATGAAAGCTCAGAAAAGACCCAAGAAGACCTTAAGTTGATATGTCAAGATAATCCTTAGCAAAGACACAAGCTACACCAATTTTTTAAAGTAGCAAAGCCTGCGGAAGGGTGAGAATCTGATTTTCAGAGTTAACACATTATTAGATTCAAATATGCAATTTTGACAAAAAAATCACAAAGTATACAAAGAAGCAGGATAATATGGTCCACTCAAAGATTAAAAAAAAGTGAGCCAACAGAAATTGTCCCTGAAAAAGACCTGATGGCAGAGTTACAAGAAAAACTTCAAAACATTTGTACTAGAGAGTCTCAAAGAACTAAAGTAGGACATATGATGGTCAAGAAAACAATGTATGAGCAAAATGGAAATATTAATACAGAGATTGAAAACCTAAAAAGAAGCCAAAAAGAAATTCGGAGCTGAAAAGTGTAATAACTCAAATAAAAAATTTACTAGAGGGCAGATTTGAGCAGGTAGGGAAAGAATCTGTGAACATAAAGACAGAACAATGGTAATTATCCAGTCTGAGGAACAGAAAGAGAATATTCAAGAAAAGTGAATGAAGCCTAAAGAACCTGTAGGATACCATTAAGCGGACCACATATGCATTGTGGGAAGCCTAGAAGGGGAAAAGAGAGAGAAAGGGTCAGAGAGAAAGGGTCAGAGAGAATATTTGAAAAAATAATGGTCCACAGCTTTCCATATTTGATGAAAGACATTAATATAAATATCTAAGAAGCTCAGAAAACACAAATTGGATGAACTCGAAGATCCCCCAAGACACATTGTAATCAAATCATCAAAAGACAAAGACAAAGAGAATTTTGAAAGTGGCAAGAAAGGTGACTAATTATATATAAGGGGCCCTCAATAAAACCATCATATTTTACATCAGAAACTTTGGTAGACAGAAAACAATGGGCTAGTATATTTAAAGTGCTGAAATGAACAATGGCAACAACCCCCACAAAAAACCTGTCAACTAGAAACTGTATATCCAGAAAAACTGTCCTTCAAAAATAAAGAAAAAACTGGTCGGGTGCAGTGGCTCATGCCTGTAATTCCAGCATTTGGGGAGGCAGAGGCAGGTGGATCACCTGAGGCCAGGAGTTCAAGATCAGCCTGGCCAACATGGTGAAACTCCGTCTCTACTAAAAATACAAAAATTAGCTGGGTGTGGTGGTGTGCATCTGTAGTCTCAGCTGCTCAGGAGGCTGAGGTGTGAGAATCACTTGAACCTGGGAGGTGGAAGTTGCAGTGAGCTGAGATTGCACCACTGAACTCCAGCCTGGGTGACACAGCAAGACTCTTACACAAAAAATAGAAACAAAATAAAACAATAAGAATAAGAATAATGGAAAAATTAAGAAGTTGCAAAAAAAACAAAAGCTGAGAGAGTTTGTTATGACTATATCACCTCTAAAAGAAATGATAGAGGAAGTCCCAGAGGCTGAAATGAAAGCACACTGAATAGTAGCTCAAAGCCATATAAAGAAACAAAGTTCTCAGTTGGGCACAGTGGCTCACGCCTGTAATCCCGGCACTTTGGGAGGCCAAGTTGGGCAGATCATGCAGTCAGGAGATCAAGACCATCCTGGCTAATATGGTGAAACCTTGTCTCTACTAAAAATACAAAAAATTAGCCGGGCATGGTGGCAGGCACCCGTAGTCCCAGCTACTCCAGAGGCTGAGGCAGGAGAATGGCAAGAACCCGGGAGGCCGAGCTTGCAATGAGTCAAGATCGTGCCACTGCACTCCAGCCTGGGTGACAGGGCGAGTCTCCATCTCAAAATAAATAAATAAATAAAGATCTCAGTAAAAGTAAGTGCAAGAGCAATTACAAAAGCTAGTTATTTAACTCCACTTTTTGTTTTCTACATGATTTAGAAGACTAATACATTTAAAAAATAATTATTATCCTAAAAGATAGTATTATGGTCGCCTTGATTTGTAACTTCACATAGTTTTCTAAATAATTTCAGAAAGTAATGCATACAAATTATTAGTTTATGTTTTTGGACAATGTATAAAGTAATAATTTTGTGACATTAACAACTAAAAAGAGTGTAGACAAAGCTGTTAAAAGAACATATTTTTGTACATTATTTAACTTAAGATAAGTTCAAATTAGAGTATTATAACTTTAGGATGTTAAATGTAGTCACATGATAACTGAAAAATTGTTTAAAGAATATACACAAAAGCAAACGAGAAGTAAATTTAATTCACTACAAGAAAATATGTAGCTAAACAGAAAAGAAGACAGTAGTGCAGGAAATGAAGGAAGAAGAAGCCATGAGCCAGGGCACGTGGGTGGCCTCTAGAAGCTGGAAAAGTCAAGAAAACATTCTCTTCCAGGGCCTCTAGAAGGAAACACAGTCCTGTCAACACCTTGGATTTAACCCACTGAAACTCATTTTATACTGCTGCATTCCAGACTGTAAGATGGTAAATTTATATTATTTAAGCCACCAAGTTTGTAATAATCTGTTACAAAAGCAAATAGAAAACTAGTATAATGTGTCAATGTTCAGAAAAGTAATGGAACTAGGTTCATAGTCAGCATTTTCATGAAGTACATTTGGTTTTTGGCTTACTAATATGAGTGGGAAATGCCCATACAAAGTAGTCTCAGCTACTTGGGAGGCTGAGCCATGAGAATCACTTGAACCTGGGAGGGGAAGTTGCCATGAGCTGAGGTCGCACCACTGAACTCCAGCCTGGGTGTTGGAGTGCAAGTTAAAATTTTAAAGGTAATCACACATACACAAGAAGTATATTTGATAACTTCCAAACCAGAATGAAAAAAAAAAAAAAACAGAATAAAGAAGACTTTAAATATCCAATGGAAGGCAAGGAAGAAAATGAAGAAAAGCAAAACAATAGTGAAAAAGTTTTAAAATACAAAAATATTATCAGTGATCACAATAAAGCTAAGAAGACTAGGTTAATCTACTTTAAGACAGGACAGTTACTCTTAGACTGGATATAGTGACACAGATAACTGAAGTTTTTTTTTTTTTTGAGATGGAGTCTCGCTCTGTCGCCCAGGCTGGAGTACAGTGGGATGATCTTGGCTCACTACAAGCCCCGGGTTCACGCCATTCTCCTGCCTCAGCCTCCCGAGTAGCTGGGACTACAGGCACATGCCACCATGCCCGACTAATTTTTTTGTATTTTTTTAGTAGAGACGGGGTTTCACCATGTTAGCCAGGATGGTCTCAATCTCCTGACCTCGTTATCTGCCCGCCTCAGCCTCCCAAAGGGCTGGGATTACAGGCCTGAGCCATTGAACGCGGCCCAGATAATTGAATATTTTTAAAAAAGCAAAATGTCAGCAAATTCTTATAGAAATAAAGCTGTTGTGCATCTATTTATATCAGACAATACAAAATTAAAGGCCCAAATTATTAAAAAGGGACAGTACACAAAAGCAAACAAAAATACATTCATCAAAATATACTAAGAAGAACTGGTATGCATCAAACAAAGTTTCAAAATACAAAAAGAAAAATAGAACTGCAAGGTGAATTTAATAAATCCACAGTCATCAAAGGAGAGGTTAGTTCAAATAAATCATAAGCTGATAGATCAAATACACTATATTTTATAAAGAGTTAAGCTATATCAACACAAATAATGAATCTGATATATATTCATGGAGAATATATAAACATGTAGAAACCTGCCCTTATCTCATGGAGAATACTTATCTTTTCAACATGAAATATTTGTCCAACAACGATAGACTGGATTAAGAAAATGTGGCACATATACACCATGGAATACTATGCAGCCATAAAAAATGATGAGTTCGTGTCCTTTGTAGGGACATGGATGAAACTGGAAACCATCATTCTCAGTAAGCTATCGCAAGGACAAAAAACCAAACACCGCATGTTCTCACTCATAGGTGGGAATTGAACAATGAGAACTCATGGACACAGGAAGGGGAACATCACGCTCCGGGGACTGTTGTGGGGTTGGGGGAGGGGGGAGGGACAGCATTAGGAGATACACCTAATGCTAAATGACGAGTTAATGGGTGCAGGAAATCAACATGGCACATGGATACATATGTAACAAACCTGCACATTGTGCACATGTACCCTAAAACCCTAAAGTATAATAAAAAAAAAAAAAAAAAAAAAAAAAGAAATATTTGCCAAAAGTGGCCATGTACTAGTTTACAAAGGAAATTTCACTAAATTTCAAAGAATTGATATCTTTCAGATTATAATGCAATTAAATCAGAAATTAACAATACAAAAATAGCCTTTTAAAAATCTATATTTAGATAATAAGATAAGTGTTTAAGGAAATCAGGAAATAAAAAGGAAATTGCAACAGAAATTATAGAGCATTTAGAAATAAATGATATCAAAATTGAGCTTCCTATACTTGTTCATTTATTTTCTCAAAAAATATTTATTATCTACTGTCAACTAGGCACAGTAAATACTGGTATAAACAAATCAAAGATTGTTTTCATGGAGTTTATATTCTCACATATTTGAAAGTCAGCTGATAAACGATAAATAAGTAAATATTTATTATAATGTCTAATGGTGATAAACATTACATGGTGAGGGAAGCAGAGTAAGAGGATGGTAGGTGAAGGTTGTGCAAATTTTGGACAAGGCAGTTAGGGGAAGCTTTGGAGGTGACACTTGAACAGGCATAGATGACACAAAGCTGTAAACCAAGTGGGTGTCTGGGAGAAGAACAGTTTGAGTGCAGAAAACAGCAAGGATAAAGACTTTGAGGAAGAAGCAGGTTTGCGATGTTCATACAACAACAGTTAGTCACCAGTACCCCAGCAAGGTAAGCCAGAAATTGGTAGTAGATGAGGTCAGACAGGGAGGCAGAAGCTAGATGTGGGGCCTTGCAGGCTCTGGAGGAAGTGTGGATGGTATTTTGGATGGTATTTCAATGGAATTTTACCTATACACACATCTCAAGTCAACATATAAGATGTCCCTAACATCTCTCAGATTCCCTGAGCAACTACAACTCAGGGAGGCAACTACAATTTAGACCTTTGTCACCATCAACGAATTCTGCTTGTTCTGGAACTTCATAGAAATGGAGCCATAAATATGTGACTTTGATTTCCCACTCCTCATTATGTCTGTGGGGCTCATTCATGCTATTGTACATATCAACAGTCCATTCCTTTTATTACTCTGTAGTATTACATTGTAATATGCCACAACTAATTTATCCATTCTAATATAAATAGACATTCATGTTGTTTCTGGTTTTCAGCTATCATAAATAAAACTGTTATGAACAGACTTGGACATTTTGTGTGTATGACGATATGCACTAATTTATCTTGGTTACCTAGAAGTAGCATTGCTGGAATTAAGAGAAATTAAGTGAGTAAAAAAGGCAAGCTACAGAGTGGGAGAGGATATTAAGGATATATGTATCTGACAAATAATTTATACAGAATATATTTTTAAACTTTCAAAAATCAATACACAAAAGACAAGCTACCCTCCAAAATTGGCGAAAGCCTAAAAAGACACTTTTAAAAGAGAATATTTAAATAGTTGGCTGAATGTGGTGGCTCACACCTGTAATCCCAGCACTTTGGGAGGCCAAGGCTGGCAGATCACCAGGTCAGGAGATCAAGACCACCCTGGCTAACATGGTGAAACCCCGTCTCTACTAAAAATACAAAAAATTAGCCCGGCTTGGTGGCGGGTGCCTGTAATCCCAGCTACTCTGGAGGCTGAGGCAGGAGAATGGCGTGAACCGGGGAGGTGGAGCTTGCAGTGAGCCGAGATGGCGCCACTGCACTCCAGCCTGGGCAACAGAGCGAGACTCTGTCTCAAAAAAAAAAAAAAAAATAGTTAAGCAAAGGAAAACATACTCAACACCACGGTTATTAGACAAACGCAAATTAAAACCACAATAAGATACTATTATCCACTCAGCAGAATGGCCAAAATTTTTAAAGAGAAAAAAACTGTCCAACAACTGGAAATCTCAAGAATTTCTGGCGGGAGAGGAAACTGTTAAAAACACTTTGAGACACTGTCAATAGCTATCAAGCGAAACTTATGTCTACCTTATGACCTAGAAATGTCTTTGTAGGGAATGTATATTTTTAAAGATCACTCTACTAGGTAGAAAATAGATTATACTAGAGCAATAATCAGAGCTGGAACCTGTTAGAAAGTAACAAAATAACTATCTAGCTGAGAAATGATATCGACTAGGAGGGGTGCAAAAGATGATACGAAATGAATAGATTTTTTTCATATATTCTGAAAGTGAAGTCGGTAGAATATTCTGATAGTAGATTTTAAGGTGAGGAAAAGAGAAGAATAAAAATTAATCCTATGTTTTAGTCTGGACAATGCAATAAATGGTAGAGTCATTTACTGAGATGGAGAAGGAGTGAATTAAGAGTGGGAAGGGTCAAGAAATCTGCTTTTAACATGTTAAGTTTGACATATCTGTTAGTGTTTAACAGACATCCAGGTGGATTTGTCAAATAGGCGGATCTATGTGTGTGTCTGGAACTCACAAAAGAGTTCCAGGAAAAGCTAGGACTCAAGATACAAATTTGGGAAGAGCTGGGTAGAGGACAAGAGATCAAGAACCACAAAAAGATGATAGGTACAGTGACCACATCTCCCATCTTGTTTAGCATTGAACTCATCTCTTTCAATTTCAAAAATGTCCCTGTATTAAATGATACATTCCTATAATTGCCTACATAATAAGTTTGAGAAATATTGATGACTTTAACCTCTGTGGCTGCTAGATGAAGCCTATGACTGCAGGAGACCCTTGGCCAGTTGACTCCACTGAATGCATCTTTGACCATTTTTTCACAGTGTGTCATAAACGTACCATTACTTTATGTAAGTGTTGTGTTACAAAAAGTTGGAAAACAAATATTCTAGAGAATGAGTGAAAATAGAGATGAGGAAAAGGCTAAAATCCAAGCTCAGGGAACTCCAAAATTTGGAAGATTCCAAAAGGAGAAATTAGCACAAGAGACTGGAAAGGCTTTTTCAGGAATGCAGGAGCAAATCCAGGAGGGTGAGGACCTCAGACTGCAGCATTTCATAAAGGAGCGATTGACCAGATGAGCCAAATGTTGCTAAGAGATCATCAGGTGATGACTGAACAATAACCTTTGGAATTCATAATGTGGGAACTAGATTGTTGTGAACTTAACAAAAGCAATTCTTATGGGATGGTGATTTAACAAACAAGTCTGATTGTATTGGGTTAAAAAAAGAACGACTTTTTCTACTTCATTTTTATAATCAAGATTTGGTAACTGGAGAAGTAGCTAGGAGAGAGAAAGGACATTGGGCTTTCTGAGGGTCTATATTTATTAATTAATTTGATAGGATATATTACAACATGTTTCTGTGTCCAAAAGTAGATATGATTTTACTTCATTTTTTAAAGATAAAGTAAGGAAACTTAGAAAGAGCAGGAAGGGGAGTGTTCTCATCTGTTTTGTGCTCTTTAACAAAATACCTAAGACTGAATAATTTAAAAAGAACAGAAATCTATTTTCTCACAGTTCTGGAGGGTGAGAAGTCCACAGTCAAGGTGCTGGCATCTTGCATGGGCCTTCTTGCTGCATTCTTACATAGTAGAAGGTGGCAAGGTCCAAGAGCAGACAAAATCCCTCATTGAAGCCCTTTTATAAGGGCACCTAATCCATTATTAGGGAGGAGCCCTCATGGTGTAATCATCTCTTAAAGGCCCTTTCTCTTAATACTATCGCATTGTCAATACCTGAGTTTTGGAGGGGACACATTCAAACCATACCAGAGAGTTTTGCAGATCTGGGGAGTAAGAAGGATGAGTTGTCTGAGAGACAGAGAAGACAGATAAAGAATTTCAGGCAGCCTAGCCAGGCAGTGCTGAGAAATCTGCTTGATGTTGGTGAACACGAAGTTAAAATGTGGCTAAATATCATGGCTGTGTGCTGGCTACTATCATGTTCATCTCATGGGATCCTGTCACAGATTAAGCAGATTGTTTAACCAGTGCTGGGGATTTCATGAGCAAGTATACCACAGGGAGAAAGAGGCAAGAGCATTCAGATTATTTTCAAAGGAATGATTATTGTGTGGCATCAGAATATTTAGTCAGGAAAGTGTATACGTGAGCAAGATAATAGATCAATAATGGTCAATGGCTTGGTGGGTTCCATGGGGAAAAATTGTTTGCAGTGGTTGAACTAGAGAAAGTGGTCTGGAAAACTGAGAGGTTGTGGTCAAAGAGTAAGAAGCTTACATTTAATAGTTTGGAGGAAATGCTGCTATTGACAATAATCAGGTCTCGAATTTAACCATGGGACTGTGTTTCTGAGATGAGGTGGCAGGAAAGAGCATCACAAGGGAGAAGATGCAGAAATGAAGGGGTGTGAGTGTAAGACGCTTTTGTCTACATGAATGCTGAAGTTGCCAATTATAATGACCGCATGATAGAGAGAAGACAGAAAGCCAGATACTAAGCTCTTTAAGGAATAACAGGGAGCAATATGCTAATAATTACCAAAATAAGGGCCAGAGGCTCTGGGCTTCAAATTCAGAGGGTGGGTAATGAGGGAGGAGTGATGATAGTCACGGAGTCTTAATAAAGAAGAATAGACATATTTTCCACTTCTGGGCCCAGGGAAAAAGAAGTGTGAGGCAAATAACCACCACTTGAGATGACCACAGGAAAAGCAAAGCCCGTAAGGAAGAAACAGTTTTCAGTTAGTTAGTTAGTTAGTGAGAGACCCATTTAGAGCAGAGGTTGCAGCTTCATTTCTGTGGTTTCTGCAGACATGGAAGAGTCTGGGGAATGAGCGAGGCCCCTGACCATTGCAATGTTGGTCTAGGGATGGTGGCTGAGGTGTCCAGGGCTGCAGAGCATCACGGAACTAATAAGACTAATCTGTTGGGTGTATGTGGACCAGCAGTTCTAACTGTGGCTTCTTTTGTGAAATTAGACCATATGGTGGGCAGTATTGTGGCCAGAGGAGGAACTGGGAATGAATGACAACCAAGGTGGAGGCTATGTTGGGAAGGTAAAGAGAGAACATTCAGCAATGTTTCTAAACTGGGTCCTACGCCTCTAGACTGGGTCCTAAGCTAAAGGGACCAAGGGTGGCCTGGGGTCCACAGAAACTCCAGTTCAGCTGACTCAGTGAGTAGAAATGCCCAGCTTGTGATATAAAGCATGCATTTGCTTGGTGCATTGTCTATGATATATCTTCCTCAGAGTCTAATGTAAAGTCTCCGAGTGTCAAATGTTTGGAATTTGCAATGGGGCAATCCTTCTTCCCCCTGGGAGACACAGCTAGCCCTGAGGTCTTCTGTCCTCTACTCTCCTTTAAAGTGTATCATCAGAGCCAAGAATCATGCTCTAGCCACCCCAAAGTCATCTTAATGCCAGTGGCTCTCTCTTAAGCCGAGACCCCTCTCAATCACTCTTAGGACATGATGGATGACCAGAATTAATGGGAACCCCAAGATAATCCTGGCTGAACCCATAGGCATGCAATGCCTGCAATATCTGGACTTTAAATTAAACTCAAGGCCAACAAATGAACAATTCAGGGAATGAATAAGAGGGTAGGTTTGGCCAAGTTTCAAATAGCCAAGCTAAGGGACACTTGCTGGTGGAACACTCAGTACCACGATTGTACTTCAGACTACATTTTGAACCACTGATCTAAACTACTTATGCACAAGAAATCATGCACACATTTATCGATTCAGCCTTCTCTAAACATGTATTTTCTGTTCTAGGAAACTGGTAAGTCAAAAAGTATAACACAGTATTCCCCCTTTATACATGAGGGATCTGTTCCAAGATACTCAGTAAGTGCCTGAAACCTAGGATAGTGCTGACCCATGTATGTGTGTGTGTATGTATGTGTGTGTGTGTGTGTGTGTGTGTATATATATATATATATATATAATGTTTCTTTGATCTGATAACTGAGATAGCTACAAAGTGACTAATGGGTGTATTATACAGACAGCATTGGAACACTTCACAAAGGGATGATTCATGTCCTAGGCAGGATGGAGCAGGTTAATGTGAAATTCATCATGCTGCTCAGAACAACATTCAATTTAAAACTTATAAATTGTTCATTTCTGGAATTTTCTATTTCATGTTTCTGGACTTTAGTTGACTGCTGGTAACTGAAACCACAGAAAGCGAAACCATGGACAAGGGAGGACCAGTCGTCCAATCTCTTTTCCAATGCTAAAATAAATAAATAAATAAATCGGGGCCTTTGCAGTGATCTCTGAAAACAAAGTGCTAATTGTTCCAAGACTGCTTGGCCAAAGGCAATACATCAATGTTAATTGTCCATTTTAAAGGCCTCATTCCCCATTCCCAGTTGAGTCAGCTAACAGGGAACGTCTCTACTACTTTCTACTTTCTCTGTGCTTATCAGTGATGTCAAAGGTCACTTAGAAGCTGTCCTTTCTGAGACCTGCACATACAGAGAGCAGGTCCAACCATTGACAGTGTTCCAGGCATGTCTGCTGGCCTAGTGGAAGTGCTTGTGATTCTCTTAACTGGGATGGCAAGCAAAACTTACGCCCAGTGATTGTTAACTGTTATTTTGCTCATTCCCTGAAAACACTGCAAATGCATAACAAATCAATGGGGTTGCTGAACATTTGCTGGATTTATCTTGCTTCCAGTTTGAATCTTTATTTAGAAAGACATATGTCAACCTTCTTATTCTTTGTTCTCCCACAAGTATCTTACAGTGTTTATGCTTTCTTATCTAATGCTTTCACTGGATTTAGGGAGGTGTCATTTATTTAGTGGAAATGCTAATAATTATCTTGGACGATGTAGATTCATGAGGTGTTAAAGCTTCTCTTTAATCTGTTAGCATCAGTCTCTCTGATCTTGATGTCAGCTTCAGCAGGTGGCATTCAAGGAATATGTATATAGAAATTTCTCTCTCCCTCTCTCTTTTAACATACCCACATGCATGCATACGTCATGCATGCAGACTAACATAAGCATGGGTGTATTCTTGGTGATCGATGGTTATACCAGAAACTATGCAAGCCTCTTTTGGCACCAGGTGACAAAGGAAACAATTGAGAATGTGTCAGAGAAAGGGATGTTGCTGTCTGTATCTGTTAGGGTTTAGGCTGAAAAGAGGTGGCATTCTCAAGCAGTAATTTTTAAAAATTTGATGAAGTGCTTTCGACAAATATGCAGGCTTGATTTTGAAAAATCAGCACAGAAGAGTGGAGCACCCTTGGGCTATCAGCCCCAGCCTAAAGAGGCAACAGGAGGGAGTAGCTACCATCACCTGGTACCCCCATGACGGTGGCTGTTTGGAGAAGACTATCAGACAGGGCTTGTGGCTTCCAGGAGTGGGAATTGCCAGCCTGCAGCAACCCAGCAGTGAAAAACTCAGCTCCAGCCATTGGAGTTTCTCAGAGCAACTCCCCATGGCCACAGCTGACTGGAGCCAGAAGACGGAGGAGACCCTGGTACTCAGAGAGAGTGGAAAAGGGTCTACAGTGACAGAGGGGATTTCAACATGTGTTTCTCTGCTCCAAGATGGTATTCTATAAGACTGGTTAGTTACTTGCTGTATTACTCTGAGATGGCTTCAAAACTATGCTGGACTGGGGCATTCAGATAAAATAACACACGGGATCACTCTCATTTGCAACAGCAAGTTCAGAAAAGAGAATTCCCGCCTCCTTTTGCTATACTCAGGAGGTCGGATCTGTAAGTAATAACAAGATGACTCAACAGCATAAAAGTCCTAATAGACAACGAAGGGTGTTAATTTCTTGGCCAAGCATCTGAGATGTCCAAACTCAGGATAGAAATGATATCTCCAATGTAGCATTCTCTTGTTTCTAACTGTGTTGCTTAGCACAAAGGCATCTCATCTGGATGCTAACACACACACACTCAAGGTCTCATCACTTATGTTATTTCCATGATGACTAAGACTTAGAGCACCGAACACTTTACAATGATTGGAGAAACACTGAGCACATGCCGAAGCTCTACCTCAGCTTTATAGAGAAATATACTGTCTGGAAAGCCACTTCTTCTGCACTTGGAAATTAGTCCAAACCTGATGAGAAGACCATGAAAGTAATGTCTCTCTTTGTAACTAAACAAATATGCAATTCCTAGAAGTAACTTGCGTGAAATTTAACGGATGATATATACATAGGAGTTTTGTTTGTTTGCTTGCTGTTTTTATTTTCGGCAAAAAAAAAATATATTTGTTGCCAATACATTTAGATCTCACTTTGGATCAAAACAGCAAAAGCTACCGAGGACAAAAATGTCCTAGCTGCAGCCAGGTCTGGAGGCACAGCGAAGAGATGGGGAACCTTCTCTTAGGTCATTTATTCTCCTAAGACAGCTTTATTGTGTTTCCTGCCAGAGAACGGGGAGAAGATGGAGACCTTGGGAGGGTCCTTCTGGCAGAATCAAGAGGAGTAATTCTAAAAGTAGGTTCCTCTCCCCTGAGTGATGTCAGTAGATGTTACCAAGAAAAGTGTGCAATGGTTAGACAGGTTGAGAAATGTCAAGTTCCATGAAGTTAAAATAGATTGCTTCATTGAGAACTTTGTGAATCTCCAACAGATTGACATGGTAAATACAAAATTATCCAAATTCACTTAGCTATGGAGACCTTTTATTTAATTTTTAAATGAAGCATCTAGAAGAGAATAAGGCTCCCTAAAACATGGTTTGAAAAAGACAAATCTGAATTTTCTCAAGACTCTGATAATAACAGCCTGCCCAACAAACACAACCAAGATAAGGAAAGAAGCACTTACTCTTTGTGGAAGAAAAAGAGCTGTCAGAATCGACTTCTCGAAATAGCTAAGATACAAGCGTTTTAAAAGAAGTTACTCATGAAACAAGGGCAAAAACATGGGACGTGTGTTATACTTTTTAAATGGATGGATTAAAATATTGACATTCTAAGGCAAGTCTGTACCAGCCTTGTAAAAGGCACCTGGAAACACCTGTGTGTCCACACAGCAGCCCTGTGTAGTTCTGGGGTGGCCATTTAGATTCTCATTGAGCTCTTCTAGGCATAGTTGAGATCCCCCTGCACCTGGCCCCCCAAAAAGAATTCTCAGCCTGGTGTGTGACTTCAGCTTCAGCAGACAGGAGGCCACATCCCCTCAGAGCCTGGCCCCATCCCTGTTCTCCCAGCCCCGTCTCAGCCTTGTGGCCATTGCATCACATGTGGCCCAGTCTCAAGCCCTAGTAAACCAGTGGTCCCTCCAGACACAAGGAGAGAATTAAGGGCACTGCATAGTGTTTTTAATTTTAGAAAAATAAAAAAAATTAGAGTGAGCTTTAATGTTTATTGTTTATGAGTATCTGAGGATTTGGTAGTAAAAAGTGTGTGCTGAAAGACAGAGACTCCTTCTCAAAAAAAAAAGAAAAAAAAAAAAGAAAATTCTTTCCTGAAGCCAGGAGCCTTTCACTCATGGACGAACCTTGAGGAAATTCTCTGTATAGTCCTGAAAGACTATCTTTCCTTCTCTTCAGCACATTGACCAGCTGCTGGGAATGAGAAAGGAACATCAAAAGTCTGGTTCTCGTATAAACAGCAGATGATAAGAACACGGAATATTTGCAAATTCTCTGCTAGAAGCTCCGCTTTCTCTTGAAATGATGCTTGCTTGCTTTTACATGTTTTCATAAAGCCAATTCTTAGAGTCCTCAATGAGATTGGAGTGTTAAGACTTTTAGCATAGGCTCTGTCATCTACCCTTGGTCCCTTCTTGCTGTTATAACAAAAACACCTTAGATGGGATAATTTATAAACAATAGATTGATTTCTCAGTTCTGGAGGCTGGGGAGTCCGAGGTCAAGATACCAGCAGTTTGATATCTGCTGAGGGATACTACTTCAAGATGGTGCCTAGTTGCTGTGTCCTCCCCTGGTGGAAGGACAGATCAAGAAAAGGGACAAATACTCTCTCTCAAGCCCTTTTATAAGGGCACTATTCCCATCCACAAGGGTGGAGCCCTCAGGGTCTTATCACCTCCAAGGGCCCCACCTATTAATATTGTCAACTTGGGAATTAAGTTCCAACATATGAATTTTGGAGACACATGCATTCAAGCCATAACATATCCCCAAAGTAGTAAAGACAGCCAGATCAAGGGCCTGGAGCCATTGGACAATTGATAATCCTCACCTTTTGGCAAGGGTTGTAACCAAAAATCAGGCAATATTTGCATATCATCTGGCAATGTTTGCAGGCAATAAAGAGACAATATTTAAAAATACATAATAGTGATTTTTGTCTCTTGGTGCCCAAACTTATATCTTTTTACAATAAAAATAATCAGAGTAAGGTGCAGAGAGAGGCAAATTATTGCAGATTTTAAGACAGAAGTGAATCTCTGAAAAGTGTAAAAAAATGTATATTTGATTTTAGAGATTCTATCATTTGCCCAGAATTTATATGTCACTTACCAGGTGCCAGGCTCTTTTGGGCGCAAAGGAAAAGAATTAGACAATTGCTGTCCTTCATGGAACTTCTAGTCCTAGAAAGGAGAAAAATATGTTGTAATAAATCACAACATATTAAGTGATGGTATACAGAAAATGCTGTGAGAATACAGACAAAGGAGTGGGAAAGCCAGCATCAAGTAACAGATAAGACTTCCTAAAGATGTCACACTTTTAGATACAATTTGAAAGCTCTCTAGCAGTTTTTCAGGCCAAGAAGAATGGAGCAACATTCTAGGCAGACGGAAAGGAGGGCATGACTCAGTTTGTACTCCCTAGAAACAGATTCCAGTACAAGGATGTGCAAGTAGTTTATATGGGACTGTAGGGAACACAGGTAGGTAAATGAGAAAATGTCGAAGAAAAGAAAGGCAACTGGAGAAAATATACAGCATAAAGTTAGCAAGCAAAGTGAGCATTTGGAACCTAATTTCACAGGGAAATTGGCAAATGGTGAAGAGCACACACCTAGAGGAGAGGGAGCTGGGGTATTTATACAGTTATATACTGCAGCCCATTGGTGTTGGTCATACCTGGCCTTTCATTAGAAGGGCAGTGTAGTTTTGACTTGGCTTTGGAGAATTCCTAAAGGCCCAAATACACAGATACTGGCAGTCAGAAGTCACTAGAGCATTCTAAATAATGCTTGAAAAATTTGGGCAGGGCAAGAGCAGATTCTGCTACAAAACGTGAGCCACTGAGATGCAAACAAGGCAAGTGTGTTCACAGATCATTCTCTGGGGTTGGTCAGAGCAGCCCAAGATAAACTTGGAAATGCTGTTGTTTATTTTCTTCTTTATTATACTTTGAAAGGTGGGAACTGCTATGGTTTGAATGTGTTCCCCAAAAGCTCATGTGTTGGAAATTTAATTCACAATGCAACAGTGTTGGGAGATGGGGCCTAATCAGAGGTGATTGGGTTATGAGGGCTCTGCTCTCATGGATGGTTAATCTTGGGAGTGGTTAGTCAAGAGTGGGTTGTTATCAAGTGAGTCTGGCCTGGTTCTCTTTTGCAAGTGCTCACTTGCCCATCCACCCTTCCACCATGGCATACCATGGGATAATGCAGCAAGAAGGCCCTCAGCAGATGCAGCTGCCCGATCTTGGACTTTCCAGCCACCAGAATTATGAGCTAAGTGAACCTCTATTCTTTATAAATTCCCCTGTGTGTGGCATTCTGTTATAGCAACACAAAATGGACTAAGATAGGGGCTCATGACTGGGGAGAGACTGCGGCTCCCAGGACCAACCAGTTCTCACAGACAGCAGACTCTCCTGGGAATGGGCTTTTTATACGCAAACCAACGAACCCAGAGCCCACATTCCATACCACCTCCTCTGTCTGACTGTTACACTACAGGAAGCAATGTTCCTCTGCCCTAGTCATCTCAGGGCCAGCAGCAGACAACTAGAGACATCTCTTATGCTCAGAGTTCATGGGAATTAAGCTAGAAAATTCTAGGCTGCTTATTCTGCCTTGCCAATTTCTTCCTGTGAAAACCACAATAAAAGCACTTTCCCATGTTTTTCCCTCTATCCTCTCTGCCTCCTGGCCAAGCCTCGTGCCTCCCCATGTGGCCCTGCATAGAGTGCTTCCTGTTTCTAGGGAACTATGAGCAAAAACTTCTTCCTCCATATCAGTCATTTCTGTGTTGTTTGCCCTACCATACCTGCTTAAGACAAATTTCAGGTACATTTTAACACAGAAGATACAGTGCAAAGAGCCATAGGGGGCCAGGGCAAGAGACCCGGAATGTCTCCTCTGTGTCCCTGGAGATTTTATTCTTGGTAAGTACACACACTTGCATAGTAATTACCCTTACTAAGTTGAAAGACGAGTTTGCTCAACTGGATACAGTCTCTGATGACAATTTTCTTGGATGTCTTCCCTCTCTAATAGCCATAGGACTCTATTTTCTTTCTGGTATTCAAGTTCCTTTGATGTGTCTAAATGCAGCCTGTTTCCTCCAACCAGCCTGTGTTTATGCTGGAAATACAGATCTGGGGGACATGGGGGTTGGGGCTGACATTTGCTGTGTCCAGGATCCTGGTCCCATATGCTGCAGTGTGAAGTTTTCACAAAGACAGTGGCTTCCCTAGATGGACTTCCTGCCTGAGCAAAAATGGGTCATCATCAATAACAACAACAAAAATCAGCAAAGTAATCATATACACATAACAGTTTTCCTGAGTAGAAGATCAGTTGGAAGAAGGACAAGCAAAGACTCTCCTGGGAGTGGGTTTTTTATACACAAACCAACCAACCCAGAGTCCATGTTCCGAGGGCTGAGTCACTGCAGTAGGTTGTTGTAATTGTCCAGTGAGAGAGGGCGTAGCCTCTAGTGGGGTGGCAGGCCTGGGAAAGGGAGGCAGGGAAACCAATGCCAAAGGGTTTAGGAGGTGTCTGCATGGAAGAGTGCAACTAGTGGGCATGTGGAAATGAGAATGACAAGGAGGAAGAGGAATAAAGGATGATTATTAAAAGTCTTGCTTAATTAGGTAGTGCTATTTCTAACCAAACTACAGACTATGGAGAAAGAAGTAAGTTTAAAGAAATAAAAAAAAATTAAGTTTTGGACATAGGCATCTGTGTTAAAACTAAATGGTTATGTCTGGTAAGCTATCTGAATTATGAAATACGCATAAATATCCACACTTTGGCTGGAGATTAAATTTGGAAATATCCCATGGTAACTGAAATCCTGGCTATGTACAAAGTCCCAGAGTCTGAAATGAGAAAAGAAGAAGAAAGCAAAAGGTATTCACATTGACAGCTCTGTTGTCAAATGTAAATCTGTTATTACAGCTCCTTGCCTGAGTATAGAGATGTTCATGTTAACTGGAAAAAAATATAACATGTTAACTGGAAAAAATAAGTATGGTGTATCAGACTAGCCAGTGCTATCATGGAAATCTTTGTCATGTTGGTTGAGAATGAAGTTATTCTTACTTCAAGAGAAACAGAGGCCTGAGGAGCACTACTTTTAAATTTGTTTTCTAGGAGACCCATGCTATGTTGCTAATAAACAGTTTTGTTTTGACAGCTTCCATTTGCTATAAATATAGTTCCAAGGAGAGTGTCCAATATTTCCTGATTCGAATCCAACCGGAGCAGGTGTGTTCATTGCATGAGTCATGCCATTAGCTGCCAGGACTGTGACTTGGCCACAAAGGCACTTAACGGAATAAAAGCAAGCTAGGAAGAGAACAAGGCTTTTGGGATCACCGTTGCTTGGAATTTGGAGATTCTCTGATAGGTTTGCTTCTTTCTTTTCATTACGGTTAAAAGCAATAGCACCAACCAGGGTTCCAAGGAGAATTTCTATATTAATGGATAAAGATTTGATCAAACACAAGACCTTTCTTATTTCCTTTTTAATTCATAGTGTTAGTGCATTTGCACTGACATGCTGCTCATGCCAGTTATGCCACTCAAAGTACCCACTTTACCAAAAGTAGGTAACTTCCTCAGAGGAAGCTCTCTTTTTTTTTTTTTTTTTTGAGACAGAGTCTTGCTCTGTCGCCCAGGCTGGAGTGCAGTGGCCTGATCTTGGCTCACTGCAAGCTCCGCTTCCCAGGTTCATGCCATTCTCCTGCCTCAGCCTCCTGATTAGCTGGGACTACAGGTGCCCACCACCACGCCTGGTTAATTTTTTGTATTTTTAGTAGAAATGGGTTTTTACCTTGTTAGCCAAAATGGTCTCGATCTCCTGACCTCGTGATCCGCCCACCTCGGCCTCCCAGAGTGCTGGGATTACAGGCGTGAGCCACCGCGCCCGGCCCAGAGGAAGCTCTTTAATGAAGAAGTAACATATTAAATATAACTACATTATGAACCTTTCACTTTATTCTACATAAATATATTCACAATTTAATTAGTCATTGAAATGAGGAATCACATGCAATGCATTTCAGTTGAAGGTGTCATACAAAGGAATGTTTAGACACAAAATCTAGACAGTGAAAACAGAGATGCTGCAGTAGCAGGCCTAGAAGAGAAGGAGGAATTTGCGGTCCTTTTTCAAATTACCTTTTCATAAATGAAAACAAACGCATACAACAACAAAATAGGGCATGCATTCTGATTCAGGATGCTGTTTTAAAGTTCTATTCAGCAGTCTACATGGACTTTGATATCATAACACTCTGATTCAAGTGCTAAATATAAATAGGGTAAATATTGCTTTGCTTCCAGTGGGGTAATGGTAAACCCAAATTAGAGGCAGCACCACGGTAAAGAGCTATGTTGGATGAAATCCTGAACCACATTTGTGGGAAAGACACAGGGCTGGCCGAGTGAAGTCACTCTTCCAGTGAAACAGCAGAGCTAACATCATCCTTCCAGGAATCCTGCAAAAGAAGCCACCTGGGATGCAGTAAGATGACAGTAGCTTTCTGGAGCTAAGATGACAGACAGTTTTTTCTTTGGCCACACGTTCTGGTTACAAATCAGAAAGCAAATTTGTTCACACAGATGAAATAAGGGTATAGAAAAGGATGATAATTTGTCCCATTTATTCCAGCCCTTTTTACCGGCTTTTTACTGGCTTTTACAGCCCTTTTAACGCGGCTTTCATTCATTCTTCTTTCTGCCCGTGAAGTTACCCTAGAGAGAATTTCTGAGAATAAATGAAGCATAGTGAAGCTTCTAGAAAATAGTGTAAAATGCTAACACTGTTATTATTGTCAAGTCATGTTTATCAATATGTGGATCATTGATGATAACTGAACTATTCAAGAAAAGTTGTTAACTAAATGGCTGTATGACTTTTGGCTGGAGATTGTATCGTAACTCAGGAAAAATTTATTCCCCTTGCGTACCCGCACCCCCACCCCCAGGAGGAATGTACATCCCTGTCCCAGAAGCAATGGGCTTGGTGACTTGCTTTGGCGTGTTGGAATGTGAGTGGTTGTGGATTTGCCTGTCCAAGCTAAGAGCCAAACACACATGGTGCACTGGGCTCACTCTGTGTGCTCTTATCGCATCAGAGCCATGCGTCCCAGAGAGTGGTTGTGACTTCCGCCTGGAAATGCAGGAGAATCAGATCTCTGCCCTTCCCACCTGCGGCCTGTAGTAGACCTGCCACAGCCCACCTGCAAACTCAAGAGTGAGAAATAAAGAAATGCTGGCAATTTCACACCTCACTGACAGATGAGTCCCCACGCACAAAGGAGCCTCAGTAAGCCTAATGGCTAACTGCGCATAACTGTGGAGGTGAGCTGGCATACTCGGAGTGTGGAAAGAAAGAAAAAACTGTCAATGGCGAATTCTACATCCAGCAAATCCATCCGTCAAAGGAGAAAGTAAGACATGCTATAATTTTAAAAAGAAAAGGTGAGCTGAGAGAATTTGTCACTAGCTGACCTTCTCCCAAGAAATGCTAAAGGGAATACGTCATGTTGAAATGGAAGGAAATTAGGTAGTAAATCAAATCCACACTAACAAATAAAAGGCCCTGTTAATGTAACAACATAGGTAAAAGTAAAAAACAGTATAAATACACTTTTTGTTCATAACTTCTTTCTTTTTTCCTTTTTTTTTTTTTTAGATGGAATCTTGCTCTGTTACCCAGGCTGGAGTGCAGTGGTGTGATCTTGGCTCACTGCAACCTCTGTCTCCTGGGTTCAAGCAATTCTTCTGGCCTCAGCCTCCTGAGTAGCTGGGATTATGGGCGCACACCAGTGTGCCCAGGTAGTTTTTGTATTTTTAGTAGAGACAGGGTTTCGCCATGTTAGCCAGGCTGGCCTTGAACTCCTGGCCTCAGGTGATTCACCCGCCTCGGCCTCCGAAAGTGTTGGGATTATAGGCGTGAGCCACCGCGCCCAGCCATTTCTTTCTTTTTTTGTGTCTGATTTGAAAGACCACTACATAAAACGGTAATTATAAATCTTGAGTGATGGGCACACAATGTATAAAGATGTAATCTGTAACAATAGCAGCATGAAGGTGGGAGGGAGGACCAAAGATCATAGAAGCAAAATTTTTGTATACCTGTGAAATTAATTTGGCGTTAACTCAAACTAGACTGTCATAAACTAAGTTGTTTCTTAATGGGAGAAGCAGGGAGGAAAGAGGACCAGAGATTCTGGTCTACATGGTCTATGCTGAGGTCTCAGTTGTATTCATTTCCTGTTGCCACTGTAACAAATCACCATAAACTTAGTGGTTTAAAATAACAGATTTATGATCTTGCAGTTCTGAAGGTCAGAAGTTCAAAATTAGTTTCAGTGGACTAAAATCAAAGTGTTGGCAGGCTGCATTACTTCTGGAGGATCTAGAGGAGAATCAATGTCTTTGCTTTTCTCAGTTTTTAGAGGTCATCTACATTCCTTGACTCAGACCTCACATGACTCTGATCTCTGCTTCCATCTTCACATCTTCTCTGGCTCTTAACTGCCTGCCTCCCTCTTATAAGCAATCCTTGGGATTTCATTTAGTACCCACCAGGTGATCAGGATAACCTCCCCATCACAAGATCCTTAACCAAATCACATCTGCAAAGTTCTTTTCACCATGTAATTGTCTTAATCCATCTGGGCTGTTACAACAAACGATCATAAACTGGGTGCTTATAAAAAACACTTTCAGTCAGGTGCAGTGGCTCATACCTATAATCCCAGCACTTTGGGAGGCCAAGGTGGGTGGATCACTTGAGGCCAGGATTTCGAGACCAGCTTGGCCATCATGGTGAAACCCCATCTCTACTAAAAATACAAAAATTAGCCAGGCATGGTGGCACGTGCCTGTAGTCCCAGCTACTCAGGAGGCTGAGGCATGAGGATTGCCTGAACCTGGGGTAGGGGCAGGGAAAGGGGGTAGTGGGGAGGGGTGTGGGCAGAGGTTGCAGTAGGCTGAGATGGCTCCACTGCTTTCCAGCCTGGGCGACAGAGCAAGACTTTGTCTTATACACACACACACACACACACACACACACACACACACACAATTATTTCTCACAGTTCTTGAAGCTAGGAAGTCCAAAATCAAGGTACCTGGAGATTTGGTGTCTGCTCAGGACCCACTTCCTGGTTCATAGACTGTGCTTTCTTCCTGCACCTTCACATGGTGGAAGGAGCAAGGCAACTCTCTGGGGCCTCTCTAACAACGGTACACATCCCATTCATGAGAAAAGAGTCTGCCTGAATTACCTCCCAAAGACCCCACCTCCTGATACCACGACACTGGTGATTAGGACTACTGGCAGGCGCCTGTAGTCCCAGCTACTCAGGAGGCTGAGGCAGGAGAATGGCATGAACCCGGGAGGTGGAGCTTGCAGTGAGCCGAGATCGGGCCACTGCACTCCAGCCTGGGCGACAGAGAGAGACTCACTCTCGAAAAAAAAAAAAAAAAAAAAATTTATTGAGATAAACAGGGAAAACTATATTTTAAAGATCATCTACTTATTTCCACATTTTTGAGTTGGATATATGAAATGTGCAATTAACTATCATCATAAAAAGTTGACTAAGATACTCAAAACTGAAAATCCTAAAATACCTACAGAAATAAATGAAACTAACATGGTTCTTAAGCCCCAAACTTAAGCAAGCACTCACATATTTGTCTCTGGCAGCCTGGCATATCAGCCATGTCTGAACACCACTAAATTTGATTCTCACTTTACCTACAGGCAAATAGCAGCATGTGACTGTCTCTACAACATTCTTGACCTATAAATCTTCAAAGCAACAATGCTCTACTACAAAAGGAAAAAAAAAACCAAGACCACGAGTAACCCATCTTCAAACTGTCACTCTAATCCTTTCTCTTGTTGTCAGATTAAAGGTTGCTGCTGTCTGGAGGTCTATGGCTTCAAATTAGAGATGAGATCATCAAAAAAGCTTGAATTCAAACTTCAGATTGCTGGCTTCACTATGCTCCTTGGTGAAAATAATAAATACGTAAATAGTTACCCAGTAGACATGCTATCAAGAATAAGAATGAATCCTATGTACGTGTAAAATATCAATAAGATATCAATAAACTTATTGACAATATTACAGGACACTCATGTCCAGTGGTGGTTAAAAATCCTGCCTGACCTTACAGTAGACATTGAGCTACATGCCAGTCCGTGATCAAGATCAAGGGAGGCAAGCTCTAGCCCCCACATCCAAATCCAACACAGCCTACTTGTGTATACAGCCTGTGAGCCAAGATGCTCTCTGGATTTTCAGTGAATGAAAACACATGAAAAGAACAAAAATATACTTTATGACGAATGAAAAATAAATGACATTCAAATTTCAGTATCCTTAAAGTTTTGTTGGGACTCAGTCATGTTTATATCTTTGCAGATTATCTATGGCTGGTTTCAGGCTGTAAGGGCAGAGTAGCATAGTTGTGATAGAGACCACATGGCCTACAAACCTGAAGATATTTGCTATCTGAGCTTTTACGGAAAAACATTGGTTGACCCCGTTATAGACCATGGGCTTCAACCCTGGCTGGACAATGCAATCGTTCTGAGAGTATTTAAAAGAACTGATGGGCAGGCCTTTCAGAGAAAGCTTTATACTAATTGGTCAGTTTTGATCTGGAAGCCCATGAAAGTTGATCGATTGCCCTGTGGAGGGCAGCACTGGCCTGCAGATGGATCTAAGCAGCCCAGCAGAACAGGCTACTTGTCGGGAGAACCAGATGAGTAAGTGTAACTTCAAGTTGCCCAGCCCTCCTCTTGGCCCTCTTCCCACCACCCTTGGCTTCTGAATATTTCCTTTGTGGGATTCTTACTACAACAATGCCTTCCCAGGGAACACCCTTTGCTGCCTACCCTCCTCCGACAGATGTGCAAAGATGTGCACACTCAAAACACACCATCTCTCAAACATGCACGTGTACACACACGTGTACATATAAACCTGCAAACACACATGCATATATATTTACACACACACCGCTTGTGTGATCTCTGAAGCTCAAAAAAGTGGAAAGAGGATTCTATTAATTTAAGATCGTGAGTTTCTTACCTAAATTACACACATCTCCTTCCCCTCATTGAATCCTCCTGGGCCCTTGAGCTTAAAAAATAAGCAGTTGTTCCTTGACCCAGATCATATTTATTTTAACATCTAAAGCAGGGGTGTGCAATCTTTTGGCATCTCTGGACCACATTTGAAGAATTGTCTTGGGCCACACATAAAATACACTAACACTAATGACAGCTGGTGAGTTACAAAAAAATCGCAAAAGAATTTCATAACGTTTAAAGAAAGTGTATGGATTTGTGTTGGGCCACATTCAAAGTCAGACAAGCTCGGTCTGAGTTGTTTTCCTTTGAACTGGCTCTCTCACATTTGAACCCTTAGGTGGCAGTGGAAACTCACAGTTGAAATGCTTCTCTTTAAATGAGTGGTTTGTGGTGTGTGCTGTGTTGTGTGTTGTGTGTGTGTATCTGTGTGGTGTGTGTAGTGCAGTACGTCATGTGTGCGTGTGCGTGCTCTGTGTTTTGGTGTGTGTGTGGTACCTATATGTATGGTGTGATGTGTTTGATGTGTGTGGTGTGTGTTGTTTGTGTGGTATATGGTGCATGTATGTGGTGTATGTGGTGCATGTGTGTGATGTGATGTGTTTGGCGTGTGTTGTGTGCAAGTGTGTATACACCACATACAAGTGTATATACACCATATATAAGTGTATGTGTGTATGCCAAGTATGTATGTGGTGTATACATACACATACATACCTGCACACAACAGTGTGGGGTGTGTTATGTGTGTTGTGTTGTGTGTGGCGTGGTTTGTGTGTGTGGTATGGTATGGTGTATGATGGTATGTGATGTGTATGTGGTGTGTGGGGTATAGGGTGTGTATGTGGTGTGTGCTGTGATGTGGTGTGTGTGGTGGGTGGTGTGATGTGTGTGTGGTGCACATATATATGGGGGGTGTGTGGTGTGCTATGATATGTATGATGTGGTGTGTGTGGTTCGTGTATGTGGGGTGTGTGGTGTGATGTGGTATGTGTGCTGCATGTATGTGGGGTGTGTGGTGTGATGTGGTGTGTGAGTGTGGTGTGTGGTGTGATGTGGGATGTGGGGTGTATGGTGTGATGTGGTGTATGGTGTGATGTGAGGTGTGTGTGGTGTGTGGTGTAATGTGATGTGTGCTGTGTGTGATGTGGTGTGTGTGTGTGAAGCACAGGTGTTCTAGGGAGCCCTTGCCTCACAGACACCACAGGGAAGAGAGGAGTGGCTGGATTAGGAAGCAGTGCCTGCCTGGCCTCAGCACTCAAGCGAGAACAGCGGACTCAGCCCTCAGTGAGTCTGGCCCCTGGAGACCAGGGCCCATGCTTCTCAGCAACAGCACTGAGAGGCCCGAACCCTGGGCAGCGACAGTTGCCTGGCATCATCGCCGCCCAGCCTTTCACTTCCAACCTTCCCATCTGGGTCACCGTCAAATGGAGAGGAGCGGGGCTGGTGTGGGTTTCTATGGAAGCTCCTCGCAGGGCTGGAGGGCCTTTCTCCTCTAAGCTCCTGTGCTTTCTGTCATTGTCACTGGCCAGCGAGAAAGCAATGTGTCTTGCCTTTAAGTCTGTTTTTATGAACTCCCATTGACTGGGGAAAGCTAGCTGAGTATGTGGCACCACTCTCCGCTCTCACCTGTGGACAGGTGAATGTGCAGCCGCACTCTTTCAGGGTTCCACTGCCAGCTGCCCTGATGTAACCTCTCTGCTGGTAGTGGCGGGTAATTATTACTGTGCTGATCTTCTTTGGAAAGGACAATGGAAAAATCTGGCCCCAATCCTTTAGCCTGGGGCATCTGATAAGAAGGTTCTGGGACAGGTTGATAATGAAGTTCTTCCAGATATAAATGTGATTTGGTTTACAGACAAACAAGGCGTTGGAAAAAGGAAGGATACACCCACAAACACCTAGGTGCCTTTGTGGCCTGGAAGGGTTACAATGCCCAAGAACACAGTTTGCTTACTGCTGTATGGGTCTCTGGGAGCCCCACTTCCTGCTCTATAAAATGGCCACATTGCCTTACCTACCCCAAGAGCATTAGGAGAATTAAGTGAGATCATGTGCCTGGGAAGGCTTTCTAAGCTAAAGCAGTGTCTGCTGATGCTGCCGGCATGGACAGTGTTTTCTGGGAACCGCTGTTGCTCCAGCACCCCCTCATCCGGGCTGATGCCTGCTCTTTCCTCCTCACCTTCCAATAGCCTGTCAGAGCTATTGGACAGCCTGCAACCCAGGGAATCTGGCATTTCTGCCAGTTGGAGGGCACAGTGCATGAGCGCCCACCCCCTGCCAGCCCCCTATGCCAACGGCCCCCCATTCCATCGTCCAGTCTTGCAGGAGTTACTCTGCAGGCTCCTGGCTGCTGGCATGGCCCCTTGGTCTTGTGGAAAGTGAGACAGCATAAGCCATGGCAGCTCTGCAGAGCTGGGGTGTCAACACTTAATTGTTCTAATAGGAACACTGAGAAACTTGCCCCTGAGTGGCCTCTCAGTTCCATCCCTGGTGTGCATTTGTTTATTTTGGAGCCTGGGAGACAGCAAGCGCTGTGCTCGTTCACCCACATTCTGGGCCTGGGCACATTGTACCAATGTTACCCTTTACCTCGGAACAAGCCTGCTGGTGCCATTGTTCCTTTCGTTTAGCCCCGGGGGACGCAGCATGTCCCCATTAGCTGGACACAAAACCAAGACTTGAAAGAAGGGACCGCCTTACTCTGCAATGCTTCTTGGCTGCTCCCAAGTGACCTTGGCCTTTTTCCTTACTTATTTGTGTCGCAGTCTATACATATCCGGTTTCCTCTTACTCCAGGGTCAGGCCGCAGGTGAGATGCCCTGGCTTGGACACATATAGATACACTGAACACGTTTGTTAGACTCTAAACACTATTTATCACGGAAGGGAACTTGTTCTCCCAGAAAGGCAGCTCTTGACTTCTCGCTGCCCTCTGAGGGGCTGCCAAGCAAGCCAAGACATTCAGGTCTGCCGCCAAGGTTTCTTTTCAAGACAGACACCTGTCTACAGAACTGTGGTTACTCAACTTCTCCACCCCATCAGGAGCCAAAGAGCAGTTCCCATAACTTCAAGTTCCGGAGACCAACAGGGCATCTAGAAAAACTACCTGGGTATGCATCATTGGAGGGATTCACATCTCCTTCAAGGTGCTATCTTCAACCATACAACTCTCAAGCGCAGACCATGCCTTCTTCCCTGCTCAACCAGGGAAAAGCAATCGTCTGGAAGGCACTGGACCTGCTTGGAGCCATGGTTGATATAAAATGAGGTGAAGGAGAATTTCACTCCTCTGAGGTGTCTTGCCTGGGGTGTAGGTAACTGTGTGGCCCCAGTGCACACACAGGCCTGTTTGTAAACCGTGTGAGCTCTTTTGGACAAATCACACTGAACTTGTTTGCATATTGAACAGAAAAAGATAATTTTTTTCCCCTCTCATTCAGCTTTTTTCCCACACATTCAAACGATAATAATATATTAATAATAATAGTGTTTGTGTGACCTAACTCCAGCAAAGAAACTCAAGCAAAAGGGAGAAAGGTGGACAGGTGTACCCCAAGCTCGCCAGCCGAGCAACTGCTGCCTTCCCCAAGGCTGCTCCAGGATGCCCTCTGATTCTGCGAGGTGGCAGCGCCCTGAGTCACAGCCCCCCTGGGGGCCTCGCACCTATCCAGGGCTTGGAGGGCATCTGCAGGTTTGACTTTTTCTGAGACATCCCTGTTCAATGTTAAATAGGCTCTACATAAGAAAATCAACAGTGTGCAGGATGTAGTCCTCATTGTCACCAATAATTGCTACCAAAACAGAGAGACGTGTCAGTGCCAAATTTCCTGAGAGTTATATTAAGATCAGAAATGTCTTTGTGCAACACTTCTCTGCGAGTGTCCACAGGCAGTGGGACAGAGCTAGGGAGGAAGAGGACCTCGGGGCAGGTGCTGGGTAGCACCTGTCAGACTTGTGTCTCAGCAGCGACAGAGCGGCAGCCGGCGCGGTTTACTGTCGCGGGCAGAGAGGAGCTGTTCACGGCTGCTAGCTTAGTAATTTGTAGATAATGAGCTCCTGGTAGAAGCCTGTGGGTTTCAGAGCATATGCTTCAACAGATGGGCTGGCCTCGGCAAGGGTGGGGGTGCACTTGGACCTGTCAATCACTGGCTTCCAGCTTCCGGGAGGGAACAAGCCCGGGAGAAGGCAAGGTTAGCTGCAGAAGCGCAGTTCCACACAGGCTGGCCGTGGCCCACAGTGATCCCCTCACCTTGCAGGAGCGCCTGGAGCCCCGGGCTCAGCTTCAGATCAGTCCTAAGTCATTTCATGAGGGGAAAACTCTTCACTAGATCTATGGTTCTCCAAGTGGGTCCCCAGATGGGGAGCAGCCCCAGGAAACCTGTCAGATGTGTGAATTCCAGCCACTCCACACCTGGTGGGTGGGAAACTCGGGTGGATCCCTCAATCTGTGTTGGAACAAACCTCTCAGAGGATTCCCAGATGAGCTGAGGTTTGACAAGCACTGAACAAGCTCATTATCCACTTAAGGACCAGAAGTGTGTGATCTCCTCCTTTCCACCCTGATTTCTTAGGCCCAGTGTATTGTTGGACACAAAATGTGATCCAAGTGGAATTTTTAGAGGGGCTGTAGAAGGAAAGGGACTCTGCGAAATAATTTCAGCTTCACTCCTCAAACTTATTTCAGATTGTATTAAATCCTCAAACATTGTATTAAATCCCAGAAAGAGAACATCTGGTAGCGAAGGTTATTTTCCACACTCAGCAGCAGGACCAGTGCCTGCCCCTGCAAGACCCCTAGAACAGCAAACTCTGGAAAGAAGTAAAGGACTAACTTCAGCTCAGTCTTGAATTTGGGAATATTCCTTTTATTAATAAAACAAGATTAAACCTACAGTGCTATGGATCTTGCTAATTAGAAAAGTGGAGCAAAGAAAAAAAACACCAGAAAGCAAGCAAATAAAAACCCCAAATAGTTACTGAAGAAATTGTTGCAGAATCAGTGCTCTAGGTTGGATTGGTGAGACTTTCATCACCAGCCCGGCAGCATCGGAGTCCTGCAGAGGCTGCTGCAGAGGCTGCAGGCCGTTCTCAGGCACAGGCTTTGGTTTAGCCCTGGGGACGCAGCATGTCCCCATTAGCTGGACACAAAACCAAGGCTTGAAAGAGGGGACTGCCTTACTCTGCAGTGCTTCTTGGCTGCTCCCAAGTGAACCTGACCTTTTTTCTTACTTATGTAAGGGTCCAGTGGAGACCCTGAGCTGACCCAGCGTCAGGAAGCTCCTGCTACCCGCTCCCCGTCCCCCTGGCCCCGCTGCCCCACAACCCCACCCCAAGCAGGGGACATGCCCACTGCCTTGGAAGTCGAGAGAGAGACAAGAATGACATGGCGCTGTATGCCAAATTGGCTTTTATTAGGTGAAGTGTTTCTCCTAGTCAGTTATACTGACTGAGCTTTTAGGTTCTTCATCTGTAAAATGGAGCTATTAATACTGCTTTCAAATACATTTTGCGGGCGTTAAATGAGACGTGCTGCAGGTAGCATCTGGCCCAGGCTGATGCTGCGGTTTTGAGAATGTGGGTTGCCACCCATTAGTGGAAAGGAAAATCAATCCAGTAGGTCATGGTTCGAATTGATTTGTTGTTGTTGATTCTAAATGATTTACTGGGGGTTTGTATTTAAATCTTCTGTGTTATATTTGATGTTAACTTTGTTATAGTTTTTCTTTATCATACATAGTGAAGCTAAGCTTTTCATGACACTTTTGTTTCCGTTGTATCTCATACACAAATGTAGTTCTTACTTGGGGCTGTAGACCCCAAAAATGGAAAAATATTGCATTAGGTGGACAATAAATATTTGTCTCTTTCCTCCTTCCTTCTTCGTCCTTTCATCTGTCCCTCAGAAACTCAGGGTGACCACCTCTGTCCTTCTGGCATCAGTGTTAACGGTAGGTACAGTGAAACGGAGGGAGGAGTCATCTTCATTGGGTCAGGGTGTAGATCATTACCTCGGCATGCAGAGTGGCTGTTTCTGGGCTCTGTGGAAAAGAAGTCATGGGCCAGCACACCACATGTACCCAGCCAGCCCCTGAAGGGCCGGTGGGACCACAGGGGGCCCCAGAGCGAGGAACTGGGAGTGCTAGTGGGCAGCTTATGGATAAAGAAGAGGGAATGGGGTACCCGCCTTACTTACCTTCTTGCCATAGCATCCTACCATGCAGGTAGTTAGAAAAGAGTCCAAAACTCAGAGGACATCAGGAGGTAATGTTGTATGAGAGAGAGAGAGAGAGAGAGTGTGTGTGTGTGAGAGAGAGAGAGAGACATGTGAGAGGTGTGAGTGTACGTGAAGGAGGCCAGGGAATTCTTAGCTAGGGCTGCATGGGGAATTCCAACTAGTGCTGCATCACCTGTCTTAGTGTTTGAAGAAAAAGCAAATATGAGTGGCCTGAACAGACAAAAAATGGAATGGATGGATGGGTGACAGCCTGAGATGAAGGGTCACTGGGCTGCAGGGGCATGAGTCCATGTAATTAACTAAAGACCCTGTGTTGCCAACACTCTCAGAAATAGTGACTGCCCCTGGGTGGTGGCTTCAGCCCCTCCCCCCACCCCAGCCCTGCACAGCTGGGGATGCAGGCTCAGCTGTCACAGCACACTGGCCTTCATTCCACTGAACAATGACCTTGACTCCTGGGAGCAGGAGCCAAAAGGATTTAATACAGGTCCCACTCTCCTCTTGGTGGGCCGGCAGCCATCCAGCGTGGACATACTGCTGGAGCTGCCGCTCTGCCACTCCCTTCCCTTCACTTCCAGGGAAGTCGTCCCTCTCCTGTTGGTACAGTGGAGTCAGCTGGGCTTGGAGCCATGGAACAGACCATGGTCATTTGGGCAGAAGCTTCCTCCCTCCTCCTCTGCTGCTGGTCCATGGTGCAACTCCCCAGGCCTTATTCCTAAGAACTATGACCATCTATCTGGCCTGAGATGCTGGAAGGGAAGCCTGCTTTCCAGAGAATGCAGCTGATACCTGACCTTGGCCAGCTCCCCTAGGCTGGGCTGCTGGGCAGGACAGCATCCAGGTGAGCAGCTAAGCAGCTGCTTCTGTAGCACCTTGCTCACAACTCAGGGCAAGCTGTGTTTTATGGCTGCTGCGGAAACCTAGCATCTTGAAGATGGTGGCAGGAGACCTGCTAAGATGTTCCTCCTCACTCCAGGGCGATGCTTTTCAGGGGTTTGAGGTTTCTCCCTTTGTGGTTTCTACCAGAAGCCTGGGGGAAGCAGGATGTCTAGACAGAGGGGGAAATACATATCTTGTTTTCCTTTTATTCATTTTTATTTCCTTTCTATTCTTTTTTTTTTTGGCAGTTGGAGTTCAAAAGAAATAAATTGATATTTATCTGAAGACAAAAGATCTTACTCAATATATTTTCATTGCAAAGGCATTCTGAGAAATATTTTGGGGAGAAACTTACTAAACTGTGATGGACTTACATTAAGCATTTTAAAAATGATCTGAATAAGTTAAAGTCACATCTTAGAACTTGCATTTTCCTTTTCTCATCCCATCAGAGTGTGTTAGCTAAACTGGCAATTGACTTAGACTTTGAGATGGGAGTTAAGCTAAAACCAGACTTTGCTTTCGGGGCTGCAGGTGACACACTGATATTACAACTACTTTCTGAAACCCCATCGTCAAAATCCCTTCAGTTTTAACATCCAACTCCACTTTTTTTCTTAAAAAATGAATCTGAATTTTTTTGCATGGCTCCCAAGAATACTTTATGAATCCATCCATTCAATAATATGAATGGAGTGGTGTTAACCCTTGTAATTCCAGCAACCTCCCTCATTAGCAGTGTGATGAAAACATTAGGACATCGGCTTACAACCTTGGTGGTACGTCAGAACCACATAGAAAGCCACCTAAAATTCCCAATGTTTAGGTAATCTTACCTCTGGGTATTGCCCTAAATAATTTTGTTTTTTTTAAGATGGAGTTTTGCACATGTCGCCCAGGCTGGAGCGCAATGGCGCGATCTCAGCTCACTGCGACCTCTGCCTCCCAGGTTCTAGTGATTCTCCTGCCTCAGCCTCCTGAGTATCTGAGATTACAGGCAACCACCATCACGGCTGGCTAACTTTTGTATTTTTAGTAGAGACGGGGTTGCACCACCGTTGGCCAGGCTGGTCTCAAACTCCTGACCTTAGGTGATCTGCCGGCCTCGGCCTCCCAAAGTGCTGAGATTACAGGCATGAGCCACTGCGCCTGGCCTGCCCTTAACAATTGAAAGCAGGGACTTGAACAAATATTTGTACACCCATGTTCATAGCAGCATTATCTACAATGAATAAAAGGTGAATGCAACTCAGGTGTCCATAGATCAACGAAGGGATAAACAAAATGTGGTCTGTTCATACGATGAAACGTTATTCAACCTTAAAAAGGAAGGAAATTCTGACACATCCTACAACATGGATGATCCTTGAGGACATTATGTTAAATGAAATAAACCAGTCACAAAGAGACGAATATTATATGATTTTACTCATATGAGATACCTAGAGTAATCAAATTTATAGAGACAGAAAGTATAATGGAGGTTGCCAGAGTCTAGGGGGAGAGGAGGATCAGGATTTGTTATTTAGTGGATATAGAGTTTCCAATGGGTATAGAGTTTAGTTTTGCAAGATAAAAATTGTTCCAGACACGGATTGTGGTGACAGTTTCACAACAATGTGAATGCACTTAATCACTGAACTGTACACCTAAAAATAGTTAAAATGGCAAATTTTATGTTTTGTGTATTTTACCACAATTTTTGAAAACCTAATGTTTAGTCCCTACCCCAGATTAATTTGATTCCTGGAAACAGATCCCAGGTACCAGGCTCCAATGTACAGCCCAGATGGGGAGCTCGTGCCTCAGGTGATTTCACAGCTATGAGAGGTCAGCGGGTTTCCTCGGGGCTGCAGTGGAGTTCAGGAGGCCTGCCTTGAAGAAGCTGATATGCTGCAAATAGGTAAAACAGAGGAATTCTGACCAGATCCCCAGATTACTTGTGGAAGTATTAAGGTCTTCTTTGGGGGTCCACTTCTGAATTTACATGGATATTCACCCTCAGCTACCTATGGTCACTTGATTTAATGAATGTGTGTTGAGGACCATAATGTTCCCACAAAGACCCTTGCCTGCATCCTCATCAGGGAGACAGACAGAGTTTAATATCTATGCAAATTTACACAGTACACTAAAAGGTGGTAACTTTAATGAAAAACATTGAGCAAGTTAAAGGGAATTAGGAATGGGAAGATAAGGTGGTAGAATGAGGCAGTTATTTGGAGGTTATTATTTTTAAAGGGAAATTTTTGACTGGATACTGTAAGGCTAAAGACAAGAGGTTTTAATTACATAAGGACTGTACTTTAGTGAATACGTTTGTTTCTCACAGGAGTAGAGATTAGCAATTCTGAAACGACTTTACCTGTGTACTAGAATTAAACAGGTGAGTAAATAAATTATAGATCATGAGACCCAGGATTCTTACCCACAGAGAAAGAAGTTACAAGTAAGCAAGAGGGGGAACAATGCTAGGATAAACTCTGTTCTTCTGGTTTGCAGCTGGAGATATTAATATGAATTCTGTTTATTTTAATGTGTCTACAAATGAATATACAGAAATAAATACATATGTATGTTTACACATGGGTTAATATACATACACTTTTTTTTTTTTCTATTTCTGCCTGCTGAGAGGACTTAGAAACTGTGACAACCTAGTAGCAATAAGCACACACAAGCACCTAGAATTTGGTGTCTAAAATCATTCTCCAATAAAAAGAACCAGGACTCCACAGACAATGTCTGATGCTAGGGCTAGGGAAGGGAAAATAGAAGGTGAGCTTGGAGCATCTTATTGTACCAGAAAGTGAGCAAGTGATTTAAAACAGTTGGAGGTTGGAGGTGGTCATAAGAGTATTTCAAAAGGAACAAACCTGAAGGAGCTACCAATGGTCATAGCTGCAACAATTTTAGCAAGAAAAAGAAATGATTATTGTATTTGACTGTAACCCAAAGAATAAAATAGCCATGAGTTCATGTTGATATAAATAAATGACTACATAAATAAGATGGGAGAGAAGAAACACATTTTTCCTATTGAAAAATTCCAATTAATAAATGCAAGAGGATTGAGAGAAATGGAAATCACCATGAGAATCCCACAGCAATAATTGCAGCAGGGAAGACCCACTGATGAATGCTTGATATTTCCAGAGTCTCATAGTATTTACCCCCACATATTTCCTAATTACTGTGGTAGTTTAAAAATATCTCCACAAATACTTTAGCATTCTTCTTTTCTGGAACTGAAACTTAGTTGCCCTCCCCTAAGGAACAAAGCACGGTAAGGGAAAAATAGTGACTTTTCAGTGGAGAATAGTGACTTTTAAGTGGCTGACACCACCTTAACCAAGTGATGAGGGTGAACAGGCAAACAAGTGAAGGGGTGAACATGATATTAACATCACAGGTGGTTGATATCATTCCCCCCTTCATCTATGATGAGACGAGGCAGACAGACACAGCCCCCCTATGGAATTCTCCCTCAAGATTCACGACTTCTGTGGCACCACGAGAAAACAACAGACAAGCCCAATATAAGGGAAAGTCTACAAAATACTTGATGAATATTATTCAAAAGTATCAAGGTCATAAAAAACCCTGAGGAACTGTCACCAATTCCAAGTGACTGAAGAGACATGACGACTAAATGTGGTATAATATTCTGGATGGGACCCAGGAAGAGGAAAAGGCCAGAGCGAAAATCTGGTGAAATCTGAATAGTCTGTAGTTTAGTGAATTGTGTTGTACCAATGATAAGTGCACCGTGGTTTTGCGAGATGTTGACATTAGAGTGAGCTTGGGAAGGACCAGAAATTCTCAGCACTATCTTGTAACCCTTTTGTAAATTTGAAATTATTTCAAAACAAAAAAGCTACATAAAAAGAGAAGGAACCACTGGCCTTACGGAGGTTTTGACAAGTAATAAAAAGTAATTGCCTGCATGAGGCCAGACTTCCGCATGAGAAAGCCCAAAGGCTGGTTCCAGATGCTCCTCTGTGAGACCAGGCTGGCCTGACCCCTTTTGTGTGGCTCTGTGGCAAAGGCTGACAACTGTGCCTCTGGTGATGGGTGAGAGAAAATGAAGGTGGAGGGACAGGTTTCTTTCCACCACAAAGCTGAATCAGGGCTGGACCACGGCCCCCTCCACAGCAGTGAGTTCCAACAGCACAAATGCAATCTGTAGACATTTTCTTGGCTGGAAAAGAATCAGGTCCAACTGGAGGCACCTGTCAACTTGAGCTGATTACAGATCAAAATGGGATGGTTGTGGACTCCTGAAACTGCTGTTGGGGTTTTCAGTTTAGTCTTGGTGTCTTCATGTTTTTTTCCTTCTGATTTCATCTCCACATCTCGGGCAAAGCAATCCATCCACAGCAAGGAGCAGATGCACCCTGCCAGCTAGTAGAGAGACGCCCTCACTCATCAAGATAAAAACCAAACTGCAGGAGAGGACTGCTGCCATCTTGACATAAGCATTGCTTCAAGTTTGACCATCAGTTTCATCTACATGAATTTCATGTAGAAATAACCTTGTAGAAGACTACAGGGGCAGAGGAGGGCAGTCAGGGTTGGGGGAGGGAAGAGACAGCTCAGATGACCTGGAAAAACATTCATTGGTAAGCTGGGCGTGGTGGCTCACGCCTGTAATCCCAGCACTCCAGGAGGCCGAGGTGGGCAGATCACGAGGTCAGGAGATCGAGATCATCCTGGTTAACATGGTGAAACCCCGTGTCTACTAAAAAGACAAAAAATAAGCCGGGCGTGGTGGCACATGCCTGTAGTCCTAGCTACTTGGGAGGCTGAGGCACGAGAATCGCTTGAACCCGGGAGGCAAAGGTTGCAGGGAGCCGAGATCTCGCCACTGCACTCCAGCCTAGGCAACAGAGTGAGACTCCGTCTCAAAATAAATAAATAAATAAAATTAAAGTTTCATTGGTGATTCTAGGATTTATCAAGATACTGTCTTTCCTCTTCCTCCCCAAAAGATTACTGAGTGTAGACAGTCATTGACATCATATCTATAATGGAAAGGATACAGGAACACAGGAGACCTGGCTCTAGTTTGAGCTTTACTGCAAACTGTGTCTCTGGATAAAGACCAAAACTTTTCTAGGTGTCATTTTCTCACCTATTAGCCAGCAGGGTTGAATAATGGTAACTTCTGGGGCCTTTCTCCTGGTATCTCAGGTATAATTTTAGGAACCCGTGATGGGACTCAGTGGAGTTATAAGCAGAAAATTAATGGGTATTACAGAGACTATCTAGCCCATTCTATCTAAAGTGGTTCACACACACTGCACACTACACACAAAAATAGAGATGAGTTAATGCAAGCACTTTCTTTAGAATTTCTCAGTAAGCCCAAGATGAAAGTTGGCAGAACATTTATAAAATTTTTCCATATTATGCCTACAGCCCTTCCTTCTTTCCTTCCTTCCTTCCTTCCTTTTCTTTCTTTTTCCTTCCTTCCTTCCTTCCTTCCTTCCCTCCTTTTCTCTCTCCTTCCTTCCTTCCTCCTTCCATCCCTCCCTCCCTCTTTCCCTCCCTCCCTCTCTCCCTCTCTCTTTCTCTCTCTCCCTTTTCCTTCCTTCCTTCCTTCTCTTCTTTCTTTCTTTCTTTCTTTCTTTCTTTCTTTCTTTCTTTCTTTCTTTCTTTCTTTCCTTCCTTCCTTCTTTCTCTTTCTTTCTTTCTCTTTCTTTCTTTCCTTCCTTCTTTCTTTCTCTCTCTCTTTCTTTTTCTTTCCTTTTCTTTCTCTTTCTTTTTTTTTGAGAGGCAGTCTTGCTCTGTTGCCCAGGATGGAGGGCTGTGGCTCAGTCTTGCCTCATTGCAACCTCTGCCTCCTGAGTTCAAACAATTCTCCTGCCTCAGCCTCTTGAGTAGCTAGGATTGCAGGCTTGCCCCACCATGTCCCACTAATTTTTTCATTTTTAGTAGAAATGGGGTTTCATCATGTTGCCAAGGCTGGTCTTGATCTCCTGGCTTCATGTGGTCTACCTGCCTCCACCTACCAAAGTGCTGGGATTACAGGTGTGAGCCATCATGCCCAGCCAGTCTTTCCTTTCCTAACAAGGAAATTTGTGGTGTGTGTGTGTGTGAGTGTGTTAATCAAGTAAGTCAGTTTATTGCTGTCTGACAACCTCCTAGAACTGACTCTTACATAAGCAATGTTGAATCCTTTGGGTTCAAAGAACATGATTCTAAATCTGAATGATTAGTTTTGGCCTCCTTTCTTTTCTAAGACAAGAGACAGCCCTCTAATTATAGCATACCACAATAAGAAAATCAGCCTAATTAATTTAGTTGAAAATTAATTACCTTTCTTTACCCAGGACAAGGAGTGAAAGGCTTTGCTCTCAAAAGACCACCCCTCCCACCCTGACTGAGGACTCTAGGGACAGGATGAGGAGGCACACCCCTGCTGGGCCAGGCTGCCACCCCAGTACCATATGGGCTAGAATGACTTATGGGGTAAAGAGAGATGAAGCACAGGAGCCCATCACAGAATGCATGGCTGGTCCCTGCTGGGCCGTTGAGCAATACTATGCTTGCTGTGTGTGCAAAGCAGCAAGGCAAGAGGAAGCTTGGCTGAAATCAGTGCAAAATGCAAAAACACTTCCTTAGTGACCTGGCTTACCCTCATCAACATGTGAATTCTTATTGTTAGCAAAGGGTTCCAGGGTGCTCTCAAACATCAAACACTGCACAGATACCAAACTCACATTTTGACAAATGTTAAGGAGAAACAAACCAAAACCATTTGCTCATAAAACACAGATGGATTGAAAAGACTAAGAGGAAAATAATCTGGGCAAAATACAATTGGAGTTAGTGAACACAGCACATGCAAAAACTGTTTGAGACATTGGGAACAAAAAGACTAGGGTCAGATCACCCAGCCCTGTTGTTAAACCTCTTTATCTCCACCATGAATAGCCAATGGCAGTGCAAATCCCACGTAAGGCAGGGTGCATTGCCCATTCAATAAAGGAAAGCCCAGGACGTGGGCCACTGTGGGAGAGGAAGACCCTTCAGAAGCACAGTGCATGCACACAAGGTACTTCCAGTATGCAAGGGACGGCTGTTTCCAGCCCACCATGCCTGCAACTCATTTGTGTCCACTGTATTGCTATCAACTTATGGCGTTTATAACTAGACCAGAGGAGGGTCTAATAAATTTCAGTCTGAAAAGAGAGTCATGTGAAACAGTTACGAGAATTGCTAGATTTGGAGATCATTCTTCAAATATATCTCTTTCAAAATATTTGCAATATTCTTAAGCATTGGGCAATGTTTTACCATTTGAGTCTCAACTTTACAACTCGCTTATTGGGAGGTCCTTGCATTTACCAATATTTTAGCCATTATGAAAATAGAGTCTGGAGGGCATTTTCCTTAATATCCTTCAAGATATATGCTATTTTATCAATTATTTACTCAGAGTAATTACACCAAGAAATCATTGCCCTTCATCATTTTAATCCTAAATAATAACAAATGCATGGATTCACTTTGGAAGAATGTCTCAAATTTTATAGTGAAAAAACTCCAAACATACCGTCAGTAGGAATGCTAATATTTACCCTCAGCAAACCGTTTGACATTCCAAATTAACCAAAATAAGACGGTGGCTTAAAGTTGTAAATAATTTGATTATTTAGTGACTGTTTTCCTGCAACAAAAATAAACTTAGGTATCAAAATTGATGTACATTTTCTCATCAATAGTCTGAGAGCTATTTTGAAAATGAGCTACATGCAACTCACTGTACTTGCTATACACAACTGTACTTGCTACAAACTGCCCTCGTTACCACTTGTTCTGTAATCTAAACTGCTCTGTCACCATCTGTCAGCAATGAGGTGGCTTGTTGAGGTTATATAGCAGCAGGAGGCAGGACACTGCTTAAGATAGTCAGAACCTGCCTGGCGCAGTGGCTCATGCCTGTAATCCCAGCACTTTGGGAGGCCAAGGTGGGTGGATCACTTGAGGTCAGGAGTTCAAGACCAGCCTGCCCAACATGGTAAAACCCTGTCTCTACAAAAATACAAAAATTAGCCGGGTGTGGTGGCGCTGTAATCCCAGCTACTCGGGAGGCTGAGGCAGGAGAATCGCTTGAACCCGGGAGGCAGAGGTTGCAGTGAGCTGAGGTTGTGCCATCGCACTGGGTGACAGAGTGAGACTCTGTCTCAAAAAAAAAAAAAAAATAATAATAATAATAATAATAATAATAATAATCAGAACCTCCAACCCCACACCCAAAACACATTATTTTATTTCTATTCTTCCTAATAAGTCTTAGATATTTATCCTACTGTGTGGTCTAAAATCATCCGTCCTCAGAGCTGCCCCATCTCCTTGGAAAAGAAATGTAACCAGAGACTGGGGTTCTGATTGAACTTGCACTTGATCCTGAGGAATCCCATAAGAAAATGGATGCTACAACCCCACATTTAGGTTGATATTGTTATCTGTTTGATCTCTCTTTACAAATGCTACTTCCCACCATGCTCCTTCCTCCATTATTTGACACATATTTCTTATACTTCAAGAGGCAGCTCAATATTCAGTTCTAGGATAAATGTTCACGGTTCTATTATCTCATTCTAAGTTAGAATTTTTCTCATGTGCTTATATAAGGTGTGGTGCTTACCTCTATCTCAGTACTTAACTTATCATTTTGGAAATGGCTAATTGTTGATTTTACCCACTAATTTCAGTGGAAGTCCAAAGGTAAATCATTTATTACTGGAACTTTATGCATAAATAGCACTGAGCATGGACTGAAAGCCTCGTGAAGGCAGCCATGCTGAGCGCCTCACTCCTGCAATATCCCTATGTCTGGTCTATTCCTTGTCATTTGCCAGACACTGAACACATTTTTATCCAATGAATTAATGAAGTTGCACTTAGTATAAAAAGCATAATATACTTTATAATTGATGCAGGCATAATTGCACAAATCTCTTGTAGGAAAAGCTATCCTGCAGCAGAGGTTGGCAAACTATAGCGCAATTGCCTGCTTTTGTATCCTCTCCAGCGAAGAACCATTTGTGCATTTTCAAATGGCTTTTTTAAAAAATCAAAATGAGAATAACATTTTATGACATGTGAGAATTACGTGGAATTCAAATTTGGTGAACGATAAGTAAAGTTTTATTGGCACACAGAGTCTTGTTCATTCACTTGTGTACTGTTCATGGCTGCTCGCCCAGGGCAATGCGAACAACAGGGCTGAGCAGCTGTGGCCAAGTCCAGGTGTGCGTTCTCCTTGCCTTGCACTCTGGTGCACTACAAATTGCAGTGACGGCCTTCCAGCGCTGCATGCAATGCCATACTATGGCATTTTATTCATTTAATTTCAGTGCATCTTCTTACATTTGCCAAGAGAGGAGGAGAAAAGCGGACTCCAAAAGTCACACTTTCATGGCAGAATGGAGTGTAGATCATTTTGTTATGAGATTAGAAGGCAAAGTATGTCTTTGTTATGCAATGATCTTATAGCTGTGCTAAAGAGTATAATATACATTGACTTTACCAGGCAGAGTACTCAGCATGGTATTCCCAACTGCAGGCAGAAAAACCGATAAAATTTAAAATGGAATAATACCTTTTCCAGAAAGAACACTTGTTTGAAGAGTTGAGAACATTGAAAGGAGCCTCGAACATTAACTAAAAAGCAAGGTAAAAAAAAGTATAAAAGTATTGTAAGCAATTATAACAGGCAAAATTATAAACTATTAGATGATGATGGAAGTTATCTGTATCAGCTTGGGGATGAGAAAGCTCTTTAAACAAGACTCAAATTTTACAAACTCATAAAAATATTTAAAATGTTCTACTTCATTAAATGAAGAACTTAGATTGTTCAGAAAATACTAGAATATCATTATGAAAGAATGCAAATTAAAATTATACCTGTTAGACTGGCAAAAATTCAAAATTTCATATCTCACTAATAGGTCAAGACTCGGAAGAAACAGGTCCTCTTTTTCACTGTTGGTGGGAAAATAAATTGGTCTAGCCAAGTCACTTTACAAAGTGAATTTCAAGGTGTTTTCTTGCATTGTCAGTACCCGTCACTGCTCCAAGTTATGGGAGTGGGAAATCGCACTGACCCCTACTGAGCCAGGCTGGGCGGGGCCAGAGGGAGCCGCATGGGGGCTGCCCCCTGTCCTGAGCCCACCTGCCCACCTGTCACCCTGCCTCTGCCTCCTGGTTCCCACCAGTCCGTCCACCTCTTTGGGACCACTGGGCATTAGCCAAGGAGGAAGCATGCTGGCCATCCGCTGAGTGCTGCTGGCCACACTGTGGGCAGTGCTGGCACAGGAGGCTGCCCTACGCTGAAGGTAGTGAGTGATGTGCTGACCAGGATACTGCATTCCCCTGACCTGTCCAGAGGGAGAACCTGAAAATCATGCCACTGTCCACTGGTTGCACAGGACTCCCGGTGCAGGCTCCTGCCCCAGCAGATGGGCTGGTGTGGGAAGGAGGCTGCTTCTGAGATCGGTGCAGCTCTGCGACTCAGGAAACTATTCTTGCTGCCGGGCTGGCTGCCCAGCAGGTCTGTGCTTTGCTGGTGGATGTTTCTCCTGAGGAGCCCCAGCTCTCCTGCTTCTGGAAGAGCCCCCTCAGTGACACTGGTTGTGAATAGAGTCCTCGGAGTCAAGGTTCTGAGTCAAAGTTGTGCTATTGGCGAGGAAGTTTCAGAACTGTCAGGCAGAACTCTTCCAGGAGCCATGCCAGTATTCTCAGGAGTCCCAGAAGTTCTGCCAGTTGGCAGTGCCAGAGGGAGATTACTATTTCTATACAGTGTCCCTGTGTGTTACCAAGAGTGTTGGGAACAAGTTCAGCAAAGCCCAAATATTGGAGGGTTATGGAATCCTGCAGTACGACCCACCTGTCAACATCACAGTCATTGCTGTGGCCAGAAAGCCCTGCTGGCTCAACGTCACCTAGCAAGACCCCCACTCCTGGAACTTATATTTCTACAGACTATGGTTTGATCTTTGATACCTGGCTAAATAGCAAAGATGTTCATAACATGGATGGCCAAAAATCTCCAACATCACCTGGAAAGGCATGAGGCACCAGACACAGCTTCAGGCCCAGGAGGAGCTGGGGCAAGGCTTGTGAAGTAAGTAGACCCCAGAGGCCATGGGCACCCTTTGGGCAGGCTCCAGGAGTCCTCTAGCTGAGACCACCTCCACGCAAACACCTACTACTCATAAAGATGATGATAATATTCTCCCCAGAGATTCTGCAAATGCAACAAGCTTCCTGGGTTAAAGAAGACATGGAAGTTGCAGGGTCTGAAAGAAGATAAGATCAGCATGCACTGGTTGTGTTCTCTGAGGTGGCTGGTCCCAGAGAGACCTAGACCCACCCCAGTGCTTGTTCCTCTCATCTCCCTTCAGTGTCCCCCAGCAGCCTTGGAATGGGCACCACTCCCAGCCACGGCCGACCAGATGCCAGGGACCCGTGGAGGCCTTATGACATCAGCAATAGAGACTACTTCTTCCCCATATAGCAGGCCAGGTGGCACCTGGCAGGTTGGGTGTGTAAACCAAAAAAGCATCTGAGACAGCTCCCCATCAGTTTAAAAGTGTATTTTGCCAATGTTAAGAACACGCCTGGAAGAAACAAACACGGAGTCATAGAAACAGTTTGGTCTATGTCTTTTTCCAAAGATGCTTTTGTGGGCTTTTGAGTATTTAAAGGGGACAAGCAGGCTGGAGGGGGAAGAGGGAGGGTATGGTCACATAACAGAATTCACACGTGGCAAGAGAAAAGGAGCAGGCAGGGGAATAGTCCATGACATGTTAATCTTGGGCTCAGTAAGTCAGCACTTTACATAAGATATGGTGAACATAGAGCAGATACCTGTGGAGATGTTTCACCTTGATCTGTAGCTGTCTGCTGAGGAACAAAAGGAAAGGCAGCTTCTTGCATGCCTCAGCTTTCTGCTCGTGTTTTTCCTTTTGGCACTGCGAACTGGGGTCCTGAGCTCTTATTTTCCTTTCACAGGTGTCAGGCATGCTGCACCGTGTGGACGACGGAGTGCAAACAGGCTCAGGAGAAGCTGCCTCTCACTGCCCTGCCAGCTCATCTCGGAGCATGAGGCCTTTGGCTTCACTGTTGTGGAAGAGCCTGGCAGAATGTTCTAGGCCAGATGAAAATCGGGCTGCTGCAGCCATTCAGAAGGAAGAAGTGGTTGAGTTTTTAAACCTGCTTTCCCAAATGCCCTGCTCAAGAGGGTTAGAGTGAGCTTAGGCCACCATGAAAAGAGTTGTATCAACGCGCTGTTGGACACTCAGGCAGGCAGAGCCAGGCAGCTGAGAGGCGGGGGCCTCTGTGTGAAGAAGAAGCTGCTGGCTGCCCACCCCCAACACTTGTGCACAAGCCGCACCATTGGGCAGGTGGGATGCATTTCCAGTCACCTTGCTCCTGGCCCCCTGTGCAGTTACATCTTCCAGCTCAAATTCTGAAACCTAAGTGCCTTTGCAATTCTGTTTTTCTGGGCCTGAGGATGGCTTTTACTTAAGCCACTTAGACCAGAGAAGTACCTCTTTCTGCCTTTCTTCCTCACCCTTAAAAAACAACTGGGGGGTGGGTGAGTGAATAATACAGTATCTTGGGGTCTGATGGTTTTAAATTTGGAATTATAATTAGGTCCTCATTGGCATTTTGCTAAATGTAAATGATAATCCTAGGCATTTGCTGAATACAGAAGCAAATATATTGGCTTTGGGTTTCAGGACTTCAGGAGGAGAGAAGGAGAGGAATAGGGGACAGGGTCTTCATGGACCCCCTGTAGTAGGGGAGCTGAGAGGGACCCCAGCCTCTGAAAACCAATGTTCTCTCTCTCCCACCTTCCCCAAAGGAGAGCTGGCAGTAGGGAGGGCTTCCGCCAACACTGAGATCAAAACTATTGTACTTCAGCTTTGTTTTCAACTGAACCTGAGTAGCTAGGGAAGATATTCTAATATTAGGGAAAATGATGTGGAAAAATAAAAGAACCTGGCAAGAATGCATTTTGATTTGCCTTTTTAAAAGACCACCCATTTCCTTCATCTTTCTCTTGGGAAGGTGGAAGATCCAGTATTCACTGTGTCAGTACAGAAATAACTTGGTGGGGGAAGCACAGGAACCTTGTTTAGCCCAAAAGCAAGTCAAGTGAAAAAGGAGGAGGAGAAAAAATAATTTTCCCTATTAGAGAAAATATTCTGGTTTCATTCTGTATTTATAGTCTGCCTCTTCTCTAGGGGAAAAGCAGTTGTGAACTCCCCAAGGTGGTTATGAAGGAAGAGTGTCCCACTCCCTGTCCTAGTGCTGAGAAGTCTTCCCCCTCTACCAGGCAGGGTCCTAGAAATTCCCCACCCTGAAATCTGTGAGCCCTTGGCTGTCAAAGGGGAAGTTCATTAAAAAAAAAAAAAGGCCCTTACTTCTGTGCCCTCCCCTTTTGGTTAGGTCTTTGACGTGAATTCAGCTCAGCTAGAATGAAGCACCCATTAACTGTCCAGCCATGACACGGTGACTAACCACTTCAGCTGAGTTTTCTGTCCAGGATTTGAAGATTCAGTGATATTACTGGGTACCCAGACAGTTAACCCTCAGGTATTGGGGTATCCCAGAGTAGAGATGTGATTAAAATCAGTCATGTAACCACAGACCCCAAATTTACCAGACCACAGAACCTTTGGAGTACTATACCCTTTTAGAAAACTAACCACCACCACCAGACAGGTGTAAAAGGATGAAAATGACCCAGTCTTATTTACCGTTTGCCAGGTTCAAGCTGTTACAATCTTCCTCAAGCAGTGATTTTCATTGCTGGGTTTGTCTGTACATTTTAGACTCTGTTGCTGCTTGAGGCAACTTATCAAGTTAACAAAATTCAAGCAAGCGTGAGCTGTTTTTTTTAAAGCTAAATGAAAAATGAAGATTGGCTGGGTGAGATGGCTCACGTCTGTCATCCCAGCACTTTGGGAGGCTGAGGTGGGAGGATCACTTGAGGACAGGAGTTCGAAACTAGCCTGATTGATATAGTGAGACCTCATCTCTACAAAAAGAAAAATGTTTACAGATTAACTGGGCATGGTGGTGTGCACTTGTAATCCCAGTTACTCTGAGGCTGAGATGGGAGAATCTGTTGAGCCCAGGAGCTCAAGGCTACAGTGAGTCATGATTATGTCCTTACATTCCAACTAAGGCAACAGAATGAGACCTTGTCTCAAAAAAAATAAATAAGTAAATAAATACATGAATAAACATAAGCTCCCTGTTTCTAAACTCCTAAGAGATTGTTTTCTTTACTCATCTGCATTAAGAAAACTGAAGGAATTTGCTTTGAGGGATACAAAATCTTTAGAAACTGTTGGTCTCCATTTATAAAGATGAGGAGATAATCATATTATTTAGGTCCCTGGAACCAGATGTTTAACACTCTTCCCAAAAGTACGTGAGAACTTGTTAGGGTAATTGTGGGTTTAATATAAGCTGATATCAAAGGGATGTAGCTGTTATACGTGAGCAAACATTCATGACAATAACAACACAGCAATGCAGCTAACATGTATTGGACTGTTACCCAATGCCTCTCCCATAGCTAAGCACTTCATAGTCTGGGGAGAAGTGATTGGCTATGATTTCTTGATGCCCAAGGCTCTCCTCTGTAAGCACAACCACCCCATCCTGCAACCTTTCAGCTTGGTAGGATTGACACAGATGGTATTTGGCCTTCCTTCATCTTTATAAACTGACAGTAGTATATCCCCACCCCCATTATGGGGCGGGGAGGGGGTGATCAGTGCATAAGCCAAGATAAAACAAAACATGAGAAAAGCGTGAAAATATTGAAACAGACAAGCTGACAATTTTACATTAGCCTAATTTAATGCTCCAAATTATCCTCTAAAATCAGTACTGCTGTTAGCCTCACTGGCAGTCAAACATTAGGTATTGACTCCCTCCTATGGCTCATGCTAGCACTTCTCAGTGCTGGTTCCTTTTCCTGGCATTCAGCACAGGACTTTCTTTTCTTTTCTTTCTGTCCCTTTTTTTTTTTTTTAATTTTTGAGATGGTTTCACTCTTCTCACCCAGGCTGGAGTGCAATGGCACTATCTCAGCTCACTGCAACCTCTGCCTCCTGGGTTCAAGCAATTCTCCTGCCTCGGCCTCCTGAGTAGCTGGGATTACAGGTGCCCACCACCACACCTGGCTAATTTTTTATATTTTTAGTAGAGACAGGGTTTCACCATGTTGACCAGGCTGGTCTCAAACTCTGACCTCAAATGATCCACCCGCCTTGGCCTCCCAAAATTCTGGGATTACAGGTGTGAGCCACCGCGCCCAGCCAGGACTTTCTTAAAGCAGCACCTTCAATGTATGTGAAGTTCTCCAGAACAGGTTCTGCATCTGTTCTCCCCACTAGAGCAGTCCCACTTTCCCCTCAAGCCATGTCAGTAATTACACAGAACAACAGAAGACACACAACTCCAAGACCTCCAGCACGTGAGATAAGATGCTTCAGATCAACGTTTAAGATGGTGCTTTTTCTCCAGCAATAAACTTGAGTCATTGCACATTAAGAAAGTATTACACTGTCTCCATGTTATCTGTTAAGAACAAAATAACCCTTCTTTAAAGTAGTCCTCAAAATTAGGTCTGCCACTTCCATTAAGGGTATAATCTTGGTATTTTATTGCCTTTTAAAGTTGCTTGTTATTTTAACTCCACCATTTTACAATTCGAAGTTGCTTCTGTGAAACCAAAGGTTATCATAGGAGAGGCTTTGTGAAAAGCCTCCAGAGGAGCCTGACTTGTGGTTCCCTCCCTATCAGCGAAAACACCAAACCTGAAAGGACACTGTGAGAATCCCTTGAGGTGACAGGTTCTGTCTTCAGCTTGCTTGCATAGGGCTGGTGACTTTGGCAGCCAGACCCTCATAGGAGGGAAACATAAAAAAGGGAGCTTTGAAGTTTTCCTCCTGGGACTCGGCACGTCTGCCCTGGGGCACAGTGCCTGTGGGGCTCTGGACCCCAGCACCAGATGTCCTTCTGAGAAAAGCCCAGTGGTGGAGAGAAGTTCCAGAGGAGGGGAAGGATGGAGCCAAGAGAAGAGCCGGGGGGATAATGGAGGAGGCAGCTCCAGAAGTGATTCAGAGCAGAGGCCCCTGCTGTAAGGGTGCGTTAGGGACATTTTAACCAGCATATTTTCCCTTTTATGTGTGTATGACCATACCATTGCACCAGAACTCTACACATCTAAAGAAGACTAAGTAAGAGATCTCTATCAACTATTTTAAAGTAAATATTCTAAATGATCAAAATGCATTTGTTATAGGTAAACTGGCAGCCAGCAACTTTTATTATTTCTTTGCAATTCATAAAATAATTATATGTCTTTTAATCAAGAGCAACTTAGATTTCAGTAAATCTAATCTCTCTCTCAACACACGCACACATTATATTACAGATACATAATGTTTACAAATTTGGGGAAAGATATTGAAGTGTTTGCCAACATATTTGAAAACTGAAATGGAATGAGTTATTTCCTAAAGATGGTTAAATTGGCAATGTTAGCATTAAGAAGTTATAGAAAGCTAGAGAGGATTTTTAAGATAGAAAAATGAAAAAGAAGAGAGTCATGTGAAAGGTCTGTTTTTTAAAAGAGATCCAGCACACATGATTTTAATGTTGGCTTCTGTTTCTTCCAGATTTTCTCCAGAGTGAGGAAAGATTTCAAGTTCATTATTCTATGAGGCTATCATAATTTGGATATCAAAAGTAGACGAGAATAGCACACAAAACAAAACCTACAGAAAAACTCTACTTCTTAAGATAGATGCAATAATACTACCACAGATGCAACTACAAGCAAAAAACAGCAGCATAGTGAAACAATCATATCTCATGACCTAAAGGACTATCTTGGGAATAGAAAGTGGCTCATTATTAGAAATTTTATTGATAAAATCCACTATATTAAGCAATTAGAACATCTTAATAAATCTCCTGAAAAGAAAGCAATGGGTAAAATTTGACATCGATTCTCATTGTTATACAATCAAACAAGGAAATTCAGGATAAAATAAAACCTCTGAACCCAATAAAATGTATATACCAAAATCTGCAGCAGATATCAAATTTAATAATTATTTAAAAAATATTTACCACAAGTGTTTAATCTAGAAATGGGATCATATCTGTAAATTAAGAAACAGTTATGTTTGTTGGAAAGAACAAGACTACATATCCTGATTTGCAGCCAAGATTATACTTTAACAGTTCAAGAGAATCAATTGAATACATCTTAGAATAATTTACTAAGAATGTCTCATTCGTGATAGCAAATAGCAAAAATCCTATCAAATACTTAGTAAGAACACAATAGCACATGTACGAGGACCTATTATGAGAAAAAATAGAACTTTTTTGACACAACAGGGGGGAGAAAGTATATCCTTTCAGTATATTTCGATATAAAGCATATTTTGGTATAAAGCTTCCAGTTTAAAAAAAGAAATCTCTGGTAATGACTCCGTTTTCTGACAAAATGGCAGAGAAAAAAAAACTCCCTTCTACTTCATTAGTTCATGCTTTCACTCTCTCTAATGGCTGTTAAACTCACCCACTAATTTCTTTCAGTTTCAGCTGCTGTATTTTTTATTTCCAGTATGTGTACTCTATTTTTTTATATTTTGTCCTCTGCTAAAGCATTCAATCCTGTCTTTTAATGCCTCCAACATATTAATTGTATTTGTTTTAATGTCCCTGCTTGATAACTTCATCATTTGAATGTTCTGTGGATCTCTTTTCATTGTTTCTTTTCTTTTCTTGTTGGGTCAGATTTTCTCTCCTTGAATGCCCAATTATTTTTGATTGAGTGAGAAACACAGTGATAGAAAATTGTAGTGCTCATTCTGGTCTCTAGAGGATAAAATCTTCCTGCAGGAAGATATTGCTTCTGTCAGGAAGCTAGAAAAAGAAGCATTAGCACTCCTGCATTACCTTCATCCAATTAGAGAACCAGGAATTCAGGAACCTGAACCTTTGGAGAGGGCTGTTTCCAGGGCATTCTCACTCCTAAGGTGGAGACTTCTGAGTTCCAACCAAAACCTAGGGTGTTTACCAAGGTCCTTCCTGGTTGTAAGTTCCTGAAACTTGTAAGCATCTATAGAAGTTCAACTTGGTGCTACAACATCATGATGTCAGCACAGGGAGTAGTTTAGAAATTACTGATGGATTTTTTTTTTTTTTTTTTTGAGACATTGTCTCTCTCTGCCACCCAGGCTGGAGTGCAATGGTGCAATCTCGGCTCACTGCAACCTCAGCCTCCTGGGTTCAAGCGATTCTCCTGCCTCAGCCTCCTGAGTAGCTGGGATTACAGGCGCCTGCCTCCATGCCCAGCTATCTTTTGTATTTTTTTTTTAGCAGAGACAGGGTTTCGCCATGTTGGTCAGGCTGGTCTCAAACTCCTGACCTCATAAGCCGCCTGCCTTGGCTTCCCAAAGTGCTTGGATTACAGGCATGAGCTACCACGTCCAGCCTACTAATGGATATTTTAATCAGATGGGCTGAACTAGTCCCCTGATCCTCAAGGTGGTTGGGTGATAAAATTTCCTGTTTAAATGGGACTCTGGCTGGATCTGATAAAGCAGTTGCCCACACAATACAAGTATAAACACACCACATAGGTAGTTTCAAATTTCCTAGTGGTCATATTTTAAAAATATAGACACAAACTGGTGAAAGTAATCTTAATGCTATATTTTATTTAATCTAATATATGCAAAGTGTTATTATTTTAACACAAAACCAATCTAAAATGTATTGATGATTTTTTTTACATTTTTATCTTACCAAATTATTACAATTGGTATTTTCTAAATGACAGCACAGCTCAGTTAGGACTAACTGCATGTTAAGTTTTGAAAAGCCACATGTGGCTAGTGGTACCACAGTAGTCATCACAGTCTAGAACATTGAAATCAATGCCAAACAATAAAGCAAGGAGTTACATTAACTGTGGACAGCCAGCTAAGGTTTGTGAATTTGAAACTAAGATAGTCAGGATTGGCCAGTCACCCACTTGCAGGGTGTAAGTGATGAAAAAGGCTGGCATAATAAAGCATAATTCTTCAGAAGCTGTCGCTGTGCCACTATGCCCTCTCCATAAGGATGAGGAGGGTGCTCATCAAGCTAGGGGGCTTCCAGACACCTTCTCATCAAGCTAGGGGGCTTCCAGACACCACTGAGAGACACTGGCTGTCCCTCCTGGAACTTGAGAGCCATGAGACCTGGTTTCTGAGACTTGTCTGGAAAAAGCACAGAGGTCAGAAATTGTGGCTGATTATGCCCAGCTCACAAGGGTAAAGACAGCAATCTTTGGAGCAAACTGCTCCTTTTCTGATTTCGGGCCTCACTAGCTTGCAGGAGACAGTGCATGGAGAAAAAGGACCGACCCACACTTGTCTCAATTCCCTTGCAACTTTTTAGTCCTGAAACAAGCCCAAGCTGGCAAAGAAAACTTCCTTTTTTTTTTTTTTTGAGATGGAGTCTCGCTCTGTTGCCCAGGCTTGAGTGCAGTGGCACGATCTCGGCTCACTGCAGCCTCCACCTCCTGGATTCAAGCAATTCTCCTGCCTCAGCCTCCTGAGTAGCTGGAATTACAGGTGTACACCACCACTCCCGGCTAATTTTTGTATTTTTAGTAGAGACAGGGTTTCGCCATGTTGGCTGGGATGGTCTTGATCTGCTGACCTCATGTCCGCCCACCTTGGCCTCCCAAAGTTCTGGGATTACAGGCGTGAGCCACCCCATGCCCAGCCAGAAATCAATTTTAATGTAATAATAATTGGAGTTTGATCATTACATTGGATCGACCAACACAATTACTGAGATGAGACTGTTCCTATAACCAAAGGCACCAGAAAGCCACGGTACCTATCCAAGATGTTAACTGAGAGGTAAGCAGAAAAGAAACAGGTTCACAGAGTGAATTTTGCATGTAGGGATTAGACACAATAAAGCTTCTCTGGTATTTTCCTGATCTGAGTCCTCTTCATTCAATAAACTGGTTACCTGAGGGGTTTTTTGTTTCACCTCTTGTGGCAGTAGGTAGGGGACCAGAAAGAGCTAAGAAAACCTGAGAATCAGGTGAGATTTGGGCTCATGCTGCACAATGGAGGATGCTTCCCCAGAGTCACACCCTTCATCAGTGGGACCAGCACAGCACCAAGAGGGGCAGATCATCTTATCACACTTCAGTGGTCTGGTCCATGCTGCCCAGGGACCAGGCCATCAGCTCTATCAGGCCAGAGCCCTGGTGTCATCCAGAAGCTCCTGTCATTCAGGGCTCACTTTCTGGGCTGTGGAATCTTCTCTTGCCACTTCAGAAGGTGGAAGGAGACCAGAAACTTGGAAAGAAGCAGTCAATAGCTTTGACAAGCAAGTTAAAACTGTATGTTTCTATTTATTGGTGAGAGACTAGTTAAACTGGAAGATATTTTGAATTTTGGGTAAAAAACAAGTTTTTGTTTTTACTATTAACCAAAAAAAAAAAAAAGCATGCTCTTTCCTTTAACCCAAATGCCATTACCATGAGTCCAGAGAAAGATCATACCAGCTGCATAAAATAAAGGGTGCTGCACATATAGGCACAAGCTGCATTACATTTTATAAAGGAAATCAACAATTTCCTTGAGAGCATGATATTTGAGTGGTGTCAAAAGAAAGCATAAAGGTTAATTTTTGTGGCAGGAGGATGAAGGAAGCAGAGAATTATAGGGAAATATAGCATGAGCTATGGGAGAAGAAGTCGAGCTGTTGGAGGCAGGAAGCTATAATTTTGGAGACAGCAGGGCTCATGGTAATTGCCCAGGCACCTTTTATTTTGTAGACAAGAAAATTCTGTCAAATGATTGCAGAATGTTTCACAATTAGTAGTCAAGCTGGTGGAATCCAATGAAACTTAATTCAGAGATTTTCTTCCCCCACCAAAGCGTGCTCTAACTTTTCCCCAGGGAACTGTTCTTCATTGACTGCATTTTTCTTTTTGTAATTCAAAGGTAATTCAGCACTATATATTTGCTGTGGTTTGAATGTCTCCTCCAAAATTCATGGTGAAACTTTATCCCCAATGTGGCAGTACTGAGAGGCGGGACATTTAAGGGGTGATTGGGTCATGAGAGCTCTTCCCTCATGAAAGAATTATTCCATTCATGGGTTAATAGGTCAGTGGGTTATGGTGGGAGGGGAACTGGCAGATTTATAAGAAGAGGAAGAGAGGCCTCATCTGGCACACTCCGCCCCCTCACCATGTGATGCCTGCACTGCCTCAGGACTCTGCAGAGAGACATTACCAGCAAGAAGTCTCTCACCACATGCTCCCTCTTGATCTTGGACTTCCAAGCTTCCATAAGAAGCAAATGCCTTTTCGGTATAAACCACCAATTTCAGGTATCCAGTTATAAGCAAGAGAAAATGGACTAATGCATTATTCTATAAGATTTTGGCTTTGGGAAGCCGAGGTGGGTGGATCACAAGGTCAGGAGTTCAAGACTAGTCTGGCCAAGATGGTGAAACCCTGTCTCTACTAAAAATACAAAAAATTAGCCAGGCGTTGTGGCGGGTGCCTGTAATCCCAGCTACTCAGGAGGCTGAGGCAGAGAATTGCTTGAACCCAGGAGGTGGAGGTTGCAGTGAGATGAGATCGTGCCACTGCACTCCAGCCTGGGAGACAGCACAAGACTCTGTCTCAAAAAAAAAAAAAAAAAAAAAAAGATTTTTGGCCCTTTCTTCTCCTTCTTCTTCTTCTCCTTTTTACTTTTAATAGCACTGGCTTGGGAAGACTGTATTTATCAATGACAGACCCAACAATATCCCGTTATGATGGAACATTTGGGTCCCCTGAAATTAATATGCCAGAGCCCTAATTTCCAATGTGGTTTTATTTGGAGATGGGGCCTCAAGTAATTAAGGCTAAATGAGGAAATGAGATCATAAAAATGGACCCCTGATGTGATAGAATTGGTGTCCTTCTTATAAGAAGAGGAAAATTTCTCTCCTCTCCACTGCCACCTCATGTAAGGATACAACGAGAAGACAGCCGCCTGCAAACGAACAAGAGAGCCCTTCCTAGAAACCAAATTGGCCAGAACCTTGATCTTGGGCCTCCAACCTCCAGAACTGTGAAAAGAAATTTCTGTTGTTTAAGCTACCAACTCAACAGTATTTTGTTATGGCAGCCCAAGTAGATTTATACACATCTCATCCTCCATGCTCTTCTTCAATGTGGCCATCCTAGTCCCCACTAAAGCCACCCTGCTGAAGCTGGGCTGGCCTCAGGAACTTGGTCAGAAAGCATGGACCTCAGCCCAGTTCTCTTGGGACACTTGCTGTCTGGACGAACCCTTTTGAAACCCTCCTTTTCAGAGCTCAGCCTCCAGGCTGTGAGAAGCTCAAGCCACGTGGAGATGCCATGTGCAGGCACAGAGCCCCAGCTGATTCCAACCTTTGAATCATTGCATTCTGGGCACCAGACATGTGAGTGAGAAAGCTTCCAGATGGTTCCAGCCTCTAGCTGGCCAAGCAAACCACAAAGTTCCAGGTTGTCCCAGCTGAAGCCCTAGACATCGTGGAACAGAGACGAGCTATCTCTGCAGCACGTGTCTGAACTCCCAACCACAGAATCTGCAAGTATAGTCAAATGGTCATTTCTGCCATCAAGTAGGGGCATTTTGTGTGTGCAGCCATGGTAACTGAAACCTGACATTTCTCTCAGGGAAATTTCCTCAGTGGGTGTTGTCTGGCCAACCCTATCGATTCCACCCTGTCTGACTTGTGAGATGTAGGGAGAGCAGAGACGAACATGGGAGAGAAAACCTCTCGGGGGTGAGCTAATGACAGCTTGTAGAATAGAGTTCACAGTGTTTCTTATTTATGTTCTTTCTCCCCATTTTATTGTTTTTATTATGAGATGGGGACTTGCTCTGTTGCCGGGGCTGTAGTGCAGCAGTGCAATCATAGCTCACTGCAGCCTCAAATTCCTGGGCTCAAGTGATCCTTCTGCCCCACCCTTCCAAGTAGCTGGGACTACAGGTGTAAGCCACCATACCTGGCTAATTTTTAAAAATTCTTTTAAAAATTTATTTATTTATCTCTCTATTTGTTTGCTTACAAGTTCTCACTAAGTTGCCCAGGCTTGTATTGAACTCCTGGCCTCAAGTAATTCTCCTACCTGGACCTCCCAAGTAGCTGTTTACAGGCACAAACTACTATGACCAACCCTCCAACTTTATTCTTGATGGTAAAAGCTTCCAAATTGCTTACTTTAACTACAAGTGCCTCTGAGCTTCTAACTTGGGTTATACTCCAGGCTATGTTTACTCATCACAACATTGAAAGTTGAATCCTTCAAAATGTTCAAAGCACTCCATGCTGGTCCTTTTGTTCACGTTAGACCAGCCCAAGTCACTACTCTTACCAGACAGAAACCAGAGTATCTACAAGGGAGTAAAAGCATCAAGTGGAAAGACAGGAAAAGCAAGAGTCAGCGTGGTCTATCCTCGGAAAAAGGCAACCAGGACTCAAGAACAGGCTTCAACTAGCTACTGTAGGTTGATTAAGGTACAGTTTATTGGCCAAACAGGAAAGGGATGCTATCCATAATTACACTGGAACAACAAGCATGCATCTGGTGTAATTCCATTTATGTAAAATTCTAGGAAATGTAAACTAATGTATAGTGACAGAAAGTATCTTAGTGTCTGCCTGGGGTGGGGAAGAGGGTTGGGCCGGAGGGATTAAGAGTAAGCATAAGGAGACTTTAGGGAAGATTGGCACGTTCTTCACTTTGACTGTGGCGATGGTTTCACAGGTGTACACAAATGTCAGGACTTTTTGAGGTATACACTTTAAATACATGCAGGTTATTGTTTGCCAATTATATCTCCGCAAAGCTATTAAACAGTCTATACCACAGTCAAGATTATGTCGCCAGACATTCTGATAGTATCTTTTTGTAAAATAAATGAAAATATTGCAAAAACATCTCTTCTAACCTCTTCACCTTCCCTTATTCTCTCACCTCCTATGCCATTTCCCCATAGTAACCCCTATCAAGATGGTAGCGTACTTTCCATGCACAATTTTATACATATTCTGTGTATATATCCATTAAGTTTATTTGTGTTCTTTTGTGAGTGCAGAATCTTTGCATAAGTATTACCATATTGAGGAAATTATCTAATTTGTGACCATTGGGAGAAAAAAAAATTTCTCCTTTTGCTGTCTTCTCTCCAGGTCTGAGTGCCAGCTAGCCTCCTGGGGTTGCTTTTCAGGAGCCCTTAGGTTATGACCCCTGTTTATTAGAGGCCTTGCATTCTCCTTGGTTGCACTCCTTTTGTTTGTTTTTGCAACAGTGTATTTTCAGGAGATCTTAGAAAATATTTTTCTGCACCTTCAGAAAAGTACATAGATGAAAAGTAAACTTTCTAATCCTTCCCTGAATGTCTCAAAATGTATTTTTTAAATTTTTTCAATTGCATTTGATCTATAGTTTGACTGGGAATAAATTTTAAGTTCCAATTCGTTTTCCTAAGAACATTAAGCACTGTTCCATCATCTTTTAAAAACTAGTTTTACTGATGGAAACTTTTCTACCAGTCTTTTTCTTCTTCCATTGCAGGTAACATGCATGTTGCTTTTAGGATCTTTTAGTGTCTTTGTTTTATTCTTAGTTTTCTGAAATTGCTTTAGGATGTGCCTAAATGAAAATCTAGTTGAATATGTATATATTCCTTTTTTCTATCATTGTTTAAAAAATATAATATACTCCCCCTTTTTTCTCTTTTACTTTTGTAGACTCCTAATAGAAGATAGCATTTCTAAATGAGCAATCTCTGTCCTATGTCTCTAGTTTTCTCTGTCATGTTTCTCATCTCTTTGTACTGAGACATTTCTTACTTTTTAAATTAGTTCTATTGAATTGTTTTCTTTAGGTACAATATTTTTAATCCCATGAACTGATTCTATGTTCTGATTTTATACCTTCTGAACAGTAATCTGTTCTTAAATTGTGAATGTAATGTCTTCTCTTCTAATTCTGAATAGAGGTTTAAAAATACCTCTTCGTTCTCTGGATTATCTTTGTTTTTTGTTTGTTTGTTTTATTTTGTTTTGTTTTTGAGATGAAGTTTCGTTCTTGTTGCCCAGTCTGGAGTGCAATGGCATGATCTTGGCTTATTGCAACCTCCACCTCCCGGGTTCAAGTGATTCTCCTGTCTCAGCCTCCAGAGTAGCTGGATTACAGGCGTGCACCACCACGCCTGGCTAATTTTTTATTTTTAATAGAAACGTGATTTCACCATGTTGGCCAGGATAGTCTTGAACTCCTGACCTCAGGTGATCCACCTGCCTCGGCCTCCCAAAGTGCCAGGATTACAGGCATGAACCACCATGCCTGTCCGATTATCCTTGTTTCTTCTGGGATCAATTCTGTTCATTCCCTCCTAGACCCGGTTTTTTTCTTTCTTTTTCCTTTGATTTTTTTTCTTGGAGTATGAGTTTATAAATAAATCATATGGATGATTTATTCAGAGAGTTCACAAGGTTTTCTTCTACCATTACTCTTATTTTTTGGTCTTTTTCCAGGGTTTGAGGGCTTCTTGCAAGGACTGAGTACAGGTAAGATACATCATCACCTGGTGACTTCTTTAAGGGTATAAATAATGATAAGGGAAATTGGCAGGCCTACTCAAGCATCAGATACCAAACTGGGCCCTATCTCAGGGCCTCTATTGTTTTAGGAGCCCTAGCTTCTCTCCTAAGCAGGCATTTCTGCCTTTAGTCTGGGAGTAAATACCAGCTGTAGGAACAAAAGGGGAAAAGCCTACCATGACTCCAATTCTATTTTTAGAGTTGCTCCAAACTTATTCTGTTTATATAGTTCAATCCCAGGATCATGACCCAAATAAACTACATGCATTGAATCTGCTCGCAGGTCTGGTTCTGGAGGAACACAAAGATATTCTCCTGAATTCAACACTTGCCTGCAGAATCCAGAGATTTCCTTTCTTCAATTCACCAGGTAAGGGTTTGTAAATATATTACATGTTGCTTTGTATTTTTACAGAAAAATAGTGTATATAAACTTCAAAGCTGCCAGAATCACCGCTGTCCATTTTATGACACTGTAAAATGAGGAAGGCTTTTGCATAGATTGCACTGCACTGTCTTTCTTGAATCTTTCATGCACTAACCCTGGCCTTGCCTTCTACAGCAGACCAGAAGAAACATAATTCTATAATCTAATAGGGTCCACTTGCTTTTGACTTCTGGACAACTCTGGTTTTTATGAAAGATTTCCCTCCTGTGCTTTAATAATTATTAGGTTGGTGCAAAAGTAATTGCGGATTTTTCCATTAATGGTAAATGGCAAAACCTGCAATTACTTTTGCACCAATGTAATAGCTAATAAAATAATGCACTGCATTGTATCTATTCATCAAGTTAGTTAAATAATGAGTGACTGATCACCTATTTGGTGCCAGGCCTTTTAGGAGATATAAAGTCCATCATCACAGCCCATCACAAAATTTATAGTCTAGTGAGAAAGACACAAATGATCATTATGATGCATGAGACAAGGGCCATGAGAGAAGAATGTTCAGCACTGTGACAGCCCAGGAGGGTTGCGGGTCCCTGACTTCAGCAGCAAAGAAGCTTCCCAGGATGAAGTGAACTGAAGGGTGAAGAATAGAGCTTTGCTCATCAGAAGGACCAGGTGTCTCGAGCAGAGAAAGCGGCACTTGTGAAATACACCCGTTCATCTGCTAGATCAGTGATTTTTCAAATTTTTTTTTAAAGAAACAGAACAGGCCAGGCCTGGTGGCTCACATCCGTAATCCCAGAACTTTGGGAGGCCTAGGCAGATGGATCACTTGAGCCCAAGAGTTCAAGACCAGCCTGGACAACTTCGCAAAAACCCATCTCTACTAAAAAATACAAAAAAACAGCCTGGCATGGTGGCACACACCTGTAGTCCCAGCTACTTGTGAGGCCTAGGTGGGAGAATCACCTGAGCCCAGGGAAGTTGAGGCTGTAGTGAGCCATGATCAAGCCATTGCACTCTAGCTTGGGCAAGGGGAGTGAGACCCCGTCTCAAAATAAATAAATAAAATAAAAAAACAAAACAACTGCTTCAAACACAAGTTTCTTGGAATGCCCAGTAAGTACAACTGAGAGGCTCTGGGAATTTGAGGAGTGGAGCTGAAGAACACCATCCTTCCCTTTGGAATAATCTCCTTGTCAAACTCACAGTCTCAGTTCAAAGTTTTCTCCCAATTCTGGCAGCATCACGTCCTCTTTTGTCCAAGGCAGCCCCAGTGCAAGGGCATCCCCTTGTGCTATGAGACATACACTCTCTTCACTGTGAGTCTACGTGACTTAGATACCGCTCCATAAATTAAAGAAAATTACTCCTACCACCAGCTATCCTGAGAAGGACCACTCCAAAACAATGTAGGAGGAACATTAAGAGCTGGATCAAAATGCCTTTTTGGAAGGGGCTCCATTTCCACAGCTAGTGACTCTGACTCACATGCACAGCTAGTGAGTCAGAGAGGGAACGAGTCAGCAAGAAATGGGAAAGCAAAGGGAGGAATTACTCTCCTTAGGAACATGAGATTTTAAAAAAATGTATGTTCAATTTTATTTATTACTTCTTAGATGTTGGGAACTGAGAAGTCAGAAATGGAGCAGAAAGATAGGACATTGCTCTGGAGGCCAAAGCTCCAGCTGGCTGAAGAGGCAACAGGTCATTAGTTGTTAAGGGGCACACATGTGTAATATTTAGCTTTAAGTTTTTTGTAAGGCATCCTGGTTGGGGCAGTGGAGCCTGGAGTCAGCGTGTACTGGGTCACAAGAGCCAATTTTAAATTGTCAGGTATTTTACAGGGGAGTCGTTAAACCTAGCAATTATTCAAGTTTAAACAACATACATTTTAAATTAAATAAACCACATTTTTAAGAAGATAAATACTAAAAACATATCAGTTTCTAATAATTTCACTACATTGTAAACCTATGCTTTTGAGATTACTGAAGTCTATACTGTATGTCCCGGGGAAACACTGTACAATATGATAATAAAGTATTATATAGTAACATAATGCACTCTAATTCCTCCCGGACTCTGCTCAGTGATGTCATATTGGTAGCTTGGAGGATTTATATTACGGGATTTGGCAAGTGCTTCAAACCAGGACATTTTTGTTTGGAGAGCAGGTCATTAAACTTCTACCAGTGAGCCAGTGGGTCAAGGGCACAGTGTCCGGAAGCAGCCACTTGAAGGTCTAGCTCAGTCAGTTGCTGGCTGTGTGACCTGAGCAAGTCATTTCATCTTCTTCTGCCTCACTTTTCCCATATGGTTATTTTGAGGACTACATCAATCAAAAATTGTAAAACACTTAGAACATTACCTGGCACAGAGTACCTACTATATTATTGTTACCCGTTATTGGTGCTGTTGTTGTTAGATTTATTTACATAATAATAGTAATACACCTCTTATAAATGCCTGACACCTTCCTGAACCCTCAAAAACACACACAAAAGCCTGGCTTTCCCAGTATCCATCCACCGAGTCTACAGAGTTACAGGATCCCCACCTATTACCTGAGAACACAGCACCTATCACGCGGGCACTCTTTCCTGCTTCCTTTGACAGCTCAGCAAAGTTTTTGAAACCCTATGTGTCAAGGAAGAGCTACCTATAGCCTTTCTTAAGAGACATCTGAGTGGCAGCCTTGCCTCTGCCTCTTCACCCCTCTTCCTCTCTGCAGGCTGGATCCCACAATGGTGGGATCCCCAGCAGCCATTTTGTACTCTGAGGTGACTTTGGGAATGCAGGCTCCATGATGGAGCAACAATATGGAAGTCACCTAGGTCCCCAAGGACTCTGCACCAGGCCTTTCCTGGGAAAGAGAACTGAGTGTTTGTGTTGTTGATGCCCTTATAGTGTGTTCCTTGACTCAGCAGATGCTTTCAGGTTTCAGAATCTCACTCTTCCTCAAGTCTGCTGAGGTGCACAGTAATAAAATCTGCATTTAACACAATCATGGGGTGTTTCCTGTGCACATTAAAGTCTGAGAAGCCCTGGTTTAAGCTGCTATAATGTCGGCCATTCTAATTCTCAGCTGAGCTCTATCCTAACTGCTTTAGCCCTGCTAGGATCAAATCTGTGCATAGCAACCAATAGAAGGGGTGGTGCACACCAGGGTTCTCAGGATGAGAAGGAACAAGACATGGCATGGTAAAGACAACTTATCAGAGGCAGGAACCTGGAGCCAGTGCCTCAGCAGAGAAAAAGTTCTTGGTGGGGAAAAAGAGGAGTGGCTGGCTTTTGTAAAAATCTTGAAATACAAAGTTATACCAGTATCCCCGTTAGTCTGGCCCACGTGGCATCTGGATAACAGATTTAACATCTAATTCTCTGTTAGTCAACAAGCCACTCCTCTAGGAGCCTGGATCTTGGAAATCCAACTCCCAAGGCCGAGCCACTGTTTCTGGCACCACATTCTGACATTATCAGATTACAGTAAGTTATTTGCTCATTTCTCTCTCCCCTCTCCAGCCTGATGAATGGACTTTCTGGGGAGCTTCTCATTTTATGTCTTGAGTGTAAGTTGAATTAATTTTTCTCGACTTATTAATTTTAGTTTCTACCTAGCAACAAACTGTGGGCTTCTTCATCACCTTTCTCTCTCTTCAGGCCTCTTCATGACAGGAGAATGCTGCCATCTTTTTGACCGTCTGGCCTTCCTCCACAGCTCTCTGTCTTCCTTAGCCACTGTGCCCATCAGCTTCCTTTCCTATTTTGGGTGGAGGATTGCACAAGACATAAAGACATACTTTCCCTGGTAAAGAGAAATCTTAAAGCTAGCTTGGGAAGTATTTTAAAACCCAGGTTTTTTTATGATTCAGGTAAAGCGAGGCCAACAGATGTAGAGATGACTTCCATTAAAAAGATAGTATTTTGTACTTACAGATCCCAAGTGGGGGCACACCACACCACCAGGGCCACATGGGGAAGCGTGGGGTCCGTCAGGAGACAGAGAGAGTGAGGAGAAAAGGTGGGTACGAGCTTTTATTGTGGTTGTTGTGGAAAGAAATGGACAAGGCAGAGTAAGCAGGCTAAGCAGATTTAGGATCATCTGGTTTGAATAATTTCAATGTGTTTCAGGTACAGGCTTCGCCTTGAGTTGTCTGGTCCCTGGTCTTCAGGTAATTAAGGCAGAAGAAGATTGGCTAGAGTGTATGAGCAAGATTGGGCTCTGCGTTGGTTCCCTTTGCATATGAAAGGCACACTCTTGGGAAGTGTTTGCTACCTGTAGGAATTAGCTGACTCTAGAAATTCTCTCCACAGTCAGGAGGACCCCCTGAATCCAGAGTATTAAGACTACAGAAAATAAGAGACTATAATGAATAAAGGAAGGCTTAGCAGAGACAATGATTTGGCCTTGAAGGAGGAGTATGTGGCCTAGAAAGGTAAAGAGATGATTCTACGTCAAGTAAAAGTACAAAAGGCCTGTCTGAGAAAGATGGCAGTGAGTGCAGGATAGGGAAGAGGCAGGTGGCAGGAACTGTCAGCTGCTTGCTAACAGCTGTGCAGCCACTCTTGTGGTGGCCAGCTATGGCAGACAATGACAGAAGGTGGAGCCAAGGACCTTCAATCCATTGTTGAATTCCCAAAAGAAATGTGTACCTTCTCATTCCAGACTCCAAGTTCTATGACATAGCAAGCTGCCCTCTTACTGAAGGCAGTTAGTTCCAAGCTTCTCTGACACTTGAGCCAAAAGCATTGCAGACTGATACAAAGCTGGTATAATGAAGGCAGAGTGCTGGCCAGACTGGCCACATCTACCAGAATACCAAGGTGAAGGGCAACAGGAAGAACCGTGATCATAACATTTTAAAGAGATGACTTAAGATATTGCATAATTTAAAATATGCATATATTTAATAATTCTTATAAAATATATAATAATATATTGCATACATAACAATGCATAAAAAGGACTCAAGAGGAAATATAATCAAGGAAAATAACAAATAGAAAGGAACTAAACTCATGAATCGATGAGCATCCAGATAGTGAAAATAAAGAAGAAAAGAGAAGTCTAAGAATGTTTTAATAGAATGGCCACTGCACTTGGCAACATTGGATGCAGCACTGAGAAGGTAAGCTAATTGGAACTCCTATGACCAGGACAGTAATGGTGCCTTACAGAGAGAGTTGTTAATAAAACAGGCATGGCAGAGCCATCCAGACCCCGGCAAGCATGTGCAGCCCATGACTCAAGTCTTTGTGCAAGCTGACAAACTGCTGCTCACAGACAGAAGTCTGAATATTACATGCCATAACAGATGAAACAAATCTTTCACTCATGGAAAAAAAAAAGAAGAGACATTTTTGAGATTTGAGGACAAATGTATTTTTGAGGTAAGGAACTTGGGTTTCTAGAGCTGTGATAATGCCATCAGATATTTTTTCTTACCATAGCCATGTTTGATTACTATTTTTCTTCACAACTTAATTATGAAGAAATGAAGGCTTAAAAAGTTCAAGTACAATTTACTTGTGTTCACACAACTGGAAGTTATAGAGCTGGTAGCTACAAACACATGTTTACTATAAAGACAAACAAGCGGGGGGACGGGTGATATTTTAAACTAAAAGTCTTTTTATTTATTTAATCTGGCCTCAAAATCTTCACCTACTATTTAAATAATCTTAAAAGCTCCTCCTGAATTAGCCAGTAACTAATTTTACTCCAGTATTTATAAATAGATCTGACAATTTTTACTAGTTTGGAAAATAGAACAGAACAGATAATCTCTATAAACACAGGGATCAACTTTTTTTTTTTTAAATCTTTACTGCAGGACCTGGATCAAAAGTTCTCATGAATTTAGGGCACTACATTTCAGAGAAGAGTTGGAAAAGAGCAGTTTGCAAAAATGGGGGCGATATGGATGTCAACAGGCAGGTATGGAACGTGGATTTATTGGCTGTTGCTCGCCTTAAGACTCCCAGAGTGGAATGTGAACCAAACTCACACAGCGGTCAGGTTAGTGACACTGGCAAACAGCCCTGACCCCACCCAAGGCACACAGCACTGAGGGTTTTCTCCATGTGGATCCATGCCTGGATGGGACCAGAGACTGTCATTCACTTCATCTAGATCGGCCACCTCCCGAAGCTCTGTTCAAGGTAAGCAGCGTGTCACGCTGGGCAAGACCAGCTCATCTTCTTTGCTCCTTTCTGGTGGTGCAAGGGATCTCCTGCCTGGTCAAGAAGGGACTCTGTCTTCACTGTGCATCATATATGATCCTTGCTCCGGTATGGGTCCTGGTAAAACACCAAGGAGAAGGCATCCAATGGAGTTCTGTGATCAACATTCTTCAAGCATGGGCCACTGACCACCAATATCTACCAACTAAAATGCAGGGCACGAAACCCTGAGTGAACAAAAGACAGAACACCTTTTTATAAGGAAAGATGATTCAAAGGCCCTTTTCTAGATTAACCATGTTAAATCAGTGTATGTCCTTCAGAATATAAAACAGATGGCTCTGAACATTGATTTTTAAAATACCATCCTCCAAGCAGCTTTTCAAGGTGGCTGGCCTCACTCTCTGCCTTGTTTCTAATTGTGCAATGTCCTCATTCCCAGAGCTGCCCCAGGGAACCTCTGCTCCTCCCCACTCCAGTGCATTGCTTGAAGGCTTCCATAGCACTTACGGAAAGAACATCCCCCTCCCCACCCAAGACCCTCTCCTAGCGGGCTCCTATAATCCCCCAGTGGCTCCAGCCTTAAGCAACCCGAGACGTTGCCTGATCCCTGGCTCCAGCAAAGCCACACGGGACCAGTACCATAGAGGACTCTGTTTTCCTGAACCCAGAGGAGTGTTCTGCCATAAGACCCAGATGGTCGCTGCAGCCTCCTGCCTGGCTTGTGGGTCAGATCCTGCCTGATATAATGTGTCTAAATCAAAGCTTAGTTCCCAGGTGCCTGCTATCAGATTTGCCCATTTTAGTCCTACGTTTTCTGGGTCAGCCGGATAATGGACCTCATTTACCAGTTGGTTATTATCGCTTGGCTTCAACAAGCCATGTATTTGCTTCCTGTGACTGCTGTAGCACCTTACCACAAACTGGGCGACTTCACCGAAATGCACTCTGTCATACTCTGGAAGCCAGAAGTCCGCAGTCAAGATGTCAGCAGGATTATGCTCCCCTTAAGGCTCTGGGGACGACCCTTCCCTGCCTCTCCCAGCCCCTCCATGCTCCCTGTGTCAGCATCATCCCCTCCCTGCCTATCTTCACATGGCCATCTCCTCTCGTGTGTCTGAGTCTTCAAGTCTCTCCTTGTAAAGACACCCATCATTGGAGGCAGAGCCTGCTGTAATCTAGTATGACTTCATCTTAACTTGGTTACATCTATGAAGACCCCGTTTCTAAGTCAAGTCACATTCACAGGTACTGGGAGTTAGGACTTGAACCTACATTTTTGGGGAACTCAGTTCAGCCCACTGCAGGCTACATGCCCCTGGCCTGGCTTAGGGAGCTGGAACCACTGTTTGCTGTGTGCTACGTAAAGCCATCTGCTAGCGTATCAGAGATCCATGCAGCCCTCTCTGCCAACAAATCAGGAGGGGCTATGTGGATGGGACAGATTTTGTCACTGTTTTTTGTTGTTGTTGTTTATTTCATTTCACTCCCTGTTTTTATTTTTTTAGAGGGAGGAATGGGAGGAGGTGGAGGTCGGGATGACCTCTCCGGGCTAACCCGGGCTGCCCTTGTGTCCCTCGGTTCCCAGGACCCAATGTGGAACCCATGATAGCTGTGGCTGGAAATCCAGGCTGGTCATGGGCCTGAACCCCACCCCTGGGCAGATCATAGCCATGGTCCCTGCAGCCACTCTCTGCCACCTTCACTCTAGGGACGAAGTGCAGATTCCAGGATGGGAGCCGGCCCTCACTATGACCACCATCATGGACTATCTAGGCCCTCAGCCCTGGAGCAGTTTCTCCCAAACTTTCAGATAATAAAAATCCACTGTGGGACTCAAACAAACAAACAAGCAAACAAACAGAATAGGATGTCATGACTCATAACCTCCGAGAAGGAGCTGGGTGCTGTTTATGTTGGCATTTCTTCTCATGATTCTCCTCATCCATGACATTGGGAACCACTCTTAGAGGTGCCTTGCACTATCTGATATGGTTTGGATGTCCCACCCAAATCTGATGTTGAATTGTAATCCCCAGTGCTGGAGGTGGGCCCTGGTGGGAGGTGTGTGAGTCATGGGGTTGGATCTCTTATGGGTTAGTACTGAGTTCCCGATAGTGAGTTCTCAAAAGATCTGATCATTTAAAAGCATGTGGCCTCTCCCCACTCCCTCTTGTTCCTGCCTTCCTGATGTGATGTGCAAGCTCTCACTTTGCCTTCTGCCATGGGTAAAACTCCCTGAGGTCTCCCAAGAAGCGATGCCTGTGCTATGCTTCCAGTGCAGCCTGCAGAACCATGAGCCAATTAAACCTCTTTTCTTATAAATTAACCCAGTCTCAGAAATTTCTTTGTAGCAATGCAAGAATGGCCTAATACACTATCCTAAGGCCTGGGCTTCTGTTCAGTGTCACCCAGCCAAACTTTGTTCCTCAGTGATTGGAGTTTAGTCACAGTAACAGCGGCGCCCACTCCAATAGACCATTCCTGCTGCCCAGGGCCTGTCCTGGTGCCCAACTACGGCTCTGATTTTGTGAGTGGGCCTAGGGCTTCTAATGACTGTTGAGCTCAGAATTTAAAGTGGAGTCTGGGGTGTGTGTCTGCACGCGTGTGTACGTGTGCATGTTTGTGCGTTCAAGGGTGTGTGTGTGCATTCACAGGTGTTCCATTAATGACGCTGTCTGACATGAGACGGGGGAGATGAAGACTGAAACCAAAGTAAGACAACCATAGTCACCCACTGCAGGGTGCCGGGGAAAGGGTGGTTTATCTCCACATTACTTGTCCTGTTGTAAAATAACATCCCATTTGGGGGGATTTGGAGACCCCTGAGGCCCTGGTCTGGAAGGAGAAATGGACTGACATGGACAGTTAAACTCTTGTGCCCAAGAGGTTAATGGTAACATAGGAACCTCTGGAGCAGAGAAGAGAGCCGCAGGGTTTATATGTAGTGGAGACTGTCCCATCAGCAGTCTGCTGGAGGACTGGGACCAGAGACACCGTGTTGGCCTTCCTTGCAGGGAACAGTAAATGCTGGTCTCCTAAGAGTGGAGAAGGCCGGTCCGTGTGCCTCTGGGGAGGGTTGCCTCATCAAACACAGATGTCCTTGCCTTGCGAAGCCTCCATTTAAGATTTTTAGACTTTAGGTGGTACAAAGACGACATGGCATTCCATAGAAAACATTCTCTGAGTGCTCATACAAACATTCTGTTTTTCACTTTCAGCTTAGTATTCAATAAATTACATGAGATACCGACACTTTATTATCATGTAGCCTTTGTGTTAGGTGATTGCCCATGGTAGGCTAATGTAAGTGTTCTGAGAACATTTAAGGTCGGCCAGGCTAAGCTAGGATGGCTGGTAAGGTAGGTATATTGAATGTACTTTCACTTATGATATTTTCAACTTATGATGGGTTTATCAGGAAGTGACACCACTGTAATTACTACATCAAGCAGTGCATATTGGAATTTTGCGTGGAACACACATATACGAAGACATTATGCCTTATCTATCTGGAATTCACATATGTGCCCACCCTATCTGTGAGGCCCCCAGGACATGTCAAAGACAGCCTGTGGGTGGGTACAGCCCATTCTCCTCCTCCCGCTCCAGCATCCACGGAGACCACCAGTTTGGTGTGGGAACCAATTCCATTAGACTCTCCAGACACCCAGAGCTTCAATACATTTAGTATTAATAGGGGGAGAACAAAAGAGGGAGAGAAAACAAACCCTGTCCAGTACCAGGCATGTCACTAAGTGAGACACCCAGCATCTCATGAAGTCCTCCCTCGGAAGACCCCTAAGCAGAAGTGGGGAAATGAAACCTCTGTGGTAGGAGGGGATTAAGTTATTTGTCAAAGCTCACATCATTAGGAACCAACACAGGTGAGGAAGGGGCTCAGGGTGTCTCACCTCAATTGTTTTACTCCATGACCAACCTCACTTGTCTACTACATTTCTTCTTGAGTTGCCAGCACAATGTTCTCACTCTCCAAGTGGCCCAGGTTGAAGGCTAGCTGAGGTCCTAGCTCTTGCTGTCCCCTGTCCATCATCCATTGCTGACCAGCATCCCAGGCATAGACATAGTGGAGAGAGTCTCTGTCTTCAGTGGGGGGAGAAGCAGTGCATGCTGAAAGGGTGCTTTAATGGGAATATACAGAATTACTGGATGGGAACAGGACAAGCAACTAACAGTGTTGTAGGAAGGCATGATGGAAAGATTTTCTGAAGATCTGATGTTTATTCTGAGCCTCAAAATTGACTAGGAGTTACTTGGGCCAACACCCGAGGGAAGGGGCGTGGGAAGCCTGAGATATAAGGAGCAGCAGGTGCAAAGGCTTGACAGGGGTAGGGGAGCCACGGTATAATCCAAGAGCAAGGCCAAGGTGGCTGAGACAGGGAGGGAGGACCAAGTGGCCAGGGATGAATTAGAGCCTCAGGGTTGAGGTTCCCGATGCTGGATTTTATTCCTAGTAGAATAGAGCCCGGAAAGCTTATAGTTGCCCTCTAGTGCCGAGGCAGGCTGCCTGGGTTGGCTGCATTTTCAGAGCTTCTGTATTAGTCTGTTTCACGCTGCTGATGAAGACATACCTGAGACTGGGTAATTTATAAAGAAAAATAGATTTGATGGACTGACAGTTCCACATGACTGGGGAGGCCTCACAATCATGGCAGAAGGCGAGGGAAGAACAAAATCACATTTTACATGGTGGCAGGCAAAGAGAGAGATGAGAACCAAGCAAAAGGGGAAACCCCTTATAAAACCATCAGATCTCGTGAGATGTATTCACTACCATGAGAACAGTGTGGCGGAAACTGTCCCCCTGATACAGTTATCTCCCACCAGGTCCCTCCCACAACATGTGGGAATTATGAGAGCTACAATTCAAGATGAGATTTGGGCGGCGACATAGCCAAACCATATCAGCTTCCCAACTTCCCATGTCTTCCTCCAGGGCCACCTGACAGGGTCTCCCAGCTGTGACCTCCCACATGCCTTAGAGCTCCTGGCAGAGGGTCCTGGGCTGGCCTCTGACAGAGTCCCTGGAGCCCATCCCCATAACCTGTCCTGCCCCAGTGAGCAGGTTTCTGCCCCATGCTGGGTCACTGTCTCCTACAGGTTCTGAGACATATTCCTACCTTGCGCCTAGGCCTAATGTCTGATTGACCCACCCTCCTTCTGGAAAGCATCTCTAAGACCCACAGAATATCTGTCAATTTTGCATTTTTCAGGACAGAGAAGAGGAGAAAAGTAAAGAGAATTCCCCAGCTGGTTCAACATGATTCCTGGCAGAGCAGTCTCTCTAAGGAGGACAGATAGGACCATGGGCCACATAGTTGCTTTTGGAAAGAGCTGTCATTGCCTGGAAGCTGGTGGCAGGATGGACTCAAAATCCCAGCAATACCATTTGCTTGTTGGATGATTTCCCAGAAATTATTTATTTTCTCTGTGGCTCATTTCCCCACCTGTAAGACAAGGTCAACTACAAGCCTACTGCACAGGGCTGTTTTGAGGACTGAGGGCACTAAGCCAAGTGTAGCCTTCAGCACAGTCCTGGCCTGTGGTCTGCACCCATTAGACATTAACCTGGTTTGAACTGGGGGCTGGCTCTACCTTGAGCCTCACGTGAGGGTGAAAGAGAGTAGAACAGGGCCTCCAACACTTCTACATTGTCTTGGTCATCAAATGGAGTGGAATGTACATCCTTCAGGAGAAGGCTGCAGTGGAGAACAGGATAGTGGGAGGTTGGGTCTTAGAAGAAGGGGAGATGAGAACTGCCATGCAGGGGCAAGAAAGCAGGACATTGGAGAAAAGAGATGTTGGATGTGTGAAACCTTAGCCCCTCAATTAAAAAACAAGAATCACAGAAGTGTGAAGGAAAGTGAAGAGGCTGAGTTCTGGATCCTGGCTATTCAGTCCATGATATTGCAAGCAGAGATGAGACGCTCACCTTCCTCACCAGGGGGTGTGTGTGGGCATGAACTGACTACTCTCTTACCTAAACACCACCCAGACCCTGCCTCCAAAGTGCACTTTCTTCCTTGAGGAACACTATTGTTTAGCTGTGTGTGGAGGAAGGGAAGACAGCCAGAACAATTGACCATGGCTTGTGTCCTGTTGCATTTTTCCAGAGGCAGAAAGTGGGGGCTGCACCAAAGATGCAAATATTTATTGTAACATATTCTGTGCCAGCACTTTGCCCTAAAGCATCTAGGGATAAAAAGACCATAGAAGACACAGGCACTCCCTCATGTTGCTCACAGTGTAATGGGGGAGACACATTACTAAACTCATCAGAAGAAAGACTGTCTCAGCAATCATAAGGAATTTGAGGCGGGCAGGGTGGTTGCCCATTTACCTGTGACCAATATGTGGACCTGGCTGCAGGAAGCTGATGCAATTAATCCCAAGAAGAAAAGGTAAAACTAGTGTGATGTGAGCAATACACCTGAACCAAAAGCACAGAGTTGGGAGGCTGGAGATGGAGTGCAGGCTTCCATTAGTCCCTCTTGTTCAGGGCTCAGCAGCTCAAAGTGCACATCAGACCTGGCTGGAGAGGAGGTGGGAAGGTGTGGAGAGGGGTCAAGCAGGCTTTGCACCCTGAGATGGGCACAGCCCCCACCAAAGAGTGAAGCCAAATGCCACATTGGCATTCTTTAGAGAGACCCCGACCACAGTTGTAACAATGTATGAATCTTTACAAAATGATACAGACATCTATCATCTGGCAAAGATGGGGACTTGGAAAGGGTGAAGGTCCCAAGCACTTCGATGAGGAAAGGTTCAGAGATGGTGGGAAGGCCAGGGGCAGGCATGGCCACCAGTGCCCAAGGGGAGCAAGAAGGTGATGCCAGGTGCTGACGGTAGCCCCATGTGTGTTGACCCCCTGTTATAGGCTAATTGCAGCCCCCGAAGTTCATCTGTTGAAGTCCTAATTCTCAGTGCTTCATAATGTGACCTTATTTGAAGATAGGGCTTTTACAGAGGTAATTATAAAGTTAAATAAGGCCATATGGGTGGGCCCTAATCCAATCTGACTGATGTCCTATAAGAAGAGGAGATGAGGACACAGAAACACATAGAAGGATGACCATGTGAAGACACAGGGAGAAGACGCCATCTGCAAGCCAAGAGAGAGGCCACAGGAGAAATCAACCCTGCTGACACCTTGATCTTGGACTTCCAGCCTCAAGGACCGTGAGGCAATGAACACCTGCTGCTTGAGCGCCCCCGTCTGTCACGCTTGTTATGGCAGCCTGAGCTGAGGAGCACAGGCTCCTTCCAAACAGCCAAGGGCCAGGGTTCCCGAGACACCACACTAGAATCATGAAAGTACATGTTTAAGATTTTATTTTAGCTCAGAATATCAGCTCTTTATCTGACTAATAAAACAAATAGTTGTTTAATCGTATGTTACATAAACTATCCATATTGATTAAAGTAAATAAATATATAAAACTCCCAGAACATATTGTCCAGATGAAGGAAATAATAAAACTCTTCTTGGGGGGTAAAAGAAGAAGTAGAAGCTGGAAATAATTCACTTATTTGGGGACATTACCTTAAACAGATTAAGCTCTTTTAAAGATTAGAATCTCTTCTCCAAAACAATTTAATTTATGCTGTTGGTTCTACTCATCACACTTAACTCTCATAAGCAGATAGCCCAGTCTTCAGGTTTGCTCATTCCTTTTCCTTTTCCCTATAGTGATGTCCAGAAGCAGTGCCAGAAGCAGATGCAAATGGAATGTATTACCATATTGGGTTTTGCTATGCTAGGGAATTTTTGCCATCTCTCGGTTTCATCTGCTCTGTGCCATCTTCTGAAACTTCCCCTTTGAAAAACTGTATAGTCCCAGCATTGCATGGCTTTTGCTTGGCTTCAGAATAAGCTTATTTGACTTCTGCTTCTGTGCAGATGGAATAGATAGATGTACATTTCCCTATTCCTCTCACTAAGTACAACTAAAAACCTTGCATGTTATGTTAAAAAAAACAAAACCTAACAAGAATATGAAAAGTGAAGAGAAGAAGGCAGGCCAGCTATGGACCTTGGGAAAGGAAGATCAACATGGTGACATTTGTAGGTCTTCTTTTTGCCTCATATAACTCTGAGTTGGAGCGGAAGAAGGCATCGATAAAAACAATACCTTAGCAGAAGCCTGCCGTCTCTAGCCGAAGGACAAGGAGAGACACAACCTAGCCAAAAAGAACATTTTAGACAATAAATGCTCAACTCTTAGCCAAATTCTACCAAAAAGCTGTGGCACAAACCCCACCCATGCCAGCAAAAAATAAATAAGAAGTGTAGACTTCCAGCCCCTCTGGGAAGAAAAGAGGCACCCCAAAATTCCCTACCTCGGCCTTTTCCCGCTAGAGTGGTGTAATAAAAAGACAACTAACACAGAAAGCTTAAGTAAGATTCAACTTCTCATACCACAAAGCCCACATTTCCAGTTTTCAATAAAAAATCACTCATCATACCAAGCACCGGGAAGATTTCAAACTAAATCAAAAGGACAAACAAAAGATTCCAATGACAAGATGACAGAAATGTTAGAATTCTCTGACACATACTTAAAAGCAGTCATCATAAAAATGCTTCAATGAATGATTATGAACATGCTTAAAAACCATGAAACAATAGAAAGTCTCAGCAAAGAACTAAGAGATGTAAAAAAGAATCAAATGGAAATTTTAGAACTGAAAAACACAGTAACCATAAAAAAATAAATAAATGGAAGAACTCAACAGCAGATGGAGGGAGCACAGTAAAGAATCAGTGAAGTAGAAGAAAGAATGATGGAAATGACCCAATCTCAGAAACAAAGAAAGAAGACTTAAAAAAAAAAAATGAACAGAGTTTCAGGGACAAACGATAACCCTGCAGATTTGAGAGGCTGATTAAATCCCAAACAAAATAAACTCAAATAAATCTAGACCAAGACACATCATAGTCCAACATCTGAAAACTGAAGATAAAGAATATATCTTGAAAGCAATGACAGAGAAATGAAACCTATCCATAGGTGAAAATATAGCAGCTTCTAAAAAATTCTTATGACGATGGACTTTTCATTAGCAACCATGGAAGCCAGAGGAAGTAGGACTGTGTTTTTCAAGTGCTGAAAGAAAAGAATTGTGAACCCAGAATCCTATGTTTTCTATGTAAATTATATAAATGAATGGATTCTATACATGGTTGGAGAGAAAGTCAAGACATCCTTAAAAGAAGGAAACTAAGCTTATTTGTTGCAATCAGACATACACCAAAAGAAAGACTAAGGGAAGTTCTCCATACAGGAAGGAAACAATAAAAGAACTCTGGAACATCATGAAAGAAGGAAGAAAACAATGAGCAAAAATGTGGCAAAATAAAATAGGCTGCCTTCCTTTTCTTATGTTTTCTAAATTACGTTTGACAATTCAAGCAGAACTTACAACCCTGTTTGATATGGTTCTAAGTAAATATAGAGGAAATATTTAAGACAATCATAAGAAAGTGGTGAAGAGTTTGTAAGATTTCTAAACTTCATTTGAACTGATAAAAAGGCAACACCAGTAGACTCTGATAAGGTATATGTGTATAACGTAAACCTAGAGCAATTACTAAAAGAGGCATATCAAGAGATAAACTAAAAAGCACAATAATTAAGTGAAAACAAAATATTTTAAAAAATGTTTGAGTGCTTCGCAGAAAGGCAGGGAAAAACAAGAGAAAGGAACTGAGGATAAACAGAGAAAAAATAAAATGATAGACTTAAATCCCTAACATGACAATGATTACTTTAATTATCAATGGTCTAAATACGTCAATTAAAAGGCAAAGAATGATGAGATGGATTAATGGAATTACCAATTTATGCTATATAGATGAAGTTGCATGCACTTTAAATAGATAATATAGACATACTGAAAATAAAAGAATAGAATAGCTTATATTTTGCAAATATTAAAGAAATCAGTAGTGGTTACATTAATATCGTATAAAGCAGACTTCTGGGAAAAAAACTTTATTAGACATAGAGAGGGTCACTATATAATTAAAAAAATTGGTGCAATGGCTCACCCCTGTAATACCAGCACTTTGGGAGGCCAGGGGGGGCAGATCACTTGAGGCCAGGAGTTCGAGACCAGCCTGGCCAACATGGTAAAACCCCATCTCTACTAAAAATAGAAAAATTAGCAGGGCATAGTCTCAGGAACCTGTAATTCTAGCTACTCGGGAGGTTGAGACAGGAGAATCCCTTGAACCCAGGAGGCAGAGGTTGCAGAGAGCTAAGATCTCACCATTGCACTCCACTTTGGGCAACAAGAGAGAAATTACATCTTTAAAAAAAATGATAAAAAAATCAATCTACCATAAAATATAGCAATCTGAAATTTATGTGCACCCAACAACAGTATGGCAATATATGTGAAGCAAACCCTAACTGAATCGAAAAGAGAAGTCCACCATTACAATTAGTGATTTCAACACCCTTCTCTCAACATTTGAGAGAACTAAACAGAAAATCAGTGTGAACACAGAAGACCTCAATAGCACCACCATCTCAGTTCAATTTGTGCTTTTAAAATAAAATTCCACAGATTGGATATTTTATTTAAGAAATTATTTTGTCACAGTTCTGCAGCCTGGGAAGTCCAAGATCAAGGCATCAACATTTTGCAAGGGCCTACTTGCTGAATCATCACATGGGAGAAGGACAGAGACAAAAGAAGGCTGGACTTGCCCTTTTATAGTGGCATTAATCCTGCCCATAAAGGTGGAGCCCTCATGGCCCTATCACCTCCCCAAAGCCTCAGTTTCCAACACCACCACAATGGCAACCAAATTTAAATGTGAGGTTTAGAGGGGATAAACATTCAAACCATAGAAACCATCAATCAACAAGTGCTAATCCATATTTATAGAATACTCCATCCAACAACAATAGAATACAAATTCTTTTCAAGTGCTCACATGATGTATATCAAGACAGATATCCCGGGCCAAAAAACAAACCTTAGAAAATTTAAAAGACTTAAAATCAGGTAAGGTATATTCTCTTAAAAGAATTAAAATCAGATTAAGTATGATTCCCACAATGGAATCAAAAAAGAAATCAATAACAGAACAATAAGGGAAAATCTTGATATACTTTCAAACTAAATAACACACTTCTTAATAATCTATGGGTCAAAGAGGAAATCTCAAGGGAAATAAGATGCACAGACTTGAATGAAAATGAAAATACAACATAACAAACTTTATTAAACATCACAAAAGCAGCGGTGAGAGGGAAAATTGTAGCACTACATGAATAGATAAGAAAAAATGAAAAGTCTCAAATCACTCATCTAAGCTTTCACTCCAAGATCCTAGACAAACAAGAGAAAAATAAACCCAAAGAATGCAGATGGAAGAAAATAATAAAGATAAAAGCAGAAATCTGTCAAATAAAAAGCAGGAAAGCAATGGAGACAAGGAATGAAACAAAGAACTGGATCACTGAAAATATCAATAAAATTGAGAAACTTCTAGCAAGACTGACCAAAAAAAGATAATAAAATTTATAAATAAAAATAATGAAGTCATGGATATCACTACAGACCCTACAGATATCCAAAGGATAAGAGGATACTGTGAATAACTACACACATAAATTTGACAACTTAGATGAAATGGACCAATACTTTGAAAAACACAAACCACTGGAGTTCACAAAATATGAAAGAGAGAATTAGAACACTCTTTAGGAAATTGAATTAGTAATGTTAAAACTGCCTCCTAAAAGAAATCTTTGAGTCCAGATGATTTTACTGAAGAATTCTGCCAAATATTTCAAGAATTAACACCAATTATACAGTCTCTTCCCAAAAATAGAAAGAATGGAAACACTTCCCAATGAATTTTATGAATCCAGCATTATACTGATACAAAACTAGACCAAAAGTATACCAAAAGGAAAACTACAGACTAATATTTGCCATAAGTATAGATGCAAAAAATTTTAACAAAAAAATAGAATTTAGCAATACATAACAATAATTGTACATCACAACCAAGTGGATTTTGTTCCTGAAATTCAAAGCGAGTTCAATATTCAAAAATCAATTACAGATACTTTTCAGCTTACCATGAAGTTATGGTCCAATAAACCCATTCATAAGTTGAAAATATCATTAAGTCAACAATGCAGTTAATATGCCTAACCTACCAAACCTCATAGCTTAGACTTGCCTACCTTAATTGTGCTCAGAATATTTCCATTAGCCTACAGTTGGGAAAAATCATCAAACACAAAGCTTATTTTATAATAAAGTATAAAATGTCTCACATAATTTACTGAATACCATACTGAAAATGAAAAACAGAATGGTTACATGGTTTTGTACTATTGTAGAGTCAAAAAATTGAAAAATTTTAAGTCACACTACTGCAAGTCAGGAACTGTCTGTGTAGTAATTGACCACATTTACAAACTAAAGAAGAAAAATCACCTGATGATATCAACTGATGTAGAGAAAAGCATTTGGCAAAATGCAACACTGATTCATTTTAAAAAAGAGAGAGGGAGAAACAAAGAAGAAAACTTTTAGAAAATAGTAATAATAGTAATAAAGGAGAAACTTCCTCAACTTCACAGAAAGCATCTGTAAAACCACAGCTCACTTTACACTGCATGGTGTGAATGCTTTCCCCCTAAGATTTGCAGCCAGGCAGGGATGTCTGTTATCATTCTTAGTGAATACAGTGTTAGAAGTTTTAACCAGTTTATTAAGGCAAAAAAAAAAAAAGTAAATAAAAAACAGAATGCAATGAAAGAAGTAAAACTGTCCCTACTTGTAGTTGGCTTGATTATCTACTCACAAAATCCTAGAGAATCTACAAAAGCACACCTAGAAGTCCGGCTGTGGTGGCTCACGCCTGTAATCCCAGCACTTTGGGAGGCTGAGGTGGGCAGATCACGAGGTCAGCAGATTGAGACCATCCTGGCTAACACGGTGAAACCCCGTCTCTACTAAAAATACAAAAAATTAGCCAGACATGGTGGTGCACACCTGTAATCACAGCTACTCAGGAGGCTGAGGCAGGAGAATCACTTGAACTGAGATGGCATCATTGCACTCCAGCCTGGGCAACAGAGTGAGACTCTGTCTCAAAAAAAAAAAAAAAGAAAGAAAGAAAAAAGCACACCTAGAACTAATAAGTGGGCTCAGCAATAGTTCAGGATAAAAGAGAAACATGCAAAACTCAGCTGTGTTTCTACACTCTAGAAGAGAACATGCAGTCACAGAAATTAAAATATGATACCATTGGCCGGACGTGGTGGCTCACGCTTGTAATCCCAGCACTTTGGGAGGCCGAGGCGGGCGGATCACGAGGTCAGGAGATCGAGACCACGGTGAAACCCCGTCTCTACTAAAAAAAATACAAAAAATTAGCCAGGCTTGGTGGCGGGCGCCTGTAGTCCCAGCTACTCGGCGAGGCTGAGGCAGGAGAATGGCGTGAACCCGGGAGGTGGAGTTTGCAGTGAGCCAAGATCGCGCCACTGCACTCCAGCCTGGGTGACAGAGCAAGACTCCGTTTCACACACACACACACAAAAAAAAAAATGATACCATTTACAATAGCTAAAAGAAATGAAATACTAAGATATAAATCTAACAAAGTGTAAACAGAAGTTGTACTACAGAAGGCTGATAAAAGAACTCAAAGATCTATAAAAGTGAATAGAAATACCATCATAGATTTAAATAATAGATTTAATCATTGATTCAAAGACATAAGAGAGTGAGGATGTCAATTCTTCTCAAATTGATCTATAGGTTTAAACAATTTCTTTCATACTCTCAGTAAGACTTTTGTAGATTTAGACATTATTGTAAAATGTGTGGAAAGGCAAAAAAAAAAAAGCAACTAGTATAGCTAAAAGAACTTTGAAAAATAATAACTTAGAAGTAATTAGTCATCAAGACCAGCATGGAAATCTGGGTTTGGCCACCCACCGGCCCCATGTGCTGCAGCAGATGGCTCAATCTCACAATCTCAGTTTCCCCAGATTTAAAACTGGAGGCAGGACAGTAACCTCTCTAACGTGCTCTTGTGGGGGTGAAGTGAAGTGATGCACGCAGAGCCCCTGCAGCGTGCGTGGCCCACAGGGAGCATTCCACAGCTGCTGCCTCTTCATAAAGCATAATATGCAGGCAGCCACTGCCCCTGGCTGTGCCCACCAGGTTACAGAACATAAGAGCACGGGCACCTCACTCAGATACACCACCCTAAGGATGGTGGGCTGTGGACATCCCTTCTCCACTTGTCTCCCTCACACATTTCCCCAGAAGTGCTCAGGGCCAACATCAGAAACCAGGATTCCAGCTCCTGATGGAGATGAAGACCTGCATCTGATTGCTGCTCCCTGCAGAAAGGACAGGGCTGCCTCAGTAGGACCATGCTGACATGAGCCTTGATCTGCCCCTGCTCCCTGCCTCCTTCCACCTATTAAAGAGGTGATGTCACATTCATGAAGAGGATTCTTGTCAGAAAAGAGGGAAGCCAAGTCCCAAAGCACTTTCCAACTTGCTCTATCTCCCTGTGACCCTGTTTCCAATGATTTGGGGCTAGTGCATTTCTTCTCATAATTGTAGTAGAAAGCTTCTAGAAGGACCCCAGTACCTTTGGTGTTCACACCCTTTGTAATACCTTCTTCTTGAGTGAGGGTGGGACCCAGTGACTTGCTTCTAACAGAGACAATATGGCAAAAGTGATGGGATTTCACATCTATGATGAGGTTACCAAAAGACTGCATTCTGGCTTGCTCATCCTCTCTTGTCTTATGCTCATAACTGCAGAAAGTCAGCTGCCACAGTGTGAGCTGCACTCACAGTACAGACACACTTTGCCAAGGGACACACAGCTCCAGCAGACAGACCATGAAGATCTGAGACCCTCCATCCAACATCTGTGAAGAATGGCATCCTGCTCCTACCCAGGTGAGTGAGCTCAGCAGCAGATCTGACCCGTTCCTCAATTCTCAAGACGGACGCAGACCCACAAACATGCAGACTGCAACTCTGAGACCCTGACCCAAACCACCCAGTGAAGCCACACCTGGATTCCTGACACTCAGAAACTGAGATACTATAAACGTTTGTTGTTTCAAACCACTAAGATTTGTTATGTGGCAGTACATCACTAATATCATTGTGTTAGGTCTTAAATCATCCTAAAAAGCTTCTTAGGTGAATCCTTTATTTCCACTGAAATACTTCCATTATCACAAATAAAGGGATGATGAGAAATTGACATGAAATTCCTAATGCCTATACAGTAATCTTAAGTGTTCAACACTAGACCTGTATTATATACCAAATACTGTATGCATTTCATACACGGCCCATGAGACACCCTATTGCTTCCTTAATCTCCTTTCTACTTCTGATTTATTTTTTAAATGGAGCTAGGCTCTAAAAAAATATATTGAGTGGCCCCATCTACAAATTGCCAGCTATCCATAAATTGTTCCAGTGCTGATAAATGGATGCATGCGTGCCCCTAGGATGCTGCAGCCTGTGGTGAGTCACTCTGTTGCCTTCCTCTAAAGCGTCCAGGACAACTGTTCCAGCCTGAGATGAATTGATCATCATCCAGGCACACAGGGCAGAGGGAGGCCCTTGTCTTCACTGGCCCGGCACACCAGGAACAGTTACGGTTTTTCTTTCATTGTATTCCCCTGACTTTTGAGCTCCAATTTACCTTTTCATGAGTTTTTCATTCCATTGTTTGCTGTCATTTCTGTCACTTCCTCCTAGTTGTTGTAGCACAAATGGAAACGCACCAGTCACCTGCTCTCACTTTATGTCCCCTGCCTCCTGGAGTGCACAGCTAACAGACTTTAAATGACTAATTTTCTGTTTACAATCGCAAAAGAGGACAGGAAGAGAGCACTTAGTCACCTCCTTGTAAAACAGTTTCAAAATATTGTTTCCATAGACATTTTATTTCTTTTCTTTTCTTTTAAATTGTGATGAAGTACACATAACATAACATTTACCTTCTTAACCGTTTTCAAGTGTACAGTTTAGCAGCATTAGGTACGTTCACAGTTGTACAACCATCATCGTTAATCATTTCCAGAACTTTTTTTATCATCCCAAACAAAAACTCAGTACTCATTAAACACTCACTCTCCATTCCTCCTCCCCCCAGGCCCTGGAAACCGTCATTCTGCTTTCTGTCTCCATGACTTGAACTTCTCCAGGGGCCTCCCATGAGTGGAATCAGATAGCATTTGTCCTTTTGTGCCTGGTTTGTTCCACTTAGCATAATGTCCATGACGCTTATTTATGTTGCAGCTTGTGACATGATTTCCTTCATTTTTAATGCTGAATATTCTCTTCCTCCTTCTCTTCCTTGTCTTCTTTCTTTTTTCCATCATGCAGGTCCAAGACACTTAGCTTGGAACCAAGGGGCACAGAGATGAACACACAGCATCTGTGTCATGTGCTCCTGGGTCAGGAGGAGATCACCCCTACACACACACGCACACACACACACACACACAAATGGTGGTAGGACTTATAGTTGCATGGTTGCTGGGTTGAGCTCTATTGAAGAGGAATGGGCCAGCTGGGGCACGAAGAGACTGATCAGTAACCAGAAGATGTGGGCAAGTATGGCCTAGGACCTTGACAGGAAATGAGGCCAAGACTGATGGATTTGGAATCAATGTGGGCGAGGTGGAAAAGGATAATATGGCATCCACACGATGAAGCATTGCATCCCAAGTGGCTGAAACATCAAGAAGGTGGGTAGAGAAAGGGAGGAAGACACATCTAGTTAGACAGGGAGAATTGAGCACATCAAGACGGACTCTAAGTGTCTTGCAAAAATATCTCACTTAGACAGCAATAAAGTCATTAAAAACATTTTTTACTTTATTGCAAACTTACATCAAAGTAAAAATGAAAGTCCTTAAGGCAAAGAGGCAACTACAATAGTGTAGCCCAATTAAGTGTTAAAAAGCCATCCTAACATGACTACACAACAAGCCATCAGTATCATGACACCATAACAGAGCAGGTAGTGGTGTCCCGGACTGGATCCTGGAACTAAAACAGGACGTAATTTTAAAAAACTGATGAAATCCAATAAAATCTACAGTTTAGTCAGTAGTAATGTAACAATGTCAATGTCTTAGTTTTCACAAAAGCACCGTGATATTAATGATGGGGAAAATTCAGTAAAGGGTATATGAGAAGTCTCTGTAATATCTTTATAACTTATCTATTAAATCTAAAATTATTCCAAAATAAAATTTATTTTAAAATATTGAAGCCCTAAAAGTCCACAATGATATCCTTTAATCAAATCAATGTTTTTCCTCTTCCTGTGCTTGCCTGTAAATACGGTGCATATTCATTTTCATGTATGTGCAGAAAGATACTAAATAGATATTATAATTGGCTGTTTTACTTAACATTTATTAATATTTTATGTATTGCTTCCTTCTTCCCTCATCCTTCTAACACAACCATGGAACCAGTATTGAGGGCCTGGCTTGTATGTTACACAGCTTCTGCACAGCCAGGCCCTGAGATACAAACATGCACACACATACCCGTGGATCAGAAATGTCTCCCCTTCTTCATCGTGTTATTTATTTATTTTTATGTTTATGTTTTTCTGAGACAGAGTTTCATTCTTGTCACCCAGGCTAGAGTGCAGTGGCATGATCTCGGCTCATGGCAGGCTCCGCCTCCTGGGTTCAAGCAATTCTCCTGCCTCAGCCTCCTAAGTAGCTGGGATTACAGGTACCTGCTACCACGCCCAGCTAATTTTTGTATTTTTAGTAGAGATGGGATTTCACCATATTGGCCAGGTTGGTCTCAAACTCCTGACCTCAAGTGATCCGCCCGCCTCAGCCTCCCAAAGTGCTGGGATTACAGACATGAGCCACCGCGCCCAGCTCATTGTTATATTTATATATCTGTCCAACTTATTTCCTTACTTCATGGCATGGGCGGGATATAATTCGATGAATGTGAATCTAACTCAACATGCTTAATATCTGAATGATACTCTATATTAGGTGTGTAGTCAACTTATTTAAGCATTTTCCTTGTTGGTGGACTTGCAATTTTGTGCTGGAATATGTCTCACTGTACCTATGACATGCACAAATGACTTCATTTCTGCAGACTAGATGAGCAGAAATGGAACAGACGGATGTGTGTGCATGTGTGTGTGCATATGTGTGTGTGTGTGGATGGGAAAATATAATAAACAACATATAAAATGCTCTCTCCTTTACCTCCTCACCAACGTGGATAGTATTAATATGATGGTTTTTCCAATATGATAAACCAAGATAGATGTAATTATTTATTTTCATTTATTTTCTGATGCTTCCATATATGACTTGATATTTTTTAAAATATGCTTATCAACCATTTGCATTCACCTCTCTGTGAATTGCCTATGAATAGGATTCACTCACTTTTTTCTGTGTTATTTCACTTTTATTATAAGTTTTTAAAAGTTATTGATATGTTGTCCATATTAACTCTGTTATAGCTTGAGTAATGTTTTTCCCAGTATCCTTGCCTTTGTTTTGTTTGGGGTATCCTTTGTTGTAATTAAAAAAAAAAATCCTACAGTCAAGCATGTGTAACTTATTGAACAAATGGGACTTGGAGGGCAGAATTATGAAATAGACCTTTTCCCTTACACAGCACATGTCAAATGTTTCTTCCTTCTCAGGTTCCAGAAGGCATCTCAGGCACTATCAGGATCAACCATTATGGTCATCTCCGGTTATCATTCCCCAGTCTGATGATCAGATATTGAATGTCCAGCCTAATCTAAACCTAAGTCTCCCACTCTCATCTGGGGCAGGGCTCCCCCAGCCATGGTGAGAAGTGGTGCCTGCTGGACACTAGATGCCAACACTTGGATTCTCTTTCTTTTTAAAATTGTGATAAAATATACATAACATAAAATTGACCATCTTAGCCACATTAAGTTACAGTTGAATGGCATTAAGTGCATTCACATTTTTGCAAAACTGATACCACCATCCATCCCCAGAAATTCTTCATCTTCCCAAATGGAAACTCTGTACACATCAAACACCTCCCTGTTCCCCTTTCTCCCTCTAGCCCCTGGTAACCACCATTCTACTTTCTGTCTTGGTGAGCTTATCTGACTCTCTTTTCCTATTTGGAGCTCCTGCAGGTTCTCAGAAGGCAGTCCTTGTGGCCCTGTGTCCTCTAACCCTAGCAGAGTCAGGCACGACCTGGGGCTATCCCAGGCCCTGTTGGTGGCAAGGTTCCCAGGGTCCTCTGTGATCCATGCCTGAGATGTCCATCTGCTCTCAGGACACAAGTCGCTCTGTCTCTCCCACTCTGTCCTCCCGGGAAGCTCTGGGCAGCTTCTGACACTGTAAATTTCACCAAGCCAGGGTCAGCTTTTCAGGGAGTTCTCTCCAATCATCCTCATTTGGCATGAGCTGGGGAAAACATGCCCATCCCCACAGGGAAAGGTGATAGGTGAAGTATCTCCACAGCTTCTTCAAAGATACCTCCTTGCACCCTCCTCATAGTCCTCCTTTAGGGCCCAGGAGGCAGAACAAGTTTGGGGCTGCCCTTCACAAGTCTTGCTGGGAAAGCTGCTCACTCTGGTAGGATGTGTGATCCTTTGCTCTCGGATGCAGCTTGAAATCAGAAGAGCCCCTGTGACTCCCTGCTGCACAGGCTATCCTATCCTTTATGGATAAAAAAATGAGATTTTGAGAATCAATTCAGAGGCGGGTTCTGGGAGTCCCAGTAGGGATGTGACAAAGAATATCTGCTCAACCCAACTCTACTCAGGGCTTCCTGAGCTCTTTTCCGACTATGTCTGACTTTGCAACCCCCATGTTCGTGTCTGCATTGTCCAGTTTTAGCAAGAATCCTGCTAAGTCAGTTTAGCCAGGAACCCCACCCTCAGTATCTGATCAGGTTCCTTATCCCCCACCACTCCCAGTTGATGTCTGGTCACCCTGGTTTGTCTTCAGCAATAATCCTCTCAGGTCAGTTAAGCCAGAATCCCCCCACAGCCCCGATGTTTCTTCTGAGTAATTTTCCATCCACTGACACCTGTCCTACTCCTTGGTGATAAATTCCTATTTTTCCTTGTTGCATTCAGAGCTGAGCCCAGTATCTCTCCCCCACAGCAAGACCCCATCACAGTGGTGCCTGTACCTATCATAATGGTCCTAAATAAAGTCTGCCTTATCATGCTTTAATGAGAGAATGAATAACTTTGTCTTGAATAAATGTTCCAGATCTCTCTCCTCTTGCACAAGCAGGCCTCATGGTGTGGGTGTGAGGGTGCCTTCTGGGCAGGGAGCCCCAGCAGGAGAGCAGTGAGGAGGCTATTGCAATAACCCAGGCAAGAGGCTGGGAGCTGTGGCTCATGCCTGTAATCCCAGCACTTTTGGAGGCCAAGGAGGACAGATCATTTGAGGTCAGGAGTTTGAGACCAGCCTGACCAACATGGTGAAACCCCATCTCTACTAAAAAATACAAAAAATTAGCCAGGCATGGTGGTGCTTGCCTGTTGTCCCAGCTACTTGGGAGGCTGAGGCATGAGAATCACTTGAACCTGGGAGGCAGAGGTGGCAGTGAGCGGAGATCGCGCCATTGCACTCCAGCCTGGGTAACACAGCGAGACTCTATCTCAAAAAAATAAATAAATAAAATAAATAAAAACAACCCAGGCAAGAAATAACTAGGCTTGTGGGAATCATGTTACCCTATTCCAGAAAATCATTATTTAATCCATAAATCATATTATAGTTCCTTCAGAATCATTTTCGAATTCAAGAACCATCAAGTCATCCTGGAAAGCGCTAGTTATGAGGACATAAAAGACAAAGTCCCTGCCTTCTTCGGAGGAGGCAGCTGGACCAAAACAAGGAGATGGACAGTCAGGGCGTGGGCGGGCCTGCCTGGCTCAGCCCTGCTCCGGAACCTTTGACTACTGGATCCACAGCTCAGCTCAGAGCCATGCCCCTCCCCTTGGCATTTCCAGGTCCAGTGTTCTGTGGGTGATGCTCTCTGGGGGTGATGCGCGCTGCATTCCACAAACCAACCATGCTGGTTCCTCGTAAACACAGGAGGCCAAAGAGAGTGAATTAAGGAGGCTTGTTAAATGGGGCATGATAAATATCATTTAGCTGGAGCATTCGAGGTCTGGCGCCATCCAATGAATGCATCAATTGTCTGCTTGAGGCTGTTAATTTGCTAACACCTGGAATCACAGGCCATCAACCATTTCTACCACAGACTCCGCACGCCATGAGAAGTGAGCACACCGGTGCTTGGCGGCTCTAGTAAGCTACTAAAATGCATCAAAACCTCACTACATGCCCCATAAATATGTACAATTTAATTATATGTAAATTTACAAATAAAATTAAATTAATAAAATTTAAAATAAAAAATAAATAATTTTATACAGGCATTCCCAGGAGATATTGCAGGTTAAGTTCTAGACCACCACAATAAAGTGAATATTGCAATAAAGCAAATAAAAAATAATTCCAAAATTCTCACTTGCAGCTATGTACACATATGTATATGTGTGTTTATATGTATGTATATCTATCTCTCTGTTTATCTATCTATGTCTGATTTTTGCACTGCTTACTGACGCAAAGCAAACTCCACTTCTTTTCTTACAGAAGCTGGCATAAAAAGGCCTGGTTCACTCATCCCCACCAGGATCTCACTTCTTCAGTTTTAATTACCCCACAAAACAGATGTTATAAAATGTAGTCACACTTTATATATTCCTATGATGATATAAGACTATATAATCATGTGGCCAGGTTGAATAGATAGAAGTCTTCCACTGTGGGGAACATGCTCAGGTTTCATTTGCACATATCAAGCATCCCCAAAAGAAAACAAACCAACAGGGAGACAGAATTGGTGAGTTGTTCTAGAATAGCTGCTGTTCCCTGCCTTCAGCTGAGATAGGCATCCAGGCCTCCCTTCTACAGATGAGGAAGTGGAGTGTGGAGATGCTGCCATGCCCTTTCACCTCTGGGCTCACTCTCAGCTCTGTCTGAATCCCTTTCTCAGCCATCCCAACACCTGGACTTGAACCCCGTCTCTGCTATCAGTTTGGCGTGGGATAAATATTCTGGGATCCACAACATCCTCTTGAGCATTGAACGCTTTTGCTCTTTTATGTTGCTCATCAATGATGTTTTCTTCCTGCATCTCAGATGCCGCCTCCAGCATTACTCTCATAAGAACACATGACTGCCACACAGCAGAACATTGGCTGTGCAAATCCTGATGCCGTTGGGAATTCTGGTAAGGCCAGCAGCAGCAGGAAGAATGAGGCAGGACTGAATCTCCCAGGGTCCTGTCCTATGTATGAAGAAGGGAAGGGCTGGCCCAGCCTTCCACAGGGAAGGGCAGAGCATGCTCTGAGCATCCTGAGGAATGCGTGAGTGAGCCGCACCATTCGGTCCCGGTAGCAGGCAAGGAAGAAATGAGATGAGATTCCAGTCTACACAGTACCTCGGAATCGGTCCTCTTCCTGAGCGAGAAAAGGGTTCCTGGATCACAGTGGCAAACAGATGAATACAAAACCCCTGTCTTGCAAAACCCACAGTAGGGGGCAAGCAGCTGTCAGCACACCATGCTTTGGTAGAGGCAAAGCAGCTCAGAATGCTTAATGTCCCCTAAGGATCAGCAGTGCACGTGGAGCCTGCTTCTGTGAAAGGGCTGGAGGACTCCACTGCTCTATGACTAATTAAAATGCACCAGAGCTTAGGCACCATGCAAGTTGTCTAAGGGTTTGCTCACATTCCTCCCCATGGGCAGCCCCAACAGAAGTTGAAGGAGGCAAAGCCACATCCACAGTGGAGGTGGCCTCCTGCTGCCTACACAGGCCAATCCAGGGATGAGCCAGGGAGTGGTGCAGGAGCCAGAAGGTACTGGGACACAGCTTCTTCTGCAGGTTCCAGGTGGAACTTCCAGAACGCCAGGAAGGTTTTTGGGAGATTGGGGACGATGTTGATTAATAATAATTGTTAATTAACAATGTATATTTCTCATTCTCTCATATGTCTAAAAGATGAGTGAGGCAATTGCTCTATGGGAAAATCTAATCATTTACTGACAGTATATTGACTGTCAATCATTAATTGCCTCCATGAAAAACCTCTGCAAATCTCCTATAGCAATTTCTTCTGGAGCACTTAAAATATCATCAGATTAAAGAACTGTTTCTATACTATTTCACATTCAGGAATATATCTGCTTCTCCCAGGAGGTGTAGCAGTCCATACAGATATAATCTCTACCCACAGTAGTAAACAAAATTAAAAATGTCCCGTTTAGCATAAGTGAGAGAAGGGCAGGTTCCCTGGCCCCAGCATTACTGAGGGCTGGTTGACTTACACATAATGTCCATTTCCCTCTAGGAAAGTGGGAAAAATAACAACTGTTTTCTCCCAGGTAAAGCAACACAAGATATGCTCAGCAAAGTGTTTAGAGTTCTTCAGAAAAAAGCTACAATAAAATAATAGCGTTCTTAGTCCTTCAGCTGTTTTCAGCCTAGTGCTTATAGACTGACTTAACCACATCTGAGCTACCACACAATTTAGGAGATGAAAAACATCAGTCCTACTCAAGAATTTTAGGTGAACATTTATTTAAGGAATTTAACAGATAAAAGAAAAGGATTTAAAGAGTTAAGAGAAACTGATTGTGTGTGTGCATGTGTGTATGCGTTCGTATTTGGGCATATGTCTGTGAGTACATGCACATGTGTGTGTGCCTGTGTGTATAGTTATATCTCTGCACATGAGTGTATGTGTGTGTTCATGTATGCATGCACACATGTGTGTGTGTCTGCATTTTTTTTTTCTCCAGCAGTGATCATTTCTGGTCCAGTGTCTTGACTGGAACCAAGTCAAGCACTGCCCTCCACATCATCAGCTGCAGGCCAGATAATCTAAGGTGAGAACTGATCTTAGATTTCATTTACTTTCTGGACAAGTCTCTTGTGTCCTTTATTATTTTAAAAAGACTATTCCTTAGATTTAGCTTATTGTGTCATATGCAAGGGTACTCTTTGTTACTGATGTTGCTGACTTAGCTCTGCAAAATGCCTGGAGTCAAGAGCCTCAACAGAAGACTTTCTCCCAAGCCCCATATCTATCTTGCAGTTTACACAGTGAACACCTTGTATACGGAATGCTGGAAGCTTCAGCACATGACTGGCTGTCCACAAATGCTACCAGCTTACTGGGCCTGCCAGAAGCCCCTTGTCCTGCCCAATCCACTTCATTCCAGTGTCAGTTATAGACAGTGGGTTCTTAGCTGGTGAGAGCTTCCACACTGGCCTTCCTCGTTTTGCTAAAGACCAGGTGGAGGCACTGGCGTGGAGGACAGTGGATGAGAGGTCTTCTATAATAATAAAATTGTGAAGCCTGGGGACAGCACCCTAGTTATGGACTTCAGCACTGTAGTGAGAGAAATGCACTCTGTACTTAGGAATGATGTGTTGCTCTGTATTTCAACCAGATATATGGAATTAACTGAGTCCTATCCAACAGAGGCCACTTTATAACACAGAAGCCAAGTTAAACCCTTTAGATGACTGTCAATCCCATTAAACCCAATAAGAGGAGGGAGGTTTAGTTGAATGTTAAGGAAACTGATAGGGGCTTTTCTGCAAAGAAAAGACAGAAGAAAGCTGTTCTTTGTCATGCATAGTTATAAAGAGTGAGCCCAGGAAGAACTTTATCTTTATAATTAATAAAAGGCATGTTAAATAAGTGTCACTGGGCCTTCAAATAAATTGCTTAAAATGCAAATATTGCTCTTAAATGAATAAATGGCCATAAAGACCTTCAGTAATCCAAAGGAATGAAGACTAGGGCTGATACGGATCACAGAACACTAACAACCTGTATTCAAATAGTAGTTTAAAATAGAAATGTTTTGCTAGCTGTATTGTAAAATCTTTAGCTTCAGATATTCTCAATAACTGCATTATTTATTTCAACCTGCTTATTTGATTTGTCACTTAAAACTGTTACAAATGCATATTTTAAAGGCATAGGACATGATGGAGTGAGTAGGGACATAAGACTGAACACTTGGCTCATGAGCCCACAGGCTCGTGACCCTGAAAACAACTTTATTTCTCTGAGCACGAGGATACTTTTCAATAAACAAAAATACTGGCCTCATTGAGTTTTCAGGTGTTCCAAAGAGGTAAGCAACGTGAAAATATCGTGTGCTGTGAATGTTATTAGTCAGAGTTAATATTAATCATTATATTTTAAACATGATATATTTAACTCCCGCTCCAAACTGCCAACCACAATGGTAAACATGCTAAAGCATCTACGCATGGAACAACAAAACCAATCCTAATTGGGCTCTGAAGTTAGCACTTTCTTTTGAAGCATTGACATGCTGATAACAATCAGTTCAGTCAATTTGCAGGAAAAAAACATTCGGACATGATGTTTTGATTGACGAAGACAAAACAATAGGTCACCTGTCTGAATCAGACACTGTTCAGTGGGGCAGTTTTATGTCTTCTTATTTTAGATGCAGTTTTGGAACGAATCAAAGCATTAGAGACATAACTGCTTTTCTGGGGGCATAATATTTCCAACTGTGAAGATCCACAGGTCTCAGTAGCTGTTCACTCCTGTGAAGTGAAGGAGGAAGGGGCTTCGCTACTCAGCCCATTCACATTGACACAGGGCACTGACAATTGAATCATCTCAGCGATTTCATTTGTTCACGGGCTTTGCAGGCTATTGGAGTATGTAGGGCCATGTGTTCAGATTCCAGATGATTCAACTGAGGCCTGGCGAGTAAAATGAGGCCATGGAGCCTCAGAGCCAATAAGGATCCAGAATCCAGTCACTAACTTTTAGCCCAGGACACTTGTCTGCAGCCCTGTGTGCCAAGTCTCTGCCTTGATGCAGTGAATGTGCAGTCAATACAAGGCCAGTACTTGAATTTTTAAAAAAGAGATAAAAGGCCAGACGTGGTGGCTCACACCTGTAATCCCAGCACATTGGGAGGCTGAGGCGGGTGGATCACCTGAGGTTAGGAGTTCGAGACCAGCCTGACCAACATGGTGAAACCCCATGTCTACTAAAAATACAAAAATTAGCCAGACGTGGTGACAGTCACCTACAGTCACCTGTAGCTACTCAGGAGGGTGAGACAGGATAATTGCTTGTACCCATGAGGTGGAGGTTGCAGTGAGTCAAGATTACACCACTGCACTCCAGCCTGGGTGAGACAGCGGGACTCTATTAAAAAAAAAACACACACAAAAACAAAAACAAAAAGAAAAGACAAACGAAAACAGAAACAAGAAAAACCTGGAAGACGAGCCATATACACTTAGGACAGAAGTGGTAAGGATGGGAAACAGGTACAGGGCTTACTGTGCAATGCTTACTCTAACACCAAGCCTTCCCAGAGATGGACTGAGAATAGAGGACTATTGTTGACAGTCAGACACAGCATGCTCCCAGTGTCTGCAGAAGCTGGGTTCCTGGCTGTTGGGCCAGTGAGACTCCTCACACCACCTCTCAGGAAAGTCACAGGGAGAGCATTGGCAGCTAGGCTTAGGGCCACACAGGGCTGGGTGGATTGGCCCTTTAGGGAAAGGGCCAACGAAGTGACATGCTAACAACACCAGTATCCCACAGAGGAAAACAACACATATCTTGAATTTCAAATCTGGGTCTCATTGAGCAAACTGCAACCTCCAGTTGGCTCTAGGGGGAGGCGACTATGATGGAAAAATGCAATATGATATTGGGCCCAGCGGTGGTGTGATGTGACCAGCAGGTCACTATCACAAGAGAGGAGCTGGGCCTGCCACCACCAGGAGGTAAGCTGGGGGCATGGGCCCAGTTACCCACCACCACAGCGTCACACGGGAGTGCCTCATGCTTCCCGCCTCATTTCCCCACTCTGCAGCTTTCAGTGGATTCCCCTTGCAGCTCTGTAGGTAAATGAGTTAGTGGATTCCTCTATGAGTTATTTTGTTGTTGTTGCTGTTTGGACAGACAAAACTTTCTTTGCTCTTCTCACCAAAAAAAAAACTGGGTTCCCATCTATCAAAAGGCATATATCTATAAAGCTATGAGTCAATTAAATTACAAATCAAAGACTATTTCTGATTGAGTCATGTCGATGCCTTATAAGAACTTAGAGTAGGTCCCCAGGAAGTTCCATTCTCAGGGAAAGAACTGCTTCTAGTCAATCCATGTTTCTGAAAGTTAGCTTTCTGTATATTGAATTATCCTGAAGCAGGGAATCCCTGGAACTGAATATTTTGTCTGAATTTGCACCCTGTAGTGGGAAGGTGGGCAGTGCCCTGCACAAGGAGCTCTGCCTTTTGGTTCGGCAAAAGGAGGGCAATTCAGGCCAGGGAGCAACGTCCTCATGTGGGGGCGGTGTGGCCTCAACAACCCCAAACAGACAGGCAGCCTAAACTACACAAACACTCACCTGCATGGCACAAAGCAGGAGATTTCTATCTCTTATGAAAACAGGCAAACAGCCAATCACCCTCCATGCTTCATGTTAGCAAGATCACCATCCCAGCAGGTGGTTAATTGGCATGTTGTGGCATTCCTCCATGGTCCAACCCACCATAACAAACCGGGTTGTGGGTGACCCCAGGGGAGGCTGGCTGCCTGGAAAGGGAAGAAAGTGCCCCATGGACTCTTTCTCACTCCAGACGAGAGTCATTGGGTTTACTCCCTGCAGTGGTTTTCATTGTCATTAAAAATAATAACAATAATAACAAAGATAAATTAAAAATAAAGCTCACAGCACCACAGCCATTGGTGCAGCATTGTGCAGTGGCGCAACGTTAGCAACCAAGCCCTATTTATCCTCTGACTCTTTCAATCTATGTGCATTTCACAAATATTTACTAAGTATCATGGATACACAGATAGAAAGAGGTGATTCCCTACCCTTGAGGAGCAAGCAGCCTAATGAGGAGACAGATGCATAAACAGACAATTTCAGCAGGATGTCAAGGCACTATAATAAACACATAGACAAGGCTCAGTGAGAATGCAGGGAGGGGCCCCCTGAGACTATGCATGGGCAGGTGCCTCGGGGAAGGCTGGTCAGAGGAGGGGAGAGGAAACGTGGCTTTTGTGGGGAACAGGAGGTCCCAGAAGCATTCATGCTGGAAGGATTCCATGCAGTGGAACAGCTCATTCAGTGTCTCATGGGAACCACAGACCTGTAATGTTTGGGCAACCAGGCATAAAGGTGGCTGGGACATGGGGAAGGTGTGTCAAGCAAGTGGGAATAAGCTAGACAATGGGGGAGTCTCATACAGACCTTGATCAGGGGATGCCAATACCATGCAAGCCAGGGTCCTCTGGTCCGGTGGGTTGGTGAGATTGGCAATTGCAGCCTCAGAAGAAGAATGCCCAAGAGGGTGGTAATTCCAAGCAACACAGCCAAGCTTCAAACCAGGGCCCCCATTCCATCCAGGGCAGCCTTGAAAGACAGACATAGAACACGAGAGACATCTGCAATTGTACATTTTCTAGAAGCCACATTTTCAAAAAGTCTAAAGAAGCAGGTAAAATTAATTTTTATACTAAAAATGATTTTGCCCACTATATCTAAAATATTATCTTTTCAACATGTAATCAGTTCCCAAAAAGTATTAATATATTATTTTTCTTTGTATTTTCCGTTGTAAGTCTTCAAAACTCAGTGTGTATTTTACACATACAGCACATCTCAGTTCAGAGCAGCCACATTTCAACAGCTCCATAGCCACACGTGGCTGATAGTGGTCATGTGGGCCAGCACAGGTCTAGAGTCTGAAGTGTCCGAGACACATGTTCTCCATTCAGGCCATAATTAGACTGGACACCATAATTGCTGGTATTTCTTTTCCAAAAGGTACATAGAAATGAAACAGGTCCCCCTGCCAAAAGACATATAGTCATCTAACATTTCAACTGCAAGCTATGGGACTAAGTTGGTGGGAAAAGTTGTCTTAAAATAAACATGTACTGCATACTTCTCTTTGATTTCCAAAGCTTGAAGAGGAGAGGGTGGCATAGGATAATTTGCATTTTAATAAACACAACCTCTTGCAAAACAATCCTCAACATTCTTGATGAGCGCCTCCCAATAACAATAATTACCATCAGAAGATGCCATGCCAGCATTCTCTAATGACTGTCTCCCAAGGCAGGCCATGTTTTGATTGACTTAAGGCAAAGCTGTTAAGTAACTTGCATGGGGCCATCCAGGGAGTTGGGTTTATGCAACTTGTTTCCCAGGAGGAAAGCAGTTTAATTTCCCTGAATCGGGCCACAATAGAGTTGGCTTTAGAAGTAGGACTATAGCATGGGAATGTGTACACAATTTTTCAGTACTTAGGACTTCAGAGGGGCCCTAATTGTCCTTTTTTAAAGCACAGGGTAGTCAGTGGTGATGTCACCAGCCCCATGTATTGTGTCAACTCTGCCATATTGCCCCATCCCATGCTGGATAGCTCCACTCTACTCAACTGAGGATGGGTGTACGTTTGGTTGAAGATTTAGCCACATCCGAGGGTCTGTTGGGTCCTACAGGCTTTCACAGCTGAATCCCTCACGTTCTCAGGCAGGCTTGTACCTGGCTTGCAGAATTCCCACCCCAAGCGCTCTGTGGTCTTGGGCTCCTTTCCAATTCTCAATTTTGACAACAGCATTGTGGTGTTTGTAAGCACAAGATAACCCCACACACCCTGCCAGGGCCTTATAGCAACTTTGTAGAAAAGCACTCACAAGAGATGCTCACTCACTCTGAGTCACCATGTACCAAGCACTGAACCAAAAGCTGTGTCGGGATGAGATCAGTAAATCTTCTGCACCACTCCATGAAATAGGTCTGGTCATGATCCACATCATACAAACGGGGAACCCAGGAAGGTTGTGTAACTTGCTTTTGTAGCTCAGTAAGACCTGCCAAAGCCAATTGATTCCGGGGGCAAAGATTTAAGCTACTAGACATGGCATGCTTTATTTGGCTGTGGTTAATTTCTTGTCTTGTATGGTTATAAAATAGAAACACCATGGCAGGCAGAATTCTACAGTGACTCCCAAGATTTCCACCCTCTCACATCCATGCCCTGTGGAATCCCCTACCTTAGGTGAGGGAGAAACCCATGAATACGACGGAACAGCACTTTCATAATTAGATCAAAACTTGGCTGACTTTGAATTGATTAAAAGAGACTATCCAGGAAGGCCTGACCTAGTCAGGTAAGATTCTTTTGTTTGTTTGTTTTAATTTTTTAATTTTTTATTTATTTTTATTTTTTATTATTATACTTTGGGTTTTAGGGTACATGTGCACAATGTGCAGGTTTGTTACATATGTATCCATGTGCCATGTTGTTTTGCTGCACCCACTAACTCGTCATTTAGCATTAGGTATATCTCCTAATGCTGTCCCTCCCCCTCCCCCCACCCCACAACAGTCCCCAGAGTGTGATGTTCCCCTTCCTGTGTATTGAACAGGTAAGATTCTTAAAGGCCCTTTCTGAAGAAAGAAAGATTCTAAGCATGAGAGAAGCTGTGGATGGGGCCAAGTAGCAAGGAACCCCAGAAACCTCCAGGAGCTGAAAGCAGCCCCTGGCAAGCAGCCAGCAGAGAATGAGAACTTCAGTCCTACAACTTTCAGGAACTAAAGAGGACCCTGAGCTGCAGGAATGAATGCAGGCCTGCTAACACCCTAATTGTAGCCATCGGAAACCCTGCACAGAGAATCCAGCCCGGATTCCTGACCCATAGAAACGGTGACGTAATAAATATATGTTGTTTTAAGCCCCTGAGTCTGGGGTAATTTTTTACATAGCAAAAGACAACAAATCCACATACTTTTCCATCTGCAGGTGGACTTATCTGATTATCAATACTTGCAAAAGGGGCATTAGAAATACCTTCCTTCAATTGGTTGCTCCATTTCTGCAGGCTCTTCCTCATTGGCAATATTACTATTTTAAAAATAATTAATAAACTTTATTTTTAGAGGAGTTTTAGGTTCACAGCAAAATTGAATGAAAAGTACAGAGATTTCCCATTTACCCTCTGCCCCCACACATCCACAGCCTTCCCCGTTATCATATCTCCCCTCCAGAGAGGTCCATTTGTTACAATGGGTGAATCTACATTGGCATATCATTGTCATCCAGAGTCCATAGTTGACATCGGGATTCACTTTTGGGGCAGTACCATCTATGGGTTTTGACAAATGTATAATGACATGTATCCACCAGTATAATACCATATAGGGTAGTTATTTTCATGCCGTAAAAATCTTCTGTGCTCAACCTATTCATCCCTCTTTCCCCTCTAACTCCTGGCAACCACTGACCTTTTACTGTCTCTATAGTTTTTCTTTTCCAGAATGTCATATAATTAGAACATATAGTAAGTAGCCATTTCAGGTTGACTTCTTTCACTTAGTAATATGCATTTAAGGATCCCCCATGTCTTTTCATGGCTTGATAGTTCCTTTCTTTTCAGGGTGGAATAACATTCCATTGTATGAATGTACCACATTTTATTTATCTGTTCACCTACTGAAGGACATCTTGGTTGCTTCCAAGTTTTGGCAATGATGAATATAGCTACTATAATCATCTATATGCAGTTTTTTTGTGTGTGGACATAGTTTCCAACTCCTTTGAGTAAATAACAAGGAGCATGATTTCTGGATCTTATGTTTAGTTTTGTAAGTAACTGATAAACTGCCTTCCAAAGTGGCTGTACATTTTGCATCCCCATCAGCATTGAATAAGAGTTCTTGTTGCTCCATGTCCTCACCAGGATTTAGTGTTGTCAGAGTTCTGGGTTTTTGTGTGTGGTGGTATCTCATTGTGTCAATTTGCAGTTCCCTAATGACAATGATGTGGGGCATCTTTTCACGTGCTTACTTTCCAGCTGTACCTCCTCTTTAGTAAGATTTCTATTAAAGTCTTTCACTCACTTTTTAATCTAGTTGTTTGGCTTCTCATTCTCTTGATGTTGTCTTTTGCTGAGCAAAAATGTTTTATTTTACTGAAATCCAGTTATCAATTATTTATTTCATGGATTGAGCCTTAGCTGTTGTATCTAAAAAGTCATCACCATACCCAAGGTCATCTAGGTATTCTCCTATGTTATCTTCTAGGAGTTTTGTTTTACATTTTAGACTCAAGTTTATCGCCTACTTTAGTTAATTTTGTGAGGAGTACAAGATCTGTATCTAGAACTTTTTTTTTTTTTTTTGCATGTGGGTGTCCAGTTGTTTCAGCCCCATTTGTTAAAAAGAGATTTCTCCATTGTATTGCCTTTGTCTTAGTCAAAGTTCAGTTGACTATTTTTATGTGGATCTATTGGGCTCTCTACACTGTTCTGTTGAGATGCTTGTCCATTCTTTCACTGATACCGCACTGTGTCAATTACTATATGCCAAGGACATATTCGTATCCCTCCAAAATCCGTATGTTGAAACCCTAATCCCCAGTGTGAAAGCATTTGGTGATGGGGTCTTTGAGAGGTAAATAGGTCACAGAGTGAAACCCTCATGGTGGGATTAGTACCTTTATAAGAACTGACATGACAAAGCTTGTCTTTTCTCCCTCTGCTCTCCACTGTGAGATGACTAAAAGATGACTATCCGTGAATGAGAAAGAGGGCCCTTACCAACACCTTGACCATACTGGTTCCCTGATCTTGAATTCTAGCCTTCAGGACTGTGAGAAATAAATGTTTATTGTTTAAGCCACCCAATCTATGGTGTTCTGCTATGGCAACCCCACTAGGTTACATATGAAGCTGGTGTCCTGGCTGCCCCTTGTAGGGCTCAAATTTGGACCACAGATTTGATCGGTGTGAGTCAGTAACATGTCCTTGTTCCACAGTATGCGTTTAATTCTACAAGGAATACTTTAAAAACTCACTAAAGTCTCCCATCCCTTCTTTCACACAAACCAAAGCAGCATTTTCAGCACTGCCATATGTGATGAAAATGTGGCACCTCCAGGGGCAAAGGAATCCTTTGTGCAAATGCAGATGAAACATCAGCTGTGATCTGCAGGACATAGAAGGGCCTGGATCTCAAAGATTGCTTGTTTCTTTTGCAAACTACAGAGTAAATTCTGTATCCCCTAACTGCTACCTTCTGACTTCTGTTCACAAACATTGGGCCAAGAGAGGCCTGAGGTCAGTATACATGCCTGCACGTGGCCTTCTTGAAGCCTTGTTTGCTTCATTTTTAAGCCTACAAGGTTGATATTGAATTGAGTTGTCCTCTGCACGGTTGCTGAATCATGATATATCATTTAGTAAGGAGAAAATTGTGACCAGGCGCTACAACACAGTTAAGGGATAGTGAAGTTTGTGAGATATGATTTATGAACACAGTTAAGGGTGGATGGACACACTGGAGAATTTGCAGAAATAGGCTGGTCAAGGAAGGCATCGGAATCTACCCATGGACTTTTATAACTAAAAGATCGAAATTGACTCTCACCTGTACCACCCCACCCCTTCCTCACCTCAACTCCCCTACACCATTGGAGGGTTACAGGAAGCAAAATAGAATGTTCCAGGTTGATCTACCTGATACCTTGAGGAAAAGGCACTGGTAGGTTCTCACTAGAAGAAATATCAACAGACCACAGATCCTATTCTTCCCACCCACGTTTCCCTTTTAAAAGTGTAAATTTTGGAGTTAGCTCTGGGTCTGAATCCCAGCCTTTCACAGTAGGGACAAGTTACCTATATGCTCAGAGCCTCTGTTTCCTTGTCAACTAAATCATAATAATATAGTTGTCTCTAAAGATGAACTTGAGATGTTGAAATAATATAGATACAGAGCCTGACAAATAAGATGCCTTCAAATCATTTCTCTGATTTGGGCAATTTTCACTGAGTTATTTTATTTAGTATCTGCGTGGGCCTGTCTGTGTGCTTGGAACTTTCATGCCATCATCTTGTAAGGTTAGTGAGCCCCCAAAACTTAAAGAAAGGGAGGCTATGTCTGCACCAAGAAAGCTAGGAGGCAATTTAAAATACCTATAAACTGGAAAACTACAGCTCCTGTTTCTTTGTTCACCTGTTTTCTTTTGTTTCCACCCAGATGATACCAAGCAATCACTGCAGATGAATTTGCTGCATGGAGCCGTCTGGGATGCCTCACACTGGCCAGCGGTAGAACTGCCTGCCTTGCTTGCTCTTGCTTACTCACAGCTCTAAGTCTCAACTTGGCTGCAGCTGTCCTGAACAGCCCAGGAGGAGCCTAGGCAGGAGGAGGCTTCTCTCCTATGCAATTTGGCTAAATTTTAGTTACTCAGAAGAGCAAAGGAAGCACTTCTGAAGGTTCATCAGGCGCCAACCACCTTAGCTTGCTCCCTGATGGGTTTTGTTCAGCCCCTGCCTTACTGTTGTCAGCTTGGACTGTCTTCTGGGCTTGGGTTCACCACGTTTTTGGACCAGGCAGTGTCTCTAGGTGTCTCCCTTCCTGTGCATTTCTTCTGGGCATAGACACCCATCCTGTGGAACACTGGGAGGAGGGTGTAAGACCCCACTGCCCCCAGGCTTGGTTCCCCTCGGGTGCAGCAGCCTCATTCCCTGGCGAGCCTTCCTCCCACTCCTCCCAGAAGGCTCTGCTTCCTCCAGCTTGCTCCTTTCCTAGGTGTGAGCCAGCAGGGTTTGGTCACCCAGATATGAAGTATTAATGTTGGACTCCTGTCTGGAGTCGGGAGTCTATTAAGGAAGACGTATGGGAGAGGCCTGTGTTCAAGGCCCTTAGAACCATTCTGCGTGAGCCATCAGCTCCTTAAAAAGAAATCACCAAAGATCCCAAACAATGGCAGACTCCTCCTCCCACCCTTCGGGCTGCTTGGTAAATAGGCCCACTAATTCTAACTCCAAAATATCTCCCATCAGGACCATGTGGATATTGACATCTTTATCTTCCATCAGGTCAGGGTTGCCACAAAAGCCTCCATCCAAGTTTCCCTGAAAAAGCCCAGTTTCTCTAAACGTGTGCATGAACACAGTGCTGGGCATGGCCCCCTCCTCTCAGCCCTTCTGCGACGTCCAGCACCTTCACAGCCAAGACCAGACTTCCTAGTGGAAGAGCAAAGTCCCTCCTGATGCGGCTTCTGCCTGCATCTGCAGCCCCACTTCCCCCACACGACGCTGCACCCCGAGCTCCTCACAGACAGCCACCGTGTTTCACACCTGCCGTGCTCTGGGCCAGGTCGCTGGGCTTGCTGGTCCTTAGACTTGGAGCGCCTGATACTGTTTGCCCATCTGTCTCCTTGTCAGCCTTTGAGAATTGGATCTGGCAGCCCCTCCCCAGGAAGCCCATGAAAGTCTCCACCCCGCACTCACACAGACCCTGAGCTAGGTGGCCCCTGCCTGTGCCCCTCAGCTCCCAGCCCAGCTTCTATGCAGCTTTAGCACAGTTTACCAGCACCATCAAGACCTCTCTGGGAGGACAGAGAGCTCCGGGAGGACAGAGAGCTTTGAAGGACAGAACACACATGCCTTTCTGATTGTTCCTCTGAAGCCTAGCACAACACTGACATGTGAGAAATACTGGCTGAATAAAAGGTGGAAGTGAAAAAGAAAGACAAGAAAGGAGGATAGAAGGAAGCAAGGAGGTTGGGAGGAAGGGAGGAGGGAATAGCTTTACAAGGAAAAATGATGGATGGTATGAGGATGAAGGGGAGATGCGTATTTCCTACTGAAAATTTCTAGTGTCTTTAATAATGGCTTTTGGCATCACTCCTTTGTTTCTCATTTTCTAGACTCCACATTTAAGGCCTATCTAGGTGCAAATCGAGGGGAGAAAAGGTACCAGTTCAATTGCCAAGCAAACTTAACATATAATTTAGTCGCAGATCTGGACCGGAACACAGATCTTTCTCTTATTTTTGAAGCAATCAAGGTTGGGACTTTGACTATCAAACTTGGCTTCTTAAATAAGGTGATGCTTACCTGGGTTTCTTCTAAATCATCACACCCTCACTCAAACTGTGTTTAGAAAAGAAAGGGGAAATTAGCTGCCTGTTGCTCAAATATTAAGAGCTCCTTCCTGCAGATTGACGCTACTTTGTAGATCAGGCCACGCCTGGCAAAATTCTTGGCAGTGTTGTGTCTACACAGGAGAACACACTCCTAATGGGCCGTGGGTTTACAGTTCCTATAGAGAGATGTGACTGCTATGCCTGATACCCTGAAAAAGTGATGCTGTAGGGCCAGCTACCTGACAATGCAGACTGTGTCCCTTCACAGCTGAGGAGTGGGGAGTGCTGGTCCCACACTGAGGACTGAAGGATTCTCTATCTGCTTTCTTGCTTGAACGGCAAAGGAGGCCTTGCCTTTGGGCTGCCAGGATGGGGACTGTGTGCTGGCTTTCACCTCGCCAATTGGCAAAGTTGGCTTGGCCAACCTGATGGACCAAACACACCTGGGGTCAAAACAGAATCTCTGGCTCTACCCTCAGCCCTCAGTCCCATAGCCACATGAACAGTCTGAGCAGTGTATTTGCTGGTATGAACTGAAATAGGAGGACAAAGAGAGAGGAAACGAGGGAGAGATTTGAGCAGAGAGGAACACAGCCCTTGGCCCCATGGTGGGCTGTCACCAAGGTGAAGGGAGGGGGCAGTACCAATCTGAATCCCACCAAAATAGGTGGTAGAGGGCTGCCCTCCTTCCTTCCCTCACCTCTGACCCCGCTATTAGAAGCCCTGGTCCTGTCAAGGCACCTATCCCATGGCCCAAGTGGCAGTAGCTTGTTCCCAGCGACCACTCAGCTCTCCACTGAATGGAAGCAGATAGTGAGTTGAGGCATCACTTACTGAAGGCAGAATCTTCCAGAACCTTCTAGACTCAAATGAGTGAAGTGGTTAAAGAGAGAAGAGAAATCACTGCGAGCAAGGTCTCTAGATGGGGTTTTCTTCCCTCTGTCCCCACAACTCCCATGGCATAAGTGGCCATTTTATAAACTTGCTGCTGGGACAGCTTCATTCCAAAGACTTTGTGGTTGGGCTGTGAACCCAGGAGGTTTACATGATCAACTTTTACCCAAAGGATTGTCACATGACCCCCAATGCTGGGATGACACAGAAATACAATCTGTCAAATTTGTATGAATCCAAAGGGAAATGAAACATGTAAAACTGAGACTGCAACCCAGTTTTTTGTTATGGCTTCAACAAAGCAATGCCAAGTCAGCCTGTCTGAGCATAGCACATTGTCTTCATGTTGATGTGCAAGATTCCCTACAGACTGCGGACCAGAGCTCAGCAAGAACATGGAAGGAAAATGTCCCACAGCAAAAGGAGAAACAAATACAGATTAGAGCGTTTAACAGGGTCAGGCACACAGCAAGTCATCACTGGATGGCAAATCTAAACACAGCAAGTCATTACTGCATGGTGAATCTAAGTTCTTACAGTTATCACTAGTACTGCAGACACCTAGTGGAGAGGTGTGCTTACTCATGCAGTGTGTGAGTAAGCTCAGGCTGCCAGCACAAAATACCATGGACTGGGTGGTGTAGACACCGCAGTGTATTTCCCACAGTTCTAGAGGCTGGACATCCAAGATCAAGGTGCCAGCAAGGTAGATCTCATTCTGAGGTTTCTGCCCTTGGCTTGTAGGTGGCCACAGTCTCCCTGCGTGCTCATGTGATCTCTTCTTTGTGTATGGAGGGAGAGGTGGGGAAGCCTTCTGGTGTCTCTTACAAGGACACTAATCCTATTGGATCAGGTCCTCACCCTTATAACCTCATTTAACCTTAATTATTTCTGTAAAGGCCCTGCATCCAAATACAGCCACACTGGCGGTTCGAGCTTCCACATATGAATTTTGGGAAGATACAACATTCAGTCTATGAGATGGAGGCACAGTCTGGTAGCACTACTCTGAAGTTATCCGATGCTGGGCATCTTTATCTATATGGTGACACTTAATTCACAATTTATCCCCTGGACTCAGACCAGCTAGGCAGGCATTATTAAAGAAAAGTCTGTCTGGTTCAGTAAAATCTTAGGATAGAATTCTACTAAGCCTATCAACTGGCTTTTGATTCCAGAACCATCTTGGAAATTTGTAAAAGGTTGTAGGGAAAAATATGTAAGGTTGTAGGGAAAAAACATTTAAATGAAATCATGGTCTCCTTTGGAAATCCAGGTTACAGAACATGGTGTGCAGGCGTGAGGGTCACCAGTTCTTGCTGGATTGCAGATGCTCATGGTGGGAAGACAGGAGTTTACAGGGGCAGTGGGTCTGCCCACATGTCCCAGCGTTGAGCCGTTGCTGACTCTCAGAACCTGGTCATCCAGGTGCTGTGTCCCCCACTCGTTTACTGTAATTGAGAAATTTCCCAGGCAAGACGGAGCTGAAGCCTAAATATATCTTCAAGCCCTCATGCCTGTCTGCTTAACAATATTTCACCCTTGCTTCTTGGCTATTTCCATCAATGTTATTTTGTTCTGAGAGTGAATGCCCAGAGAGAGACATTCTGTACTTAACCAGTTTGTGTTTTGTGTTTTTTGTGCTGGTACTAGCTCGTTCAGCACACTGAAACTTTAAACGAGTAACTCTCTCTGCTTACCAGGCACTGTGCATTTCCTGCCCATGAGGAAGGAAGAAGCTCATTCAATTTTCACCCCAAAAGAACCCCTGCATGCAGGTTTAGGTCAGCACTAGCTGCCAGCAGGATGGAGACCCAGCAGCATGGGGCACACGGGAGTCTCGCCTCGGGTCCTTGACAGAAGAGTAACAAGACTTTTCTTAAAATAGTGTCCTGAGATGAGATCTGAGAAGAACCTGTTATGCATCCTAGAACACAGTGCATTTGCAAGTCATAAGATGTTAGCACCGATCATGGAGACTTGTGTGTTCTTAGGGGCTATTTCCATGACCCCGTCGGGGGTTCAATGAGCAGCTTCAACAGAAAACTGGATTTCCTCTTCCTCCAAGGCTGTCTTATTTCCAGATTACTCTGGACCTAATTTTAATCGTGTACACCTACCATGGCAGGCTGCTTTCCCGTCCTCCCAATGACCTCCATACAATCTCACTGCTCGGTAGCACCTCCATTCCATTGCTTACCTAAGCCATTAAAACCTGCAACAACTCACAAAACCACAAAAAGAAACAGAAAATATCAGAAGATAATCAAATGAATCAAGACCTCCAGAAAACTGTGCATAATATAATTCAGTTTTTATTTCATTTAATGATAATATCCACAGTTAATCAGGCATTCCTTATCATTTGGATCTACATGTTGAATAAACACAATATCCCTAGACCTTTGAGGGTTTTCTAAATAATCTGCTGTTGATTTTCTTAGGTACTGACCTGATTACTATGAATATTCCTGATAGAATATGCTGACAAGAAACAAACAGGACAAGCCTAAAATAGAGGCTCTGGTAAACATTCAGGGAAAAGTTTATTACTGACATGTGAGAGCTCGGTTTTCAAGGTTAATAAAATAAAGTTGACAGAAGTCGTGATGCCTCATGTGACTCAGACCCATTTCTCCTTTCCCTCGTAGCAGATACCAGCGGGCAAACATTTTAATGAACAATCTCTGAATTCTGATTCCTGACTCAGAAAGAGAAACAAACCCCTAGAGCAGAAAACTTGTTCAATGACAGGAAGTGCTCCATACATGTTTGTGTAACAGTGGAATTCTTCTAATCGCATGAGGACATGACAGCTGGCATGCTGGGTGCTGCAGTGAGTACCACAGGAACAGCCTGCACCAGCCCACGTGCAAATAAGAAGGAAATACAACCTTCATTCTAAGAGGTTCTCCGAGGTCATGCAGGTGGCTTCTCCTAGGCTGTTTGTGAAATATGGAGGGAAGATGCTCTCGGAGGACCCAAGCAAAGAAGCCTATTTATTCCTGTTATTCAGCGTGATCTAATGTATTTGACCACACATACTTACCTTTTACTTTTCTAAAACTCCTGCTACATCCTCTGAACTAGAGTTTCAGAGTGCACAGTGTGGGGCTTTTGCTGCACCATAAGCAACAGCAACTCCTCCAGCTTTGTGCTTTTAAAATTCTATGATGATACTAAAGTTCTCATTGAGAACTTTATCTTGTTAAAGTTCTTCAAGAAGCCCCAAGTCCTGAATTGCTTTTTTCTTTTTAATTTTTTAAAGAAAAGCATTAAATATTTGAGGTTTATTCTTACACAGGGTGACTCTAACCATGAGAAGTTTAAATATGCACACACGTACATGTTTTGGTTTGCATGCACGGGGGCCTGGCAGATGCGAGCCTCATGGTAGACACTGACCAGCAGCAGCTGCTCTGTTCCTCTGGGAGGCAGGTGCCCAGGATGGCATGCAATGCATTCCCCTGCTCAGTGCCACAGAAGATCCAGAAGAGCCGACACGGTCCATCCCACTCCCATAATGCTGCAGCTCTGGGGACATCGCTGGAGAGGTCAATGTGCTGGTCACGGACTTCCCAACATTCCGGCAGATAGCAGCATGAAAATTCACTTTCATTGTGGGTCATTGATTAAGGGATGGGCATAGGGCTCAATTCGATCCCATGAGTTGCAGGGAGACTCCCCTTGGAGATTTTTTTCTGAAGGGATTTATGGCTTCAGTTGAGTTCCCTGGAAATGATTTATGAGGGTGTCCTCTTGGGAACAACAACCATAAGTCAGGAAAGCAGGATTGGGCAGAGGCAGTTCAGATGGAATGTGGTCTCCACAAGGACCTCTGTTCCCCCAAAGGCAGCAGTGGATCTGAGATAGCCCTTCAGAGGCCATCACAAATAGAAGCCAGGCAGTGGGCATTTTCCTCCTGCGTCTAGTCACTGGTGCAGGCTGTCGCTGGAGAGTGGGCATCACCTGAGCTATGTGTCCCCTTTCCTTAGACAATCTCAGCTGTGAGCCTTCAGCAGCTGGTACTGCCTGCAGTGGGAGAAGGTGTAGCTACATCCTGATGAGGTTTCCTGGGTGCTGCATCACCATCCACTACAGATCCCTGCCCTGCTGGGACTCCCTTGCTTTGTATGGCAAGTCCACTCCATCTGGGAGCAGCTCCTCTGGTGTTTTTGTTTATCTTCTTCCTGAGGAAACAACCAAGAGATTTAGTGGAAAGAATCATAGCTGCAGCCACTGCAACTCCTCTCCCCACTGATGCTTCTCAGCTCCCTCGTCCACTGGCTATTGTAGGTTCTTCTTGCTCTTGGTCTGCTGACAGCTGGTCCCTGTGGCCCTCCCAATGTGGTGACCCACACCCTCTTTCCTGAAGTCTGAGGTTCTATTTACCAAGCCCTTCTCAGACTCTGGCTGCAGTGCTTGTTTATTTGCCATCAAAATGAAGCAAGGGAACACCAAGTGGTGCCTGGGGATCCCCTGAGTGCCAGACATTTTCCTCCCTGCCCCTGTCGTGTGAAGCAGCCCTCCCTCCTCCGGCAGTCAGAGCCTGTGGCCCCCTCCAGGAAACGGACTCCTCTTCTGCCTCCTACTTTATTAGATGAAAACCTCAGAAGTTTAAGCAAAGTTTAAGCTTCATGGATTCTTGCTGTGACCCCTGATGGAACCATTCCCCCTTTGGGAAGAACATCTCTAGGTCCACAGAACCTTAAATTGCTGTGAGGAGAAAGAGAACTTATTCCACAAATAGGTCTGGGGAGGGATGTAAGCAGACCCATGCCTACTTCCACTTCTTGGATCCTAGACCTGCGTCCTGCTACTCAGGGTTGGGGGATGCAGCTCCATAAAATGATGCTGGATGCGGGGTGTATTCTGCATTCTGAAGGGTGGTGCCCTGGCCTTGCCCAGGCTCATCTCCAAGCTGGCACTGCTCTGGGCCTCCTCTATATAACTGGGCCTTCATGTCAGCAGCTTCTGGGCAACATGGGAGGTGAGGACCAGAGGACCTAGGTGTGTGTGTCTGCTGCTGTACCACTTTTGCTATAAGGGGGTCGCTTGGTCTGACAGGATGCTGCATAGTGTTTCCTGTAGGTCATCAGATTTTCATTCTGGCAAAGGTTCACATGCAGGAACATCAAACCCATAACTAGAATATAAATCAATTTCAGTCAAGAAAGATCTCTTTTCTTCTAGGAAAGGGATCCAAATGTAAACAACTTGACACCCCATGATTGGTTGGCCTACTTGAGGGACAGTGCCATGTTCCAGCATCAGGAGGGTGTTTCACAGAGACAGGAGCTGGTCAGCCCTGGGGAGTGGATGCCAATTCCACAAGGCTAGCACATAAGCCCCGTCCCTAGCACCACGGCTACTACCTGCATGTGCCTTGCCTGCCAGCAATGGGGTCACAAGTATCAGAGGCTGGCTGATGCCACTTTGCTCGTCCTTCTGTCCAGCTGGTTGTTTGGTTCCTCCTACATGGCAATTGCTCTCTGGTGGGTGTTAGCACAAGATACAGAGGTTTTCACACTTCATGCCCACCCCCGTAGACCCATCCATGCCTTCTCCCCTGACCACCTCTTTCCCACTCTCCTAACCCATCTCCCTTGAGACTCCCAAGCCAAATCACAGATTACCCATAAATTCAAGTGTATTCTTACATCGAACTCCTTCTTTCTTCACACAAAGATTTCCAAGTGAGCTACTCAAAACTCCAACCACTGGTAGAATCTCTGCCCACCAGTGTTGATAGGGCCCCCCCAGGAGGGATGTAAGCAGAATCATGCCTACTTCCACCTCTTGGTTCCCCAAAATATGTTCTACTACTTGGGAAGTAAAGGGGCAGGTCTATAAGATGATGCTGGAGGAAGGGTGTATACTGCGTCCTGGAGGACGGTGCCCCAGCCTTGCTCAGGGTCATCTCCAAGTTGGCACTGTGGAAGCTACAAGGTCCTTTTTAGATCAGTCTGAATTGGTTTTGTCTTCCTTAAAGATGATAGCATTGTGACTGATACACGTTATTTCAAAATTGAACTTAGAGAAAGCTCAATGAATGGACGGAAAAAACAAAAGAGAGAATTAACAAGACGGATTGAAATTTTTTCTGACCTTAGTCTTGTTTTTTAAAAAAAAATGTAGAGAGGCTATAATGAAATGGGAACAATATTGTTGAAATATATCGATGTCCTTTTCTCTTTTGCATTTGTTTATACTGTCCTTCCTCTTACTGTGTTGGTGGCACTCAACTGCTTCAGGGATATTTAGGTTTGCTACTCTGTGAATATGAAGAAAGATTCCATATTATATTCTGACATCTGGAACATGATTTTTAAATCTGCAGCAAGACGTTTGCTTTATAAGTCAAGGATTTTCTTTTTTTTTTTTTTTTCTATTTCTGTTAAGATCCAGGCCTGGACAATAAGACATTAAGTTTAGCATTATCCAGGACTGGAGAGAGAAGGACATGATAGAATCTATCCTTTCAGATCTCCATGAAGCAAGAGTGAGACAAAGAGAGAGAAAGGAAATCAAGCAGAGAGCCATATGTGCCCTGCCATTCCTCCATGTGGTGAAGTCGGGGATGTGAGAAGGCACAGCAGACATGGAAACAGAAAGCCCAAAACAAAGGAACTGTCTCCCATTCCCATGTGGAACCCTAGGGTGCTGTTCGGTCAGCTATGAATGACACAAGGAGCCAAGGGAGCTTGTGGGTATAGACACCAGAGTTCAGAGAGTGACACTCAAGGCCCCCAGTGGGAAGTATGAACACAACCCCCGCAGGAAGCCTGTTGGAATGCATCACACTTCACCAGATACAAGCCATGGATCAGCCACAGAAGAAGAGAGACAAGATCTTATGCCCATTCCTCTCCCACTAGGAGGCTAAGAAAGCTCCTCTGGTGGTTTGCTGTCATATTGGACAGGGGAAAGGGGACGAAGGGAATCTAAAAGGCAGAGCACTTCCAAAACAGAGACCATACCACCAAAACAATAGGATTCAAATCTAAAGAGACAGCGACGTGTTAAACATGCAACGTGATGTCTGAATGTAGCTGACTCTGCAGCAGCCTGCTCAGATCATCTTAGATCCTCTTCCACTCCTAACCAGAGCCCACTCCAGCCATGTGTGGAGCAGGTCAGAAAGTACCAGAAAATCAACACCCTACGGGTGCAGCCCTCAGCTACCGACAGTGGGAGAGTGGGATGGGTGTATTCATACCCCAGCTCCTCACCTCAGGAAGGATCATTCTAAGGCATGCTCTATACTGGCTCCCAGAGCTCCCCAGTGGGGTTGGGCTCCAGTTGCCCACGGTGCTTAAAGTTCTTGCTAACACATATTTTACTGCCTGCCTTCCCATCGCAGCTTCCCAGGATGACCTTGCAAAGAAACTACTTGCACTCACAATCTTGTTATTGAGCCTTTTTCTGAAGAACCTGAACTGAGAGGATAGACTCCTATCTCCTCTTTACCTATGATGAGATGGGAGTCAACGAAGGTGAAATCTCCTATTTTAAAAAGAAGCTGTATTGGATCTACACAGCCAAGGCAATGAGAGTAAACATTCACACCATTATAATTAATACAAGTTTTTGAAAGCTGGAAGCATCATTCACTTGGGCGACAAATATTTATCCACTTAAAATTGTGCACAAGGTGTGATTTATAGGCTAGCTTGAAATGTGTTTTGGTAACATGAGATTGAAAAGCACAAATAATCTCAGGGCCACATTCAAACAGCAGCTCCCATTGTCTTCCCCATCAATTCTCTTCTGAACTAACCAGTCTGGGTCATCTCCTCTTGGGTTTCCTGTTAACTTCTGGCAAAGGCACCACGCTGTTCAATCTTAAATGACTAAAACGAACAAAGGAAGAAAGGCAAAAGTATTGAGGGGCACTGATTAATTTATACTATCACGCATTGCACACCATGTATCTAAGACCTACCATGAGACAGTCTCTGCAGTGGCCTGGAAATAGAAAAGTGAATAGTAGAGTCTCTCTCCTCACAGAGCTCCATCCTAGAAGATAGGCTCATGCCTTAACTGTAAATGGAACACACTGTGATGAGCACCCACAGCAGACAGAGCACCCTTCCCCTCAGGACATGAAGGGTTATTTTATTTTTTATTTTTTTGAGATGGAGTCTCACTCTGCTGCCCAGGCTGGAGTGCAGTGGCACAATCTGGGCTCACTGCAACCTCTGCCTCCCAGGTTCAAGCAATTCTTTGTGCCTCAGCCTCCCGAGTAGCTGGGATTACAGGCATGCACCACCATGCCTAGTTACTTTTTTTGTATTTTTAGTAGAGATGGGGTTCCACCATGTTGCCCAGGCTGGTCTCAAACCCCTGACCTCAAGTGATCCACCCACCTTGGCCTCAAAAAGTGCTGAGATTACAGGCGTTAGCCACTGCGCCTGGTCAACATGAAGGGTTATTAAGGAGAAGAAGCTTATCAGTGAGCTAGTTCTACAATAGTGTTATGGATAAATCACCCCAAAAGTAAGTGGCCTACAACAATAAGCATTTATATTCCTCTCTCACAGGTAAGTAAGCTGTGGTGTGCCAGCCATGCCTTGAGGCTATGGCATGTGCCCAGGTGTGTTCTGTGTGCCTCACACTCCTTGGATCAGTGACTCAATGAGGTACCCTTCCACTGTGAAGGCATAGTATAATATGCCAAAGAGCAAGCCAGAACCTGCAATGCCTCTTCAGGTGTCAGCGTAGGACAGGCAGGCTGCCATTTTGGCCCACATTTCATTGGCCAAAGCAGACACACGGCCAATCCGAAAGACTCTGCATTAGGAATGTGAACTCCACACTGACGACCAGGAGACTGGGTGTCTTTGTGCCATGATCCCATCTATCCCAAGGAGTGAAGGAAGGAGAGGACACCCCAGGTAGAAGCAGCAGCAAAATGTGATCATCCTTGATGGTTCAAGTCACATGCTTAGTAGAAACATAAGGTAGGCATGTGTAAGCAACGCTTCAGTGTTTTTAATCACTGCATACCCTCAGTTGTCACCCCCAGTATACCCCAGAAGGTTTTTAAGCAGCTTCAAATGGTCATCTTAAAGGTCAGAGTGGCAGAAAGGTGGACCCAATGCAACAGTCCTGTTAACTTAACAAGGGGCATTTCTGTATCAGAGACCTTGAGGGCTGCTGTACTTACACAGAAGGGCACTGTCTGAGGGTGAAGGTTCATTCGAATTGGAACCATGAGACAAGTGGGGAAGTGGTGCTGTGGGCCCCTGGATGGAGACAGCTCATGATGCTAACCTTCTGTTTTCTTCCAAGGGAGATGCCACCAGCCAAGCAGCCGAATTCTGTGCCTGGGGCACTAACACGGGGGCATATAGCCAAGACTGTGGAAGCAAACACCATCAATGGACAGAGGGTTTTCTCCGGAATTGCTTAGGATCTGAAATTTCACCTTCCTGATGTTCCCTACCCCTTGTGCACCTATAGCCACCTGTCACCTCGCAGAAGGGAAGAGGCTACAAATTCAAAGGAAGTAAAGCGGAGAGTAGGTGAGTCCAGGAGACGGGGCCATGCTATGGCTCACCAGGTATAAAACCATCTATGCTTGGCTGCATCGTTTCAACACTCCATCACTGGAAACTTTGAAGAGTAAGTCACTCAACTTCTAATGTGTTTTAAGTAACGGAGCTCTTATGCTCAGACCAGACTTCATAAAGGATCTTCAAACAGACAACAAATGAAAACTTAGCTGCTTTAATTTGAGGAGGATTTGGGAATGTTAAAGCTCTGACTAATTCATTCCACCCCTTCCCTTGGAGGTCATGCATATGGAATTCCAGAATCCTGGGATCGGAAAAGCACAAGCAGAAATAGACGGGAGAGATAGCATTTTAGCCCCTTCCTGCTCCTACTCCATGACAGTCTGAATGTGGAGTTCCACGTTCTGCCAGGAGTTCCAAGTGATAGAAGTTAGAAAGGCTGGGCATGAGGAAATGTACACTTTCAGTTTTCAGGGGCTTCCTGCCCTTTTGTATTATGGCAGCAGGCCATGGAAGCAGGCTGCAATTTATTAACTAATCACACACCAAAGCAATGCCATTATTCCTCTTAAAACATTGCTTATTTCCCGACTTATGCCATTCAGGCTGTTGTGGCAAAATACTGTACACTGTAAGGAATAACAAACATTTTTCACAGTTCTGGAGGCTGAAAGTCCACAATCTAGGCTCTGGCAAATTTGGTGTCTCGTGAGAGCCTGCTTCTGGGTTCACAGACAGTGCCTTCTGTGCTAGCCACCTCATCCGGGATACCCGGGCTCCCTGGACACTCATGGGCCAGCGTCCAACCAGACATCAGGGTGCAGAGTGTGGCTGCATGGACCCCTCGTCTTATAATGATGGCCCTTGATTTGGGGTGCTTACAACCTCCAGGGGCACACCAGAACACTGCGTGTTTGCTTCTCTAGTCTACAAGGATTCTGTGTTCATTCCATACCACAGACGCTCTGGACCTTCCCCGGTCCCTCTGATGCTGGGCCCTCCTGCTGTGGTGCTGGGCTCTCTCTTCCTTGCGCTTCCTCACACCAGGCCTGCATTCTCTGTGTACTTCAGAGCGAGACTTCAGTGAGGCCACTAGACTGGTTTTCAGGTTGCATTTCTGTCCTTGGTGCCACCTACTGGGTTGTCCCTCAGCCCTGTGCCTTTAATCTCACAAATCCACCCTGCCTAACCCACCCCTAGATTCCAGATGCGTGCCGCAGACTCTCTTTACCTGCTGGAGTCTTCAGACCTTGATTGGCTAACCGTGGCCAACAAATGTGTTTCTGCAACTATCCTGTCTTCTGTAAGGGCCAGACAGCTCAGCCTTCACAGTGGAAAACATGTTTTCTAGCTGCTGTTCTTCAGCTTGTTTTAACCCATGGCCCCTTTGGTAATTACAAAATATCATGCCTTTCATTAATTTCCTTTGACACTTTAAAATTAATTAAATACAGGTTGCAGTGAGCCAAGATCGCACCACTGCACTCCAGCCTGGTGACAGAGCAAGGTTGGGTCTCAAAAAAACAAAAAAAACACACAAAAAAAGCCAGTCGCAGTGGCTCATGCCTGTAATCCCAGCACTTTGGGAGGCTGAGGTGGGCAGATCACGAGGTCAGAAGTTCAAGACCAGCCTGGCCAACATGGTGAAACCCCGTCTCTACTAAAAATATAAAAATTAGCTGGGCATGGTGGCACGTGTTTGTAATCCCAGCTACTCAGGAGGCTGACGCAGGAGAATGGCTTGAACCTGGGAGTTGGAGGTTGCAGTGAGTCAAGATCACACCACTGCACTCCAGCCTAGTGGACAGAGCGAGGCTCCATCAAAAAAAAAAAAAAATTAAATTAAATTAAATTAATTAAATACTACAATGAAAAACAAACGTAACTGATGTCTGCAACTTACTCCAAAATACAATGCATAAGAGGAATTCATGGGTGGATACAGGCATGGGTAGCAGCACAGATGTATGATAAAGCAACTACTATGTAGCAAAGGGGTGATTTAGGGTGTGGATAAATGGCGTTCACTGTAAAATGATTTCAATTTTTTGATATATTTCAAACTTTTCACAATAAAAGGTTGGGCACAAGTTCAAGTAATGATAATTCTACACTATTTTTTATCAACTGACACAGAGCACCCACTATGCTCACAGACAGAGGTGTGGGTTCCAGGGAGGTGGGACTGTGGGTGCCTGTCCAGCCAGGAGGAACTGCTTCTGCTGTTTAAGTCTCTGTGGGTACTATGGGACTTCGTGCAAACTGCTGTTTGGGGAAGTGTTGCACCTGCCCCAGCTGAAGCCCTGTGAGCCGTTCCAGCTCATCTGTGGGGTAGGAGGCCAACACACATGTTCTGCCAGGGCTGACCTCTGCAGACTGAGATCTGAGTTGTGCTCAGCTGGCCCAGCTTGCCTGGCTGCCATTCACGCCCCCACATCTCATTGTCCCTGAGCCTATCCTTCCAGACCCCACCTGGATCATGCACTAGGTCCCACGGGAAGAAAAGATTGTTGTTCCATGGGACGCTTTCCCAATCCAGTTTTCATCTGTTTGCCCCTGGAAGGGAGAGCAGAGTCAACATCACATCCAGAGGAAAGGTGGGCTCCTCCATGATGAATTTGCTTAGGAAGCAAATTGTGCCCAATCTACACCTTGTTTAATATTGGTATGCTAGAAAAATGTGCATATAGAAGGGCTACAAGAGCTGCTTAAAAAATTCCTGCTGTTACTCCCTTCTGCACGAAGAGATAGAAGACTCATGGTGGGATGTATGGGGAGGGGAAGGCCCAGGAGAGGAGAATGCAGGGAACCTGCCCTTCGACGGAAGCATTGGTGATCCTTAAAATCACAGGTTCGGTGTTGTAGGGGCCCTTCTGAATTCAAGAGAACTCCTAGAACCGCAAGAGGTCACTGTATTCTCAAAAGTAACAAATGCATTTCCACAAAAAATGGCTATAGGCAGCAACTGCCTAAGTCTATTTTAAGGGAAACAAAAGGTCTTAAAGGCCCACCTCCATACCCCCAGATTAAAAGCAGCTAGGTGTGCAGTGACAAATAGCCAAGAAAGCTGAGGGCGCATCAGTCTTGCCAGGAATGTGTACAGAATAATGGCTATAAGGCTGGTGCCCCATATGGCTTTGAATATCTAACCAGCTTTGTATTCAATTAATACTTAACTCTATGGCCAAAAAAAGTCACTAAATAATTTTGAACAGTAGAGTATCAAAGTGATGCTCTAGAATCTGGAGGGAAACAGTTTGTAAGTGAGGTATGGTGGTTCATTTTATGTATCAACTTGACAGGATCATGGGGTGCCCAGATATTTGCTTAAACATTATTTCTGGGTGTATCTGTGAAGGTGTTTCTGGAAGAGATTAACATTTGAATTGGCAGAATGACTTAAGAACATGGCCCTTCCCAAGGTAGAAGGGCCTCAGCCAATTGATTGAGGGGCTGAGAAGAGAAAAAAGCAGAGAAAGGAGGAATTTACCCTGTGTGCTTCCTGTCTCCTGCTTGAACTGGGACATCTCATCTCACCTTCTCTGACCCTCGGGCAAGGATTCGTATCATCGGCTGCCCTTGTTCTCAGGCCTTTAGAAACAGATTGAATCACACCATGGGCTTTCCTGGCTCTTCAGCTTGCAGACCCAGGGACTTCTCAGAATCCATGATTTGTGTAAGCCAATTCCTCATCATAAATCGCTCTCACTCTCTTTACACACATACACACACACACACACACACACACATACTCTCTCTCCTCTCTCTCTCTCTGTCTCTCATCCTCATGAAACCTTTGCTGGTTACTTATCATTAACCCTAGTTTACAAAACAAAATGAGTTCATCAAAAATATGTATGGGGTGTGTGTGTGTGTATGCGTGAGAGAGAGAGAGAGAGAGAGATCCAGTTGCTTCTGTTTCTGTTTCTGTTTCTGTGGAGAACCCTGACTAATACATGAGGAATTATTGGCTTCTAGGGCTTCTCTATGACCAGAAAACACCATAGCCTGTGTGGATCCCCAGCCCAGCTTGACTGGTAAATGCTGACCACAAGGAACACTTCATCTGACAAATGGTGGGACCAGAAACCCAGAAACCAGTGTGGGGATCCAGCCAGCAGGCCCTGGTCTCTGGAGGGATCATAGCAGAAATCCTCTATCAAACATGAGAGGAAAACAGGCAGCAGCAAGACTCCACAGCGGCTGCTCTCTGGTTAGCTCCAGTGAAGTCATCAGCACCAGGAAAGCAGGGGAACTAGCTTAGGAATTCACCAAAACCCAGCTCCAGGCCTTGCAGCCTCACAGTAGAGAGAACAACTGTGGCTCCACCTGGCCCTGCCCGCAGAAGCAGTGGAATGTGTGAGTATTTTGTTTAATACTCCACGTGGTTGCTCTCTGCCTCCCAAAACGGATTTAAGATGGCTTACAAACACGGCCACAACATTGGCAATGAGAATAAAATAAAAATAGACGATATAAGCAAAGCAGAAGGAAAATCAGGCAGGGGTGTAAGACGAAGTGAGGAATGAAGTCAGCATCTGAAGCAGCCAGATTTAACTGTATGGAAGCACATGAGATATTTGTTACAAATTCAGTATCCTGGGGAAGTGGCACCCCAGTGTCCCAGTCATCCTAACATCTGAGAATTATTTAACTGGACACGTGAAAGAAGGAAACATGAACTTACCTAGCTGTGGGTTCTTAATGCAGAATTTGAATCTTCTGAAAAGAAATGAGATGCCTGTGTTCACATGCACTTTTCTTTCCTACTCAGATTATGTAAATGCTCATCAAATTATCAGAGGACTCCACGAGCCAAAACCCATTCACCATTAGTACCACTGCTAACCTTTCCAGAAAGCCATGGAACGATGGAACCATGATCAGGGGATACTAGATGTGATATTGTTAACCACACTAGATACTTACTAACGATCAGCATCTGGGCTAAGCGTATCCCATGCACTATCTCACTTTAGTCCTGGAAGCAAGCACTATAATCACTGCCATTTTATAGATAAGGAAGGAAAAACTTGGAGGTTAATTTCCCCGTGGTTATCAGTTGGTCAATGTCAAGATTAATTTCCAGGCAGTCTAGCTTCTAAGCAGCAGGTATAACTGCCATAAATCCAACTCACCACATTGCAGGAAAGAAAGTTTCCTGATGCAGAACACACCAGGGTCTTAGGGGGAAGCTCCACTGTTCCTTACTCTGAAACCAAAAAAAGACACTGTGAACCATTGTCAAGTAAACTATTACTCTTAACTTCTGATTTGTGTTGTATCTGCATAATTCTTTGAATGAAATGGACTCTATTCTGTAGTTTTCTGGCAGCTGGCATATTTTTGTCATTTCTTAAAAATCATCTTCAAGGTAGAGCTCATTTTCAGAAGAGCTCATTCAAGGAAATATCTAAATCCCATCTCTGCCACTTATTGACAGTCTGACTTTGGGCAAGTTACTTAGTTAGCTTTGTTATTCTTTTTCTTATTTTTGTGTTATTATTATCATTCCAGTGGTCTGTGTATGTATTTTTCCACAATATAAAGTAAATAAAATCAACTAACTTTATTTTATGAAGCATGTAATACTCAGAAACTAAAATAATTTTTTAACAGGAAGAGAAATATAAACCTTTTTAATAAAGAACATGAATGTAAAAATTTTCCCCAAAAAGGATGGAGGTGGGAGAGCGAATTATGTAGCTGGTTATCAAAGTAACTCCTCAGCTAGAGTAGAGAAGAGGCCCATGAACAGAACATATTTGTATTCCAAATAATAGCTGGGGACAAAATAATGGTCCTCTGCATGACATTACTCTTCAGTATGACTCCAAATGCCCTGGGCAACACCATGACAGGTAAAGCTAAGTGGTGATTCTAACTGTTACACAGGAGGATAGAATGCCGTCCTGTTTCCAGTCAATGTGTCCACTTAGAAAACCCAAGAGAGGTAAACAAAAATCTATTGGAATGAATAGAACATAGAGAATTCTATACAATAGACAAACTTAAGGAAAGCATACTAAACATAGGTTTAAGGTATAACTAATCAAGATATCTATTGAGAGAAAAAATTTCTGTTAAATATAGCATCCAAATATAAACTATTCCAGAATTACTCTTAACACAAAAGTCATAATACTTACATAAAGAAAAGTACAAAATAACCGAATGCCTACTAGAGCCCTGTGAGTGTGCAGCCCCTTCCCCTGTCTTAGTTTTCTTCGGAGAATGGAGCCCCTGAGGTGCCCTGGGCTTGCTTGAGGGTCTCCATTGCCTGTCTCAGCTCTGTGGGTGGGTGCTCCACTAGCCCAGGCTCCTCTGTGGGTTGCTCAATGGTGTAACTCCAGGCTAGAGCAGACCTGACACACAGAGAAGTATCACTACAGTGTCCACAGCCCTACTCATTCCAGGCACTGCTCTGTCCTAATCCACTCAGGAGAAGGAGAGGTCAGGGTTTCCATTTTGCAGAAGAGGAGGTAGAGGCACTGCCTAAGGGTTCACAGATGGTGACCATGGAGGTGTGACCTGAACCAGGCAGTCTAGCCTCAGATTTCATGGCCACCATTATACTCCATAGCTTCCTTTTTATAGGGGGAATGAAAAATGATGACAATTATGTTAAAACTGTATGTACATATAAAAGTACACAAACATCAGGATAATTTATTGGGTTATTAATCTGTAGTGTTTTTTGACTATTCCTCATTGCATATTTTCCTCCCTGGCATCAGGTTCGTGAATGTATGAGCTGTGCTGTCATACGATGTCTCTCACCTGGTTTAATACATTCCTAATGCTGTCCTGGAATTCTTAATACCTTTTCTTTTTCAAAAAAGGTCTTGCAAATTATGTGGCAGTTCTTTCTCTCCCCTATATCAAGCCAGCATTCTGGACTCCCTCACCTAAGGGGTAGTCAGGTTACAGGAAAATAGTAGAAGTTTCCAGAAGGTTATAGCACATTCTGTCTCTGGAGGGAGACAAAAATGGGAAGGAGGGAGAATAGAAAAATGAAGTGAGAAGCTGGGACTTAGGAGAGACCCCTTCCAGCTAGGGAAGGCAGGGAGGATAGGGGTTCTGCCAAAGCACCACCTCTTCCACCACCACAGTATCTCACAGGAGCTTCTGGTCCCTAGTGGACAATGGCTTAGTGTCTGCAGTTTGTGTGTGTGCTTAGCCTGTCTCCCCGACACTGAAAATCTTCCAGGGGCATAGGCTTGTTCTACATTTTGTTCAACACTGCGTCTCTAATATCTAGGGAAGAGTAGCCCCTGGGCCCAGAAATCTCACCAGGAAAATCTTTCCTGTAACTAAAAAGCAGCATAGATGGAGGACTTCAAGGCCCCTGTGGGCAGAGTCAGGGATCACTCAGGGACCTCAGTGTGAGCCTAGGACCTGGAGCCCCCCAAATACATTGTTCTGTTCAAGAACCCTGAGAAATATGTGCAGAGAGAGACACTCCAGAACTGATTGAGATTTAATTCAGAACAGGGATCTAATTTTACTTAACAAGTAAATAAGGCCATAGGACATTTTTTGCACACTCACATGTGTAGCTAAGATTTATACACCTGTCCTATTGGTAGCCCAAGGTGCCACTCCTCCTCTCTGTGTGAGGGAACCCCTGACAGGCGAGGGGAGACAGGGAGGTCATGTGAGCTTTCTCCCTCATGGCTGGGCATGAGGTCACTGCAGCTGGTGGTCTTGAATGCACAGAGTCCTCCAGCCATGCCCCCAGCTGTCTGCGAGCTGGGGAGAGTCATCCCTGTTTATTCTCACAGAGTGCCTGCCCTCCCAGTCCTCATCTCACAAAACGCGCACCCGGTTGCCTTACTGGGGGAGACAGCATGTTTCTGATGGAACTCAGAAAGCTATTGAGCTCCAAAGGGGAAGGGTGAGATCTGGGAGAGATGGAGGCATGGAGGTTCCAGCCGCCTGGGGATGAGCTGTGCCTCCCAGGCAGGCGCTCATGGTGGCTTTCCTAGGCTCCTCTGATCAAAGCATGCTCTTCCAGCACATGCACGGCCTTATCCTGCTGCCTGTGAAATGTCCAGCTAAGCCGTCCTCTCTCCTTCTGACCCTGGTTGTCACTACAACTCAGATGGGGACCCAGCTTCCAGAAAGTTCTCCTGGACCCCTAGATCTTTCCCCTGGGAAAAGACTACATCTAAAAATAGGTAAAATCATCAGTTTTTGATGGGGAGATTATATACCAATTAAGCATATTTTTACTTAATTACTTTTGTGTGCTTTCCTGGTTTTCCAAAAGTTCGTGTCCATTTTACATTTGAAAAAGGAAAATACATATTTTGGCATCATCCTTGAATGGCATGAACAATCCCTGTGAAGAAGCCCCAGTGCCCTCCCATGAGTCCGGACCACCACCAGCACCAAAGACCGTGCCGGAGAAACTGGGCTTCGAGTCAGCTGAAACGTTAAATGGGCCTTTTTGCTATGAAAACATGCCCCCACTTTGACTTAAATATAGTGATGAGTAGCACTGGAATGAGGTTTTTGTTCACCAAAAGTTTCTCCCAGAATAGAAACTGCCCCCAGTGTTTTTCTTGGGAAGTACATCTATCTGGCAATGGTCACTGTTAACATTTTAAGCTAATGCACTCTGCTATGCAAAGTTGAGCCCAAAAAGCAAAGAGCTGTTTGCCATTTTGTGTTTCTTTGTTTTTGTTTTTGTTTTGTTTTACCCAAACTCTGCCAGCTGGGGGTAAAGACACCCTGACTAGTCAAATGCGCTCAGCACTTGCACTCTTTGCGTGTAAATTCCTGACACTCCAGGCACTGCCCAGGTTGGTTTGGCATCGTGGCCTTCAAGCTGGGGCAAGTGGCCCAAAGCCTTTCTTATCCTTCTCTCTGGCACTTGCGGCCTCCAGCAAGAGAAAAATTAGGACAGTGTTCTTTGCATGAGGGTGGAGTTTCACATGCTCTGGTCTCTTCAGAGGGGCACCACTGCACAGATGAAAAACAGCCAGGCAAAAATTAAGCAGCTGGCCCCTCTGTCAATCCAGGTTCTGGGGTCTGAGTCTTAAAACACAGCACCTGTTGCAAGTAAGCAGTTGCAATGGTCCTGCAGCTGTGGGTGCTGTTATGCAGCCAGCTCGTAGCAACAACACAGCAGTCCTTGTTGGTCTGACACGTGAGGATGGCATAATAAATGCATTTTGTCACAGCTCCTGCTGCCCCCCAGAAAGAAACCCTGCACAATTTAACAGGATCACTACAAGTCATCATAGAGAAACACTCATTTGACTGGGTCGATTAGCCTCTTGGACACCTTTCTACTAGGTTTCTATGGTTACCATGTTCATTATTTTTGTAGAACAAAACACCAATTCACAATCTGCAAACCACAATCTCCATCAGATGCTGCAAACCCAACCCCCCACCCTTCCTGCTTTCCTCTGGCATCAGTAACCAGGATGATAGGAAAGTGCCCTGGAATGAAATCACTAAGCATTTAGGCACTTCACATTCTCTGTCCCTACCGGGGAGAAGCCTGCAAGCACAGACACAGGCAGGGATCCCAGGATCAAGGGGGCTGGAGAGGGGCAAGGGGTCGATATCACACCCAAATCCAAGGTAATACTCATATGTTCATCTTGGCTTGCGATCCAGAGTAATTATTTTTTATCCTATCTACCTCTGTTGACATTTTGGCTAGATTGCTTTTCAGATGAAAAAGTTTTATTAAAGAATTGCTTCTAGAAAATAATTTTCAAGCCAGTTCTGTGCATGTCGTGATCAAATTCAGGATAACATTGCAAACAGAGACTGTGAATTCCTGAACAGATTTGGAGTCTGTATTATTATCCGTGTCTCATCTGCCACTTGAATGCAGACACGGAAAATCTTGGGCAGTGGCCCTTTTGTCAGAAGCAACCTGCTGAAATGATCCTGGCCGCAGCACCCCAGGCTCACGGCTAATTCAAAACACCAAATGACACCCCCGCATCCAGAATGGCAGGGCCTCTGCTCTGCTGCCTGGGCCCTCCACCAGGTGCCCCCTTCTGTGGCCTCCGCTTTGTCAGAGACATGCTGTGTGGAGCAGGGAACAGGCAGCCTTGACATCCTTACAATGCACTCTCCTTGTTATTGTTCCTCTTATTTTATTAATATAAACTCTCACGCTTGTAATCCCAGCACTTTGGGAGGCAGAGACAGGCGGAACACGAGGTCAAGAGCTCAAGACCATCCTGGCCAACATGGTAAAACCCTTTCTTTAATAAAAATACAAAAAAATTAGCCGGGTGTGGTGGCACCTGCCTGTAGTCCCAGCTACTCGGGAGGCTGAGGCAGAAGAATCACTTGAACTCGGGAGGCGGAGGTTGCAGTGAGCCCAGATCACACCACTGCACTTCAGCCTGATGACAGAGCAAAAAAAAAAAAAAAAAAACACACTAAAAGGGTGCTGTCTTTTTAATTAAGTTGTTCTCTCTCCCCTGTGTCTTTAGTTCTATATAGAAAAAATGGCATATTTTATTATGCTCTGAAGTCTCTGTTTTAGTTTACCTGACAAAGCTGTTGCTCAGAGTAAAAGTCAGCAAGTCACCCAGCCATAACACACATTGTCTGTACCAGCAGGACAAAGGTGAAATAGTCCAGGGATTGTCCCCAGCTCTCTTCTGACATGATGGGTGGTTGGCCCAGGGCCTGATGATAACAGGAGCTACGACAAGCAGGAGTATTACAAGATGAAGGGAGATTTGGGACGATGTTTGATCTTTGAAGGTCAGCCTTCCTGCGTACGAGGCAGAAGTCAAGCTGACGTCTCTAAGCTCCTCTCCTGGTTTTGAGCAAGACTGTTCCAGGAAGCTGATTTGTTATTTTGGCAAGTGACTCTTTATCATGATGCATTTCAGGGGAGTTGGGGGTCAGGTTTCCTGTTGCAGGGAGTTCTGATAGTTCCTGATATCTACATAAATAGGCCTTCAACTATTGATGAAAAATATAATGTGGGAAGGTGAATTTCAACCCTATATGGTTGAAACTCAACAAAAAGAATATATAGAGATAAAAAGCTGGGGAGAATGCAGTCTGTCTATTACGAGGATTCTTTGAATCCATGCATAGAAATTTGTTGTCTCCATTTTTCTTCCACACAGAACACTTAAAGTTCAAAAGTCAGGAGAGGCAACTTTGATGCTGAGCGATGAGCTCTCCATGACATCTCACTGAAATAGTTCGGATTTATCCTGCAGCCGCAAATCAGAGTCATGCATTACTTCTTTCTGAAAAACAAATTTAAAACCACCTGTCATTCCTCATCATTTGTACAAAAATCCTTATGAAAATGATTAAAGAAGGTAATGGAAGCACAACTCCCGTGTTGGTAAGGACAGAGCAAAGACGTTCCATAAAAGCCAGCTCCCTTCTCCTCCTTTTGAAAACCAAACCAAACAAAAATATCTGGCTGAAACGACAGTGAAACAGCAGAAAATTATTTACCTTCAAAATTGCAGACAAAATAACCCCCCCACACACAGTTCAAAGAAATGAACTTGTAAATATTGTGACTTATTAAAACAACAAGGCTATAATTCACTTCACCTCCAGAAAAAAATCAAAACAGCACTTGCTTAACCTCCACAAGAACCCTGAGAAGTTGGCAATGCAAAGGACAGCTCTTTTTGCAGGAGCAGCAGGGAGAGGGAGACTTCGCCTCATGCATGTTTACACAAGGCTTAAAATAGATTTTGAGTGCCTAACGCTGCCCAGCGCCTTAGTGTAACTCCAATGCCAGCCTTCCCAGCAGCCAGTGGACTCCGACCTTGATCCCTGCACCAGTGCCAGGCAGGCCCCGGGAGCATGTGCTACGGAGCCAGTCCACAGAGCTCCCTCCTCCGGGACCCGACACCAGACCTGGACCTTCATCTGGCTGTCCCCAGTCACTCCCAGCCCCTTCTCAGGCATTTTCACTTTCTGGGCAGAAGGACAGGTGGGCTGTCTCTTCAGTCTCAACACCCAGCTGTCCCAGCCAGGCATGGAAAGTGAAAGCTTGCTGCTGAGAACCACCCCGACTTATAGGAAGGAGCCCTGAGGTTTCTGTGACCCCAGGCCCTTGACTGGAAAGTGGCTACTGAGGCTGAGTGTCTCCTACCTCTGCCCTGGTGTGTGCCTCCCTGGGGCAGACGGGGCATCTCAGTCATGCCCCTCTCCTTGGGAGGGGGAGGGCCCCGCATGGCCCAGAGGTACTGGGGGACCAGCTCAAGCTCCTTTTGCCACGACACTTTTCACCAGAAAACTCTAAGCCTGCAGGGGCTGCCCCTCAGCCAGCTCCTGTGCACAGGTCAGGAAATCAGAGCCACCGTCAGGCAGGGCAGGCCTCAAGTCCGTGAGCACTTTCCAGGTCAGAGGCTTCTCAGAGCTGTGGCCTGCTAAACCCTACCTGCTAAACCTGCATGGAACCCTGGGCTGATCCCCCTTCTGAGGGAGAGGGGAGGAGAAGGGCTGCTCACCCTAGGTCCATTTAAAACCTGGAGCTCTATGACCGACCAGTTCTAACCCAGGCAGCACCTGCCAGCCATCACAGAACAGCTCGGCACAGCCTGGCAAGGCCAGCAAGCCACTGGGCAAACCGGTTATCTCAGTGGGGCTCAGCAACAAAACTTTCTGCCAACTCAGGTGAAACAGAGCGAGTACGTGTCTGTAATGTCTCTGTGTATGTGTGTGTGCATACAACACACACATACAGACATATAGATACATATATATTGAGGTGTATCTGCACATATATATGAAAGTATATATTTAACAGTAAATGTCCCACAGGTACAGGAAGCTGCATAAAGCAAACATGAAGTTCAATGAAGTCCTGTAAGGCGAACATGCTTGTAAGCCCCAGTGCCCAGTCTAGAGCCTTCCCACCCCCCTATAGAACCCCACTCCCAAGTCTCTCCTCCCTCCTGGGGCACAGCTGGGCTGAGTCTTATGGCTATTAGTTCTCTAGTTTTCTTTGTCATTTTATTACCCGAGTGAGATTCATCCTCAATGGAGCATAGTGTTGCCTTTTATCTTTGGCTATGCCTTATAAGTCAGTAAGTGCCCACGCCTGATGTAGACATGGATATACATATGTGCATGTGTGCATATGCATGAGTATGCAAGCAGATGCTGTAACATGCTTAGAACAGAATCCACACTCCTCTCCCCTTCAGGCTAGTGCCCTGCTATTTGGAATGCCATTTATTGGATAAACAACAGACAAGTACAAATTAATACCATACTTTAAAAAAAGAAATCTGCATGTGGTGCCTCAAGCCTGAGCCCTTAGAACAATTTCCCGAGTGAGTGTGAAGCTGCTCCCAGAGCCAGGAGGCTTCCACGTGTATCTCTCCCGCTCCCTCTGCAGCCCCATGGGGGATGAGCCTGGGGACCCCAGTGAAACCATCTCCAGCTCCTACCAGATTCCCAGCTTCTTGAGGAAAGAGGCCAGCAGGGCTCAGTACGTTGGCCACAGAACGCAGCCAGAGAAGGAATGCAGGGTGGTCTAGGCCAACCCGTACCCCCTTGAGGGGGTCGATTGCCAAATGTCTGTGAATTTTGGGACCAGTTGTTACACACAGCTATTATTAAAAATTAAAATGAATAGATTTGCAATGAAATAAATTATATTGAAATTCAAGATAATAACCCCCACGTTGTGTTATTATCAGTGTTCTCTAGGCTGTGTGTCTGTTTATCTGTCTGGTGATATATGTACATCACCATACTTAAGGTAGTGGCTGTGCACACCCTTTCCAACTCCGTTTTTGGTGACATGGCATTAGCTTTCCATTGGCTGTCATGGGAGGGTTTATACCACAGACAATGACAAATGTTAAAAACCAGGTGTCCCACACATACACACAATATACATCCATCCATACGCATATACAAGCACACATATACATACATGCCACACTTATATGCATGCACCACACAACACAGATACAGCACACTACACACAATACACTGTTGGTTCCTCCCCCAAATCCTCAAAGATTAAGAACTGGAAACCAAGCATCTTTTAAGGTGGGCTTCCCAACCTGTGACCTTGGGTGGCCTCCCAAATCTGAGAGAAGTTGGGATGTCTCATCCCCACCACAGGGAGGTGGCTCTGGGCAGGCCCAGAACCTGATGCGGGGCTAGTGGAGGCTGCAATGTAGCCAGGGCTGGCCTGAGATGGCTCAGGGCCCTCTGAGCAGAGCCCTGCTCACACCCAGGGTCCTTCAGTCAGGCAACAGTAGCCCAAGGTTTTCTCGGGCGATCTGTGCCCCTGGTAGCATCTGCTCCCTTGGAATTGCAGGTGGTCTGCAGCATCTCCCCACTTGGAACCCCACGATGAGCCTTGCCTCTGCCTTCACAGCCTGTTTTATGAGGAGGACAAGGGGGCTCTGCCTGGTGCTGGGGATAGATCAGGAAAATGCCCCTGCTCATCCATCTAACTCCTGATCTCTTTCCATCCCAGGCTGGCACACAGCTCCTGGAACCCTGGGAGTTTGCTGTCTTCTGTGTGCTAATGAGACGGCTGGTGGCTGAACTCTAGACAGTTTCAGGATGGCAGCTAGTGGCCAAAAAGACCAACCATGATGCCACTTCATCCCCAACCCAGGGTGGGGGGGAGGGGCTGGAGACTGAGTCAGTCACTAATGGCTAATGATGTATCAATCACACCTACATCATGGAACCTCCACAAAATCCCCAAACAATGGGGTTTGAGGAGCTTCCAGGGTGGTAGAAGCATCCACATGAAGCAGGGAGCTCTGCACTGAGAGGACAGGGAAACTCCACACTTGTTCCCCCAATACCTTCTCCTATGCTTCACTTCCATTTGGCCACTCCTGAGTTGTATCTTTCATAACAAAACCATAATTGTAAGTAGAGTGCTGCCCTGCATTCTGTGACTCATTCTAGCAAGGCATTAAGCCTGGGAGAAGGTCATAGTAACCCCTGATTTCATAGCCGGATGACCCTTGGGCCTTGTGGCTTGTGTCTGCTGTGGGGCAGAGTCATAGGACAGAGCCCTTCACCTCGAGTGTTGATGGCATGAACTTGTTGGACACCCAGGTGGCACTGGAGAACTGGAGAACTGAGAGTTGAGAATTGAAAATTGCCACTTGGAATGACACCAGACAAGTGCAAAGTCAGACAAAGTCCTGTGTCCTCTCTAAGAAGGCCAATGCCACTAGTTATTCTTTAAGCCTGAATCCAAGGGTCTCTACTACGTCTCCTTCTTGGCTGTGGAAGACAGCCCCCTCCACCCTCCCATCCCACTACCTGGCAGTCCCCAGAACCTTTCCATGGCATTTATCACTACAGAGAGGCTTGGATAGGTCTAGGAAGTTAAGACCTCCACAGGCCAGGTGGATCTGGGCTCACCCATCCTCTTCCTGCCAGCTGTGCCCCACCCACATCTCCAGAGCCCAGACCCCAACTCTGGAGCCTCTTCTCACAAATACACCATGCCCAGCTCACACCTGGGACCCCACGGTGCTGTATGTTTCCTGCTGTGTCTCCCAGCAGACTCTGCTCCACCACTGCCACCTGGGCAATTCGCAGGAAGTGCATCCAGACCACAGGCATTGGCAGCAGGGAGGCAGGCCCGGGGCAGAGACTACAGCCAAATCCTGATGTTGACATGCAAAGGATGCCACACCTCCAGGGACATCCAACAGGCAGCCAGTTCCAGGGGATGAAAATGCAGAGATCCTTTACCCGCCTCCACCCCCTCTCCAAGCAAAATTGCCCAGTGCTCCTTTGAAGAGTCCAAGGTTGCATCTAAAATGCTTCTGGAAATTACTGTTTGAGGTGTCACCCACCTCCCACATCCAGCCCCTCACAGGCACCTCAGTTGTGCAGGAAGGAGGAAGAGCTGGAGGAAAGATTAAATAGAAGGTGTTGGCGGGAGTATGGGGAAGACGAAATGACAGGAAGATAAACGGGGTCCTACACCAACAAGACCCACGGTTGGGGCTGGGTGACCATAGCCAGCCACTTGATGTCTCCGGCTCTGTTTAAAATAGAGACAGAGTGAAATCTTTCTTGTTGTGGCAACAAAGCGAGGGAGGCATGAAGAACCTCTGTGAATGTGATGAGCCCACTGAGGAGAGGCGAGACCACCAGGGCAGGCAGGGCTGTCCTCACCAGCTGGCCCCCTTGGGCCCAACACACCCCTGCCTGCCCTTCGGCCCCTGCCTGAGGGAAAGAGGAGACCCCAAGAGCAGCCAAAGACACTGGAAACGAAACAAAAATATCAAGACCAAAGCAGAATGGAGCAGTGGTGTGTGAGTCTACAGGGCCATCCTGAAGGGTGAGGCGGTCACTGACAGCGGGGGCACGGAGGCACAGCCGCAGTGTCAGATATCTGTGCCTTTGCCTCATCCTCTGTGAAGTGCCGATAAAACACATATTCAAAATGTGACTTCTGCCCTGTCAGTGACTCCCTAACCTGGGGAGGCAGGCTTCAAGATGCTTTCAGTCCCTGGGGATGTTTGCAGACAGAAGTAGAGAGACATTGTCCCTGGAAAGCCTTAATCATCTAGTTATTTGAATGTTTCCGAAAAGGCTTGTTTTCGTCTGAAATGACATAGCTGCCCCTATCGGTTTTGTCCACCCTGTATGTCCTGTTCCTTTCACTCTGGAAACACAACAAACGGTGCGTAAACAAACGTGGGCAGCTCTCTACGCAGTGTTCCTTGAGCCTGGTCCACACTGAGCAGCTCCCACAACTGATGCAGGGTCCGTAACTATGGATCCTGGACAACAGGTCACACGTTCCAGGAGGATTCTAGCAAGGTCTCCCCATACCCAAGCAGCCTGTGAGGCTAATGTTCAGATGAGAGGGCTCTGTGGGAGGCCACAGCCAGTGCTGTGGGAGACCCTTCCCAGGCACACAGGGCAGGACGGATCCATGGAGCCCACCATGTATGTTTCTTAGTATTCCAACCAGATCCCTCAGAAGTCAGATGCAGAGAACACAGAAATCAGCCTGTTTCACAGCACACTGATCCAGCTCTCTGCATAAGGCGGTGGTTTTCAGACAGGTGCATAAAGGGCTGTGGGAGTGGTTGCTAGAATGCAGATTCCCAGCCCCTCCTCCAGAGATTCAGACTTGGCAACTTTGGAGTGGGGCCGTCCTCATTCATTCCCGGCTCCACCACTGACCCGCGTGTTTCTGTGTAAACTCTGTGCACCTGAGGTCATCTGAATGAGGGGCACTGACTGAACATGAAGATACTAAGGGCCTTTTAAAAATCTATTTTCCAGGTACTGCGATGATTCAGTAATGTAGTATCTCAGGCCTGGTGCACAGTAGGTGGTCAGGGTGCATTGCTTTTGTTAGCGAGATGAGGTGTCACAGGCTTCTTGGATTCCAGGGATTCTTTCCTCTATCTGTCTACAACCGTCGTCCTTACCCTGGTTATTGGATTGATCCCATACATGGATTTTGGGAGAAATCCTGTTGAGACAGTGTCCTTGCAGTTTCTGTCTCTTAGCAACAAGCCTGGCCCTCTGCCCCTCCCTCACAGCGATGAGACCTAATCTGCCCTTTGCCCTGTCAGGCCACCATCAGGAAATAATTTCACAATTCTAGTGGGACAGCAGGGGCCCCTTCACGAGACAGTTATGTAATAGAGCTCGTATTTGCAAACAGCCTGCCTCCCTAGCTGACTTCAGCAGGAAAGGAATTTATAAAATGACATTAGAAAGCTTCTATCTCAGGAGGGCTCCAGGATCACATGAAGACGCTCTGGGCCCTGGTGACATAGGTGGCTCAAGTAAGGGACACTCCCCTTTGGCCTCTGCCACTGCTGCCCTTGAATTTCCTGCTCCCCTGCAGGAGTCAGGACTCTGCCTCCCAGGGTGTCAGGCAATCTGGACTGGCAGCTTGCAGGGATCATGTGGGGTATGTGCCCCAAGAAAAGTGGGGTGCTATTCCTAAAGAAAGGAGGCAGAGGTGCTGAGGCCACACACCCATACATATTTGCACACTCTCATACACATGCATGCACACACACACCCAATCATACACTCCCAATCACAGACACACTCATACACTAATGCACATACTCATATACACACAGTCGCTCACTCATACTCACACACATACCCATACACACTCATGCATATACTCTCACACATTCATGGTCAGACTCACATATACATACTCTTTTACATACGTTCACACACTCCCTTACACACTCACACACACACCTACACACTCATATTCATACACATGCATGCACACAGCCATATACAATCATACACACACTCACGGGCACATACTCATACTCACACAATCCCACATGCACACAAACATATATACAACATACCCATACACAAGAATGCATATGCTCTAACACTCACGCTCACACTCACATACACACTCACGTATACACAATGACACACACACACCCATATACACATTCCTCATACACACTAATACACACACCCTTATGTACCCTCACACACAATCACATATACACAAGCACACACATACACACACGCCACACACATATATACCCTTATACACACTTACACACATACACTTCCTCATAACTCACACATACCTGCTCACACACAGTCACAGATACATACACAGACACACCCCTGCACATATATACACACGGTCACACTCATGCCGTCTCCAGCCCTTGCTGTGCTCCAGCCCTGGGCACGGCTCAGGTGCAGGCTGCAGTGGAGCTCCATGCCTGGAAGCCAGTGGCTGAGGGCTGCATGGAGCTGACAGCGAGGCAGCCGCTAGAGCTGAGTGTGGCCCTTGTGAGGACCAGAGGTGCCACTCGTTTCCAGGGAAGGAGAAACAGAGAGTGGAGCAGGATGGATCTGCACCACCTGCTGGCTTTCAGTAGACAAAGTAGGTCACACGACTGAGAGACTGTTGAAAGTCCCTCTGGGAAGACAACAGTCGGAGACAGCACTTAACGGAGGAGGGGCCCTTGGGGCCCTGAGTGAGAGAGGAATTGCTGAGCAGGGAGGAAGCAGAGAGCCCAGCCCGCTTGGGACATTTGCAGGATTTTTGTAAGCTGGTTGTGAAAGTTGTCTATTGTTGAAAATTAAATTATACAAACTTACAACTAAACACATTATATTAAAACTTCCAGCTTGGTGCTGACCTTGACCCGGTGTGACATGTCAGCATCACTGCTCCTCCTCCCGACTCTGCCGTCAGTGAGGGAACTGGAATCACGGAAGTCAGCAAAGGCTACAAATTAGGACTTCTGTGCTCTTCTGGAGAGCCAGTGAGACTCCTCGATCAGCATAGCCCTGGCTGGAAGGCATATTATTGCAGGTTACCTTCAGCTGTTCCAGTCATTCCCATGGCCGGCTGGGGACCTAGGCTTTGGACTCCCAGCTCCCATCTCATCACTCATGGTCTGGATGGAGCCTGTTCTCATGTGGGATGGGGGCACTAACTCCCCTGCACTTCAGGCCTTCTCTGTGCAGGATCTGAGGGCTCCAGCATCCAGAGAAACCCCTCAGGCCAAGAGTCAGAGGCTATGGGTAGGGTACGGGCAGCTTCAGCTAAAAGGACCTTCTCCAGTTCAGCCTCCACCTTTCAATGCGCTTTCCCCCTTTTATCCCTTCTGTGTTCCTCCTGTGACCTGACACCATCCACAGGTACCATCCATTTACAGGGCTGTTCACATCCACTCACCCCTACTTCACACATGTGACCCAGCTGCCCATTGGCTCGGCTCCCTCCTGGCTGCCTCCTGCAGAGCCTTTTTCACGAAGGGAAATCTGTGCCCTGTGGTCACAGCAAAGCCAGACATCAGACGGTGCAGGTGGGATGGAAAGAATTGAGCTCAGAATTCTCTGGGGGGTTTACGGATCACAGTAGACCTAAGCACAAAGAAGCCAGCACTTTTCATCAACTTCGTATGCTTTTATGTCAAAATGGGCTCCAACTGAGCACACTCCCACATTTCACTTACAGACACACCAGCATTGTAAGAAGACAGCAGACAGCTAGTGACGGGCCAGGTGAAGGTGACACTCCTGGCAGCTCCAGCACTCCATGGCCACATCATGCCTCCTCTCATTGTCTCAGGACAAGCAGGGACCTGGCCAGGCTCAGTCTGCAGAGGTCAAGCACATCCTCTTTCAATGTATTTCTCTCTCATCTAAGAGCACAAGCTTAAGATCATTATTTGATTCAACCATGACTTTTCTTGCAGCCCGAGTGCAATGTGTTAACAAGCTCATTCCATTAACTTATTTTCTTCTTTTTACAAAGAAGTAAGTAGCCTAGGGAGAAAGAAAAAAAAAAGGATGCAGCACTTGACTCAGAGGAGCCACGCCGGGCTTTCTTCCAATGTAACTGCAGGTAGCACTTCGAGAAAATAAGGCCTTTAGAGAAATTTGCCTGAAACAAGTGATTCCAACTTCCCCTATTACAGACGTGGTTCTTGACTCTCTTGGCAGGTGAGTGAGTCAGATGGGCGAATTAATCAGATGGTGAACGCCCAAGACCCAGCTCCAAATTCAACAACACCAGTTGCCCTGAAACTATCATTACATGCCACAAACCCAAACAGGCCTGAACTCCATAACCCATTCCCTGGGCAGGCACCAGTGCCAGGCGGAAAGTTTCAGGGAGTCAGCCCGTCAGAATGTGACCTCCCTGAGTCCACACACACCCAGGCGCCTCAGACACAATCATCATTATTATAACAGCAGCAGCAACAAAGCCTGCCTCTATAGGCTCTCTCCCCCCTCCAAGCTTGGACACACATTAAATTATTAATGCTAACGAGGCCTCCCATGTTGCAGATGAGAAAACGGAGAGGTGGTGTTTTCTGAAGAGCAAATTGTCGATTGCGTTACAATGATTAGAAATTGAGGCTGATATACCCTGTGATTAGATTCTGCAGTGATTTTAATATTTGAAGAGTTAAACATCTTAATTTCAAGTTAGAGGCCACTGCTAAAATTCTATAAGGACTTACATGCATGTATTACTCACTATCAAACTCCACTTGGTCCCTGATTTCAGATTGCAAGAGATCAGACGTCTGTTTAAGTGATACATCTGCTTTTTTATAGCATTGTGATATGGCAAAATCTATAGTAATTTTAATTTATTGATATAAAGGGCAAACAATCACTAATGATTTCATTTTGACCGTGACTGTTATCAGTCATGCTGTTGTTGCCAAATATACCCAGGCATTGGCTATGCGCCTCTCCAGTCAGTACTCATTTCCTTTCTTCTCCCACATTCAGATCCAATCTTTCCATTTTCTACTTTGCCTTTCATTCTGTCTTTGTTTTGTCTTTTGACTTTCTAAGCTTGTATCCTTTAAAACCATTCTATATTCCATGGAAACAAGAACAGGTCTAAGCAGGAGATGCTGATGTGGGAATTCTGAAAGACACTTTTAAGCCTCTTCCACACTCTATCTTCTTGGTTCACAGAAACCTTTGTGAGTCTGGAAAGTGGTCACCGTCTCCCACAGGAAAACACTTACACACAAGGTCAGTGCTGGAACTCATAGGACCCCAAGGGGAGAGACATGGCTGCCTCGTACACCCAGAGGGCTGGATTGGGCTGCCCAGGCTGCAGACCCAGCCAAAGACTTCCATGCCCACATCAAACCCAGAAGCTCTGTCTCCCTCTGCATCTTAGCAGCCGTCCTGATGGGCCAAATACCATAGGCCCTTACTGTGTTTTCTGGGCACTGTGTCAGGCCCAGAGGTACACATCGGAGCCAGCTGCACATGCTGAGACTGAATTTCTTACCAGCCAGCTTAGTGGGACTTAGAAATTTGTTTGTCATTTAGAAAAATAATGTGACATTTCTTGCATTTGAGTACAATGGAATGTATTAACTAGGATCAAATTCAACTGCATAGAAATAGAGTGACCTGATAGCAGCTTAAAGAAGAGAGGGATTATTTTTGTCTCATATAAAGAAGTCCAGGCCTGGTAGCTCAAGCCTGTAATCCCAGCACTTTGGGAGGCTGAGGGGAGTGGATCACATAAGGTCAGGAGTTCAAGACCAGCCTGGCCAACATGGTGAAACCCCGTCTCTACTAATAATACAAAAAAGTTAGCCAGGTGTGGTGGCGGGTGCCTGTAATCCCAGCTACTTGGGAGGCTGAGGCAGGAGAATCACTTGAATCTGGGACGCAGAGATTGCAGTGAACCGAGATTGCACCATTGCATTCCAGCCTGGGTGACAAGAGCTAAACTCCATCTCCAAAAAAAAAAAAAAAACAGAAAAGAAAGAAAGAAGGAAATCCAAAGAAGGAAGTCCCAGGTTCCTTCTAAAGTTCTGTTTCACCATCCTCAGCGAGTTGCTTCTGACCTCAGGGCTACTTCATGGACTGCGAAGCCTAAACCATCATGTCTGCATTCCAGGCAGGAAGAAAGATAAAGGTGAGAGGACTAAGGGGAATGTGCGTTGCCCTTCCCTCTTTTAAGGTACTTTCCTGGAAGCCTCAGCCAACATCCGCTACTTAAATCTCAGTGGCCAGAATTTAGCACAGCCACAAGTGTCTGCAATGGGGGCTGAGAAATTTGAATTTTGTAGCTGGACTCATTGTTATTTCAATAAAACAAGGGTTCTGTGACTAAGGAAGAAAAAAGAGATAGGTACTAGATGGACAAATGACACTCTGCCCACAAAAAGTAAAATTAATGATTCATATGTGTACGTACAAGTCTGTTTGCCTCAGAAGAAAACCTCCTGACTTAGTGATGGATAGTTCTTCATTACCTTACTTTATTTTTATTTCAGAACTACTTGAATTATGGTGGTATTACAGAAAAGATTCATAACATTTACTTAGCTATTGATAGTGGAAATGACTTACACTACTCATCAAAAATATCTCCAGGATTCTATGTTCTCCTCAGTGAAGAGAAGTTGTCCTCTAAACTAGCACAGGGCCAGCAGCAGACAGCAAGACCAGAATACGTTTTGTATCGAATATAAAAAAGAAGATGCTTTCTATTCCTGACATGCTTTGAAGTTGTGTGTCAGTCCTATACTTAAACCGTGATAGGAGTAATATTCTGATTAAAAAATAGAATTGAGAAAAGGAAGTGAGGTTTTACTCATGTAGTTAGATAAGATTTCAAAGAGAAAAAAAGAGAAGAAAAATATTAAAGAGAATATTTTTGCCCAAGTGAATATTTAGAAGTGAAGTTAGTTTAACTATGACAGAGTAACAGGGGCTCAGGCATTGTGTCCTTGAGGGGGAAGGGAGCAGGGAGGTTGGGGGAAGCCCCCAGGCAGAGTGCTCCCCAGAGGGTTGGTGGTGGAAGGGAGCAGGAGGTGGTGTGAGCCACTGGGAAGGCTTGGCTGCCACCCTCTCACCTGGGAACAGCCAACCCTTCCTGGTGCTCCTAGAAAACAAAAGCCACAATCTCTTCCCATTTACAGAAAGGAAAAATCCAGGTGAGTTTGTATTCAACCAAATGCCTTTTGGCCAACATAAGGTCTTTGCATTAATTTTCTGGCATCTGATATGCCTTTGAAAATTCCCAAATACATTCAAGGAGAAGCTGTTTCTTCTCCTTGAGAAATTGTCCCCTGTACTCACACAAGAGTAGCTGTAGCTGAGGGCCTCTTCTTTGTCACTGGGGGCCATGGAAAGTATCTCCTCCTCACCCCCCATCACATAAGATCAGTAGGTGGTTGGACATTGCCTGGGGGCAGACATAGAAATTCACTTGCACAGCAGGCATGAGCAGGTGCCACGTAAGACGCAAGAGCCTCATTCCCATGTCTCACCCCATTAGCAGCTGCACCTAAAACCACCTTTCCTCTTGCATCGTGAGACTATCATTGCGACTTGGAGGTGGATTTTGGGGACTTGTTCTATTGGTTCACTAAAAGTCGTTTTATTGGGACAAACGCATACTCCCACAGAAACATCTTATTACTTCAGCACAAAACAGGAGAGTGGAAGAATAATGATATCAGAACAAAACAGGAGCAGCTAAAACTATGCTGAAGGGCCAGGAAGGATCAACTTCCTTTCAGATAAGTTTGTACTTATCTTTAAACAATCCTCATGTCATAATACAGGAGTGCAGCGGGTGGGGAAAGAGGTTGCCCGTAGCAAGTTCTACTCCTACCCAACCCTGATTAAGAGGCAAATAGTGCCCACACCGTAGGTCCAAATATTTTTAAGTTATCGATCAAACTTACAAACTGCTAAATAAAATATGTCCTTTTCTTCCACCTTGACAAATATGCCTTCCTAATGACTTGGACACCCAGAACTGAATCTAGAATTTTCTTTCCCACTGGAGGTGTCAGCACGGGAAGATCCAGTCCTCAGCTATCTGGAGGGGACAGTTTGGTGAGGGAGAATGGTCTAGAAGGTGACTGCAGGTTCTTCATAGGCCTCTTCCTTGGGTTCCATGGATGCCTCACTCAGTGGTCTCTCTTGCTGAGGTCTAGGGATGATACTGGCCTGGAAGATAGGATAATTGCAAGAAAGCCTGTGAGTAGCTGCCCAACCTGTTGTATATGCAAAAAACTGAATTCAGCCCACTCACCCATATCACCAAGGTTGGAGGAATCTCAAAACCCTCCACAAAAGTGATTTAGCTAGATGTTAAAGGATGGATAGACCTGAGAAGGAAGGCTTAGACCCCCAGGCAGGGAAGTGTTCGAGCAATCTGGCTACCACAGGCGTGGTGGGAAAGCATATTGGAATTCAGACTAGAAGATGGAAAAGGAAGGTTGGAAAACCTGGTGGAGAGCCAGGGTTGCTCAACTGTGGGAGTGTTTTGAGCTGAACTGCACCTCCTCCTAAGATACATATGTTGAAGTCCTAACCCCCAGTGCCTCAGAATGTAACCTTATTGGGAAATAGGGTTTTGCCAATGCAGTCAATTTAGAATGAGGTCCTTGGCAAGTGGGTTTGTCGGCAGCAGAGGCGGGGCGGGGGGAGGTGGGTGGGTGGTTAATCAAATATTACTAGTGTCTTTGTAAAAAACGGGAAATTCAGACACAAGGACAGACACAAACACGGAGAATGTCAAAGATAGAGGCAGAGGTCAAGGGGATGCGTTCACATGCCAAGGAACCCACAGGCTGCCAGCAAACCCCCAGAAGGGAGACCTGCGCAGGTTCTCTCTCACAGCCTCAGAAGGAACCCACCCTACCAATACCTTGATCTTAGACTTGCAGCTTCCAGAGCTGTGAGATGATGAATCTCCATGGTTTAAACCACCAGGCTGTGGCGCTCTGTCACAGCAACCCTAGCTGACTGACTCAGGGAGTTTGCCTGCGCTCCCAAAGCATGGAGAACCATGAGAGGGACACAGAGGCGACATGTGGAAGTCATTTTCTGGGATGATTCATATGGCAGGTGTGAACAAGTGGAGGGAGCATGGGTGGAGTCAGCAATGGTGTCTGGCTGGTCTCCTAGCGTCAGCAGTAGAAGGGTCCGTGGCTCCCTGCAGGTGGAGGGATGTGAAGGCCAGCCATGGCTGGGGTGGTTCCTGTCTGCTCATTGCCCTCCACCATGACCATTAGCAGCCTGGTAAAGAGCAGAGCTGGCAATGATGGTGTTTATAGCAAGCATAAGGCCTTGGCAATGCAGAGTGGCTCGCTGCACCAGCAGTATCACAGCCCCTGATCCCTTAGCCTACAATTGCCTTCTCTGTGGATGTGGTGATGGGAGTACCAAAAATCCTTCCATAAAGCAGGCCATTTAGGAGGGCCTCACATCTTCAATAGCACAGGATTAAGGGCTGTCTCACTGCAAGGTCAGTGCAATGAGAATGGAGTCTGGCAGAGAAAGGAGACACCACAATGACATCTTACCTAGACTTGCACTGTCACAGGCTTACCATGAGGGTTAAGGCTACTTGCCTCCACCCAATAAGCAAATAACTTGGGTTGACTCCCAGTGCCTGTTGGAAAATCAACTTGGTTCTCTGTCTTCACATGAATGTGGGTCCATCAAAGACTTTAAGAGGAGGGGGTTATGTGAGGATGGTTGGTATGAGGAGTTTGCAACACTCTCCTAAAGCCAGGGAAGAATCAGTAAGAATGGATTTCACAGCAAGAGCAACAGCAGCATTTGTCACGTCCCTGCCTAATGAGCGTCTCTGACCTCCATCACTGTAACAGGCATCTGATATGGCAGAAATTTGATAATGCCTTGGGAACATAGGACTGAACATCTCAGGGTTTGGAACAACCAAAATTTAATTCCAGCCCATGGAACATGACAATGCACGTCGGCAAGGCTCCCTGCTCATCCCTGCTGCTCAGAGGCCAGGCCAAAAGGCACCAGTTTGAATGCTGGCCATGTGGCAAGCCAAAGAGCTCTGTGTGACCTCACATTGAAAATCAAATGCACATCCTTGAGGTGCTCTCTGCTCCTAACTCATGACCACAATGAGTCTTGTGGCACCCCAACACCCAACAAAGCCAGAAATTGCTAGTCTTTGAGTCTTCCTCATGGAGAACAGAGGTCAGCAAGGTTTGGTGATCAACATGGACAACGTCCCCATAATCCTGCAAGATTGGCATTATCCTCTTATTTCACACATGAGGCTCAGAGGAGCTACGTGACTTGCTTGAGTGAACATTTAAACTCAGGCCAGTGGATTTTTTCAAGTGTATCTTTTCATTCTAATTTGCTTCTCTCTCTCTCTCTCTCTATCTCTTTCTCTCTCTCTCTCTCTCTCTCTCTCTCTTTCTCTCTCTATCTCTCTCTCTCTCTCTCACACACACACACACACACTTCATACATATACCCATATATTCTCATTTTCTTTCCTTTTCATTGTGTTTGGGCAAAACAGGATTCCTAAGCTTTAGATGGGTCTCATTCCTCTGGAGGTTGCTCTGTACTGAGATGTGCATCTTTACAAATTGAAACTGATCTTGAAATACTCAAAATACTGAACTCAAAATAGCTCAGTTCAAAGCTCTGTCAACATAAGAAAAAATAAGAAGACTCTAATTTTGCCCCATATCTGGGAGTGCCATAATTTTGTGTAGCATCAAAAAAATTCAGAGTGAAAATAGAACAAGTCTTAACCCTTGCAAATGTTCACTCTTTGTACAGTAAAAAGCTTGTGGCTTGGTTCTTTGGGCAATTATGTCATTCCCCACAGGACTGACTGTCTGGTTCAAGTGCTGTTTTAAAACTGAGCCTTTAGTAGATGTAAGCAGGTTTTAATTTCAAGGTAGCAAATTGTTAGGAATGATGAAATCCAAGCTAGCGTATGAAATATTAGGAGTATTTGTGCTTTAACGTGTATAGCTCCATTGTCAAGGAACCAAAGGCAGTGAGGGAGGATGACTCAGAAAATACATATTCTGAATAATCCTGACATCAGAGAGAGCTAACAGGAAAATGCCTTTGATTACTCAAAGACAATTTGGGAAAATATCAGCTGTCTATTCTTGCCAGAATTGCAAAGGACTTTCAAAAGATCCTTTTGGGTGGAGTGGTATGAAGGGAAACAAAATCAGGGTGGGATGGTGAGTGAAGCTCTTCTAAGAAGCGTTGCTGCAAAATGTCAGAGAGATGAAAAACTAGTGAAGGGGAAGGTGGGGTTGAGACAGGAGGTTTTCTTTTGTTGTTGGTGGTGTTGTTGTTTTTTAATGAGTAATTTAGATCTTGTATTTTATGACTTCAAGTGAAATGTGGAAACCTCACTTCCATTTAGGTCTCTTTATGGTCCCATTTTTAAATATCATCTTGAGTATCAGATAGTGTTATGTTGGTTTGACTCATTAAATATGGTATCTAAAACTCACAGACAAAAGCCTAGTCTCGTTTGTGTCTCCGTCTACCTGCCTTTTCCATCGTTCCTTCCTCCTTTCTGAAAACTCCAAGATTCTTCCTTTCAGGTTTTCCTTTCTGTTTGAAGAGCTACCTTTAGCAATCATTTGGGATAGGTCTTTTAGGGACAATATTTTTTAGTTGTCCTTTATAGGAAAACGTCTTTATTTTCCTGAAGGATAATTTCAGTGGGTTTAGATTTCATTGTTGACAATCCTTTTCTTTCAGCCCTTGAAAAATGCTGTACCACTTTCTTCTGGCCTCTGTGGTTTCTGATGAGAAATCTGCTGTCATTTGAGTGGGTGTTTTCCTACAAGTGATGTGTCATTTCTCTCTCTCTCTGCTTTTAACAGTTTCTTCTGTGTCTTTGGATTTCAAAAGTGTAATTATGACATGTCTTGGCCTGGATTTCTTTAGGTGTATTCTATTTGGGATTTGTTCAAAAAGCTGAACAAAATATGTAAACAAAGAAAGAGTATTCAAAGACATAACAGCAGAAAACTCCCCAAATTTGGCAAAATATATAAACCTTTGTTTATATAAACAAAATATATAAACCTTATGTCTCTGAATACTCTTTCAGCCTCATGGTCTCCTCTCCTTCTGAGACTCCCAAAATATGAATGTTGGATCTTCTGTCAGAGTCCCACAGCTTCCTGAGGCTCTCTTCGTTTTCTTTGTTTTAATCTATTTTCTTTCTGTCGTTCAGATGAAGTAAGTTCTATTTCTCTGTCTTCAAGACCACTGCCTGACACACTGGCAGACTGCAATTGGGGGAACCTGAATAGGATTGGTCTGTAGAATCACTGCTCATTTGAGGTTTATAGTCATGATTTAAGATGAAACCAGTCAGTCTGGTTGAGTGATTGATAGTTTTAAAATCAAGTTCTGCTTGGACACAGACAGAAGGAAGAAAGGTACTTACACTAAAGCAGGTTAGGGTTTGGCAGGGAATTCTACTCGAGTAGAGGGCATCAGGAAGTTGATTATAATGACAGTCCACAGAGGGAGTGAATGGATTGTCAAATGGAAGATCTCAGTGAAGTTCAAATTGCCTTGGAATTGAAAGAATAGGAGGCAACACTCATGTTTTCAATGCTCAGAGTTCAGATCTTATATATCAGTGAGCCTAAGATCCCAGATATGATGGAGGAGTGACTGGTGGAAGTGGGAGGGAGGGGAATATAGATGAAGAGAAAGCAGTGGCAGAGGAGTAGATATCTGGCCGACCACAAGACCACCAATATAATTTATCTTCCAAATGGGGAGGCCTGAGAATGAAAGTGGTGCCGAGGATAATTACTGCAGGACAATAGGCCTAAGCCGGGACACTGCAAGAGAAACCATGACATATGGCCACCCTAGGCATCCATGAGGTTGGAAACAACAGTATAGATGATGATCAGAATGTAGATCATGATCAGGATGGAGTGTGCACAAAGCTGTGGCTGGATCTAGTGTGTGAAATGACTGAGAAGGAACAAGTAAGGAGACAGTGGCAATGACCAGGGCAGGGGATGGCAGAGGCCAGTGAGACACATCCTTGAGCATCAGAGACTTCTGGTTAGGAGAGAGGGAGAATAAAGGTTTGGAAGGAGCATAAGAAAGAGGAGAAACCAACTCCACTTCCTGATCCTGATATAGGCAGTGTGTGAGAAAAAAACCCTACGTCTCCAGTGACAGGGTGTTCCCAGAGAACAGCCAGGTGTCAAAAGGTGAGAGCAAAGATCAGAGAAGAACTTGATGGGACACAGGGCAGAATCCTGGAGACATGCACTGTACTCAGGCTGGCCAGAAGATGGAGGTGGAGGGGAGGGATGCGCCATAGGGTCAGATGAGAACTTGCACAGGACTTGGGGGCATGACATTTGGAGTAGCACCCTCGGATGTCTACTGGGGATGGATGTAGATGGGGATAAGGCATGTGGGCCACAGACAGGATTGATCAGTCTGAATGCTGAGCTCAGTCATGTGGCTCCTATCACGCTGAGGAGGAGCAAGGTGGTGTCCACCAGGAGAGCCCATGCTGTTGTGAAGGCTCAGGGTGATGGGTTCCAGAGTAATCCTGGCCTTCTTCGTGCCATCTATTAACTCAGCATTTTTCCTTAAATCCTAAAGGGAAGCTACTTGGGAGTCTGAGGAGGGAGGAACACTTGTGTCCAGGAGGTTGAGGCTGACGTGAACACTGATAGCGCCAGTATACTCCAGCCTGGGCAACACGGCAAAACCTTGTCTCAATAATAATAATAATAATTATTATTATTCTAAGGTAATGCTCAGTTTCTGTTTTGTTCTCTAGGCATATTTTGGTTTACCTTTAAGTGAGCTATGGTATCAAACACGTCCTCCTTGCCCTCAGACTTAATTTTCTTAGAATTTGTGGATTTAAGACTCACCTGTTACAGCAATATAACCAAAAAACAAACTTTAAGTAAGTCTACAGGATGCTATTTGTCTGGCTGGCTGAATAAACCTAAGTGTTCTGAGAAACCTTTCCATCACCACCAAGCATGGAACTGCTACGGAGAAACTGCAAGATGGGAAAGTGTTCATTAACAAGAATTTAGCATGTCAGGCTGCACGATATAAAGGAATATTGATGTCTTCTGTCGAGTGCATCTCCCAAGAGAAATCAGAATAAATAAAACCGTCTCTTACTGGCTCCAGATAAAAATTTCCTGATTTCCCAAATCACATTTGAAGGGAACAAGGCAGGGTAAATTCTGTTGGTCCCCATAATGTGGTCAGGACTTGGTGAGCAGACGGAAGGAAGGGGATGCAGTTTCCAGGAGCTGCTCCTCCCTGGCGTCTGGCCTGTGTGAATGGCAGCCTCTCAGACAATGGTTGTGAATGAACCTAGTTTAGGATGCTGGTCTCAAAACAAATCACTTTCTACCTGCCCGTGCTTCCTAAGTCATTGAAGACAGTTATTATCAGACAGATTCCTAAATCCTGAGTGTTCTTCTTCTAACCTTGTGGAAAAAGTTATAAAACTGGAACCTCTAAATATTTAAGAACAACAAGAGTTATTTTAGCTGACTGTTTGAATTTTTCTTCGTGTTTATTTAATTTTTAAAAAGCCCTCCATCGTTGCCCTGTTAGTTGCTCCTACCTCCTAAGCCTGCTCAGTCTTTGTGACAGCTGATGATGCATTGTCCCTACAGACAGTTTAGTTAGCAATTGCAGCTTGTAAATGGCACTCATTCTTCCAAATACTTCAGTCGTCTAGCCATATACACCAGCATCATTCTACAGCACATGAATGAAGTTATGGCAATTCTAAAGGTGCCTGTTACCTGGGCATCCACTTCAACACCCACGTGATCCTAATGCTCTGCAGTGTCAGGCACTGGGAATTCAGAGATGGAATACACAGCCTCCATTCCCACCATCTGGTGAAGGCGCACACCTGCTTTGTGGTCCCTGTCCTTAGTGTCTTTCTGGGACCCAATTTTAATGACCACATGAAATCTCATAGCTTGTCTATCTAATTTCCAATGTTCCCCTATTTAAACTGCAGTCTAGCTACACTTATCTGCGTATATGGCTCCATCTCTGTTGTATTTCATCTATCCAACCCTTTTGTATAAGAAGGCAGGATATGAATGAATTCAATGTAAACAGATACTTCCAATACAACTTGATAGCTGCTATAATAAATGAATGCCTGGAGAGATTTCAGAATCCTGGGGACTTGCACTGGACTCAGGCTGGAGATAAGGGAATGTCTTCCCTAAGGATTTATATAAATGAAGAATAGGGTGTAAAGGGTCAGCTCTTGAAGACATGCTTTCATGTTGCAGTAGCTGGGAGCACTTCTGTATGGGTCATGCATACGGCCGAGGTAAGCAAATGGCAAGGTGGGAGTCTGGATTGGAGGACAGATCTCTGATCACAATCAGCCCTAAATGCCATTGCTAGAAAATATAAATATTGTCCAATGGTGGAGGGCAGTCATTGAAAAGATGCCATGCAGAAGGGTGGCATCATCAGATCTGCACCTTGGGAAGATCCTTGACGTCGAAGGTGAAAGGAAAAAGAGAACGATTCATTTGCTATTGCAGAAATCACTTAAGAATTCATGCTGTACTTCCGCTGCAGGTAGTGGTAGGGTAGGTAATTGGGACCATCCCCAGTTGGGATTGGGATCCCACTCCAAGGAATGCACCCTAGGTTTCTCAGACACATACCAGGGAGTGGAACTGCAGTGCGTCCTGAAGGCAGTGGTGTTACGATCCACTTTTAACTAGGAACCACCTAGTGTCCCCCAAGTGACAAATGGGAAAAAAGCATGCTCTGTATTAATGCCATGGAACCCTACACAACAACGACTATGCTTTGCTGCATAGATGAATCTCAAACTCATAACTGTGAATGAAAACAGAAAATGAAATGAAAATCAAGGACGAGAATACATACAGAGAGGGAAATTCAGGGCACATGTGTGAGAGAGGAAACTAGGAGAAAAGTAAGGAAGTGATCACTCTTAACCTGGTCTAGGGATTGCCTTCAGAAGGAGGAAGAGGATGTTACCCAGCAGAGAAAACTCTGAACCTTCCAGAATTCGAGGAACGTTCTTTTGCTTGACCTGAGGACTGGTTACTTGGCTGTTTCTGATATACTATGAGGTTGGTTCAAAAAACAAAAACAAAAACAAACAAACAAACAAAAAACATGATTTTACATTTGCACCAACCTAATATATATGTGAATTTTGTGCTATTTTCTTGAGTGCTGTATGTCATCATTATTGTAAATGGTTTTTTAAAATGTGAATGGTAAGAAAGGGTGGGAACCTGTAATAAAGTAATAAAGTGAGATATTTTAGAAGAGAATCCGTAGGGTTGGATGAGTGACTGATGGAATCGAGAGGCACCTAGAATCACCCCGATGTGTGTTGTTGGCCAGCAGGTGGGATGGTGGCTTTCCTCACCACATATGAGTTATGTGTGTAAAGGGTCAGCTTTAGGAGCAAGTCTAGTGGACTCAAACAGAGGAAATCATGAGTTAGGTTTTAGACTTGTCTAGATCCAGATGCTCAGGTCTACTAAGAAATTGGATACTGGCCTAGGGCTTGAAACAAAAGTATGGTTATGAATTTTCGATTTGAGGGGCATCAGCATTGGCAATCAACATAAGACATCAAGAATGCAAATGGCTAAAAAGTGTGTGTGTGTGTGTCTAGATTTGTTAATAGAAAAAATACATAAAATCAACATAAAAAGCTCTTGAAGAACTTCTGGAGTCTAAACTTCTAGTTTGTAGTTGAATGGTGGAGACAAAAACAGTATATTACAGAGCTAGAAATAAAGGATCAGAGTGAAAGAGGAGAACAAAATAGCTGCTTTTGAAGGTCCCTAAACAGAAGGAGAGGGGAGGGGAGGTACCTATGAAGGGGCATGAGTTCTCAGGAGAGTTCTTTCTGGTCTGTCTTTAGCTATGGCAGATGCTGTTACTACTGGGCAGAGAAGATAATGATGCAGAAGGGGCAGGAAAAGATGGAATCCAAACCTCAAGTGTTGGCGCTCCTCTTGAATAGGGAGAGAAACACCCTCTTACTGCAGAGAGAGGAACAGCAGCTGGGACAGCCCATGCAAGAACAGGAAACGGATCCTAAATTTTTCTGGCTGATTTTAGATGGCTGCAGAAGCACAGAACGTAGAAGTCCTAGGAGATAAAATCAACAACTTAAACGACCTTGAGCAACTTCACCCCCTTCCAATCTCAAGTCTGTGTACTTCCAACATTACAATTTATGCGAATTGCCACTTTGTAAGGGAAATGAATATTTGGGAAAAGAAATAGTGTAGCATCCATGGCGACCTAATTGGTGTTTCTAAAATCCAAATAATTTAAGTTTCGCAAAACACTAGTGTGGTCAAAGAACAAGTATGCACAGTAAAAAGCAGCAGATTTCATTTTAAATGTGAAATATTGAAAGAAGAAATGAGCAGCATTGCATCTGCTCTTTCTTTTTTTGTTTTTCCTTCCTTCCTTCCTTCTTTCCTTCCTTCCTTCTTTCCTTCCTTCCTTCCTTCCTTCCTTCCTCCCTCCCTTCCTTCCTCCCTTCCTTCCTCCCTTCCTCCCTCCCTGCCTTCCTTTGTCTTCCTTTCTTCATTTTTCACTTCTTTTCTTTTTTTATTTAGAAAGCATGCATTGTTTCAAATTTTCCCTTGAAGTCTATTCTCAGGTTTGCAGTTGACATGTACAGAAAAAGGAATTGATAACCTCATGAGAAAATGGAAAAAGAAAACAGATGCTTATTACTGTCTCACAGCATTGCTGTCCCCAAATTAATTAGACCAGGAAGCTTGTAGGCTGACAGCTTATCTACCTTTTAATTCTGACCAGAGCAAGACTGAAATTCCTTTGAGAGAACAGGGGCGAAGGTGCCACTGAATGTATTACGAATGACCCGCCATTTGATGTGTTACCAAAATCACTGTCAATTTTTTATTCACCTTGGATGAATTGTATTGCAGACAAGACACATACATTTAATTACTGGAAGTTTGGAATCTAGGGATAAATTTTCATGCATTCATTTGCCATGATTTTGAAAAACAAAAACAAAGCAAAAACTCTAGTACTAAAAACAGTTTAGAAACCAAAATGAATCACGTTTTCAGAAAACAGACCCACTGGATGGTAGAATTAAAGGTAATTTAAATTTGCTTCTTTATGCTTTTGATTATTATATGATTTTCTTTTTCAGCAAGTATCATTACTTCTATAATGGAAAGAAAGAAAAAGAAAGCAGCTACAGTAGCCACGTTCTGGATTGCCTTCCACTCAACCAACCCAGTCAGATGCCCCACTGGTCCTCTGAGATGCTTGCGCACCTGTGTTCCAGCTAGCTGGGCTGCTGTTGTCCTATCCTCGTAGAGCTCCAGGATGCTGACATGCACCTACTTTGTTGGACTCACAGGCATGGACTTCAGCAGCTGAATGGTGTGCTTAGTTTGAAGGATATTAGCACAGAGGTGCACAGCAGGCAGAAGGGCCCCGCACACAGCCAGATCCTCCTGCCAGCTGAGGACACCAGACGAGTTGGCAAGAAAGCCCACGCCACATCTAAAGCCGTAATAGTGCCAGGACGATGTTCCCCAGGACTCGCCAGCTGCCCTTCCTACATCTGGCTGGAGCATCGCAAACACTTATCTGAACATATCCAGCTTACGTGGGTGAAGGACTTGAAGGACCATGCTAACAGCACTCACAGTCTGGGTATATTTCCACATCAATACCCAGGAAGCCCCCAATTTAGGCTTCCCAAGAGCTGGTTGTGCTTTTGCTAAACGCACTTATGCTGCTTCTACTTGGTATTGGTATTAATTCAGATAAGCCAATAATAGTGGTAATAAATACTGAATGAGTGCTTACGGCATGCAAGGCTAGCAAAATTCATTTAATGCTCATAACAATTCTACTATGTATGTACTATTATTGCTTTTTTTTCAGATGTAGCACATCTGAAAGTAACACGCCTAAATTCCCATGGAGTGCCAGGTTCAGAACCCAAGTGATCTGGTTTGAGTTTCCCCCTGAAACACCATGAAGAACAGAATTAAAGCAGTTGGGCTGTGTTGTATTTTTCCTTCTATTATGGGAGGGTGAAGGGATGGTCCTAGAGGAAATAAATTAAGGCATAATTCTGGGCTTTGGGGCAAAAAGACTAATAATATTTGCTTGGAGAATAGCTATCTGTGGAGTACTTCAAGCAAGATATCCATGACTTACAACTGCTTGTGTAATCAATTTACATCCATGCAGTATGGCTCCTGGGCAGAGGTCACACAGGACTCCCTTCTAGAGAGTATCCAATGAACTCATAACTTACTTTTCTCCCCGTTATGTACTACAATTGTTTTTGCATCTCCTGCAGCTTCCTGTTAGTTCTCTTAGTCTTCTCACCATTCAGGTGAACAGTTCAGCAAATGCCTGTCTTCACTGCCCCCCTCCTTCACACCCTGCTCTCTGCAAATCCTGTCCCCATCCCCTGTCCCCATCCCCCCAGTCCTTAGGTCCAAAGTCTGTTTTTAGGTCTGTGAGATTTCTGAATGCTCTACTGGCTTCTGGGCCTCTCCACAGCCTGCTTCTGTCCAAGATGGTGATGTTCTCGGCCTCTTGCCCCATCTGCCAAATTGGGCAGATGTTCCAAAGTAACAAGCAGCCCATCAAAGCTCCTCTTCATGCCATGCACTCCTCTCGAATGTGGGCTCTGAGGAAGTGGCTCCTGTGAGCTGCCTCTATGGCTCTTCAGGGCATTTCAACAGCTTCTTACATTTTATCTGGCTTTTTCAGTGGCTCTGGGCAAGAACATTGGTCTGCTACAAACTAGTTCATGGCATTCAGAAGCAGAACTGCTATATTTCAGTTTGGAAAAACAAAAATAAAAAAGAAGTGACTTATCTACTGTAGTACTTCTACATGTTTTAGGTTCCACAAACGCAAATGCATTTCATTTTCAGTTTGAGTTTTTTGTTGATACAAGGTTATTGTTCTTGTTTTTAAAAACTCACACTCTGCAAGGGCCAAGGGCCTGGTTAGGAAGGTGGCCGCAGTGGAAAGAGAAGGAATTGCTTGGGAATTCTGCCAGCAAAACCATTCAGAGTGGTTTTGTCAGAGACAGCTTTGAGTTACTGGGGCTAGAGGTGGGGAGGTGAGGAGGAGGCAGACACGGGGATATTAACGGGGCACCCTCTCAGCCCTGCTACAGACAGAGGCCAATAGCCTGGGAGCAGCTCTTTAGAGGGGATCTATCAATGGCTCTGGCCAGGGTTTCAGCCCATAGCTCAGATATAGGTGGTGAGAGATCAGTACGAGCAAAATCCCATCAAACTTGCTCAGAAGTTATATTAAAGCAGAGCCAAATCAAGGCTTAAGTGTAAGAGTACACTTGCAGCTTGTACATTACAGAGGCATAATCATTAACTGGTCAGACATTATCTTCTTTTCTGAGACAGTCTCCCTCTGTCACCCAGGCTGGAGTGCAGTGGCGCAATCACGACTCACTGCAGCCTCGACCTCCCGGGCTCAAGTGATCCTCCCACTTCAGCCTTCTGAGTAGCTGAGACTATAGGCATGTGCCACCACGCCCAACTAGACAATATTTTATGTGTAGGAAAAGGCAAGGCCTAGGATCATGTGTGTTTTGACTATAGGAATGTAGGGACTCAGGTGAGAGACATGGAGGGGCTCTGTGCTCTATTCTGTTTTGTCTTCAAAGCATCCCACCAGACAGCTCCACGTTGTCACAGTGTCAGGGGCTTTGTGGAATTATGCTGGCCAGCAGAAATGAGCAAATGTGGCTTCTCACCTCTGCTACTGTGTCTCGCAGTGAACAAGGTGGCCATGTCCCTCTCTGAAGCCTGCCCGGATGGACTCCACACCCGACCGGACTCCAAGCCTGACCAGCGCCTAGAGATTGGGGGCAGCTGCTGGGGTTCGCCACTCCAGAGCTCAGTGCTCTTTATGCTTTTGCTGCTGGGCTCTTGTGTGTATTTTTGAGGCGTCACATTTTATCCACATCTTCATGAATTTCTCATAGGAGGAGGGGGGCTCATGTGAGCTCCTAGTGCCCTGTGGTTACTGGAAAGTGAAGCCCTAACAGCCACCTTCCTCTGCCTCCACCTATTTGAGATCTCAGTAAGATTGGCAGTGTCTCTACACTGGGAACCTCACCTTCCATTTGATTGATATTTTTGAAGGATAAAGAGAAAAGGAGAAGACTGTAATACATGAGTGAGGATGTGTGCATATGTGTGTGTGTGAGAGAGAGAGACTAACTAAATCCTAAGTGTCCAGGGAAAAGCCTAATGCTGGAAAAACAGAGTAATGAAGCTGAGTTCCCCCTCTTTCTCAGCAGCTTCATTGATTTACAGTTGACATACCATAAAGTTCACCTTTGTAAAGTGTATGGTTCAACCGTTTTGAGTATATTTACAAAGCTGTGCAAGTATCACTGCTCTCTAATTTTAGAACAATTTCATTACCTTGTACCCAGAAGAAACCTCGTACCCATTAGCAGTGGCTCCTCCTTCCTCTGCACTTTGCCTCCTCCAGCCCCAGCAATGCCTACTCCACTGTCTGTGAATTTGACTCCCCTTGTACTTCATAGAAGTGGCTTTTGTGACTAGCTTCTCTCACTTTTTGGCTATGATGACTAATGTTTCTATTAATATCCATTTACAGGATTTTGCATGGATGTGTGTTTTAATTTCTCTTGCATGTATACCTAGCAGTGGAATTGCTGAGTCATATGGTTACTGTGTTTAACACTGTGAGGATCTAACCAACTGTTTTCTAAACAAAGTGGCTTTTTTAAAAAAAATTAATTTTATTTTTATTTTAAGTTCTGGGATACATGTGCAGGACATGCAGCTTTGTTACACAGGTAAACGTGTGCCGTTTATCCTGATGCTCTTCCTCCACCTGCCCCTAACCACAGACCCCAGTGTGTGTTGTTCCCCTCCCTGTGTCCATGTGTTCTCATTGTTCAGCTCTCAGTTATAAGTAGAATATGCTGTGTTTGGTTTTCTGTTCCTGTGTTAATTTGTTGAGAATGGCTTCCAGCTCCATCCATGTCCTTGCAAAGGATATGATCTCGTTCCTTTTTATGGCTGCATAGTATTTCATGGTGTATATGTACTGGCTTTGTATTTTAAGGACTGTTTGAGATTGCACCCCATCATGCACTGCTGGTGCATGTGAATGTGAAGTAATACAGCTGCTTTAGAAAACAGCCTACCAGCCCCTCAAATGGTTAGACATAGAGTTACCACATGACCAAGCAATACTACACCTATGTATATACGCAGGAGAAGTTAGAACGCGTATCCCCACAAAAATGTGTGCACAAAGGTTCAAAGGGATATTGTTCACAATTGTGAACAAGTAGAAAGCATCCAATGTTCATCAACTGATGAATGAATAAGCAAAAGGTGATAGATCCACACAATGGGATATTATTTGGCAAGAAAAAGGGGTGAAGATGCTACAGCATGGATGATCCTTAAAAACATTCTGCTAAGTTGAAGAAGCCAGTCATCAAAGACCACATGTTGTATGAAACTATTTCAGGAAAATCTCCAGAAGAGGCAAATTCCTAGAATCCAAAGGTGGAAGAGTGATTGTCTAGGGCTGAGGTGGGAAAGAGGGGGAGGATTCTTTGTTTTGACATAATGCAAATGTTCTCAAGTGAACTGTAATGATGGACACACAACTCTATGAATACATTAAAAGCCATTAAATTGCACACTTGAAATGAGTGAATTGTATGGTGTGTAAATTATATCATAAACACACGGAAAAAAAAAACAACAAAAAACCCTCCTGTTCAGTACCCTATATCCTGAATGCTGTCACGCTTATGTGAATGAACCATCCTGGATGGAAACATTCTCTCTTCCCTCTTTCACATGGGTTGAGTCACATGGGGAACTTGCTTTCTCTACCCTAGCAGAGAATTGCTTTTTAACCAGCATTTAGCATTGTTGGCTAACTTTGAAGATAAATCCAGTTTATCCTGCATGTAAGAAAAATTGACTATTGCCAAGGCCAAGTTTGAGAGAACAAAACTATTTCTGACTGAAGCCCTCTCAAGCATATGCCAGCCCAGCTATACTGGGGGCCTGCCTTAATCTTCCCCACTGTGAGGCAGACAGTGTGAGTACCTGTGCCTGCCTGTAGGTGGCTGGCTGAGATGGGGCAAAGGAATGGGAGGAAACTCCAGGGTGATGGACCACTAGGACCCTCACTGCCACAACACAGGACATCAAGTCCCTGTCACTGCCAGGTGCAAGAGTGAAAGCCGAGTGGAGGAGCTGATGGAAAGGAGGTGTTGGCTGGGGGCTTCTCGGTTCTCTGCTTACTGCTGCAACACAAAATTCTGGAGATGAAGACACTCCCATTCTCAGCCACTGACTTTGCTAATGAAGTAATCAAGGCCCTGAGAGTTGACCTGAGGTCCCAGGTGGTAATACGACTGACACTCACAACGTGCTGTATTCCAAAGAGCGGGTGACAAAGCGGGTGTCCTGAAACACCAGCAAGTTTCCCAAGGGTTTCTTTTTAACTCTGAACATAAGAGGTCTATATCTTTCTCTCCAGATTAAAGGGATATAATAGAGAGTTCAGAAATAAACTCATCCACCTATGGTTAATTGATTTTCAACAAGGATGCCAAGCGCATCCTTATTCAATGAGTAAAGAATATTCTCTTCAAAAGATGGTGCTGGGACAACAGATAATCCACATGCAGAAGATGTACAAAAATTAACTCCAAATGAATCAGCAGCCTAAACAGAACAGCTAAAACCATAAAACTCTTAGAAGAAAACATAAACATAGGATGATTATTTTTGCTAAATATCTCTACAAGGAAGTCATAAAATCTGAAATGACTGAGAGTTAGTGGCCAGGCCAGATCAAAAATAATTTTTGACAGCTTTGTTGAGATATAATTCACATACCAAACAGTTCACCCAGGTAAAGTGTCAGTCAGTGGTTTTGGTATAGTACATTATTAATTTTCAGAACTGTGATAAAATAAAATATAACATGTGCTATTTTTAGCCATTGTAAGTGTACAAGTCAGTGACATTAATTATATGCCCACCATTGTGCAATCCTCACCACTGTCTATTTCCAAAAGTTTTTCATCACTCCAAACAGAAACTCTGTAACCATGAAGCAATAACTCCCCATTCTCTCCTCTTCTCAGCCCCTAGTAACCTCGAATCTAATTTCTGTCTCTATGAATTTGCCTATTCTAGATGGTCCATATAAATGAAATCATATCATCCTTTTTTCTTTTGTGTCTGGCTTAGTTCACTTGACGTTATGTGTTCAAGGTTCAATCATGTTGCTGAATGTATCAGAAAGGCATTTCCTTTCTTTCTTGATAATAGTTATATGTTTTTGTTTATCCAAGTATTTTCTCCCATTTTGTAGGTTTTATTTTCACTATCTTGATTACGTCCTTTGATGCCCAAAAGTTTTTAATTTTGATGAAGTCTAATTAATCTATTTTTTTCTTTTGTCATTCATGCTTTTGGTGACATATCTAAGAAGCCATTGCTAAATCTTAGATCTTGAAGATGCACTCTTGTGTTTTCTTCTGGTTTATGGTTTCAGCCCTTCTGTTTTGGCTGCTAATTCATTTTGAGTTGATTTTTGTACATGTTTTGCATGTGGATACCCTGTTGTCCCAGCACCATCGTTTAAAGAAAATATTCTTTCCCCATTGAACACATTTGACATCCTTGTTGAAAATCAATTACCATAAATGAGTTTATTTCCGAACTCTCAATTATATTCCATCAATCTTGATGTCTATTTTGGCTATCATATCTTTTTAAATCAGAAAGTGTGAGTTTGCCAACTCTGTTTTTCCCTTTTAAGATTTTTTTTGGCTACTCAGTTTCCTCTGGGAATTCCATATTAATTTAAGGATCAGTTTTTCCAATTCTGCAAAATGGCCATTGGAATGTTGATAGGGATCTGTAGGTCTATGGATCGCTTTAGGTGCCTGGGACAATGTTGAGTATTTCTAACTATGGCATGGAATTTCTTTCCATTTATTTAGGTCTTCTTTAATTTCTAACAACTATTTTTTAAACTTTTATGAGCCCATGTGGGATCAGAGAAAATAGAAGGAACAGCGCCTGTCTTCTAGAATGCCTCCAGGAACAGGAGAGGCCATGTTTTTTCCTGTTTAGAAGTTAAAGCCATTGTTTGCCTCAGTGCTTTTTGGCAAGTCTTTTACTTCATATGAGCAGCCAGTAATCACTAAAGAGCAAAGTACTGAGATGTTAGCTTCCAAATGGTTATTCTGGCATTGGAGGAGCATAAACAGGACAAGACAAGAACCCTAAAAGCAAGTTCCCCCATTGTTAAAAGAAGAACCTTAGGCAAAGCCAATATGGGAAAGATGAAAACATGAGACCATGTGAAAAAAATTAAAGTCTGTATAGGGGAGCAAAGTTGCAAAAAAAACAGTGGTCTGTAAAAAAACAAACAAACAAACAAAAAAAACTGACATATTTGACAAGTAGCTATTGTTTTCCCCAAGGTGATTACACAAATCCCTGAGACAAAGATGAACAACCACAAAGAAAATTGAGTGGAGGCTGTTTGCAAATGACATGTAAAATTGGCTAATAAAAAAATAAAGATGTTCTAAACCTCATTATAATTCAATACATGTACATCTTAACAACAAAATACCGTATTTTACCTATCAGATGGGCCTTGATTAAAAAGTTGACTAATGCCTATTATATGGGTGATGCTGTAAGGAATGAGCGACTCATAATCTGTTTATGGGAATATAAATTGGTGCAACTCTGGAAAGTGATTTGGCAACACGCATTTTTAAAAAAATATCCTTTGACTCAGCAATTTCTCTGTTAGGAAGTGATCCTACAAGTATGCTCACAAAACTATGCCAAGGTACCTGTGGAAGGATGCTGTTTTCGGTACTGTTTGTAATGGCACAACTAGAGCAAATTAGAGAGAGAACCTAAGTACCCATCAATGAGGAACTCTCAAATGTTATACTGTATCCATTCTAACCGGATCTGGGGTAGAGAAAACAAGTCTTTCATGTGACTTAACCCATGTGAAAGAGGGAAGAGAGATTGTTTCTGCCCAGGGTGGTTCATCTGCATAAGGGTCACAGCTTTCAGGAGGTAGGGTAATTAACAGCAGAGTTCTGTTTTGTTTTGTTTTGTTTTGTTTTGTTTGTTTGTTTTTTAACACAGAGTCTCGCTCCTGTTGCCAGGCTGGAGTGCGGTGGTGCAATCTCAGCTCACCGCAACCTCTGACTCCCTGGTTCAAGCGATTCTCCTGCCTCTGCCTCCCGACTAGCTGGGATTACAGGCACGTGCCACCATGCCCAGCTAATTTTTGTATTTTTAGTAGAGACGGGGTTTCACCATGTTGGCCAGGATGGTCTTGATCTCCTGACCCCGTGATTGCCTGCCTCCGCCTCCCAAAGTGCTGGGATTACAGGCGTGAGCCACTGCACCCAGCCAGAATTTTGCTTTTTTAACCATGTGTTTGAGATATAATTTACATGTGCAGGAAATATTGCACATTTTAAACATGATGACAATTCGGTTATTTATTAACATATTTATTGAACACTTTGGTTGATATGTATGTTATGCATGTAGATGAAACTCAAAGCTCAATTATGAAGTATAAAAAGCAAGTGGCTAAACGTTGTGAATAATGGTGTAAAATCATTCAGTGAGTGTGGATTTTTGCAGCATAGACACACATGGGCATATGTATAACATTTCTCTGGAAGTTTACATAGGAGGCTGCTAAGTAATGTCTCCCTTTGAGTGGTGGGACCAGAGTTGAGAGTGGAGGGAAGTTTATGAAAGAAACTTTTCTATGTTACTTCATTTCCTTCTGTACTCTCTGAATTTTTACCATGTAAGCCTATGATACTTACATTAAATAAAACTTTGTAAAACAGTCAGAAAACTAGCTAAAAATGACTACTTTCCAAATTTATGCAAAATAATCATAGCTTTGGGCTAATTAGTTTTTTTAACATGCAAAAGTTTGTGACAGAATTAAGACCTATTCATGTGATTAATTTAAATTATTAAAAGGCACACACATGTGCACATATACATACACACACACATTCATTGTTCTCTAGTTATGTTTGATCTATGATTAGAAGAATGCTGTGTGTGTATGCGTGTGTGTGTATGTGTGTGGTGTATGCATATGTTTGGGGATACATGTGGGGTGTGTGTGGAGGTGTGGTGTGTGGTATGTGTGTAGTGTGTTCAAGCGCCTGTGTGTGTGCATGTAGTATGTGTGGTGTATGTGTACACATGTGTGTGCACATGCAGGTGCATGTGGTATGTAAGTGGAATGCATGTGTGTAGGGGGGGCTGTGTTTGTAGATAAGCATAACTGGGGGGCTTCGGGGCGAAGAGTAGGGTTACCAGCAGTCCAGGGAAAGGGGCTCCTAGGCAGAGGGAGTGACCAGGGAGGAAAGGGAGGGTGCCTGGAAACGAGCACTTACCCTGTGGCTGGGCCTGGGGACCCTGGCACTGCTACCCTTGTGCTCGCTGCTAAAATTGAGCGCCACATGATCATCGGCCCTTGGTGTGGACGTCAGATTCACAGTGTAGGTGGCTGTGGTGCAGGAGCATGGTGTGATGGTGCATAGCCATGCCACGAAAGACAAAGGAGTTATCTTGCATGTGCCTGTTCTTCCCTCTACCAACACAAAGAAATGCAACAAAAGAAAGGAGGCAGCCATGGACAAGCTGCTGCCAGGGCCAATTTAGTCAGAGTTCCATGATGCTTTCAACCCTTTTGTTAAATGAGAAGTTGTACCAGATGGTTTCTCAAGCCCCTTTGAACTCCAAGGATAGAGAGGCAACCTAGGACTCTTAAGGAGTACAGTGACCATTTCACCATCAGTGAAAGGGAGGAGAACAGTGGCAGAGGGTGGCCCTGCTGCAGCACTGGGGCCTGTTGGGCAACACACTGATTGAGAAACTCAGCCCCAGGCCCCACTGGAGCCCTGATAGAAGCTGCAGCCACCCTGAGCCACTAAGGCGGCCCCAGCTAGGGGACAGCAGACCCTTGTCTTGTGAGTGCTAGCAGCCCCAGAGCACAGGACAGCCTTGTGACATGTGGCCAAAGACCTCAGACAAGTCCCCGAGCCTCTCGGCCCTTTACCTTGCCTTCAACAAGCTGAGGTCAGTGCAGAAGGTCCCTGGGAGTACTCCGTCAACTCTGTAGTGAGACTACAAATTGGTGTCATTTGTCCCTCTTGACTTGGCCTGTCACATCCACCCAGTGGTGTGGACATGGCCTTGGGCACTGATATGATGTAGCTGGGACCCTGAAATCTGGGGACCTCTCCTCCATACCCCCAAATCCAAACAGGAACACTGAATGTCCCATCTTAAGGCTGTAAATGTTTTCGGCAAGAAGTTAGGAGAAATGGATGACAAGTTTCACTTCCAGATATCTGTGAAGACAGGACCTCTTGGTAAACTCCCAGCAACAGCTGCAGTGGTGGACACACAATTAAGTGCTTACTGATGAGACTGGAATCCTATTTCCAGTCAGCTGCTTGGCTCTGAACATGTGTTTCTTACGGTTTATTCTGCGTAATTTCCAATCTAGCTGCCTGTTTCGAAGAAAGAGAAAAAGTCAGATCTAGAATGTTATCCAAGGAGTACTTTCACTTTTACTGTGGTTTAGTCACTTAACTTTAAACCAAGCAAGCCCACAGCACGTTGTTCAAACGGGTGGTGGGATCCTGGAGTGGGACACACCATACATGCTTGCACTGGATGGCTGCAGTCCAGCCCTGAGTCCAGATGCGCTGGCCTGGGAGCCCACAGCCCGGCCCGCTTCCCGTCCTTGGAGTAGCCTTGGGACCTTTAGGGCAGCCCTGGACCTTTGAGCATTTAAGGGAGAAGCAAATGTGACAAGCTTATTTCTAGACCCTGTTTCAAAGACACAGGAAGCTGTGATTCAGTCAGAGGACGGCCCTGCTGACCTACATGCGCCAAATGAAATCTCCTTACTTAGAAGACGGCCCTTGCCCCTCTCCTTCTCCCAGAGCCTCCTGGGTCCACAAGATCTGTTCTGTCTCTGCCCTGGATTGGTTCCATGGGCCTTGGCCTCAAGGTTGGGGAAAACACAAAATAAATCCCCCATTATCTTTCAGGCCTCAGAGCAGCCAGCAGCATAGGGATGTCAGACAACCCAAACAGAAGGAACCTCACGTCTACCTGGGAAGAGGGTTTCCAGTGTTTACTTCATGTTGGCCCTGTCCATGCAGAGATCCCTGAGAGGCACACAGTGGCACCAACATGACCTGCACCATACCCACTTAGTCTCCAGGCATCCACCATGACCCCGGACAGTATAAGTTCCAACTCCAGGAGTTTACTGGATCTTGAACAGTCTCTCCTCTCTCCTGTCACGCCCTCCATTCCTGTCTTCAGGCATCCACTGTGACCCTCAGTGGGCCCCACCCCAACTCTGGACATCCGCGTTGACCCCGTATGGTCTCCACCCCATCCCTAAGCATCCAGTGGACTTTTCTAGCATAGCCTGACAATAAGGCTGTTACCAGGAGGACTGCAATTTGGTCCTCAAGAAGGGAGATAGGTTATTGACCTCCATATGCAAGTCCCAGGAGGGCAATGGCCCTGCCCTCCCAAAGGTTCTGTGTCTACAGAATGGAGCTGCAGGCCGTCTGTGGTCCAGGGAGGGAAGAGATGGGTCAGGACACACTTGAGGAAGCAGCTCATCTGCTAAAGGACTGGAGAAAATTCCACATCTCAACTTCCTCGTATAAATTCACATTTTAAGAATGCACTTAAACCAATACACCTTCTGTTAATTCTTTTGTTTTGATTCTTTTTTCCTTTCTGGAGAAATTTCTAAGAACCCGGAGATAAATGCCAGGATGAAAAACTTGTACATTCCCACGCAACAACTTAAATTAGCTCTGAGGTTTGGCTGTGGAGAAAGAACCAGTAACTGGTTGTATTTGAACTATGTGGCCACTGTTAGTCCAGTATCTCTAGGTGTTTGCATAGGAAGACCGGTTAAGGAGAGCTAGGGACACTGATGGGAAGGTGTTTCTGTTCTTCTGTTTTCTTTGGGCCTCTCCTCACCCCACTTCCAAATTGGAGACAAGCTAATTTTGTTTTACCCTTTAGTTCATTTTCCACATTAAAAAAAATGCTGTCCCAACAATGCAACCCACCTGAAATTTCTATTGTCACCTGGAGCAGTTGGTGAAGCCCAGCTCATGGAAGCCAGGACATCCTAGAACCTGTGTGTAGTGTGACCTCAGCGAGCCACAGGGGCCGCACAGAGGCCCTGACTCAGCTGTGCACACTGGACAGGTAGGTCACACCTGCATGGGTCCATGTTCTCCTCCATAACATAAAATTGAGATGACAGTAAAGGTCACTTAAGACACTTACTCTGCGGTTCATACAAATAGAGGGATAGGCTGGAAGCCGACAGATGTGAACCCCAAAGCGTTTTAATTTCCCAATCACATGGCTGTGTTATACATTCAGAACACAAGTAAATAGAAATAAAGTAATACATTTGTAAAAGATAAGCCATGGCCAGAGAGATCTGCAACATTGATCATGGACAGAGCAGTCATATAGAGAATTAATCAATAATTCCCACAAGCCCACATTAAAGATATGAACAGTGAATAGGAAAATGGGCAACAGACATGAACATGAAATTTGTCAAAGAAAAAACTTTCGGCCAGGCGCGGTGGCTCACGCTTGTAATCCCAGCACTTTGGGAGGCCGAGGCGGGCGGATCACGAGGTCAGGAGATCGAGACCACGGTGAAACCCCGTCTCTACTAAAAATACAAAAAAATTAGCCGGGCGTGGTGGCGGGCGCCTGTAGTCCCAGCTACTCGGAGTGGCTGAGGCAGGAGAATGGCATGAACCCGGGAGGCGGAGCTTGCAGTGAGCCGAGATCGCGCCACTGCACTCCAGCCTGGGCGACAGAGCGAGACTCCGTCTCAAAAAAAAAAAGAAAAAGAAAAAACTTTCATGTTCCATAAAATATTTGAAAAGATGTTTAACAGGCTCGCCCACCCCTAGCCACGCCCCTAGAGAGAAGGCTCCCTGCTGCTGTGGGGGAGGCCTGGGCCAGTGCTCTCCAAGCTCTGTGGCAGAGTGTGAGACCCATCGCTGCTCACCCATCCTCACATTTTTATTTTTATTTTTTATTTATGTTTATGGTTTTTTTTTTGAGATGTGGCACCACCGTGGCTCACTGCATCCTCAACCTCCTGGGTTCAAGTGATCCTCCCACCTCAACCTATGAAAGTGCTGGAATTATATTCATAAGCCATCACACTAGGCATGCCCACATTTTAAAGAGATTCATTCAAGCATTGTTGTTAGCAATAAAAATTTTCGAAACATTTAAACATCTGTTAATAGAGAAATGAATGAATACAGCTTTTATACTTGTATGATAGAATATTTGCATCAGTAAAAATAAATAATTATGTAGCAACATGGATAAGTCTCTAAAACATTGTGCTCAGAGGAGAAAGCAAGTGGAAGAATGATACAGTTAATGCCATTTCTGTAACTTTTTAAAATGTGCAATTATTATGGACTATATTTTCTGTGACATTTTAATAATATGCTATAGTTCCATTATAAGTAGGAAACATATTAAACCATTGGAAGAGGACTTTGTACCAGTGGAGAGAAAGTGAGGTCGTCAGTCAGGAGTTATTAAAAGAACTTCGGGCCGGACGAAGTGGCCCTCACCTGTAATCCTAGCACTTAGGGAGGCCGAGGTGGGCAGATCACCTGAGGTCTGGAGTTTGAGACGAGCCTAGCCAACGTGGTGAAATCCCCTTTCTACTAAAAATACAAAAATTAGCCAGGTGTGGTGGCGCATGCCTGTAATCCCAGCTACCTGGGAGGCTGAGGCAGGAGAATCACTGGAACCCAGGAGGCAGAGGTTGCAGTGAGCCAAGATCACGCCACTGCACTCCAGCCTGGGTGACACAGCTAGACTCTATCTAAAAATTAAAAAAACAAAAAACACACACAAAAAAACTTCAGTTCTGCATGCCATGATTCATTTCTTGGAAGGAAAACATCTGAAAACAAATATGGCAAAATATGAACTCATGTGAAGCCAGGTGGTATGCATAGGCACGTTGGCTCTATTCTTTCTGTTTTCGTAATAAACTTTTAAAGGGATGGTGGCATCAGGACTTGGAGATGTTTGTGAACCTGCAATCCAGATGTGGGAATAGCTGCAGGCTTCCAGATCCAGGGGAGCAGAAGGGCTTCACCTGACCCTGGGGGCTCTTCGTTTATGTCTTTGAACAACTGTTCTCCCCTAGTCTCCCCGAGGGATGCAGCCTGTGCATAACCATGCCTCCTTAGAGCTATGAGTTCATTGGGGATTGGGATAAACTCAGAACTCGCCCCCCTTCCCCTGCCACACACATATACACACACACACACGCACACGCGATGTTCCAGCATCCCAAATTTCCAGTAACACATGCATCTCGTTCTGACTCTGTCCCTTTGATCCAGGGCTCCCCTGCCTGGCACACCCTGTTTGCTTTTCAGCTGAGCCCCTGTTCACGTGACTCTAGCTAATTCTTACCAATGGTAAGAGTTAAACCAGATGCCACATCCTCCGGGAAGGCTGCTTGACTTCCAAAGTGGGGTTTGTTGTAAGGTGTTACCCCATTGTTGATAATGGCCTGTTAATGTATTTGTCACCTCCAGTGGGTGGGTGTTCCCTGAAGACAGACCTGTCTAAGTCACTATTGTACCCCAAATCCTAGCAAAGGGCCCAATGCAGTAAGCAGATTCAATGTGTATTTCTCAAATGCATGTACCTACCTTTTTCAACCTCCTGCTCCAAACATCTGCAACAGGAATACCTGTCTACCTGTCAGCACATTTAAGATAAATTGATGGTCTGTAGTGAGCGAGAGCTGAAATCATCCCCAAGTGTGTACAAAATGTCACCTTCTTCTCCGTGGAGGCAGCCTTTAGGAGAAGCTGTACAATAGAACCTAACAAATCTCTGGGCCTACAGGCAGCTTCACACTAGAAGTCCTTACTCTGGCCTGGGAAAATGATGCTCTGCTGTTATGTCTCATCACCTGGGACACCATTCAGAAAGAGTAGGAGCCCCTCTCTGCCTGCAGCCCCCAGGAGCCTCCCACTTTCATGCTAGCCTACCCTTGGGCTCTAGCAACTCATCAAAATTTCTAGTTTAATGTCTCTGCTGTCTTATAGGGTGACTTCTACTCAGGTACACAAATGTCTGGCTCCTGTGTCCCTTGCTGGCCCCTGTCACTCTTCACAATGGCCGTTTGTCATGTGATCTCAGTTCTCTGACAGGTTCATGGAAGGCTGTAAATTTTCTACCTATCTAGCTTTTTCCCTGTGGTAAGGATAGAACTCACTACATGTGGAATTGGACTCTACCTAGAGCCAATTATCTGTGCGAAAGTCCTTTGGCCACTACAGCACTCCCAATAAGTACGATATTACAGTGGTATATGGAGGAACGAAAGGGCGTCCCTGGTGCCCCATCACCCACTCCCTCAAGCCCGTGTTTACAACTTCTCACACCAGCTGTCAGAACACCATGGGTGGCAAAGTCAGACGTCAACAGGTGCCTGGCCCTGGACGTGCAATTCACCTGCTTTGGAAAACAATTTGGCAGTTTCTTAACGAGTTAAACATACACCTATCATGTAACCCAGCAGTTCCTCTCCTAAACATTTACTCCAAAGAACTGGAAGCGTGAAAGAGTTGTGCAGGAATGTTCTCAGCGACTTTACTGGAACAGCCCAAACTGGAAGCAACTCAAATATCCACCAACAGGGAGTTAATAAACACACTGTGGTGTCTCCAAACCACGGAAAACTCAACAGCACTAAAAAGGTATAAACTGGAAATACACACAAAAATGGATACATCTCAAAGTAATTATGCGGAGTGAAAGAAGTCGAAACAAAAATATACCAGGCGTGATTTTTCTTTATATAAATTATAGAAAGTCACACTTACCTGCAGTGTTGGAAAGTAAACCAGAAGGTGGCTGGGAGTGGAGAAGGGGATAGGAATGGGCCCGGGGCATTTTGGGGGGTGATGAATATGAATATGTTCATTACCTTTATTGGTGTGACGATTTCACAATCATGTACATCCATCAAACTCATCGCATTGTGTACTTTGAATATGTGCGATTATTTGTATGTGATTATAGCTCTATAAACCTAAAAGAAAAAGTGCCAGCAGGGAAAATATTTAGGTGGATGGAGGTAGAGAGGAAGGGGGTACACTGGTCAAATGGAGCCCTGCAACGGAGTCCCAGCTAATTGTTACCATACAAGACAATGGACGTAATATTGTTCGTGACCTATTTTCCAAGAAAACCTAGAAGATAAAATAAATTTATGTATGCCTCTTTAAAATTATTGCTAATTCTGCCCCCTAAAAAAACACTGCAGGCCTAAAAAATAAAAAGATAAAATAAAATAAAACATTAGAAGTCAGCAGGCCACCCGTTTGTGCCTTCTAATATAAATATTAATGCATGTAAAACACACTAACTTCTCTTCTAATATAAATATTAATGCATGTAAAACATTAACTTCTCTTCTAATATAAATATTAATGCATGTAAAACACACTAACTTCTCACCTTGCAGAGACGGGGGCACACATATTGAAATATATTTCTAAGAAGTCAATATCTACCAAAGATTTAAGAGGCAGAAGATTCAGGCAAGAGAGCAGAGTGGACAAGCATGTAAGCTCCAGAGTCTAAATGCCTGGATTCAAACTTCAGTTCTGCTTCTCACTTGCTGTGTGACCTCAAGCAAGTTACTTAACCTCTCTGTGTTTCACTTTTCTCCTCTGTAAAATGGAGATAATAACCATATCGACCTCCATAGAGTTATAGTCAATTTAGAATGCATTAATACAGCTCTATTATTTGAAGATGTGCCTGAAATATTCCACATGCTCCATAATTGTTATTGCATTTTGTTATATTATTATTGTTGTTATTTCTTCCTACAGGCCTAGCTCCTATATTTCTCTTCAAGAAATGATATGCTCTCCTTTCCCCCTACTCCAACGTGTAGCAGTGTGTTCAGATATTTGGAGTTTAAATTCTTGCACCAAAAATGTGAACTTAAATGAGATGTAAAATGCCCTTCTGATAAGTTTGAGCCATGTCTCTTGTTGAGTATGACAACCGCCAAGTGTGAGATGGGAGAAGTGGGCTTGCTTTTTGATGATTGCTTCATATTTGGATCCCTCATTCCTGTAATCTCCACTGCAAGAGTGAGGAAAGAAGGTTCAGGGCTGAGTGCTTCTTGTAAACCAGTACCCTGGGGAAGGTCTTGCTCTCAGCCCACTCCATTCATCTGTTAAGAAATACTATTTGGCATTGGCTGGGCCCCCACTCAGCTCAGACATTGGCAAGGGCACATTCTCTGACCGTCAAACGTCTATCTCCATTTTGCCTCGGGTTTTTAGGGCCCCTCCTCCGCTGTGTCCTTATGATAGAGACAGCTGAGCACGTTGCTCCCGCTATAGTGGCCTTGCAAGTTCCAGAAACACACCCCCCTGACTCAGGTCTGCAGGTGGGTAAGCCTGCTCCTCCCTATCTGGATCCGCACTCCCCAGTAGAGCTCTCTGCATGGATGAAACTGTTCTCTATCTATCATACCTGTCATATTACTTGCTGCCACATGTGACTATTGAGCATGGAGGTATCAACGTTTACATTTATTTCACTTTGTCAAATGTAAATAGCCACCTGTGACTAGTGACCCTGGCATTGAACCCATAGATGCTGAGCGAAAGCTCTTCCTCCTAGCACAGGTATTTAAAGATGGCTCACACCGAGTGCTGAGATGTGCAGTTGCAGGCTCCTGGGTGTGCAGTTTTGCCCCAGTAACTAAGAGAAGCTGATGATGTCTGGAGTGGCACCCACTATGGCTGAGGTCTGTTCCAAGCGTTTTCAGTAACTCACCTGGTCCTCCTGACAGTCCTATAGGTTATCATCTCCATTTGCTGAGAGAGGAAACAGAGACAGAGTGAGATTAGGCCATTCTCCCATCATCAGGCAGTTATGATGGTGGAGTGGGGTCCCATACAGACAGTCCAGCCGTGCTGATTTCACTGCGGCTGCAGCTCGCTTGGCATGCAGCCAGCAGGCTTCCCATTTCCTTCCCAGGCATCTGTCCTTATGTGAAGCTGTGCTCTCTCTGAGCTGGCCTTCCCCCGGCATGGCCCAGGCTTATCTGGGCAGCATCTGGACTCTTCTTTTCAGGTCCCTTTGTCCCCTGGAGAACATGGCTTCCACCCAGAAAGCCCCAGCAGCACTTTTGCAGGACACATATTTGGCTCCCAGTGTGGCCTCTGGGGTGTTCAGGGCCCTGAGAGAGACAGCCAGAGCGCTGGCAGCCAGAAGCGTCTGGGAGCCTCCTTTCTTCTATTGTCGAGAAAAATAAGGAGGGGGGGCCTGCCAGTGTCATGGGTCTGACCCAGAGGATTCTAGAGGGAGCAGATGTCCAATCTGGGGCTTCCCAATAAGCCCTCCTTTGGCTTGGCACCTGTGCCCTGCTCGAAGGGCCTGATTAAGCAGCAGTGCCACCGAGCAGATGGACACAGTTCAAGGCAGGCCAGCAATTGCACCGTGTGACTAAATGCGTGTGCTGTGGGCACCACTCCCGGTTGGCAGGGCTGTGCAGCTGCGGGCCCCTCGCCCTGCTGACCCTCTGCTTCAGATCATGGCAGACCCTGCCTGGTGTAGGTGGTTTTGGCAGTCACTACTGAAACCATGTTTTCTTTTTCCAAAAGGCTTTTACTTTAGACTGTTTGTGTGTTTGGGCTTCTTTTGCTTTTCTTTTCTTATCAGGCTTATTGACACATCCAAATTGTGGGTGCTTTCTAGATGTGGGAGCTTGGGTTGATGAATCAGAAACAGCCAGTTGTCACCAGTACCTGTGCTGTCCTTTCTCCTGGCACATACCTGCATGGCGTTTACCAGTGTTTTAGTCCATTTTTGTTGCTACAGTGGAATACCTGAGGCTGGGAAGTCTATAAAGATAAGGGGTGTGTTTGGCTCAGGGTTCTGAAGGCTGTATAAGAAGCATGGCATCAGCATCTGCTTCTGGTGAGGGAGGCCTCAGGCTGCTTCCACTCATAACAGAAAGGGAAGGGGGAGCAGACATCTCACAACAAGAGAGAAAGGGAGGGGAGGGAGATGCCAGGCTCTTTTTAACAATCAGTTCCCTGGGAACTAACAGAGAAAGAACTCACTCATCACCAGGACAGCACCAAGCCATTCATGAGGGATCCACCCCCCGGACCCAAACACCTCCCAACAGGCACCACCTCCCACATTTGGGGTCAAATTTTAACATGAGATTTGGAGGGCCAAGCATCCAAACTATACCAACCAGCTTCCCTTGGGGTTGAGTGAGGCCATGTGCCGTGAGTTCTGCCCGAAGGAGTGTGAGCAGTAGTGTGCCCCACCTCCGATACCTACCCATGAAATCCCTCACATGTAATCCCTGCTCTCTTTTCCCATCTGCCAGGTGAATGGAGAGAATTCCAGGAACCAAGAGGAAGGCCAAGTCACAGATAGAAGAAGCCTAGATTCCTGAATGACTATGTGTGGCAGAGAATCCTCTCCAATCCACATAGCACTGTGTTGTGAGTAAAAATTACACTTTTATTTCATTAAGTCCCTGCAATGCACTTTTGACTCATCTGTTGTAGCAGTTAGTCCACTCTGACTAATACTCCTAAAATCACTAATCTTGCTATGTTTTATTCACTGTTTCTTTCTATAGAATGCTTAGAAATGAGCTTATTACAATAAGACAAACTATGTCAGCTTCAGAATAGTGCTAGCCAAATTTTACTTTTCTTAGACCAAGTTTATTTACGTATGATCTTAACAGCAGCCAGGATGTAAGGGAACTATAAAGCACCTTACTGGTTAGTAATAAAGGAAGCAATTGAATCTTCACAAGAGGAGAGATATGTGCTTCTGACCCTCAATCCTGCCACTGCTCAGTCTCTGGCAAAAGACCAAATAAATTTCTACTGACATGGTTTTGGGAAAACACTATGGATATATAACATAAATGATATATTAATATAAATGATACATAAATATAAGTGAGTATAATATAAATGAGTTTGGAGTGGCCTTCCCCTTTGCAAGGATGTCATAGTTATTACAGAAACAAGAGAAATCATATTTCTGCAGAGCAAATATATGCAAGGTCCCTAATGTAGAAATGAGTTTGGAGTCTTCAAGCCATCCTGAGAGGGCCAGCAGCTGAAATGTGATAGATATAAGAAAGAGGTGCAGGGCAGAGGTAGAGGTGGCAAGGAATATGTCGTGCTGAGCTTCGGAGGTCATTTGTAGGAGTTCACATTGTTTTTCTGCAGCACAAGGAAGAACCATGGGAAGGTTTTAAACATGACTGGATTTATGATTGCAAAAGTCCGGCTGGTAGCCCAGGTATGGAATAATTTGCTGTGAGCATGAATGTAGCCCAAGCAAGAGGCAACTTGGGTTGGGATAGAGCAGCTGGAGAAGCTGGAGAATGGGGAATATTGTTGTCTTTTAGGGATAGGGGGCACTAAAGCATGCTTAAGGGGTTGAAAATGAGCCCATAGCAAGAGAAGATCTATAATTCCTGGAAAAGCATGAAAAGAAAGGACCCAGGGTGCATGCCGAGAAATAGCATTTTTGGTAAGAGAGAGGGAAAGTTAGTCGCAGCCAGAAGAGAAAAAGAGATGATGCAGATAAATTCAGCTTTGAGCATCTGATGACGAGGAGGTCATCAGAAAGAACACTGGCTAAGGGTGCAGAGAGGTAGTTTGAGGGGAAAAAACACAAAATAATTCAATAAGGGACCAGGAAATCTACTAGGTAATTTAGCAAGGCTCACACAGTGTTGCTGTAACAGACCAATAGGTATAGTGTCCCCTTTCATCCAGTACTCGGTTCATGCCCAGGCTCCTGGTGTAGCCCCAGCACCAGCATCTGAGTCTGTTTGCTGGGGAGCTGCCTACAGGCTGCTGGAGCCCACCCTCCCCACTCCTGGGAGCTGGAAGTGCCTGAAGAATTTGATCTTTCTCCCTGTGTCAATGCCCCACCTGCCAGGTTTCCTTGTTTCCTGATGGTGACAACTCTGAGATGTGACTCACAGAGCTCTGTGTGGGGCTTGTTTGATTTGTCATCCAACTTGATATCCTCACCTTCTTGGTCCTGCATCCTCAGTTTTCCCACAGGTGAGCCTCTTACAGGAATATCAAAACACCGAAGTTGAATTTTCTCCTGGCTTTAACCTTATTAAAAAGAACCATGAGTTGCCAGTTGGTATACAGAAAACCATCCAGAGATGGATATGATTTACACAGGTCATAGAATCCTGAGTTTGCCAAGGAATTATGCCAGAGTCCTTGTAGGAAAAAGAAACTTACCTTCTGCAAATAATTTCATAAGATCCCTAAACACTCTCAATAACATGCTGAGAAACCTAGAACACATATGAGGAATCCAGTCTCCCCTGTACTCATGTAGCTATTGCAACGGAGAATCATTTTCTTGAACCATCTCTTGCATTCATAGCAAAGAGTCCCAACACCAGGAGAGAGAGGACCAGAAATCCATACAGACCATTCCTGGGAGCCAACAGTCAGAGTGACAGAGCTCCACAAATGTTGGGAGACCCTGGCTCCAACTCTCTAAAATGTGACTAAAAAGGGCATTTTATGCAACTATCATGTATATATTAATTGTGTCCCACACTCAGAGAGCACATGAATCTGTACATCCACTTTACAGATATGCAAAGTAGAGGAATTTTCTCAAAATCAAGACAGGCCTCATTAGAGCAGCCAGAGGCAGAACAATCCTCTTGTTCTCACCATCATAGATCATTTATACGTCCACCCCGCAAATCACCTATGATCTTCTTAGAGCAGGGACCATTTCCATCCATCTCGCCGCCCCAGGATCTAATCTGAAAAGCAGGAAGAACTCACTAAGAGTGTCTGGGGAGGTTGTGTCTCCATAGTGGCCTTTGTCACACGGTCCTCCTGGATGTTCCATCACCAAGCCCCTCCACCACACTCCAGATGTGGTATCATTGCACGAATCACTTCATGTTTAATTATGAAGTGCCTTGGCATGAACTTCTTTGGATTTATCCTATTTGCCAGATTTGGGGAGTTTTCCACTATTCTTTCTTCAGTTACTGTTTCAATCTCACTCTCTTGTCTCTCCTTCCAGAGCTCTGATTATATCAATGTTAGTTCTTTCATTATTGCCCCACAGATTCCTGAGATGATTTTTGTCTTTTCCCCTAATAGTCTATTTTCTTCTCATTGTTGAGATGGAGTAAATCCTATTAATCTGCTGTCAGATTCACTGTTTCTGTCTCTGCTGTCCCTCTTCTTCTATTGAGCCCATTCAGCAAGTTTGTTTTTGTTTTGTTTGTTTGTTTGAGGACGGGAGGGGTTGGTGATAGTATTTCTTCAGTTATATAATTTTCATATGATTATTTTTATATTATCTATTTTTTTGCTAGCATTTCCAATTTTTTAATTTGTTTCAAGATAAGTTGCAGTTGCTTGTTGAAGAGTTTCTATGGTGGGTGCTCAGATATTTCTAGCAGCTGATTCATCTTCGTAATTCATCTGTTGGTTGTCATTTCTCATTCAAGTTGTAGTTTTCCTTGTTCTTGTTATGGTGAGTGACAAATTAATTATAACCTCTGCCTTTGGGTTCAGACTCTGGATTTTACTGAGTCTTCTTTTATTAGCAGGTAGTCCCCCTGCTAACGTGCAGAGTAAGGGCCAGGTACGTAAATGCAACTTCCCTCTGGGTGTTCTCATAGGTGGAAAGGAAACTCGGCCCTCTCTACACTCCACCAATGCTTTCCTGAGAAGTGGAGACCAATTCACACTGTCACATTGCCTCTGAGTGAGAATGTAAGTTCAACCACCCACTGGGTGCTGCTGATAACAGAAGGGGAGGGGAAACAAAAGCCAACCAGTCCCACCTCCTTCGAACCTATTCCGCTTCATTGATGTTGAGTGGGAGTGAAGGGTCAGCTCTCCTGAGTTATGTGTGGTTCACAGATTAGCAGTGGTGGCATGGCCTTGTTAGAAATGCAGAATCTCAGGATCTGCCCAGGCCTAGGGAATGGGACTACATTTTGACAGCATTCCCAGATGATTCATGTGCGTATTAAAGTTAGAAAGCACTGATCTAAATACTTACAACTGTAAGTGAGAAGCAATCACCTATCTAAAACTTCTGCAACTGCATTTATTTTTCTGCAAACAGTTCAAGGAATCTCCAGGCCACAGACACTGCCTTGCCTAAAGAAATTTTGTATTCAGCTGAAGATGTCCAGAGACTGGCCTCCACTTGTTGTTGCCTTTTGGGTATTATAGAAGTTAGCAAACCTCTGCTCTCATTCACTCATTGATTTCAAATGACAGTGTTACTAAAGGCCAAATTTCTGCAAGAATACTCTCTTCGAGGTGTAATTTTTACTTTTTAAAAAATCTCCCAATCTAACAACAAAAGAAAAAAGTCTTTGACCATAATGTGAACCAGAATTTTTTAGACCCAGACCTTGAGGCGTGGGTTATTGTCTGCCTCACCATTAGTCATTATGTGGCTGATATGGTTTGTTTCTCTCTCCCCACCCAAATCTCATGTTGAATTGTAATTTCCAGTGTTGGAGATGGAGCCTGGTGAGAGGTGATTGGATCATGGGGGTGGTTTCCAATGATTTAGTACCATCCCCCAATGCTGTCTCATGATAGAGTTCTCATGAGATCTGGTTGTTTGAAAGTACGTAGCACCTCCCTCTTCACTCACTTGCATGCTCTCTCTCGCTCCCTTTTTCATTTTTTTAATTATACTTTAAGTTCTAGGGTACATGTGCACAACATGCAGGTTTGTTACATACGTATACATGTGCCATGTTGGTGTGCTGCACCCATTAACTTGTCATTTACATTAGGTATATCTCGTATTGCTATCCCTCCCCTCTCCTCCCTCCTCCCACCCCACGACAGGCCCCAGTGTTTGATGTTCCCCTTCCTGTGTCCAAGTGTTCTCATTGTTCAATTCCCACCTATGAGTGAGAACATGCGGTGCTTGGTTTTTTTTTTCTCTCTCTCTCCTGCCCCACCATGTGAAGAAGGTGCTTGCTTCCCCTTTGCCCTTCCGCCATGATTATAAGTTTCCTGAGGCCTCCCCAACAATGCTTCCTGTACAACCAGCAGAACTGAGTCAGTTAAACCTCTTTTCTTCATAAATTACCCAGTCTCAGGTAGTTCTTTATTGCAGTGTGAGAATGGACTAATAGAGTGGCTTTTCATGTACAATGTGAAGGGGAATTACTCACATCCGCTGATGGCTTCATGATCCTTTCCCACATCCACACAGCAATTTTCTCACACATGTTTGAAGTGCTCCAGAATCCAGCATTAATTATTAATGTAAGGAAAAATACAAGACTTTGGAGTAAGCAAAAATATTACTGGGCATCCTCTCAATGGATGAGGGTGTCCCTCAGATGATCTGGACCTTAGGGATCAGAGGCTTTTCTCCGAGCTGTTTAACACTGCTGTAGAGATTTTGGTTAACATGTGGAAAACTGACAGTAATGCAAATAATTGTTCATAGACATGCAAATCAATTCTATCCCAAAAAGAAACAATGACTTTCACTCCAAGCCAGTTTTGCTTCCATTTACAAATTTGTTTCAATATTCTTAATCCATAAATCATTATTGGATTCTCCTTTGAAACTTTTGTTGACATTTTACTAGCTTCTTCACTTCAAAATGAGTTAAATAATTTGCACAGGTCTTGATGATGTTATTACAGCTCATGTTTGATTTTGTCCCTGATTGTTAAGTGCTTCGTAGGCACTCTAAGAGAGAAAGCGGTGCTATCTAGATGTAAACTCTTTGACGGCAAGAATGGGGTCTTTACGCCTACAAATGTCACCCTAAGAATGTTGAATACAGAGGTAAACTCACCTGACCTTTCAGGTAAAATCTTATCAGTGAAAATCCCCAAAGCCCCATCGTTCACACTTGCCCTCCTTACAACCTGTGCCTGGGATCACAAGCCTGTCCAGACATCATCACTTGTTCTCTTAACCTTTGCAAGTCCTTTGGAGGGAAATCTAGATAAGCACAACACACATTTTTGATGACCTAAGGATGACACCTTTGACAAATTTGTATCGCCCCTTGAATCACAGTATCTGACAACTCTTGTCAAAATTTGAGTTCTTGGCCTGATGCCGATTGTTTTTGATAGCCTCTGTAGTCTTGGATTTAAGAGCTACTGTCAAGCAGTGTCCTTCCTGTCTTTGTTACACAAAGAAATCTGCTTTGCATTAAACTCTCTTTGAAAAAGTGTTTTGAAATATCATTAAAAAATGCTTTGTGGTCGTACAGAGAACAGACTGCAAAGGACACAAACGACTCTGTTCTGGCATACCTAATTCCTCTTTGCTCTTGCATATTGAAAACATGACTGCAGGTGTCTGGATGCAGCAGCCAAATGATTCAGGTCAGCAAAATTCACCCTTGAAAATCCTCATAAGCCAATTATTTTCACCCTTCTCTCTTTCGTACTCAAATGTTGGAAGCACTGTTGGGTAAAACTCAGTGTTCAGAGAGCTATGAAAGCAGAACAGGGCCTTGAGTGTTCATTGGTGAGATTTTTAGAGCCAGACTGGTAGATATGTAAGTGTCACTTTGCAACCACTGCTTGCAGCTGCACCTCCCCAGGGATCTGACAGAAAGGAGATCTGAACAGCAGAACTAGTAATAAAACCAAAGTCTTAGCATGGTTGGGGTAAGTTTGCATGTACAAGCAGCTTTCTCCTAAAAATGACAGGCGATCCACATGGAGGAACTTCTGCCACAACGTTGAGGCCAGAGCAGCAATGGGTCACTTGTTTCATCTCCTCTCTATTAGCCCATCCCTGCCTAACAGGTGGCCCTCTTGTCCATAAGCCTCTGGGAAAGACAGCCTGACAGCCTCCCCTAGAAAACCCTCGGTAGGTTCTCCAACACCCATGTCCTATTTTGTTTGTTTGATTTTTGTTTTTCTTTCCTGGTACCAAGCTCTAATCATTCTGCAGCAATTGAGAGTCATTTCCTTTTGTTCATTCTTCTATGGCATCCAATCTTGCACTTCCCTCTGTGTGGATGATTTTAATCCACCTGAAGATCATACAAGTAGACTCATTTCAACTTTGCATTTGAGGCAGACAACCTCACTTCTCTTAGTGTTCTGTTTGTTTTGCAGAAAACAAGGACACATTTAGCATCTTGGGGTGTCGAGTACTCACACTGGCCTATGCTCCCAGCTCTCTCTTGGGGTGCAAGTGCAATATTTACCTTTGAGGGCCTAGTTTTCTATTTGTGAGATGGTGTCATCTACACTGTCATACCTCACAGAGCTGGTCTGTGTTTTCAAACAAAAGTAGAAAATGGGATCTGGGTCCTAGGGCGGCTTGTCCAAGTGATGGAACTGGATACAGGTGGAAGAGTCTTTAAGGAGGCAGCTGGGCCCTACTTCATTAGGAAGAGAAAGAAGAAAAGTGAACCACAGGGGTCTCTGGTGTGGCCTTGTTATCTTCTTTGTGTTCAGGGGTAGTTTTTTCAGGAAGATGCCAGGCTATCCCTCCACTTCCTGTGCACTCATGAGCTTTTGGGGCATGCATATCTGGGTGATCATAGTAGCCACCTCTGGGTGAAGGCCTACTGTGGGCTTGTTCTCCCTCTATCCGCACAGGACCATCATGAGCCAGGCATCACCCCCTCCACTTCTGATGGTGAAGATGAGGGGAGAATGGGAGTGAGCTAGCAGCATCTGCAGCTCCATGAGTAGTAGAGCTGGATGAGGCCTAGGGAGAAGAGGTGAGACCAGGCATGGTGACTGGGCAACAGGGCATGAGAAGCTGAGGCTCCGACCGCAGTCAGACATGCCACTGACCACGGGGGAAGCAGGGTCTTGTGCGTTTCCAGACCATGCTCTGCAGAGCAGAGGAGACCCTCAAACCTTTGGAAAGGTGAATGGGGAAGAGGAAGGCTGAGGACCCCCACCTTTCTTTCCAACTGAGCCCCTTGGCCTCCGGTTCACGCATTGGGCTTGAGTTCATGTTTCACCTAAAACAAAGTTCCAGTGACTTAAAAACAAAAAAAAAACAAAAAAAACAGTCTAAAGCACTGGGTGCAGTGGCTCACGCCTTTAATCCCAGTACTTTGGGAGGCTGAGGCAGGCAGATCACCTGAGGTCTGGAGTTTGAGACCAGCCTGCCCAATATGGTGCAACCCTGTCTCTACTAAGAATGCAAAAATTATTCATGCGTGGTGGCAGGTGCCTATAATCCCAGCTACTCAGGAAGCTGAGGCAGGAGAATTGCTTAAGCCCAGGAGGCAGATGTTGTAGTGAGCTGAGATCATGCTGTTGCATTCCAGTCTGGGTGACAAGAGTGAGACTGTCTCAAAAAAAAAAAAAAAAAAGTGCCTGGCCTGAAGGATAAAATCCAAAGTCCCAGGGTAGCAATGCCTGGCATGCCTGGCACCCGTGCCTTAGCTGGCCCCTTCCTCTCCCTCCACCCCCTTGGGCCTTTGCAGAGGGGTCCCTGTTCCCTGCCTTTGCACCTCTGTGCATGCCCTTCCTTCTCCCCTCCCCTGTGACGTCATTCTTGGGAGGCACTCTCCAGCCTGCCTAGGATGAGGTAGCACTTTTCCCTTTGCTGCCTCCGTAGTCCTCTGCAGCTTCACGGTAGAATAGTGGCTTCTCTGTTGTCTGGAGTGTGAGCCCTCTGTATTCCCACTCCTGGCATGGGCCTGGGACCTGGCACAAAGGAACAACCCGTAGTTGGCTGTGCATGGATGTAAGAACCTAAGGTGGGTGCATGGACTTGAAAGGGATGACACATGGACTTGCAATGGTCTGCAATGGTCCAGATGCTATTCAGGAACCAGAAAAGCAGCCCAAACATAGCCTTTTCCGAACAGAGCTCATGAAAGAGGTTACTTACCACAACACTCGGTAAGCTTTGAGTGACTTGCCTGATTTGATTAAATGCCTATGCTTTAATGTTATTTCTTTCTAAACCTACTTGATTTATTCAGAAGGAGGAGCTGAAATCATAGAAAAAAACATTTTGTCCTACAAGGATTTTTTCAATGTCATAAATAAAATACATTTACAATACTTCAACCTTTAGATGCTTGGGAAAACAGACCCCCGGGTGACAAAAAGAGTTGTAGCACATGAGTATCAGTTTGTGTTACAAGCCAAATATTAAATAAAGGTAAGGAGTCATAAAATAAAAATGTTTACAGCCCTTGGCTGAGTCTGTGAATTTCACACACCTAATAGATCATCTGAAACACTCCAGAGGAAGACGAGACCCAGAGAGCAGACCTGACCAACCCAAGCCAGCAGAAAACACAGTCAAGGGTACCAGATGCTATAAGGAAACCGAGTCACCATGTGGGCTATTGGAACCTCTGCTTCTCCCCATAGCCTGCTTTCTCTAGCAAATGCCCTTGAAAGCTAATCAATAAAGAAAGTCATACATGTTATTCCTCCTGAAAAAAAGTAGCAGCAATAACTCCAATGCTTGGGGAGGGAAAGGGGTGCAAGATCCCCCTAAAGGCAGGGCAGGGAGGGGGACATGATCAGAGAATCAGAATCATGTCCCCAAGATCGAAGGCATCCTCTGGAGCCCCGACTGCAGGTGGGAGGGTACAGCAGGAGCCCCTGCAAGTTGTGCTCTCATAACCACCACAGGCGCAAAGGATTTCCAGCTAGGATGAATGCTTAAAGGCACAGCCCCAAAGGCGGGTCCCACCCGAGGAGTCTGTACCCCTTTTCTTTTCCTCAATCCAGGTCCAGTGCATTAGAGTTGGTGCAGGGGTACACAAGACAATGCTGGGATTCCTTAGGGGGTGTTTACTTTGCAAAGGAGGGTAGGTAACCTGACTCAGGAGGTCTTCAGGGTGCAGACACATGGAAATGCTATTTTAAGTCTAGCAGGTGGTGGAAACCACATATAGTAGGAACAACTTCAGGGCTCTACAGACAGCCACCATCTTACTCAGTGGCCCATTATTCTCACCTGGCCTGTTCTAACTGCTCCTGTCATACCCCTGGATCCCTTCTCACACATGCCCACTGAAATCTATCGTCACCACAGGCTCCTCCTAGAACATCTGGGCTTTTTTCCCTCTACCACTCTAAAGCTGCCGCAGCACACACAATGTCAAAGAGACATAGCCCTCCTCCTAACCTGCAGGACGTTGCACAAAAATGTCCAGTTGCTGAGCTTGGGGGAGGCTGGCTCGCACCCCGTAATTCAAGACCCTCCTCTTCAACTTCCATCTATCCACAGCCAGCCCCACTGTGCTTCCTCAGCTCCCACACTCCAGCCTTGTGCCTCAGAGTCTGGCCCCTTCCTTCTTTCCTCCCTCGTCTTTCTCTCACAGCATCTCTCACTTTTCTGGATTTCTGAATTTTTGTGTCAGCCCAGGCTGCAGTCACCTCGAGACTTGCCTTGGGGAAGATCCGCTCCTGAGGTCATGCATGTGGCTGCTGGCAGGTGCTCAGGTTCTTATGGCTGTTGACAAAAGACATCAGCCCCTTTCCACATGGGCAACTCACAACATGGCAGTGTGATTCAGTAGAGCAGGCGAGCTGTGAAGACTTGGCAGGAGAGCTGGGTGCAGAGAGGGAGAGACAGAGGAAAGTCACAGTCTTTCAGTCACCTACTCTCAGATGTGACCTCTCTTCCTCTTTTCCATATTCTATGTTGGAGTTAAACCATAGGTCCTGCCCACCCCCATGGGGAGGGAACCCCAGGAGCGTGAGCATCATCTTAGCTTTCCCTGTCATTCCCTCCAAGTGAGGTGTAGCGGTCTCCTTCACAGCCAAGCACATCCTGTGTCATGCTATCTTTCACTCTCCAGTCCTTTCTGCATCTCCTTCCTGATTTCTCTGGGGCCAAATACCTTTCTTTATTTTTCCTTTATTTCTGAGTTTCTGGCTTCTGCCCTGCTCAGAACCCCTAGGTCTGCTAGAAAGCTGCCTTCCAGATGGCTGGGGTGATGATAATACTATCGTGAATGTATCTGGTTTATTTCTTTTAGAAGCTCCCATACATTCCATATGTGTGATCTCATTAGCCTCCTAGCGTCTCTGCAAACCAGAAGAGTGACAGGTGTTTACAAGGAGGGCATGGGCCTTAAGTAATCTCTTCAAAATTATAGGGTGAGTCACAGGGAGCACAAGGACTTAAATAGAATCTGCTTGGCTTGCAATGCTGTCCTTTTTCCACTCAGTTGATTGGCAAAGAATTATTGCTTTTTTTCCACCAAGAAATGAGTGTTTACACCACCCAGATAAGCATGTTCCAAAATCTCCAGCACTCACCGATTGGGGCCAAGACAAAATCACCATTTTTTAGCCTGGCGTAGTAGGTTCCCTATGCAATAGGTCTTCGTCCATGACAGGCCTCCACACTTTTATCAGTCCCTTACCCACTATTTGAACTCCATACTACAGCTGAATTGCTGTAGCTCTTAGGGATGGTTGCTGCACCTGGACTGCCTCCCAAGACCCAGGAGCATGGCAAACTGCACTCTTCCTCCAACCTTCAGCTCAGATGCTAAGCCCTTTCTCTTCCAGGACCAGTTGTAATGATTTCTGTCCATGATTTTAGTCACGAAACTGAGAGCAAAGAATGTGCCTTTTAATCTGCAATTTCAGCTTAAGCAGTGTTCTGCTTATAGCTGTGGAACAAAGTACCCCAACACTAGTTGTTTAAAACCACCATTTTATTTTGCTAATTTGTTGTTGTTGCTGTTTGTTGTTGTTGTTGTTGTTTGTTTTTTGTTTGTTTGTTTGTTTTTTGAGACAGGGTCTCACTCTGTCACCCAGACAGGAGTGCAGTGGCATGATCTCAGCTTACTGCAACCTCTGCCACCCAGCCTCAAGCGATTCTCCTGCCTCAGCCTCCTGAGTAGCTGGTGCGCACCACTACAGTCCGGCTAATTTTTTGTATTTTTAGTAGAGATGGGGTTTCACCATTTTGGTCAGACTCATCTTGAAGTCCTGACCTCAAATGATCCACCCACCTCGGCCTCCCAAAGTGCTGGGATTACAGGCATGAGCCACCCCGCCCGGCCTATTTTGCTCATTTGTGAGTCAGGAATTTGAAAAGAGCTGGCTGGGAAGCTTTAGCTTAGAGCCTGTCATGGGTGACCATCAGATATCATCCAAAGGCTTGGTGAGCTGGCCTTGCACGATGTCTTGCTCACATGGCTGGCAGGTGCACAGGCTGCTGGGTGCAGCTGGACTGGGGCTCTCAACTACAGTGTGTACCCATGGCATGGTGATCTTAAGGTAATCATACTTCCTACATGGAGCGTGGCTTGTCTTGGTCTTCAGAGAACCAGGCAGAAGCATGGCTTTCCTGACTGAGCCATGAAAGTCATTCAGCACCAATTCCACTGCATTCTGTTAGTCACAAGGGAGTCACGAGGCCAGTCCAGATTCAAGGAGATGAGAACGAGGCTTCACCTCTTGATGAGGAATGTCAAGGTCACCTTGCAGAAGAGCACATGAGACAAGAGAAATTGTTGCAGACTTCTTTGGAAAATATAATCTATGACGAGTGGCATGGTACTTTTGCTTAGTAATTACTTTATAAATATTGAATGACCATAAATGAAGTTTTCTCTACCCTAGCCACTTGGTGAAAATGAACTGCGACAGAGTGTTGTGGTTCCAGCCATTCTAGATAGGCTTTCTCTGTGCTTGCTGCTGAACCACCATCAGAAGTCCCAGATGCTGCTTAAAAAGGCAGATTTCTGGGCACCACTCCAGACTCATCAGCTGGCGCCTCCGAGGGTATTGTCAAATGTGTGTATTTTAACCAATCTCCTGCCCCAGGACAATTCTAACATGCTACCCAGAGGAGATGGAGGAAAGATTCCACATGAGGTTGTATTAGTTACCTATCGCTGGGTGGAACATGCCTCCAGGACTTGGCGATTTAAATCAGCAAGCACTTATTATCTCCTGATTTCTGTGGGTCAGGAGTCTGGGCGTGGCTTAGCTGGGTGTCTCTGACCCTGGGTCACTCACAGGGCCACAGTCAAGGTGTGGGCTCAGGCTGCAGTCATCTCGAGGCTTTTCCTCAGGAGGATCTGCTCCCAAGGTCACGCATGTGGCTGCTGGCAGGTGCTCAGGTTCTCACGGCTGTTGGCAAAAGACATCAGCCCCTTTCCGCATGGGCGACTCATAACATGGTAGTGTGATTCAGTAGAGCAGGTGAGCTGTGAAGACTTTGGGGGAGAGGTAGGTGCAGAGAGGGAGAGACAGAGGAAAGTCACAGTCTTTCTATAATCTAATAGCAGATGTGACATCTCTTCCCTTTTACCATATTCTATTAGTGCTAAGTCATAGGTCCTGCCCACCCTCATGGGGTAGGAACCCCAGGAGTCTGAGCATCCGGAGTTGAGGATGACTGGGCCACGCCAGATGCTGCCTGTCAAAGGATTACAGAAGCATAGGACTGGGTGCAGACCACCAAGGAGCTGGTTGAAGGAAACTGGAGACGAGCACAGCCAGGCATAGCTGAGGGCAGACTTGATTGATTCTGAGAACAAAGGGCCAAAAGGGTCTGGACACAGGAGAACCAGAGAAACTGCAGCATCTGAGACATTCCTGAAGCTTCCAGTTGCAGGGGAAGTCTTGACTGCACTTTTTGAACAGGACAGGACTTGACTAGGCCGAGAGGAGAGAGAAGGAAAGGACAAGTCTCATTGATTTTATGAGGACTGCTTTCCAGATCCTGGGGGCGAATGTTAGAAACTCTGTTTTGGCATGTTAGAAGCATGACCCAGCAGTTTCTGTGTCAGAAGAAGCCCAGTGTATCATAATAAAGTTTGTGGTCCAAGTACCCCTTCCTCTACATTCTAAAATAGATCCCATCAGTAATTTGTTCTTGTGAGATAAGAATATAAGAAACCCGACCTCCTAAGCTAATGCTATGAAAAACAAATGACTTCAGAAAGGGAAAGAAGAGGCAGAGATCGAGAGAAAGGGGACAACGGAGCAAAAAGAATGGGGGTTTCCAAAGACCTGCCCAGGTTTGGTTTGTGAAATTCAAGGCAACTTTCTACTTTGTGAATCAACAACATCGTGAAAAATAATATTTTCATTCCCAGTGTGGGGAGAAGCAGCTCCAACACACCATTTATTCAAGCTTTCTGCAGGAAAGGAAAGAGGAAAGTAAGAAAGGGCAAAGAAAGAGAAAAAACTGTGAATACCAAAACAATCTAATCTGGAAAATAAAACACAAACTGAAAACAAGAAGTTTCCTCGAGCGTTCTGAACTGCAGGGTAAAAAAAATAAAGGAATGTGAATTTAGTTATTAATAGAAGTTTCACATAAGGGATTTCTTTTTAAAAGAAGTGAGAATTTGGAAATAAGACACCAAATTGAGGCTTAAACCACCATTTACAGAGTTAATAAATTAATTAAGAGCAACAGTACATAATGTACACAAGTAAAAAAAGAAAATCACGTTATATTAACTGTAAAAAAAACTTGTTAACCTTCTTATTTACTCTCTCATTTTTGGGTAATGGAAGACCAGGTAATTTAGACCAATGCTTCTGTTGGAAGGAACCCGAAAATGCCAATCTATGTCTCATCCTTCAATATCTATATGTAAATACATATGTCCACATCTATATCCATAAGTATTTATCTCTATCAATATCTATCTCTCTATAAAGGCTTAAAGGCAGTAAACAGCTAAGCAGATGGTGAGAAATTAGCCGACTGAAATCCAGGAAAGTTCTGGAATCTAGCAAATTGAGTCAAGCACTTGAAGCTAGTTTTTGTCCTGGGGAAATTTCAAAATCTGGAAGCAAGAGTTTAGAATCTGAGTTATATTCTTGCTGACCTCATTACATTAGAGAGACAAAGTTGCACAGAGGTGCACAGGGACCTGGTAAAATAACCCCTCAAAATGACACTGAAAAACACCAGGAAAAGGTACTTTTTGTGGTGTCAAAGGATTATTTACCCCTTCCCAAAATCACCAAGATTACCCAGTGTCACAGATGAATTTTTTTAATGTTTGAAGTAACAGAATATTTTGGTGCATTTAAACTATTTCAGAAAGCATAGCAAAAATAAGAAAGTTAACACAATTTTTTTTACAGTCAATGTAACACAATTTTTCTTTTGCAATTAATTAGCCTTGTCTGGGCAGTAAGACCATAGCTCACTTTTGTTGTTTTCTTCTTTTTATTTTTCTGTATTAGACAATTCTACTAAGTGATTAAAAATACATTAAATATGCCTAACATGGAAGATCAAGGTAATGAATAAGTTTACAAAGTGGTAGGATAGGCAAGATTATCTATTCAGTTTCCAAATACGGTCAAAAAGTCATAAACTTTTGAACCACACAAATTCAAAGTATGTGGAAAATCAGATCTTAAAATCCAAAAGCATGTGTGTAGAAGGTGCAAATAGGGAGGGTAAAGCAAAATACAAGAGCCTGGGAGAGTGAATGGCCTGGTCGGGAGACCAGGCAGAGGTCACTCTTAGCTAAAAGCCCTGTGTGTCTGCCCAACTCCTCCACCCCACCAGACACAGAAGATTCATAAACCAGATAGTGCCTTAAAAAAGAGTGATGATTTTGCCACGGCTCTTTGACATACTTCTGGACCATTTTTTGTCCTCCTCTTGTGCAAATATTAAGCTCCTTCTTCTTTCAGATAAATAATTCAGTACTTTTAAATGTCCTAAAATGTTTTCATGTTAAGTCTGTTTTAAACAGCAAAACAAGTATTCGGTGAACACGCACCTTGCACCAGGAATATGCTAACCATTTAGCTAAGAACTGGTACAAGAGGGACGTAGGATCACAATTTTAAAAATCATGGGAGCAAGGCCCACTTGACCTGTCTACCAAGGAGGGCTGTGAGGGAGCAAAGCCTGGCTGCCAAACACCCTTCACCCACTTCTTAAGCTCACTCAGGTGCTTGAAAAGAAGAAAACTACTCTATAACCGCCCCTCTGTAGTAAGAACAAATTGTGAGAGGAATCCAGAAGCTCTGTGATTGTAGCTGCTTCACATGAAGATCCATCTCAGAGACTTGGGATCCTTGGCACGTTGACCTTAGGAAGAACCAGTGAGAAAATGTAAGGCAGTGACATTGACCTAACTAACCTTACTAGTTCTTTTTTTTTTTTTTTTTTTTTTTTCCTTTTTTGAGACAGTCTTGCTCTGTCCCCAGGCTGGAGTACAGTGGTGCGATCTTGGCTCACTGCAACCTCTGCCTCCCAGGTTCAAGTGATTCTCTTGCCTCAGCCTCCTGAGTAGCTGGGACTACAGGCACATGCCACCATGCCCAGCTAATTTTTGTTATTTTTAGTAGAGATGGGGTTTCACCATGTTGGCCAGAATGGTCTCGATCTCTTGACTTCATGATCCGCCCTCCTCAGCCTCCCAAAGTGCTGAGATTACAGGTGTGAGCCACCGCACCTGGCCCTAACCTTACTAATTCTTAAGAATAATAACCTTTCATCAACAAAAGAGAGACCTTTTCTCTCAACCTGCATTTTCCAGCAAAGCTCCCACAGTTCTGGAAGATCTGGAAGATCTGCAATCTTCTGAAGCATTCTTAATCAATATCCAATATTTGGATCATTCAAGGGCCCCAGTGAGTTCTTATGGTGTGCCTTCCTCCCAGCAGGCGAGTCAGCTCAGAATGGACAGAGTTGTCCACCCCCTTCTTTCCCTTATGGCCTGAGTTGTTTGCACTAGGCCGAGAGGGCAGCCTCTTCAACAGATGAACAAGGAACACAGGAGAGCTGCCGGGTGCTTTCTCAGGAGTGAGCAGGTTCTTGATCCCCTTGTCTGTTATACTCCTCTGTCCTCTGAATCCAGCCCAGCTGCTTTCGTAAAAGCCTGAAAGCATCCTTCTATGTCTTCGCCTATTTTGTGATAAATTATGCTCAATTTCCATTTCTTCTTTTCATCAGAGCACTTGACTTCCTCCAAATATAGAACCCAAGGTCGTTTCAGTTTTAGGCTGATAAAAAGTTAGTTTCATGTGTGCATTCTGCTTTATCCACAAGCCTCAACCCAAGGTTTAGGAATAAGGTTTCCACCCTGAGTGAAAGTAGGTCAATTGAGAATTGTTCCCTGGCTCACTGACAGTGTTGATTTATCCAGTGGATGCCTTTCTGCTAGTTCAAACGAGAAGCTGATTCAGAGGCTAGTAAACTGTGTGTAGATTCTGATGCCCAGGAACGGAGAGAACGCCTGTTTCTTAAACTCGTATTCCCAATACACACATTGCTTCAGGCATTACGGCATCCAACAGGGTTAGTGGTGCCATAGCATTGAGCCACCAGGAAGCAAGAATTAAGGAAACAGAACACATCAATCATCCAAACATTTTAGGGACCTGTCCCATGTTCTTTGTCATTCCCAGTATGAGATGTAGACAGTTTATAACACCCTCAGTCACTCTGAAGACAAGAAATAGGAAGAAATAGACTTGGAGTAGAAGACACTGCCAACCAGGGTAGGAATGTGGGTGCATATCCTGGGCTGGTTTTTGTGACTTTGATGATTAGGTGGGATGATTGGGTGAATGTACTTGGGAAGCGATGAAGCACCAGAAAAATATGAGCCAAGGTGAAAATTCAACAACCGGGTTTCAGAAGAGCTGGGCTCAAGTCCAAGTTCTGCCCAGTCCATGTGATCTTAGGCAGGCAAGATGCAGTCTGCATGGCCTGCAGTGTTCTCAACACTTCATTTTCCTGGCTTCACAATGTCTACCAAGACTAGTGCCTGAAGTGGGCTCTCCATTCCTCTTGGCTTTGACACTCCAGTTCTGAACTGTCCCCCATTTCCCAGCTACAGAGTTTATACAAACAAGTGGTGCTCATCCGAGAACCTCTCCGAGTGCTTGGGCTGACAAAGCAAAGCACAGCCAGAATGCAGGCAGCTCCAGCCTCCAGCACCCTTGACCAACTTCACAAAGGACTGTAGAGGAAGCGACATCAAAGAAAGGGGCCATTGTGAAAGCTTTTCTATTGATTGTAACTGTCCCTTTGAGTTAGAAACAGACTTTGAAAGTGGGGCCATTGTCTGACCAGGCTCCCTGTTAGTGCACATTTTACCTGGATGCAATAGGTCTCTTGTCTCCTACAACAAATGTTGTGCCATACTGGGCAGCTGCCAACCTCAAAGCACATGCCTTCCTGCCAGATGTGATCAGGTACAGTCCATATTTATGTCGAGAGATGGAGAAAGGAACAGTCACCCTCCGCCTGGATTCCAACCAGTGTGCCGGGCACCCTATGCAAGAAAGAAGGGCTCGCTGTCCAGGGTCATCATGGCCAAAAGGGCAGCTGGGGCCGGGGTATTCCCAGAGTGGGCTGAGCCCCTGGGAGGGCTGAGCAGAGGACGGCCCCATGACATGCAAGCTGGCAAAGTCAGGGTTCAGGTTGTGGGTTCTAAACTCTTGACCACGGATGACATGGTGATATGACCTTGAATCTGGAGTCTGGAGAAAGTTATTCCCAAGATACCTCATGGAAACACGCATCAGCAGCCAACCTCATATTGCCGTCACTTTCCCCCACCCTCTCCCTCTCCTTCCCTCCCTTCAAATGTGTCTTATTCTTCTTATGCTCAAGGAATCAAGGCTTTCTTACAATAAGGGTTGGAGCAAAAAAGCAAGAGGCATTTAGAGCTAAAATAGCCGGTGATGACAGGGAGACAGACAAGGCTGGGAAGATGCAGTCAGTAATACAGAGCACAGCAGGGCTAATGAGCACTTTTGGATGGAAGTCAGGCTGCCCTGGAGCACCCTTCACCTGGCCCCTCTTCCTGGGGCCAAGTTACATGGAGGAGAACACACTGTCCAGAAAGTGGCCTGCAGAAGTATCGCCTTCTCTCTGAGTCCGCACACCTGCATTTCAATCTATCATCTGAGGTTCCGAGATTGAAGAAGGAGCTGTGCATATCCATTACCAACCAAATTATGTCTAACAGCAGGGCCCCACCTGTCTGTACGTGGTTATGGCCAGACCCAGACCACTCAAGGGGGAGAATAGGAATGTGACTCATTCATCCCAAGTTTCACAGGGAAAGGGCCAGAAACATTTCCCCCTCCCAAAACACACTTTTTGGAAACACTTCTTCATACCTGGCCACTTGTCAGCAGCAGAAAGTGACCTTCAATCTCCAACAAGAATGCTGTGTGAATTCCAAAGTCTTTTAATATTCTGGCAATAAAAAAATAACAAAAATAACAAGTACTGTAAGTGCATTTAAGCTGGCACAAGCACAAGCATTTGTGGCCAATGACCCATGTTGCTAGCAAAACAGAAACATTTTGTACCAGCATGTGCTAAGGCCAGCTCAGTCTACTCTTTTGTTTTGAGGACAACTTGGTCAGAGAGCAAACCCCTGGGTTCTGTTGGTGCTGCCTCACTAGAAACGTGCCATGGCTCGAAATCAAGGAGAAGGTTTGGGCAAAACCATCTGCCTCACAACTGTGCTTGTCACAGCTCTGCAAAGCATGGGCAAGAAAAGAAACGTCCTTACTTGGAATGCAATGTCCTTTCCCTTCTCCATGTGTGCTTGCACTCATCATGAGTAAACTACTGTGTACTGCAGGCACTTCTCTCCTCTGTGGACTTTCTCTCCTCTTCCCTATCTCACATCAGCTGTTCCCTGAGGACCCACTTACCCTTTACCTACCTCCAGGACCTGTAGATGCTTGGGTTCCTTGCCCATAGCCCTGTATCCAGAGATGGGGTTGGCATTCTCCTTGCAGAAGCTTCATTGCTCCTCCAGATGCTTAGTTACGCTTCAGCCTCTCTAGGAAGCCTTCGACGCCCATTCCATTGGACCTTTGATTTCCATCCCATTCATCCCTACCACCCTCTTCGCCTCCTGCTGGGGGCAGAGGCCCATCCTTTCCTGGGCTTGCCCACCCCCTCAGGATGAGGAAACCTGCCTCAGAGTCCTTTTCTCCCACCATTGTCTCACATAAACTCAGCACCCCTACTGCCACCCGTCTCTTGGTGCCCTTGTATTTATCTCCAAAGACTTTATCTTCCACTCCAGAGAAGCTTCAGTTCGTCATCCTGCTCCATCATCCTGCTCAGCCATAAGAAGCAACTTCTCATCATTTCAGGTTTGGTCATGTGGTTGTAGCAATTCAGTCCCATCTTCAGGCTCCACCTCTTTGGTTTTGTTTTATTTGTTTTTGAGATGGAGTTTCGCTCTTGTTGCCCAGGCGGGAGTACAATGACGCCATCTTGGCTCACGGCAACTTCCACCTCCCGGTTTCAAGCAATTTTCCTGCCTCAGCCTCCCGAGTAGCTGGGATTACAGGCATGTGCCACCACAACAGGCTAATTTTGTATTTTTAGTAGAGACAGGGTTTCTCCATGTTGGTCAGGCTGGTCTCAAACTTCCAGCCTCAGGTGATCCTCCCATCTCAGCCTCCCAATGTGCTGGGATTACAGGCTTTCTCTTGCTATTTCCACCACTGTTGTAGTGAATTCCTCCCCCGAAGTCCTGAACCTCTCAAAGTCATTTATGAGGGTTGAAATCAGCTTCTTCCAAACTCATATTTATGATACTTTGACCTCCTCCCATGAATCATGAATGTTCTTAATGGCGTCTAAATGATGAATTCTTTCCAGAAGGTTACCACTTTTTCTCTTGAAAGATGCTATTTCTAAGTTGTAATTAAATCAAGTTTTGACTATTTCTAGCTAGAAATCCTTTCCTTGCTGTGTTCCCTGAGAAGCTCTGTGGGTTGCATTGTTGGAAGAGGAGGAAAGCTTTGCTTCAGAAAGACGGCCACTTCCTTTGCCTGTTTGGAAATGGGCAATGGCTCTGTTTGAACTTCCTTTCATGAGACTTGAATCTGTAACCTCTGGATCCTGTGTCAACAAAGACTTCTGCAGCCTGGAGGCCCCTGGAGGGTCAGAGGAGAGAAGCAAGGTAGGGGCTCAGTCCCCCAGCTCCACAGCAGGCCACCCCACCCGAGCCTTGTTCCAGCACAGCCCCTGGCACAGCAGGCTCTAGGCCTCTGCTGTATCCACAGACCTATGCAGGTCATGCTGTCTTCCTCACTCAGGATGGTTCCCCCTGCTCACACACCTGTGCAACACAAGTCTTCCCGCAGAGACTCCCAATGTTATCTTGTGGGAAAAAAAAATTGTGCTGAAGTGTTTTGTGTGTACATATATATATGGAAGTATAACTGAATTTTCACAAACTAACCCCGCATGTGAAACCTGCACCAGAGGAAACAGGACATTTACAGCTCCCAGAAGCCCCTCACGGCCTCTTCTCATTACTAACCCAAGGGGAACTGCTCTTCAAACTTTCAACGGCAGGATTCGCTCGGCCTGTGTGTGCTATATCAAGGCAATCATGCAGTAGGTGGTGTTTCACTCACAGCTGCCTTCCAAAAAGTACCTTTTAATACAATCCATGCTGTTCCTTCTTAAGGCAACCCAAGTTTTAATTCCAAGAGCAGTCATGCCAAAAGCTGCTGTGCAGGGGATTCTCCCTCCCATGTAGGCAAAATTTGAATTTACCTGCACTGTGGTCTTTCTGCCTCTCCTCAGAGGAGGGTCGTGCAGGTGATGGCCCTCTTGCTCACAAAACAGACAAACCAAGGCAGACTCTCAGAGTTGGTGCGGGCTTCACTGGTATTCCAGACCCGAAACCCAGGTGAGACTTTAGGGCCTTGTGGAGACTAGAACCCCTCGAGAGGAACTGAGAGTGATAGAAAATGTAGGGGTACCCCAAACAGGAAGCCTGAGCTTCATGATGACTCCCCTCTTTCTTCCCTTCCCCTCTCACCCCATGTCTGCACTCTCCCCATGCTCTGCAGCTCTGTCCTCTCTCCTTCCTGGACCTCTTCCTGCTGCCATCTCTCCACCCCATTGCTCGGCCTCTGTCCCTGCCCAGGTTTCACCTGATGCCAGGGACCCCTCTGGCAGCCTGTTTACCACTGGGCCGCCTCACCCCAGACCTGCCACTCTCTAGTCCATGCTCCACGGTGTGCACAGAGGGATTTTTCTAACACAGAACCTTACCGTGTCACCAGGCGATTACAGACATGAATAGTTCCACATGCCCCTAGCACGGCCTCTTCCTCCCCAGGCCGGCCACTCATATTCCATGCTCAGCCACATTCTGCTCCTTGGCCTGTGGAGAGGCCATTTCCTCTGCCCAGCATAGTCTCCCTCCCTCAGGTCCCTTCTTCTCTCAGTCCACACATGGGTGCTGCAGCTTTCTCTCCACGCAGCCTCTGCTTCCTATGGGCCCCAGCCTTATGCTCGCGAAGTGGCATTGTAACTGCTGGTCTCACCAACTCTCTGCACACCACCTAAGGGCTGGGATTAGGTTTCTGTGCTTTGTTGCTTTTTCCTCCACAAAAAGTCTTGAGAAAGAAAGACTAATGGAATGAATGAATGAGTGAATGAATGAATGAATGAATGTACTGTCAACAGCCCATCGAAGCAGGTCAGTGCAAATCTATGCCCAGCTCTCCATTACCTGCCCAATCAGACCTTACTCCACAGGCCCTATACCTGAAGAAAGATGCACCAATTTTACCAAAAGTTGTCAGAGTGAAACCAGGGCCTTCGTCAATAACATGGAAAAAGTAGTAGCCTCAGGGTAGCTGCTGGTTTCTAAGAGGCAGAGGAAGCACCCTGGTGCTGAGACAGACGGAGGAGGATCTGTGTGATGATTTCCAGCCGGTGTCCTTCCCGCTGCTCTCTGTGCCATACCCTTTAGGGGCTAAGGCTCCACGAATGCAGACAACAAGGAAATCACAAAGGATGACTGCCAGGAACAGGAAGTGGGTATAAAAATAGCTTCAATGGGACACAGCTGCCCCTAGACTGTGCAGCAGTAGGGGAGGAAGGGGGAGCAGACAGACATGTGTGTATATCCTGTGTGTTGTGACCAGCTGTAAATATCTGGCCCTGTTTTTTTCCTACAGTGTCTCCTTTTCCGTTTGGCAATGAGGAACTTGTGGCCAGAGGTGGGAGGCACCTGGGCATGAGCTTCCACCAAGAATAACATAAAAGACGTTACTGTTTCAGCAAATAAATTAACATCATCATGAATTTGTGATTCATTATTATGAATCACAAATGTTGCAAATTAGTGACCATATTCAGAGATTGAGTGTCTCAGAGGGAATATTGCAGAAATCGCAGCCAGGCTGTGCAAAACTGAGGGATGGCTGAGCAGTGGACTCGGGCTCTAAAACAGCCCTTCTCCCTTTCTCTGCCCCTGCTCCCTTCCCCAGCCCCTGCTCAGGTTGGATTTCCATTGACACTTCAGGCCTGGATGTAATAAATCAACTGCTGGTATAGGTAACAATCTGGAAGCCTTTGCTTGTGATCAAAGCAGGAGCTAGACCATTGACCTCCCCAGTATAACAAATTACCCGTAAGGCCTGAAGGCTGAAGTTTACAGCAAACCGCTGTTCCTCATTCCCCTGAGACTATCTTTAATAAGTAGCAAGACCCCTGACCCCATACTGCAGCCTGGCGTATGAACGCTTACAGCTTGTCCTGTCTCTCCTAAGTGAAAGAGGTTGGACAGCATTCCACAGGCTGGGCCAGGGCACTGGTGGCTTGCTTTGTTTGATTGGGTTTCTGTCTGAAGACCCACTTTTTAGAGCCTTTGAGTCCTTGCTGACACTTTCACCATGACCACGCTAGAAGTGCCTGTGTCATCCAATGCATGGAGATGCACAGGAGAAGACCACCTATCACTTTTGCCGCAAATCTTCAGAGAGACAACTCAAAGGGTTATTCAGGAATAGTGGGCTACATGGTGGAAAGGTCTGGGAAGGCTTCTGGGAGGCTGGAATTTGAATGTCTGCCCCTGTCTGCTTTGTGAAAAGGACATTTAGCTGAGACTCAAAAGCTCTTTGTCAGTCTAGAACTATCTAGGACAAGCATGGAGATGACCTGGCTCACGAGGACAGCTGGGCTGGATGCCAGAATCAGCCCCTTACTGCAGAGGGCCATGGTTCTGGACTGCGCTGTTCTATGCTCAGTTTGGTTGAGCTGAAAACTGGTCTCCTGGAATCCTTTCCTGCAGGGATTGGGGACAGAGTTGGCCAAAAGTGGACACTGGCCTAAGGTCTGGAAGCAGGGCGGGGCAGCGTGTGTCTCTGGTGGACAGGTGTGGAGGGGCTGGTGGGTGCAGCTCGCCATTGCACTCCTTTCCTCTGTATCTGGTTCTTCCCGCCTCCTGGCAGCTCCAGGCCACCCACAAACATCTATTGCCCAGTAGTGGTAGCTGCAGAGGCAATTGCTCTCCATAGACTCCTCCGCCAGCACTGCTTGGTGGTCTCACTCCTGCATCTGGGCACACCCAGCTTCCCAGATTTCCCTGCAAGCTCTGACTCGGCCACCCATGCCAGTGGTTCACGAGATCTGCTTGGCGACTCTCCTAATTCTCCAACATTCTCTTCATGCCTTCACTTCCCTAGCTTCTGCCCCAAGTGTGGGGTTCCTGGTACCTATAAGAAACCCTTATTCCATGACCATTATTGGTGCTTCGCTCCCTTGATTGAGCCCTGACTGATGTGACTCCAAGCTCTCCAATGAATTGGTGAAGAAGAGACCGTGTGGGACTGTTGGGATCTCCCAAACCAGCCCCCTAAGTGTGAACATTCCCTGCCATCCCTCCCAGGCACATGCTGCCCCACAGTTCTTAAAGCAAGTGTCTGAAACTGCAGGCTCCTTGAAGTTGGGTCCCCTGATTTGGACTCCTCTTGCCCAGATGGTTGTGTGGCTTGCACTCCCACATTGCTCGGTCTCTACCCAGATACAGTTGCTTCCAGCTGGCCCAGAGATGTCTTTGCTTTTCCAAGTCCTGAAGGTCTAGGAGAGCACAAAGCTGCCCATGCTGCCAACCAGGAGAGGCCCCCAGGAACCCATGTCTAGAACTCTACCCACTGGGCAGCTCCTATGCCTTCCAGCATCTCTCTTTTTTTGTGCAGTCCATCTTTGCCAATCTGCTGAAGCTACCAACTCCATGGTTTCCTTGGGGTCTTTTTAAAAGGCTTCATTTTATTAATTTTTCAAAATAGGCTTGAATTTGAAAAATGTTGAGTGTTTCAAAGGTCTGGGTTTCACCTCATTTGACGTGGTGTTGTCTCTGAAAGGACATCCAAACGACTGTTTGTTTTGGCTGAAGGATGCTTCATTTAGTGTTATCCTAAGGCTTTGCTGCAACACTAGCTAGGCAAAATCAAAATATATCCACTGTTACTCTGAAAAGAAGAAGAGATGACCAGGATCCAGAATTCCCAAACCCTGAAAGAGCAAGAGAACAAAGATCTCCATGAATCACACTGCTGCCTAAAAAGGCACCATGATTCTTTGTCTTCTAACTGGATTCATCTAAGTGAATGTCAGGCACAAAATCTGCTCTGCATCTGCACAACTCCCCCATTCTGGTGCAAATCTCCAGTCCAGCCACTCCAATCAACCAGCAGTGATATTCGTGCTGTCTTTACCCTTTCTCCCCAAGCCAACCCCCTGCATGTCAATGGTCTACAGCGGCCCTACTTTCCACAGTGAGTTTGGAAAGGGGAAGTTGGCAGGCTAGTAAGTGGAGACCCCATGTCTCCATAAAATCCCTCTGGCCCTGACTAATGTTGTCTGTCCTCGGTGGGGAGGACAGTCGGAGGACATCCTGATTGAGAATACCAGACAGGAGGGCTTGAAGACATCCATTCCAGGAAGGCTGACGGGTGATTAAAGTGTGGGGCATAGACACACTGGTGAGTAAATGCAGACGGGAGAGAGGAAGAGTGATGGAACCATAAGATTCACAGTAGACACTGAAATTTACAAGTTGTCCCTTATCCTAGAAGCTAAAGCTTTATAACAGCTGCTGTCAATTAAGTAGCATAGTAGAGAGCTGCAGCTCAATCAAAAGCATCAGAGAAACGCCGTTTCCTTTCTCACCCATTGACAGGTGCTCCCAGCACCCCTGCGCTGCCTCCTCTGCAGGGAGGAGCATAGCTGTCACTCACCCACCTCCCACCTCGGGAACCAGGAGGGCAAGGCGTTAGTGCCCTAAGCTTCCTGCTACAAAGATAATTCCAAGATGATGCTGACAGTGGGAGAGGTAGGGTTCCAAGGAGCAGGAAGATTTCCTCCCAGTTCTGAGCATACAGGAAAAACTCCATGGGCTGATCACACTCACAAAAAGTCAACACAAAATCCTGCCAGAAGGACTTTCCCTTTTTGTGAGCCTCCGCAAGCTTGTGTGTGCACATTTTTCTCCCCGCCTTTCTGCTGTAAAGTTATGCTTCTATATTTAGCAAAGTACGTCCACACAGTGAAAGCAAAGGGTTCTAAGTAGCTGATGTTAAAAAAGTGTTCGGCCCAGTGCCCAAACCTTCCCTGCTTCATAGAGGAAAGCGCTTTCAACTTTTAAAGATGTATTTTCCCTGGTATTTATTTCTGCATATCTCTATAATATACTATTCTGCTATTTCTTGATTATTCAGTATTTTAGAGTATCTTATTGGTTTTCTGTTAAGAAAGGTGCAAAGTCAGTTCTTTTACATCACTCCAACCCCCACCTCTTTGCCTCCCCTCCCCGCAGGCAGAGTTTACGTTACTAATGTGAGGTGCTGATCCTACCCCACTGAGGCCAGTGGCCTGCTAGGAGCATGCCTCCTCTCTCACACCACTCTATGTTTGTTTTTCCGGGAGTTAAAAATTGCCTTGGGCTTTTGTTTGCTCAGTTTTCCACGTGCTTCTTGCTAACATTTCCAAAAATTTTAACACATCTGTTAAATGCCTAAACACATTTCCAAGTACTCAAATACAGTAGCTTTTTTTTTTCTTAGAGACTTTTGAGACTTCCTCATCTCTCTCGTGTATTGGGTCTTCTGTTTCCAGAATTCCATGTTATCTAGTTTTCTCCCTTATTTTACTGAAGTGCATTATCCAGTAGTTTTCAGAGAAAGTACTCAGGCAAAAAGACAGATGGATAGATAGTGATGAATGAATATGTATATAAGTAGATGGTAGATAGAGGATTAATAAATAGATAAATGATCATAGGTAGATAGATGATTGACAGATAAATCTTGTTTTCGTATTTAAAAATATCTATATTCTCTCCAACCCTCTAGACCAATACTTAGTAATTTTATTTAGTACATTTTTCCTTCTCTACAGATGCAATACCATCTTTGATATCTGAGAACATGAAATATTGTTTTTTGATTATTTAGCCCTCTGGTTATTTTTGTTTCTTTTGCATACCTGCTTTGCGATTTTACCCCTTAGTGTCTGTCTTTCATGTAAAGACTTTCTCTACAGCTTCTGGTGACCTTCGGCTGCCCACTCATATTGCAGAATGGGATATTAAAGTAAGCGTGGATTGGAGTTTGGGTGGGGAGGTAGAAATAGCAGAGGGCTTGCAGACTGGTGCAATGCGAGCTAGTCTCAAGCCAGGACCCATCCAGTGCCAACTCCTGCCAATGTTTTCTCTGGGAGTTTTTCACTTTCTCCAAGGAGAAGTCCTCCACACTTCTCCCCAGGTGAGGGCAGGGTAGACCTGTGGAAGCAGAGTGGGAAGAGGAGCTGAGGGTCCCAGGTTCAGGAGGCTGGCTTGCATGTAATCTGTCTTTTTAGCCCCAAAGCTCCCCCCAGCCCTCTCTGGGTCTACCATTCCCAGGCTAGTGGGACTGTCTCTTCCTTCAGCAAGTAAACGTCCCACCTAGTTATAGGTTGAATTACATTCCCTCCAAAATTCACAGGTTGAAGTCCTAACCCCCAAGTCCCTCCGAGTGTGTGACTAGATCTGGAGATAGGGCTGTTACAAAGGTAATTAATTAAGATAGGATTGCTAGGGTGGGCCCTAATCCAGTATGATTCATATCCTTATGTAAAGGGGAAATTTGGACATAGACGCATTTGTACACGTAGAGAATGCCATGTGAGGATTGGAGCTCTGCTGCCACAAGCCAAGGAACTAACAGAAGGTAGGAGAGAGGCCTTGGGCAGAGAGAGGCCTGGTGCCTTCACAGGGAGCAGGGCCCTGCCAACACCTGGATCTTGGATTTCTGGCCTCCAGAACTGTAAGACACTCCATTGCTATTGTTCTAAGTCACCTAGTGTGTGGTACTTTGCTATGGCATCCCCAGTCAACTACCACCTCCTGTGGGGACTGTGTCCGGAGTAGCCACAGGGCATACAGAGTGGGAGAGGGAACTGTGGTGCCTAAGGTCCTCCAGGCAGATACTGCAGGGGCCCTGCCATGAGCCCAGGGTTTTGTCCACCTCCGTCTGCTTGCACCTTCCAGTGGGTGGCAGGAGAGGGGACACTCCTGGTCAGGATCTGCTCAGATGAGGCACTTACAAAATGTGTTGTGATGCTTTACCCTTGGTTATCCCTGCTGTCTTTCTCTCTATAAGTTAATGAGGTTTTTGTCCCTTTCTTGTCATTTTAGAGAGGCTGGGAGACAGAGGGGCGGCACCTGAGCGTAGCGAGTCTGCTCTCCCTAACTGGAGTCTCGCCTGGTCTCTGTAGAGCAAGCATCCACGGCACTAGTCAGAAGCCCCTCACCCAGAGGGTGCAGGTATCTTCACTGAGTCTTCACTGAGACTGCCACGGTGGTGCGGGGGACAAGGTGTTATGGGTGAAAATGCCATCTTCCCACAGAGGGAAAAGGAAGCCTCATAACTAGCTCAATAATAATGATCAAAAGCATAACGTGAGCATTTCCTGATTACTAGGGTGGTTTTAACGTACCTCACAAATTACACCAGGGGGTGTAGTTTCATTTCCCGTCCCTTGAGTGTGGGCAGGACTTTCAGAAACATCAAAAAAGGAAAAGAAAAAAATAGTCACTAGACAGTGGAAAAACCTGGCAGATGTCGCCCAGACCAAAAGGTGAAGGTCAGCCTCCTAGGAATGAGTCACGTGGGTGTCATGCCTGCTTTGATGTGGAGTGATAAGTGGGACCGTTCACCTCTGTGCTGTTCCTCCGAAAACCAGTAACTGTGATCCAATCAGAGAAAACCTCAAGCCAACTCAGCCGGAGGAAAATCCTGCGCAAGAGCTGGCCAGTACTCGTCAAAAGTATCAAGGTTAGAAAACACAAAGGAAGACAAGACGGAGGAGCTGTCGCAGGCTGGAGGAGAGTCGGGAGTCCTGACGAGTTAGTGCAGTGTAGGCTCCTGGTCTGGATCCTGGAACAGAAAAAGGGAGTGAGTGGAAAGATAGGGAAACTCAAACAAAGTCTACCGTTTGGCTAATCATATTTTACCCACGATAATTCCTCAGATTTGACCAATGGGCCGTGTTGATACAAGATCTTGACATGAAAAAAGCGTGTATGGAAACTCTATCCTTGTAACTTTTCTGTCTGTCTAACGTTATTTCAACACAGAAAGTTAGAAAAATGACCTTAAGCTCAAGCTCTCCATTTTTCTTTATTTTTTTCTTTCATCTAACTGAGCTGGTTCCAGTGCAAGCCCTGCATCGTCTCCTCTCTGGCTTCCCCTTCCAATCTTCTTCCTCACCCACCATGGGCATTTCAGCCTCTATCTGGGGCTCTGTGAGCACTAATCTTCCATGCATGCAGAGCTTCCAATTCCCTCCACACCCCCTGCACAACCCATCTCCACAATGGGGGAAGGAATACTGACTAGATAAAACCTCTAGAGTCTTCCTCTCACTGCATGAACCGCCCTCCCCAGTTGCTGGGCTTCACTCTGGACACTCTGGCTGTGCCCCAGGGCCTTCCTGCCTGCTCCTTTGCTCCTCCTGGACAGTCTTTGGCATCAGCTCTGGGTTCCAGGGCCTCTTTCTGCAGGCTCCTTGATGCTCTTTCCCTCCTGTAATTCCTGGTCATCATGTTCACAGATATGTTCATTTCTTATTCCTGCATCCCACCCAAACCCCCAAGCTTCATGACTCCAAGTTGATGCCCATTTTTTTCATCAGTGCCGCTCTCCCACCTCCTGGAAGGACCCGGAAGAGTGCTTGGCACAACAGGGACACTCACAAGTGTGCTGAGAGGATGAATAGCAGCATGTAGGGCTGGGGAGGAGGCTGGCGTGCTCTCACAGTCTCTCTCCTGCAGCAAGTGGGTGCTTCCTGGGAGGAGGCTTCCAGGCTTTGCTGCAAGAATTCCTTTGATGGTGAGGACCAGGGAAGCAGCCAAGAAAACTGGAGAAAACGTGTGTGGGGGGTGTATAATGTGTGTGTGTGGTGCATATGCATATGCTTGTGTATAGGTGTGCATAGTATTGTGTGGTACATGTATGATGTGTGTAGTGTGGTGTGTGTGCATGTGTGTGCATGTATGTGTGTGGCGTGTGTAGCGCAGTATGTGTGCATGTGTGTGGTGTGTGTGTATGTATGTGTATAGGTGTGTGTAGCATTGTGTAGTGTGTGTATGATGTGTGTAGTGTGGTGTGTGTGCATATCCATGCATATATGTGTGTGGTGGTGTGTGGTGTGTGTGTGCATATGTGTGTGTGGTATGTGGCATGTGTGCATATCCATGGGTAGTGTGAGTGTGTGGTGTGTGTGATACAGTGTGTGTACATATGCACGCATGCACACACACTACACACACAAGTCTTTGACTTGGAATCAGTCAAAGAAGAGTTAATAAGAGAAATTCAAAGAGCTATGGCCTCCCCTAGCCCCCTGAGACCTCTAATAAAAGGCCAGGCTGGCCTTGCAGGTGAGCAAACAGACACCACCAAGCTCCAGCGAGGCAGGCATTTTGGTGCCCCGCTTCCAGCTGGACCTGATGTCACTCAGCCAGGGGTGAGGCACTCAGGCATGGCCCGAAGCGAGGGCAGGAGAGGATAAACAGGCCAGCCATCTGCACCATTCAAAGGAGCACTCACCACACATCCTGTTTGGAGGGGAAAGGGCTGAGGACATCCAGATACAATCGCTTTTCTCAGGCACACTGATAAACTGTGTCCTGCTCATTAATTGCAAACTGACTTCGTGGAAGGCACTGGATAGTTGAGCACTTGGGTTAATCAAAAGATAATACAGCTACTGAATGTGTTGGCCACTTTTACAAGTTTAGAAAAGTAAAATGATGTTTATACTGAACAATATCTTGATGATAACTCAACCACTTTGTCATTTAGAAGTGTGCCCACACCTTGTAGTGGCAGAAGTGCATTATTTTGAATGTCATGCACAAAGACTAGCAAAAACTTCAGGGTAGGTGGGAGGGCACAATACTTTAGCTATGAAGTACCCAGAAGAGCAATGCTTTAGCAAAACAAGTTAAAAGAGTACAGTTTATTACTTGCAAATAAAATATTGCTTTGATATTACCTCCTTCAAAGCAGAAAGCCCAATTCTCAAGAAGAACAAGTATTTTTCCGTTTTAAAAGCAGAATTCAAAAAATAGAAGGGTGTTGTGCTTCCATATTTGAAAGTTCTTGCACCCATTTCAGAAATAAGTGTATCTTGCTCTTCCTACTCTAATTGAAACAGCTTTTTAAAGAAAAATAGTATGAAGGAGACAAACACAGTCAAATCTCTGAATGACTCCCTTCATTTTAATGAGGACCCCTGAAGATGGCTCCCCAGGGGCCCCCGCCTTGCCTTCCCCATGTTCCTATGATAACCTGGGCTTTGTGTTATTGAAACCTTGGACCCTTGAGACGTTAGTTTTGATGGTGGTATTTCTGTTGCCATTAGCAAGGGAATTTAGAAATCCATGAACACGATGCAAGAATGAGAGCGCCAGCACACGCGGAGCTCCGCTGCTGCCTCTGAGAGAGGCCGGTGTTTCAGAAAGAACTCAGACTCATACCCCTTTACCCCCATCTTCCAACACGAGGATCCCTCTGCACACTCACCCTGCTGTCTAAAGGTAGCGCCCTCAAATACTGTACATGCACACCTGCTGAGAAGGCCAAGTACCCCTTTTGTTTCTGTCTTGCTTTGCAAGGATTGAAAATTCTCCCTCCCTGAGCAATACAGCAGTCATCTTCAAAAGTAGGACAGATCTCAGTTGGGAAGCTCTGTTTCTGGGACACTGCCTTGAGGGTGTTTGTGAATGTGGTCGCCCTGTGAGGAGAGCTGCAGCCGCCAGCAGGGACAGCTTCAGCGGATGCAGTCTGGACTCACAAGACGGGGGCCTTTTCTTTTTATACCACTTGCCTGGCATCAATTCACAAAAGATGTTTCATGAATGAATGTTAGAACAGTGGGAGTTCAAAATAAGAGGCCCTATACCATCTTCGCCCCAGGGACACTCCCAACATTCCAGGAACGAGGCTGTATTTGTCTTCTTGGGCTCCCGGAACAAAACAGCATAGACTGCATGGCTTAAATGACAGACATTATTTTCTCACAGTTCTGGAGGCTGGAGGTCCCAGATCAGAGTGCCAGCATGGTGGGGTTCTGGTGAGGTCTCTCTTTCTGGCTTACAGATGGCTGTCTTCTTGCTTATCCTCAATTGGTGAAGTGGGGAAGTGGGGTAAAAGGGAGGGGATAGAGAAAGAGAGGGAGAGAAAGCTCTCAGCTCTCTTATAAGGACACTAACCCCATGACAACAGCCCACTCTTACAACCTCATTTAGCCTTAATTACCTCCTAAAACACGATGTCAAGATACAGCCACATTGGGAGTTGGGACTTCAACATATGAATTTGGGAGTGACACAATTCAGTCCATAGCAAAAGTCTTATGACGTCTGCTCCATTTGACACTATTCAATGCACACCCTTTCCCTCCTCATCCCCCAACTTAGGCTTCTCAGACAACACTCCCTGGGTCTCCTTCCTGCCTTTCCAGCCTCTCCTACATTTCCATCCTGGCCACCGCCGCCCTCCCACCTGGCCTCCCAGCTGCCTTCTCTCCTCCTACTGCCCTCCATCCCAGGCGAGCTCGTTCTAACACATGGCTTTCTTGATGTTGTCTGTGGTATCAAGGAACAACATGACGAGCTAGAGTCAGACCAACCTAAGCATGAATCCCAGCTCTGCCACTTTCTAGCTATGTGATCTCGGCCACATTAGCATCCCTACATCCCAGTTTCTGTGCCAGTACAGTGGGTAGAGTTCACTCCCCATTCACCCAATCCGGCATTTATCCCCTGCTGTCCACCCAAACTCCATCTTGCCACATTCCTTGGCCTCTTGTCTCTTCCCATTTTATTTTTCAAATGTTTATTTTGTCACCATTTCCTTGCTTTTCTAATCTTTATTACATGCATATACATCCCTCAAAATATATATTGTTTAGGTTTGCATGCTTTGAACTTAAAGAATGGTGTTGCAAAGTACACATTGTTCCGTGATACTATTGATTGGCCCGTTAATGTGTGTTTTTAAATCTTATTCCCACGTATAAATATGTTGTTATCACCGTTTATAGGTATAGCAAGCCTTTTAACACAAAATGGAAGACAATTTTACAAAGATCTTGGTGCTTTTTCTCTACATGCCCATGGTAAGTCTGGCTGCCCAGGGAAACCGTGGCTGCCCTAGAGACAACGCCTTCCTCGATGAGCAGCCCTGGCCTTTCCTTCAGCATTGCCTGGGGAACGCAGTGCTGGGGACTTGGCCTCCACAGCAGCATGCCATGGAGTAGGAGGAACGAAAAGGTGGCGATTGTGAGTCAGGGTTATGGGAGGCTATATTAAGGGACCTTGAGAGGCCAACATAAGGACATCCCAGCTCTGTCTCTACAGGTCTGGGGTGGAGGGACGGGGTGCCCAAGCAGGAACAGGAAGAGAGGAGGGGATGTGAAGTAGGGAGAGGACTGCACAGGTGGAGAGAGCGTGCATCAGAGCCTGTGAACTGTGAGCCGAGGGCACCAACCCAGCTGTCTGGATTTGGGATGGAGTTGAGGAGGCAGCACCCAGGAGAAGCATGGCGCCATCCTATGGAGGCTTTGGGAACATCCTCTGCACTCTGACTGCTGTGTGAGGCATAGGCTGGGCGGGAGGCTGGGGTGAAAGAAGGAAAGCCATCCCGGGCATGAGGAAGCACTCCTGCCCTGGGCAGATACCTGCTGCTCACTATTGAGTTCTCCCATGTGCCAGCCACATGCCCGCACCAACTGTCTTTTCTATTCCTCTCAGAAAGCCTCCACATTAACTACGGAATTACTTTTCTTCCCACGTTAAAGAGGAAGAAACCGTGGCTGAAAGTTGTTCCATCTGTTACTCACCGTCCCATAACTGGCCAAGGGTAGAACTAGGAACTGATTCTGTAGCTTGGGTTCCAAACCTGTCGTGAAGATGCCCTGCTGGTTATGGAAAGAGGGATTGATATGTGAGATGTCAAGGGGTGATACAGACCTGGCTTGATAACCGATGGAAAAGAAAGACGGTGAAGGTGGGGCTGACCCTCATGCCTGGGTGAACCGTCGTGTTATTTCTCAGGAGAGGAAAAAGGCAGTAAAAAAGGAAGGTGGGGCATTTGAGGGACTGAAGGACTTCTCTGTTAAAATCTCTCTAAAGGGGCTGGGCGCGGTGGCTCATGCCTATAATCCCAGCACTTTGGGAGGTCGAGGCAGGCTGATCACCTGAGGTCAGCGGTTCAAGACCAGCCTGGTCAACTTGGTGAAACCCCGTCTCTACTAAAAATACAAAAATTAGCCAGGCATAATGGTAGGTGCCTGTAATCCTAGCTACTCAGGAGGCTGAGACAGGAGAATTGCTTGAACCCAGGAGGCGGATGTTGCAGTGAGCCAAGATCACGCCATTGCACTCCAGCCTGGGCAACTAGAGCGAAACATCTCAAGAGAAAAAAAAAGTCTTTGAAGGAACACAAAAGGGATTCTAGAGTTCTAGGGAGAGTCGGAGGTGAGCTATGAGAGACTTTGACGACTCCTCCCCCACCACTCATGTAGTACTCACTGTTGCCAGAGAGGGCACTGGATGCCCAGACGTGACCTTGCTGGACCCCACACCCCTATGAGATAGGTTTTGTCCCCCATTCATTCCTTCCACAGTGTGTGTTGGCCACTGCCCTGGCCAGGTGCTGCTCTGGGATGGGGCCATGGCAGCCGGTGAGGCAGGCCCAGAGTGTTCACCTTGTGAGGGTGAGCAGAGAGCACAGAAACTTCCTGCAGAATCATCAGGACGGGCCCCTCTGAAGCAGCGACTGAGTGAAGGGAAGAAGCCAGCCACGGAGGACACTGTGGTATGGGCCATGTCCCTGAGGCCGGTGCCATCTTGCAGAGCCCAGGAACAGAAGGAAGCCTGTGAACGTGGAGGGAGCAGGCAAGCCCGGGTAGGGAATAGGATGTGTGGAGAGTTAACTGGGCTGGCTGGTGGGGTCTTTGTAGTTTGAATTTATTCCAGTGTGTTGGAAAGCCATGAGAAAGTTTATGCAACAGAGACATGATTGTAGAGATACAGTAAGAGACCAGTTATTTAGCAGACCAGTGGGTAGTCCAGGCAAAAAATGACAATTGCTGAAACTAGAATGGCAGCATTGAAAATGAGGAATGTGGGCGGATTTGGGAGGTAGTTCAGAAGTAGGTTGGGATGGGAGTGTGATGTTAGAATAACGAGATGGAAGAGCCCAGAGGAGGTTCCTTGGCTTGGGTCATGGCATATTTATGGTATTAGTCTTATCTTATACCTCAGCAGTGATGTTTCTATAAGATCTGTAACCATAACATAGCTACGTTGGCATGTTACGCTTACACATTCATAGCGTGTAAGAATATTTGTATAGTAGTTGGAACAAATCGAATACTTCACAATTGCATTTTTAAGAAATTTAAGGTATGACAGGAACTACAAAGTGTTTATGGTGGTTACCTAACTTGAAAACTAGTTGGGGCAAAAATTGAGTGAAGAAGGAAAAAAAAATGACATAATGAATGCTAAGTCCATAAATCATGGCTAGTGTCAGTGATCCTGCTGAAGCTGATTGACAGCACGCTGTCTGAGGATCCTACAGAGAGGCTCTGAGTCAACAGCCAGAATGGAGCTGTGCCCTGCTCTGACCAAGCCAATCCTCTACCTGGCCGTTGTAGAAGAATTTCTAAAGGCTAGCTTGTTACTGTAGATCATATCACAGCAGGTTAAGGGGATATTTTAATTTTAAAAATCTGAACTATTGATAAAGTTTTTCCAACCACAGATGGTGGGGAATAGTGAAGGTTTTCTACAGCTGAGCATGTTATCTTACAAGAAAAACACTGATAAATCCCTGCCCTTCCTGACAAATCCCCTTTGTCTTTAGGATCAGGGCCAGGAGTGAAGGGGTGGTGCAATGGTGGATAATTCTGGCATGATGGGAGAGCTGATGTGGAAGGGACCTCGAGTCATCCAATCCAATCCCGTCATTTTACATGAAATGAAAAGGGGCTCAGACACCACTGTAAACCTTTTATTTAGTAGAGGATATTTGTGGCAGAATGCAAGAGGAATCCGGAACTTGAATTCATGTTATCAACAAGTCCACACTACTACCAAATAAAAGAGAAATGGGAAAGAATTAATTCACAGATTATGGGAGACCTCCCCTGGATTAATCATTCTGGTATTTTCTCCTTATTTAGAGAAAAAAAAAAAAAAACAGATTGTTTTCCCAAAAATGTCCATGAATTTTCCAAGCAGCCTTAGTACAGGAACCTGCTCCATGAATTTTTTTATTTATGCAAACCCTAGAAGAATTCAACAGTGGAAAAGAGCAGCCACACCCAGGAACTTGGTCCTGTGGAAAGAAAATTCAAAAGAAATGAGGTCACTCCTGATTGCGGGGGAGGGGGCTACAGTGAGAACAATCATCCAGGGCCCCGCCCTTCAGAGTCCTGCTGTCCTTGTGCAGACGCACATAGACGTCATGGAGACACAGGGGAGCTAGGAGTGACAATCTACATTTTTAAAATACACCGTAACGGCGTGTGATGTTGTGATCTATATGAGAAGCATATATTTCGTCTCTGCCCTGGTTTCTGGCACAGGCTCCTAAAACCTTTGGAATCTCCAGAGTGATAACAATGTCTTTTGTGTGTTAATGAGAACACTGGTAGCTGGGGGCCCCTAGATAGCTTCAGGATGAGGCTGCTCCTGAGAAAGGAGAAAGACCAAGCCATCATTAGAGAATTGGGACCTTCAGTCTCACCCAACCTCTGAGTGAAGGTTGAGTTTATCACCTATGACTAGTGGTTTAATCCAAGCTTGTCCACCCCATGGGCCAAATGTGGCCCAGGATAGCTTTGAATGCGGCCCAACACAAATTCATAAACTTTTTTATGAGTTTTTGTTTGTTTGTTTGTTTTTTAGTTCATCAGCTATCATTAGTGTTAGTGTATTTTATGTGTGGCCTAAGACAATTCTTCTTCCAATGTGGCCCAGGGAAGCCAAAAGTTTGGATACCCTTAAGGAATCATGCCTATGTAATGAAGCCTCAAAGGACAGGGCTCAGAGAGCTTGTGGCTAGCAGAACACACAGAGGTTCCTCGGGGTGGCACCTGGAAAGGGTGCAGAAGCTCCACACTCTCCCCCATGCCTCAGTCCGTGCATCTCTTCATCTGTATCCTTTTTACTATCTCTATAATAAACGAGTAAATGTAGGTAAAACATTTCCCTGAGTTCCGTGAGCTGCTCTAGCAAATTAATGGAGCCCAAGGAGTACGCGATTGTGCAAATCCCGATTTATAGCCAGTCATTCAGTATAGGCCGGGATCTGAAGCAAGGGGAGTCTTGTCGGACTGAGCCATCATTATCTCCAGGCAGGTCATGTCAGAACCGAATTATAGAACACCCAGCTGGTGCCCGCTAGAAAACTGGTTGGTGGGAAATCCCCCACCCAACATCTGAGGTCAGAAGTGAGTGGTGAGTGGTGTGAGACAGCAGAGAGAAAAAACAGTCAGAGGGGACCTTCATAAACATGACTGGAAACCCATAAACCATGTAGGAAATAATCGACAATATTTTACATTTAAAATTTTAACATTTTAAATAATTTAAAATACATTTAAAATGTTTCAAATTTAATAATTATTAACATCAAAACACAATGAAATTTATATTAAAAAGCTAGACTGGGCCAAGCACGGTGGCTCATGCCTGTAATCCCAGCACTCTGGGAGGCCAAGGTGGGCAGATCACGAGGTCAGGAGTTCGAGACCAGTCTGGCCAACATGGTGAAGCCCCGTCTCTACTAAAAATACAAAAATTAGCTGGGCATGGTGGCATGCACCTGTAATCCCAGCTACTCAGGAGGCTGAGGTAGGAGAATCACTTGAACCCGGGAGGTGGAGGTTGCAGTGAGCCAAGATCACGCCAGTGCACTCCAGCCTGGGGGGACAGCAAGACTCTCATCTCCAAAAAAAAAAAAAAAGAGCTAGACTGAAAAATAATATTCTTACACATTTAGTAGAGAGATTTGGTGGGCTTAATACATATACTCCTGTAAATTAATAAGGAAAGGCAGTCAGAGGAGAGTGACATGCAAATTCACAGATAATAGACAGGCTGATGACCAATTAACCTGTGCAAGGAAATTCAAAATAAAACAGCAACCGCACATCATTTTTTGTTAATCAGTGCATTAAAAAATTTTCAATATTTTAACAACCTATGGTTGGTGGGAGTGTGGGAAAACAGGTCTCTCACATTATTATGGGAAAGACAATTATTGTAACTTTTCAGGAATTAGACAGAATTTAATAGTCAGAAGACCTAGCAGTCCTACCTCTAGAAAGTTCTGCTACAGAAATACAAGTGGCTATTTATAATAAATAAATAAGAATGGTCATTGCATTAATGCTGTTGATAGCAAGACCCTGGCAGCAACTAAGTGCCCGCCCCCTACAGAAGACAGCTGAGTGAATTATGATATGCCCAATCTATGTCAGAAGAGATTACATAATTAGTAAAAAAAAAAAAAGTAAAGAAGGCTTATATGGATTGAATTAGAAATATTTCCCCAGGCCGGGCGCAGTGATTCACGCCTGTAATCCCAGCACTTTGGGAGGCCGAGGTGGGCTGATCACCTAAGGTCAGGAGTTCAAGACCAACCTGGCCAACATGGTAAAACCCCATCTCTACTAAAAATATAAATATTAGCTGGGTATGGTGGTGGGTGCCTGTAATCCCAGCTACTAGGGAGTATGAGGCAGGAGAGTTGCTTGAACCTGGGAGGCAGAGCTGCAGTGAGTGGAGATCATACTATTGCACTCCAGCCTGGGTGAAAAGGGCAAAACTGTCTCAAAAAAAAAAGGAAAAAAAAATTCAGCAATATTTTTTAAATGGGAAAAATGTCTTAGAACGATGTATATCAAAAGCCTCTGTTTTGTGAAAAAATAAGCAGACATCTCTAATATCTCTGTGTGAATCTACATGCAACACGTATAGAGAGATAGAAATGCTTTCTTTGGGGTAAGAATAGAAGATCTGTGGAAGGTTCACACCAACCTGTTGACTTTGGTACCCTTAGCAAGTTTGAAATACAGTATATTAATATTCATTAATGCTCCCTTATATCCCTGTATCATTTACACTATTTCCACAGCCGTATGTTAGTTTTATAATTCAAAATATAAGAGAAAATATACCTTGGGCAAAAGCAATCACTGATGTATATGCATAGAAAAACTAGATGGTTGGATTATATTGCTATTTTCTCTTTTTGGCCTGTATGTATTTATAAAAACATAGCTGCAATAAAAATATATTACTTTTGGAAAAAGAAAGCAATTAGTATAAGTGTATACCACCCAAAACGAAGGACTCATTTCTACACTGGAAGGTGCCTGCTACTTTTTGGTGCTGGTGAATAGAGGACATTACTCTCCCATGACCAGGTGTGAACTGCAAACACCTCCCAATTTTTAGTGGGATGAGAGTAGTGAAAGGGCAGGTATCCTTATTCATGTCACTCACTTTTTCTGCATGAAACTTCTTCAGACACCATGCTGGTCACCTTGAGGCTGTGGAGTGGCAAGTGTGTCCTCAGGGTACTGTACAGCTAGCCCTGCCACTGAGCAGCTGACCAAACACAGCCCTTTCCAGATGCTTCTGAGTTTTTTTGTTTGTCACCCAGGCTGGAGTGCAGTGGCATGATCTCGGCTCACTGCAACCTCTGCCTCCAGGGTTCAAGCTATTCTTGTGCCTCAGCCTCCCAAGAAGCTGGGATTATAGGCACCCGCCACCATGCCTGGCTGATTTTTGTAGTTTTAGTAGAGATGGGATTTCACCACATTGGCCATGCTGGTCTCGAACTCCTGACATCAGGTGATCCACCCACCTCAGCCTCCCAAAGTTCTGGGATTACAGGTGTGAGCCACCATGCCTGGCCGTGAGTTTCTTTACTATTAGGGACAATGTAGTCATGCTTCTTTCAGATGCTCCTCACTTATGGCAGCATGTTCAGGCTGCTATGATTCTGAGGCCACCCTGGATTAATAAACCTGGTCTGTGACTTTTAAAGAGCAATTCTGCCATGCAAGAATGAGCACTTACAGACAGAGGAATCTGGAAGGATCCAGAGGGCTCTCCAGTCCACTTTTGGAAGCCCAGGAAATAAGGCACGGCAAGGTAACACAGCCCAAATACAGGGGCTGAACCAGAATTAACCCACATCTTCCGAATCTACATAGGACAAGGCACTATTCATCAGATCAATTGCCCTTCTCCTGGATGCAGAGCTGGCCACCCTCCCTGCTTCCTCTGCAGGCTGGAATGTGCATGATTGTGATGCTGGCCACCCTGAGGACCAGCCTTCCAGAGCCTCCACACAGAGCCTCCTGCCCTTTGCTCCTCACATGTCCTCAAAAAGCAGGTGTGAAAGATGGCGGGCCAGAGCTTGTGGGGAGGGAACAATCACCACCGGCCCTCGGGAGTCCTTCAGCAGTTAGTGCTCTTGACTAACAGCAAATGTCTCAGCATTTCCTCAGACTACACAATCGCCTTCCCAGTACTGCCTGAGAATGTGGTCAGAATTCACTTACTTTACTCCAATACATTCTTTCCACATGACCCATTTGGCCACACAATATGGGATGACAGAAGAAGTCTTGGTGTGTTTGCAGAAATGATTCTGACTGTAGAACCAAACGAAGCTAACTCAGCCGTCGCAGGACGAGCAGTAGTATCAGACACTGGACAGCGATGCAGCCACCAGCCTAGTGGGCCACTATCTACAGAATGAAGGCGTGTGGAGTGGGGTGGGCCAGACTGAGACCACGCAAGTATAAAGATAAGGAAAGAATGTGCTGGGGGAATAGGAAACAGAGCAAGAAAAATCATCACCCAGAAATGATGAATATGAGAATAAATACCTTAGCACACAAGATTACAAAACAAGCAACACAGTCCCGTCATCTTGGAGCCACCTACAGTACTTGGTTACAAGCCCTTGCAGGAGGTGGAAAAGAGGGTAAAGGAGTGAAGTGGTCCAGCTCCCCCAGCAGTCAGGAGGGCAGGTTGACAGCAGGCTGGAGCCCTGGCAGGCAGCTCACCTCCTCCCCTTTCCATGGAGGACCCCGGGAGGGGGATTTTAGCCCTTCGGTTCTCCTCCATGGCACCCTCAGCTCCCCTGCCATGGGGCCCTTCTGACTCCCAGCCACAACTGTCTCTCACTCTCTTCCTTCCCAACAGAATGTAAAATGAGAGCCGATTAGCTGAGAAAAGAATTATGCTTAGAGCTGATAAGGCAAAGATAAAGGAAAACTGGATATCTATACGCAGAAGAATATGCAGATAGACCCCTCTCTCTCACTATATACAAAGATCAAATCAAAATGGATTCGACTTACATCTAAGACCTGAAACTATGAAACTTCTGAGACAAAACATTGAGGAAACACTCCAGAACATTTGTCTGAGCAAAGATTTCTTGAGTAAGACTTCAAAAGCATGGGCAACCAAAGATAAAAAGAACAAATGGGATCACATCAAGTTAAAATGCTTTTGCACAGCAAAGGACACAATCAACAAAATGAAGAGACAATGCACAATGCCTGGAAGAAAATGCCTGCAAACTACCCATCTGACAAGGAATTTATAACCAGAGTATATAAGGAGCTCAAACAACTCTTAGGAAAAAAACAAGTAACCCAATTTAAAAATGGACAAAAGATCTGAATAGACATACAACTGGCCAGCAGGTAAATGAAAAAATATTCAACATTACTAATCATCAGAGAAATGCAAATCAATGCTACAATGAGTTATCATCTCACTCCAGTAAAAATGGCTTTTATTCAAAAGACAGGCAATAACAGATGCTGGCAAGGGTGTGGAGAAAGGGAAACCCTTGTACACTGTTGGTGGGAATGAAAATCAGTGCAGCCACTCTGGAGAATAGCATGAAGTTGCTCAAAAATGTAAAAAGAGAGCTACTGCGTGATCCATTAGTCCTACTGCTGGGTATACAGCCAAAAGAAAGGAAATCAGTATATCAGAGAAATATCTGCACTCCCCTATTCATTGCAGGACTATTCACAGTAGCCAAGATATGGAATCAACCTAACTACCCATCAATGGATGAACAGATAAAGAAAATGTGGTATGTATACACAATGGAATATTGGCCATATAAAATGGAATTCTATCAAATCCTATCATTTGCAACAACATAATGAAACTGGAGGTCATTATGTTAAGTGAAATAAGCTAAGCATAGAAGACAAATATTGCATGTCCTCACTCATATGTGGGAGCTAAAAAAATATAAACTCCTAGAGATAGCAGAATGATTGTTACTAGAGGCTGGAAAGGGTAGTGGGGAGGGGGAAAAGAGGGTATGGTTAATGGGTGCTGAGATACAGTTAAATAGAATGAATAAATAGTTCTGCCCTGGCCAGAACTTCCAACACTATGTTGAATAGGAGTGGTGAGAGAGGGCATCCCTGTCTTGTGCCGGTTTTCAAAGGAATGCTTCCAGTTTTTGCCCATTCAGTATCATATTGGCTGTGGGTTTGTCATAAATAGCTCTTATTATTTTGAGATACATTCCATCTAGTTTATTGAGAGTTTTTAGCATGAAGGCTGTTGAATTTGGTTGAAGGCCTTTTCTGCATCTATTGAGATAACCATGTGGTTTTTGTCGTTGGTTCTGTTTATGTGATGGATTACATTTATTGATTTGCGTACATTGAACCAGCGTTGCATCCCAGGGATGAAGCTGACTTGATTGTGATGGATAAGCTTTTTGATGTGCTGCTGGATTCTGTTTACCAGTATTTTATCGAGGATTTTCGCATCAATGTTCATCAGGGATATTGGTCTAAAATTCTCTTTTTTTTGTTGTGTCTCTACCAGGCTTTGGTATCAGGATGATGTGGGCCTCATAAAACGACTTAGGGAAAATTCTCTCTTTTTCTATTGATTGGAATAATTTCAGAAGGGATGGTACCATCTCCTCTTTGTACCTCTGGTAGAATTCGGCTGTGAATCCATCTGGTTCTGGACTTTTTTTGGTTGGTAGGCTATTAATTATTGCCTCAATTTCAGAGCCTTTATTGATCTATTCAGAGATTCAACTTCTTCCTGGTTTAGTCTTGGGAGGGTGTATGTGTCCAGGAATTTATCCATTTCTTCTAGATTTTCTAGTTTATTTGCGTAGAGGTGTTTATAGCATTCTCTAATGGTAGTTTGCATTTCTGTGGGATTGGTGGTGATATCCCCTTTATCATTTTTTATTGCGTCTATTTGATTCTTCTCTCCTTTTTTCTTTATTAGTCTTGCTAGCAGTCTATCAATTTTGCTGATCTTTTCAAAAACCAGATCCTAGATTCACTGATTTTTTTTTTTTTTTTTTTTTGAGACGGAGTCTCGCTCTGTCGCCCAGGCTGGAGTGCAGTGGCGCGATCTCGGCTCACTGCAAGCTCTGCCTCCCGGGTTCACGCCATTCTCCTGCCTCAGCCTCTCCAAGTAGCTGGGACTACAGGCGCCCGCCACCACGCCCGGCTAATTTTTTTGTATTTTTAGTAGAGACGGGGTTTCACCGTGGTCTCGATCTCCTGACCTCGTGATCCGCCCGCCTCGGCCTCCCAAAGTGCTGGGATTACAAGCGTGAGCCACCGCGCCCGGCCTGATTCACTGATTTTTTGAAGCCTTTTTTTGTGGCTCTATCTCTTTCAGTTCTGCTCTGATCTTAGTTATTTCTTGTCTTCTGCTAGCTTTTCAATGTGTTTCCTCTTGCTTCTTTAGTTCTTTTAATTGTGATGTTAGGGTGTCGATTTTAGATCTTCCTGCTTTCTCTTGTGGGCATTTAGTGCTATAGATTTCCCACTACACACTGCTTTGAATGTGTCCCAGAGATTCTGGTACATTGTGTCTTTTTTCTCATTGGTTTCAAAGAACATCTTTATTTCTGTTTTCATTTCATTATTTACCCAGTAGTCATTCAGGAGAAAATTGTTCAGTTGCCATGTAGTTGTGCAGTTTTGAGTGAGTTTCTTAATCCTGAGTTCTAATTTGATTGCACTGTGGTCTGAGAGAAAGTTTGTTGTGATTTCTGTTCTTTTACATTTGCTGAGGAGTACTTTACTTTCGATTATGTGGTCAATTTTAGACTAAGTGCGATGTGGTGCTGAGAAGAATGTATATTCTGCTGATTTGGGGTGGAGAGATCTGTAGATGTCTATTAGGTCTGCTTGTTGCAGAGCTGAGTTCAAGTCCTGGATATCCTTGTTAACCTTCTGTCTCATCGATCTGTCTAATATTGACAGTGGGGTGTTAAAGTCTCCCATTATTATTGTGTGGGTGTCTAAGTCTCTTTGTAGGTCTCTAAGGACTTGCTTTATGAATCTGGGTGCTCCTGTATTGGGTTCATACATATTTAGGATAGTTAGCTTTTCTTGTTGAATTGATCCCTTTACCATTATGTAATGGCCTTCTTTGTCTCTTTTGATCTTTGTTGGTTTAAAGTCTGTTTTATCAGTGACAAGGATTGCAGCCCCTGCATGTTTTTGCTTTCCATTTGCTTGGTAGATATTCCTCCATCCCTTTATTTTGAGCCTATGTGCATCTTTGCACATGAGATGGGTCTCCTGAATACAGCACACTGATGGGGCTTGACTCTTGATCCAATTTGCCAGTCTGTGCCTTTTAGTTGGGGCATTTAGCCCATTTACATTTAAGGTTAGTACTATTATGTGTGAATTTGATCCTGTCATTATGATGTTTTCTGGTTATTTTGCCCATTAATTGATGCAGTTTCTTCATAGCATCGATGGTCTTTAAAAATCTGGCCTGTTTTTGCAGTGGCTGGTACCGTTTGTTCCTTTCCATGTTTATTGCTTCCTTCAGGAGGTCTTGTAAGGCAGGCCTGGTGGTGACAAAATCTCTCAGCATTTGCTGGTCTGTAAAGGATTGTATTTCTCCTTCACTTATGAAGCTTAGTTTCTCTGGATATGAAATTCTGGGCTGAAAATTCTTTTCTTTAAGAATGTTGAATATTGGCCCCCACTCTCTTCTTGCTTGTAGGGTTTCTGCTGAGAGATCTGCTGTTAGTCTGATGGGCTTCCCTTTGTGGGTAACTTGACCTTTCTCTCTGGCTGCCCTTAACATTTTTTTCCTTCATTTCAACCTTCATGAATGTGACAATTAAGTGTCTTGGGGTTGCTCTTCTCAAGGAGTATCTTTGTGGTGTTCTCTGTATTTCCTGAATTTGAATGTTGGCCTGCCTTGCTATGTTGGGGAAGTTCTCCTGGATAATATCCTGAAGAGTGTTTTTCATCTTGGTTCCATTCTCCCCATCACTTTCAAGTACACCAATCAAACATAGATTTGGTCTTTTCACATGGTCCCATATTTCTTGGAGGCTTTGTTCATTTCTTTTTACTCTTTTTTCTCTAACTTTCTCACTTTATTTCATTAATTTGATCTTTAATTGCTGATACCCTTTCCAATCAAATCGGCTATTGAAACTTGTGCATGATTCACAAAGTTCTCATGCCATTGTTTTCAGCTGTCAGGTCATTTAAGGTCTTCTCTATGCTGTTTATTCTAGTTAGCCATTCATCTAATCTTTTTTCAAGGTTTTTAGCTTCTTTGTAATGGGTTCAAACATCCTCTTTTAGCTCAAAGAAGTTTGTTGTTACCGACCTTCTGAAGCCTACTTCTGTCAACTCATCAAAGTCATTCTCTGTCCAGCTTTTTTCTGTTGCTGGCAAGGAGCTGCAATCCGTTGGAGAAGGGACACTCTGATTTTTAGAATTTTCAGCTTTTCTGCTCTGGTTTCTCCCCATCTTTATGGTTTTATCTACCTTTGGTCTTTGATGCTGGTGATCTACAGATGGGGTTTTGGTGTAGATGATCTTTTTGTTGATGTTGATGCTATTCCTTACTGTTTGTTACTTTTCCTTCTAACAGTCAGGTCCCCCAGCTTCAGGTCTGTTGGAGTTTGCTGGAGTTCCACTCCAGACCCCGTTTGCCTGAGTATCACCAGTGGAGCCTGCAGAACAGCAAATATTGCAGAACAGCAAATATTGCTGCCTGATCCTTCCTCTGGAAGCTTCGTCCCAGAGGGGTAGCCACCTATATGAGGTGTCTGTCGGCCCCTACTGGGAGGTATCTCCCAGTTAGGCTACACGGGGGTCAGGGACCCACTTAAGAAGGCAGTCTGTCCATTCTCAGAGCTCAAACACTGTGCTGGGAGAACCACTGCTCTCTTCAGAGCTCAGTTGGAAGTGCAGAAATCACCCATCTTCTGCATCGATCATGCTGGGAGCTGTAGACTGGAGCTGTTCCTATTCGGTCATCTTGGAACGCCCTCATTGGAATTGGAATGTTCTTAACACAAAGAAATGATAAATATTTGAGGTGATGGATATCTCAATTACACTGAACTGATCCCTACACATTATATGCTTGTATTAAAATATTGCATGTCCCCATAAATATGTACAACTATTAGTTATCCATAATAACTAAAAATTAAAGAAATTAAAACTTCAAAGCAGGAACTAATAAAAGTGCTAAAATGACCCCAAAAGGAAGAAATATTGGAATGGACAGAAAAGGGGTAAACCTCAGAAAAGGGGAGCCTGCTGAACTGGCACCTGTTCCAACCTGAGAAGGGGACAGGTCTCCTGGGTATTTCTGCCACATGGCCATTCCCATCAGACATGTGGGTGTAACTTCCTAGTGCAGTGCAGGTTACATGGAGGCATAGAATTTGCAAGTCTCCTCTTGGGAGCCTGGGCCCCCAGGGCAGAGTCTGCCCACTGTCACAAGCTCTGCAGGAACAATGACCTAGCTCTTGCCCTTGTGAGCTGCATGGTGGATAGCAGCAGACAGAAGTGCTAAAGCAGCTAAAGCTTGTCCCCAAAGCAATATTAACCCTCCAGTGGCTACAAAGTCAGTCTTCTCCCTCTAGGTCCCTGTCCCGTCATCCCCTCCCCACCTTCCCCAGAGTGGGCAGGAGGACTCTGAGAAAGGCTTTCCCAGCATTGAGATAACAGCTGTTTCTTCCTCCAGTTCCCCCCCTTCCTCTTACCCTCCTAAATGGTTCTAGGGAAGACTATGAAGAGACATTGGGAGATCCAACGGGGGGATATCCCTGGGATCTTCCACCTTGAGCAGCTGGGAAGTGTCGGGTAACAGGGTCTCCAGCATGACTCAGACCACCTCTCTACTCCTTAGAGCCTGGTATCAGCATCCCACTCGCATAAGAAACCAATTGCACACCATTCATCACTCTCTTATTGAGCAAGTTTTCTGATGTTCCAAGAATATGTGTTCCTAAAATCGTACTGAAAATCCCAGGCAGACATTGAAGTAGATGAGACAGATGTGCTTGAATTGACTGGGAATATAGTCAAGGTACTTTGTTCATTGAAAGAAACAGGTTGTCATACAACACGTGTAGTATCATCCCATTACAGCATAGATGATGATGATGAAGATAGGTGGATAGATGAATAGATAGATATTTAATGTGCATACAAAAAAGGTGTGGAAGAAAAACACATTAAAACTTCAGAGTGGGCAGCTACAATGACAATGGGTATGGAGTGAAAACTCCACTTATGTTGATCATTTCCATACAGTTTATATTTTTCCTACTATTTTTGCTATTACTGATTTTAAAAGTTGTAAATACTTGTCAAAAATTGAAAAAGTGCAGAATATTGTGAAGTGAAAGACAAAATTATCTTTTCCTCACAGGTGAAAGTGTCATTAACATTTTCTTATGTGTCTTTTTATAAAATACACAATTATACAAACCCTTACATATACATATTCTTTATAGAATTAACTAAGTACGTGCTCATATGTAATCCGTACTATCCAGCTTTCTAATTTAATTGATAATATATCTTAAGTATTTTCCAAATGAGTACAAATAGATCTCTATACCTTTTTTTTAAAATGTGGCCTAACATTTAATTTTTATGGATATAAAAATGTATTTAATCAGACTCTTAGAGATGGACATTTATATTGTTTCTATAATTTTAATTTTCAAACAATGATGCAAAGTACATACTCATACTTAAATATATGATTTTAGGGGGAGAGGGATTTGGCCAAGTCAAATATATTTCAAGTATATCTAAAATCATCAAATCTGCAGAATTAAAGTTGTATGCATTCTTAACTTTGATAGCTATTGAAGAATGCTTTTCCAAAAATGTCCTGAACTGTATCCCACCCACACTATATCATGTGTCCTTAATTTCCAATTGTTGAAATTTTAAAGTGAATCCTCATCTTTTTAGATATTCAATGACTATGTGCATTTCTCTATAAACAATATTTTGGCACCCTTAAAAAGAAAATCTGGGTGGGATGTAATTCAGCATTGCATACTATATGTGTGTGTGTCTGGGTGTTTCCTCAAGTTTTCTTTCTCATAACCACTTTTATAACTATAAGTAATCTACTGTAAACTATTTGTGATTTGTAAAATTTAGACAATCTTATCTCTATCATTTTTTATTATCAAATGTGAGTCCATCAGATCATTTCTGAGCCTATCCCATCCTCCCCATCCCTAATATCTAAATTGGGCGACTTACATTAGACCATTTTACACCGTCCACGTGCATGACACTGACATTCTGCTGAGGGCAGGAAAACTGACCTCTAGTTGATGTGTCTGCATCAGACTTACTAAGGACTAATGTGGGACATTATCAAGTGGCTTAACCACTCTATGCCTCAGTTTCTCCTGACCTGCGAAATGGGGATAAACCAACTGAACAGATTTATTGCAAAACTAAATTTGCGGGCTGCTTGGTAAATCTTCAAACAGAATCTTAGTCCCAATGATTTAAACTTAGTTCTTTCTATGTGAAGTAAATCGCCACCAGCCCACACCTATTCCATCCCTTCATACAAACTCTACGATTGCCGAGTTTATTATTTTCATTAAGCTCTCAACTCCATTTTTCATTCCAGTAGTATTTTCAAAAAGATTCATTCATGTGACTTACATATTGGAAAATGTCAAACAGCACCATATGCTTGCTGACCAAGCACAGAATCCCTGATTCCATTTCTAACACCTCTTTAAAGAGAAGTTTACTTAAGGAACCTGAAATCAGACTCACTTTTCCAACTTTTGGTGACTTTGGTTTTCTCTCTGGAAGCCAAGCCATTTTTTCTCATCCTCGACATTGACCAACTTCACAGGAGGGTCTTAGAGTTGACTGTTTTCAGTTATCATTCCTAGCACATGGCCATCCCTTCAACTTGTGGTCTATTTCTTGAACGTTAATCAAATTGCACAGCAAATATTAATGAATTCTATGTAATGAAGCAAAATAACTTTAAACAGCTAAATCTCAGCCTCTCTTTTCTCATGAACACCCAACACTCCCCATTGCCTCCCAAATTAAATAATAGTAACATATATTTATAAAGCATTATCTACTTTCCAGGCATCACCAAGTTGTAAACTCTTATTTTATTCAAGCTCCCAACAAACCTATGAGACATGTCTTACTAATTAAGGAACAGAGGCCGCTGCCCTGTGCTTCTGAAAGCTGGTTGCTCTTCTGGTAGCTCATCTCATGGTGCAGGCCAGCAGCTGGATAGGCTCTAGGCTCCTCCAGTTGCTGCCTGACTCCCGAGTTTCTCTGGGTCCTGGGCCAGGTTAGCAGGCTGGCCCTTGGCCAAGCACTCCATTTTCTTCTGCAGGTCTCTGGATCCGATGCAGTAAGAGAGAAGTGTGGGTGTCCACTTTGCCTTTGTGGGTCCCAGAGTGTTCTTGGGAGCCCCCAAGTTTCCCCCTCTCAAGGGCTCCTTGTTCTCCATTCTGCAAATGGTCTGACGGTGACTTCAGGCCGAACTCCAGCAACTGAGCAACCCAGAGTATGGACTTCTTCCCCATAACTCTGCTCTGCTCTGCTCTAATTGTCTGAGAGCAATTCTCTGCTCTAATTGTCTGAGCCTCCAACCAGACCCTCCCAGACCAGTTGTTCAAGGTCCAATTCTCGACAGAAAAAAAGGAAAGAAAAGAAAAAACCAAACCCTAATTCCACAGGACTCCAGGCAGTTCTGTTTTCCTGATCAAATCTATTAATAACAAAGATCATGTATTATTAATCACAAAAATTCATCACATTAAATTACAAAACTTTACCCATCTTCTTCCTTACAATGCCTTCTTTCTTATATTGTGTAAGGCAAAGGATATATTTACAACAGCCACAGGAATGCCAATGTCCCTCCCCACTGTGCAGGAAAGATGGATGACTTCCCACAGCAGAGAGCCCACCAGCACGTCTCCTGGAGCGAAGGGACCAGGCAGTGTGTGGAGTGTGTTGGGGGGGAGATGAGTCAATTCTGTGCTCTCTACCTCCTCCTCCCACTACTCTCTTAAGGGAAGCTGCTCCTTGCATGCTCATCTACATCACCTGGAACTCGAGGAGAGCTCTCCATCCACAGGTGGGTAGGAAGAATGTGAAAAATCAGCCCTGCTATAATGAGGATTGGACTCCAGGGCTGATAGCTAGTTCTGGGCAACATCAATTTCTGCTCTCTTTTTCTTTTTTTTCTTTTTTTGTTTTTCATTAATTCTCAAGGCTGCAAACATTTAGTGAGGAAATAAAAGTGAAGCAGGAAGGATGAGCAGAGAGAGAAATCGACATCAGAGTGGGGTCATGGCTGGGTGGCGATCGTCACCCACAGGCCACTTTCCTGCAGGCCTTAGGCTACTCACAAGAACATGTTTCAGGCTGTCAGTTTCCTTGAATTGTAACTTTGGTCGTGGACCTCCACATACGAGTAGGACCACACCCTTCCCAAGTAGGAAATTTTACCGCAGCCCTTAAAACATGCAAGGGATCAGGTACAGCATGGAGGAGCTCTGGAAGGAGGAAACCAACTCTGCTTTTCTGCTTCCTAAATGTTAAGGATGAAGATAATCCCATTAAACAGCCATTTCTGGAGGAATGTTTAATGATGCTGGAAAGTAGACACCATATATTAAGTTTTAAAAACAAGATACAAGTGTTATAAAAATTATAAATGATGAGCACAAAGGTTTGTAAGACATCAAATATTACTATTCATTATTTCTGAGTAGTCAGATTTTGAGTTATTTTTTACTTTTTCATATTTTTAAATGTTTTACAATAAATATGTATTACTTCTATAATTAGAAAAAGTACTAAATGCTATTTTGTAAAAGAGAAAGAGACAGATTTTTAACTTTGGAGAAATAAGACTTTACCCCTAAGTTGGGACTTAGTGCCACGGAAATCTATAATTCACAAAAGATCCAGAGGGTATTTACTTTTAACTCAACTTGTCTAAAGTTAAACTTATGATATTTTCTCCTAAACTTGGTCCTCTTCCATCTTTTATCTATTAGTGGTTATCCTTCCACTCATTGAGTTTCACAAGCCAAAATACCTCCCTCTTCCTTACAGCCCCTTAACCAATGCAGCATTATCCTGAAAGTTGACATCTTAAAGTATCTCTCAACTCCATTTCCTTCTCTTTTTACCTCCAGCCATCATTCCCGCCCACCCACACCCTACATCCAACCTGGCATCATTTCTATTGCAAGAGCTCAAGATCCACTTTCTCCACTTTCCTCTGGTCAATTTCACCCCAGAGCCATTCCACATCCCATATTGCTGCTGGTACTGATGCCAGTTCTGTACTGAACATCTGCCTCCAGTCAGATGTCATACCTGTTCCTTCCCTGCCTGGCCTTTACTATCTCAGAAAATTATAACATAATTCAATTAACTCATCACCAAACTCTGGAGAGACCCAGTTCATATGTCTATGGAAAGGCTTGTCAACCACAACTCCAAAATATATCCTAACTCTATCTATTTTGTTCCATCTCCATTGTTACCACCAGAATCCCAGCCAACATTATCTCTTGTCTACATGCAGTAGTAACCTCCTAACTGGTCACCTGTCTTTCATTCTTCGCCCTACAATCTGCATATGACCCAGGGATATATTAAAAGCAAAGTAGAACAAAAACATGGTTAAAACCCTCCAGTGAATGTTTATTGTACTTGTGGAAAAAACAATGGACTTCTTTTCTTGCACAATTTGTTGCTGCTCACTTTTCAGATGTCACCTCTTACCCCTTACCCCTTTACTCACCTGGTTCCAAACACGCTGATCCCTTTCTGTTGCTGAAACAGACCAATGCTGATCACAGCTAGGGAACTTGGTGCTCACTGTTTCCTCTGCCAGGAAGTTTTCCCTCTGGCTTTTTGCATGACCTGTCCTTCTTTATCTTACAAAGCTCAGAGCATACATAACTTCCTAAAAGAGGCTTTCCTGTCCTGCCTTCTTATAGAAAGGACAAACCCCCAGTCCTGTATCCCTCTCAATCATGTGATCTACTTTTATTTCCTCCTTTGCATTTATCACCATTTAAATTAGTCATCTTAATCAAGGGTCTGTGATATTACTATCAGTCTCCTCCTACTGGAAAGTAAACCTCATTCTCTGTTTATTTCACTATTGTTTCCCAGGGTCTAACAAAGTGCCTGTGCTTATCAAATTTTTGTTTAATGAATAAATGAATGAATAAATTTGCCTGCCATAGATTTCATAGTTCAAATTTGGATTAATGGATATGAGCTGAATACCTTACCACATTTTCCAAAGATCAAATGGCCACCTTGCAGTGAGAGCTGGTGAAGACATTGGCCCCATTCACAAAAGCATGCTCAGGCTCCCTGTATTAGTTCATTTTCATGCAACTGACAAAGACATACCTGAGACTGGGAAGAAAAAGAGGTTTAATGGGACTTACAGTTCCACAAGGCTGGGGAGGCCTCAGAATCATGGCAGGAGGTGAAAGGCACTTCATACATGGCGGCGGCAAAAGAAAATGAGGAAGAAGCAAAAGCGAAATCCCCTGATAAACCCATCATATCTCATAAGACTTATTCACTATCTCAAGAATAGCACGGGAAAGACTGGCCCCTGTGATTCAATTACCTTCCCCTGGGTTCCTCTCAGAACAAATGGGAATTCTGGGAGATACAATTCAAGTTGAGATTTGGGTGGGGACACAGCTAAACCATATCACTCCCTGAGCACCACATCTGGGAATCCACAGCTCCAAGTGGCCTGAAGACGCCATTTGCTGCTCTCTGGCATCTGTGGCATGTGCTGGAGGAAGCAAGCAGCTGTCACATGATAAAGCAAAGCAAACAGGAAAGGCTTTGCTTTTTGCTAGTGTGCTTCTGCCCTGATCTGAGAGAGATTCTTTGTCCTTCAGAGACGAAAAAGTTAAAAGCATTCCAGAATATGAGGGGAAAGCATAGGTAGGTGGGAGTGGGGGTACAATGATGTGGTTTCTTTCCTATGTGCTCTGTCCTCACATGCCAATCCGTAGAGTGTCCTTACCAGTTCTAGCATTGTGCCTGGTGGGACAACTCTGGGTTGACTGGATAAGAGGTGCATAACCAGGACCCAGGGACACTGGCTTCCCATGTCCTGTCCATTCTCAGAAAGCAGCCCTTAGGGAGGTATTTTTGAGAGGAATGACCATTGTCAAACTACAGCAGATTTCATCAGTGTGGCCAGTCATGAGTCAAACAGTCCAGATCAACAAAGCCCGTAATCTCATCATTTTGCTTCTATTTCTTAAAGTGTATTTTGGACACATAGGTGTTCAGGGCATGGTGTATGAGAACAGAACATCCATGGCAGAGAACCAGACCCTAGGGTCAGAGAATAATCTGGGCCTCTTTGTTCAGAGTGAATTAAATCTTGACTTATTCATGCTGTGAATCATAAAAGTAATAGCTCCAGGTGCACACCCCTGAAGAGGGGAAGGTATCACTAAAGCAGGGGCAGCGTGTTATGGAGTGACCTCCCGTCCCACCTGGTATACTCCAAGAGTTATAAGGTCACAATCAAAACAGAAAGAAAACCACCTGGAAGAAGCAGATCCGGGCGCATGAGTAGAAGCAGGTTTTCTAGATGGGTGGGGTAACATAAAACTCAAGTCCACAGCTGAACACCAGGGCCTTTCCACCCAGTAGCATGTTAGCCCCTTTCTAAAATCACCAGAACGGGCAAAATCGAGACCCCGGCTCTAGCCCATTCAGCTCCTTCTTCTAGACAAATATTATTAGTCAGGGTAGTTGGCTTGTTAAAATTTGAGCTCACAAGATAGGGGAGATGAGGCAACCGAGGAGAATAACCAATATTATAAAAGATAATACAGGTTGGAAGTGATGGCTCACACTTGTAATCCCAGCACTCTGGGAGGCTGAGACAAGAGGATCACTCGAGGTCAGGAGTTTAAGACTAACCTAGGCAACAAAGTGAGACCTGTGTTTACAAAAAAAAAATGTAAAATTTAGCTGGGTATTGTGGCGCATACCCGTGGTTACAACCACTTGGGAGGCTGGGGCAGGAGGATTGCTTGAGCCCTGAATTTTGAGGCTGCAGTGAGCTATGATTGCACCACTGCACACCAGCCTGGGTGACAGAGTGAGACCCCACCTCCTAAAAAATATATAAGTAAATAAAAATTTTTAAAAGATAATACATTGGATAATTGGCATCAGATGAAGAGGAACAAATGGACTGAGACAGAGAACTTAAATATAACAAACATTCTTGAAGAGGGAAGAGAGGATATTGATGACATGACAAAGGGGCAGAAGTATTTCTAAAGAACAGCCAAGTAAAAATGCCAGGCTTCAAAAGTATGAGTACAATATATAGGATTAATTGTTGAATGAATGTAGCTAGAGAAGGAATGTATGAGTTGAAACATTAGGTGAAGAACTCCTTTTAGAAGGCATCATGGAGTAGCAAAAAGACAAGAAATGTAAATGAAAAGGAATAAGTGTTATAGATTCCCATGTTCATGTCCTATTCATATACTATACAATATTTATATACTATTGAATATCATATATACATTATATATACTACTATATATATTAGAGAGGAAAAATTATTGAAAGAAATAAAGAATGAAACTTTACTGACTTAAAGAAAAATGAAAGTTCTCAAGTTGAAAGGTCTGACCACATACCAAAAAAAGATACACATGGAAAAATCCATACTAGAAACATAGACAATATGTTTTCTATAGCTGTGATATTGTTAGCATAGACATAGAAAAACTCCAAAAGTGTTTGATGAGAGGGGTTAATCACTTCCAAAAACACTCAGAATCTGAATGTCATCAATCTTTCAATAATAGCACGGAGAATAAGAAGACGATAGAGTAATGCTCAAATACGTGAAATAAAATAATTCAAAATGAGAATTATGTATTTGGCTACGCTCTCATTTAGATGAAAAGGCAAAAACAATGGTCTTAGGATTATGTTCCTCCTGGATAAAGGACGAGGAAAAGAGTGGCTTTATAATAGAAAGTCTTTTTGACAATATAAAGTACCAAATATTCGCAATTTTGACCATGCTGGCCAAACATCAACAGGAAAAACCCACATCCTACTCTCCTGCCCCTGCCACACTGCGATTTCGGTGGACCAAGCTGAGAGCTGATCTTCCACTCCACATCATCTATATCTTACAGCAACATGAAGTCTCTCTTCAGTTTCCCTCTCTTCGGTTCCCCTGCTCAGGAGTGTCCGAGGGACACCAGGAAAATGGGAATAACCACCAATTTTCACCTTCTGCTTGGCAGAGGCAGGTCATGGTAGTGGTGC